>NW_027611905.1:0-600000 GCF_964261635.1 Lissotriton helveticus | reverse complement strand
CATACATTTCCTTTAGCAAAGATTTTCAGTGATTTTCTAACTCTATTTTTATTATACTAGGAGCCTGACCACAAGCAGAAATGCTATACATGGCCTTTAGTTATGCAAAGAGGGCTATGTGTGCAAAATGCAACCTTTAGCTTTGGAGCCCTGTGCTCAGAGCGTGTTCCCCTTGAACCCACCGCTCAAAGATTTATACTTGTGAAGCAGAATCAGGTCCCAAAGTTTTGTTCCAAAAACACTGTTTGCTGTGTCTACAAGCTCTCATTTCCCAAGTTCATATTTGTTTAACAAATATCTGGATCACAAGCTCAATGGATTCAAGATGGTGGCCATCATCATTTCTTAGAGCCACAGGGCTAACATGGGTAGGTTTGACCATGGGCCCTGATTTGGTAAAACATATCTTTCAGGAAGAAAAAAATCACTTTGAGGCCATCATCTGCTCATCTATGAGTCTCCACTTTCTCAGTGGTGTGATTAGATGCCCCCATAACTGCATCCCCAGCCAGATTCCGTAAGAAAAAGCATTTTTTTACAAAGAAAATGTAAGGTTTGAATCTGCCCTTGAATTACTTTCCCTTTTCCCACTTCTATATAATTCCTCGAGCAGGTATACGCCTCCAATCTTAATAAATCTCCTAATTATTTCCTTCTAGTTCACTGCAAGGTGGGATCTGTGAATAGCTGCAGATCCTGTCCTTCATATAATGGCTGCTGCAACAACATTTTCCAGTCACAGTCAGATAAAAAGATCACAACAGCTCACTCCAAGGCTCAGGGATAACAAAATGGTCAATATGAAAAAATGCTCCTATGTCTAATCAAATTCAAATTCCTTGGCTCCAAATGCACAGACACTACAGTAATGGCCAGGATCACCTTCAAGTGGTGCATCCCCACTAATGCACTCACTGAGAACATCTAATCAAGCATCACTCAAGCGAATATCAAGAGCATAGGAGCATGCCCCCCACAGTACAGGATGAATTTATTTTAAAGTCTTAACATTGCAATGAAGGAACACTTTACCATGAACATATCACAACGAAAACCGTAATAACAAATTGCAGGGATGGGGATTGTGGTTCCCAGATACAACCTTCACAGGAATGTGGGGTTGTGACACCCCATTTTGGAAAATGTACAGTTGCTTCTAGGGGTAGAGGGGCTGAAAGTAGGCTGTACCAGAAGGCCTTACCCTAGGTCCAAAGAGCTGGGCATGACCAAAGGTTGTTCTAATTTATCCTTCACTCTGCCACATCATGTGCATGCAGAGCATCTATTTAAATTACCCACCAAGTCTGTGTATCCAGGAGATGTGCGCTTTTCTGATTTTCAGGCTGCGAACCTTCATGTTATGCCGCTTTCCCCATGAGAACAGCATTCTCAGCATGGGACTTGGTTTCCATTTACGGCTATTTTGTAAGATACTGCCTCATCCATTGGGCTTCCTTGAGCCCCTCCAGATACGTACTATCACTTCACGGCAGGACCAGCCGCAAATACTGTCACTCACTTCATCTATGCCTAGTCATCATCTTACCAGAAATTGATGCTGGGCAATTTTAAGTCTCAGACATAATTTAAGTCCTTATGTGATCCTTATATTTATAAATGGAATCGAAACGTCATCGACACAAGGTACAGTGACTATTGCATGCATCACTGATTAATAAGTTCAATAGCATTGGTACCTAAAATTGTGACCGAACTTTTGTATCATTGTTACTTGTCACTCCTTTTTAGAAATGTCTGAGTTGTAAAGTATTCCCCTTGTCGCTGTCCCTTGCCTTTTGTTTTATGTTTCCCACTTCCATTAAGTTCTTCTGTTATGTGATTGAATAAATATTTTTCAATGTTTCTTATTTCAAAGCTTGTGGCATTGAACTTATTTAATTTCTTTGCTCATTGCTTGATGTAACTCTACACCAAGTGAATGCTTGTTCCTTGACAAACATTCCTTACCCATGGCCACTTGTTTACCTGTGGGTTCCGTTGTCCTTGAAAATGTGACAAAGGTATTGCACATTGTGTACAAGTGGTTTCATTGCATGCATACAGGCCATACTCTTTGACTAGTAGCTAGAGGTAGGTACTTACGGTTAAACGTTATGCCCAGTGGGCTCTGATGGCATGGGCAGTGGTTGCAGAGGAAATTGCCACATGCCACAACTTATGATCAGAGATTATTGCACACAGCCATGTGACATCAGCAATAGACACTGGGGACATGGAGACTGAGCACCAAGTATGGCCAACGGCATCCTGCACACAGGTAGAGACTTTAAGCAAAAAGATTTGTGCTTAACGGTGTTGCCCCAGAAAGGAGGGGAAGCCATGTCTTGCATCCAAAACCACAGGGTACAACATAAATCTTCCCACTCATATGTTGGACGTGTCTACACAAATTGAGATTGCTATTAGAAACTGGTATGGATTGGTTGAATATCATGTTAATTTAGAAAATGAAATTGATGAATTTTACTGGAAAATGAGAGGGACATTTTTTGTTATAAATTGTACTAATAATTAATAAGTAGGTAGAATTAAGATAATTTAAATGAACTATATGACTGGGTAAGCAAATTTGACAATTAATTTTTGCTGATCATGTATTCAAATACGGTAAAATTGACTAGTTCACAATGGCTGCTCAGCACTGGTCACAAGAAGCTTCAGTTGAATGAGTTAGTAACTCTTCCATCTTGATTGTTTTGAATGAACATTGAAAAAGTTCAAAGGAAAAGGATTGGGATGACAGTGAGCAAGGCGTAAGCTGAAATGCATTTGATGTGTTTTGTTTCACTGCTTCTAATAAAGAGAGTTTGGCGCACTCCCTGGAGTGGCTGTGTCGACCTGTTCAAGCTTCAAAATAATGAATTTCATGGGTTCCCACTCCTGCGCACAGAGGGATGATATTGTCCAGCCGTGAGAGTGGACCGCCATTTGAAGACGGATCCTTTGGTGTTGGTAGGCTTGGACACCATCGCGGAGGGAGCAGAGTGTTCCATTTGAGTGGCATAGGTACAGCAACGGACTGTGTCCTTTTTAACTTTTATTTTTTGCATTGGCTGAAGGAGGACGACATCACCCACTGGGGTATTTACTTAAGATGGAACTGCAAATACGATAATTCTATGAGGCAGAATTTTAATAAAGATACGCCCATTTGGGAGGAACTTTTGATTATTTGGAGCAGGTGTCCATACTTACCGGGTGCAGTTCTCCATATCAGCGGTGGCTCGTGAGAAAGGGCGCAAGCCATAGGTTTCAGGCCTGATATAGTTAGGAATTAGCATTTAAAAAAACCTTAGAAATTCACTGAAAAAAACATATTTGAAATTATTGCTGTTTTTGCGGCCTTTTCGGCCGAAAAGCGGCGATAATTTCTACGCCCTATCAGCAAAGACATGCTATCGCGTGTTTTGCTGATTTTGCGCCCTTGTCAATAACGCCCAGCTTTGCATCTCTAATGAGATGGAAAGTGGGCGTTCCAGGGCTAAATAATAGGAGAAATGTCGCTAAGCGACATTTCTCCTATTAACAAGCTGCTCGCTTATAAGCAGAGCGTTAGGAAAAGTAGCGATAACCACAGTTAACGCTACTTTCCTAACGCCTGCTTGTGACCTGTTCTTAGCCATGTAATCCAACGGGAAGTGGATTACATGGCTAAGATTGTCCTGCCCTATCAGCAAGGTTATCGCCAGCGATATTCCATTGAAAACGGCGATAATCCCCGCTATCGCTGGGATTTTTATCTCCATGGCGTTAAGCGTTGTTAATACAACGCTACCATGGAGATTATCGTCAGTGATAGCGGGCGATATTTTTCCTCACGCTAACAGCGGTCAGCGATAATTATCGCTGCCGCTTGCTAATATCCCCCCATAGGTTTTAGGGGTGTTATAGTTAGCTGGACATATCACTCGTACAAAACCATTCAAATTCCTCCAATATAGTTAGTTGTACTAACTATATCTTGCGCGCCAGCAATCCACTGCTGATGTCACATATTACATCATTCATGACATTGTCAATGACATCACTGATGGCATCTCAAACGGCATCACTGATGACATCATCCAGTGAATGTGGTTTTCTTCGTTATTTAAATATGTATTATATAAATAGCAATTTGCATGGAAGAATGACTGGACATATAAATATAAATATCTGGATGGAGGATTTAGTAGCAGTGTGATTGACTGTTTACTTGACTAATTTGTACTGTTTCACTAAATATATTGGATAGTGACTAAACTGTGTGAATATCGGTATCACTTTGTCAGTTGTTGTGTAAACTGCTTCTCCAGTTGGTTACTAGATATGTGAATGTCTATATTAGTTATTGATTAGTTAACTGAGTATTTGTATGGGAGAGTGAATGTGTGTGTGGTTTGGTGGGGTGTGTGACTGCCCAAAGATGTGTGAATAGTTGATTCAGTAGGTATATGAAGTTAAAACTGCATGTTATAACAGTTGTTTGGGTGAGTGAATATCTTTATGGGTGTGGTGATGAGCAAATATATCACTCAATGGTACATGTCCAACAAACTAGAAAAAACAAAGGCAGTGTATGTGTCAGTTGTTATATATAAATAAGTATACATAAGACTCAGTGATTGTATGAGTGACTGCATGGATAACTGTATTCTTGTAATAGTGATTTTATAATACACTAAGTATGAGTTACTATCTATATGAATAGATGAAGTGGTGTTTCTATAAGTGTGTAGCTAAGTAAATGTAAGTATGATCCATTGTTTGCATAAGTGAGTAGGATGACTTCATAAGTGAATAAATGCTAATTCCTAACTATATCAGGCCTGAAACCTATGTTTTTTTCAGTGAATTTCAAAGGTTTTTTAATTGCTAATTCCTAACTAAATCGGCCTGAAAACTATGTTTTTTTCAGTGAATTTCAATGGTTTTTTTAATGCTAATTCCTAACTATAACATGTCTGAAACCTAAGTTTCATTCAGTGAATTTCAAAGGTTTTGTATGATACATCCAGTAAGCGCCACAGAGCTGCGTTGCAGAGAGATGTAAAAAGGGGCGTGGCCTCAGAACACCTTTCTGCAACGCAGCCCCCTGGCGCATACTGGACGTTCCTGGTGGGCTAGCTGGCCCCCAGGGACCCCCAGTATTCAAGGGGAATTTGCTCCCCCTCTGTAAACGGGCCAGGGGGCACATTTGCACTACAGTGTCCCGAGGGTGGGCACCCCAGGACACTGCAGTAGCAGGCCCTGGGGGGTGGCGGTCCCCAGGGCCATCACAAGGCTCCAGGAGAGGCTCCCATCATTTGCAAAGCCCCCGGGTGGTGGTCCCTGGGGCTGAAGTGTCCATCACGGACCCCCCAATTTAAATATTTAGTGCCCCGGGGAGGTGGCGGTCCCCGGGACATGGGGGGGCTTGAACCCCCATGTAAATTGTATACGATCGTCTATGTCATTAGGTTGATGAAGAAATTGCAAAAGTGTGTTAGCTGTTCCTGACCATAGGATGAAAATGTCATCAATAAAACGGAGGAAGATCTTGCCATATATAATTCTCAAACATTGGCCATTGTTGAGCAGAGAACCTGACTTTAGAAGTCTTTTCGAACCTATTTTCTCTTATACTAGAGGAACCAACTTGAAGGATTTACTCACACGCACCTCAGAAGACCAGCAAGTAACCACATACAAAGGCGTGGTACCATGCCATAATTGCAGTAATTGTCACAACTCCATACCAGGAAATTCCATTCACCATCCCATGAAAGGCACCACTATCAAATTGAGAGTGAACGCAACATGCAACACGTCTAACATCATCTATCTACTTAAATGCCCCTGTGGCTTAAGTTATGTGGGCCATACAGAGAGGAAAATACGTACCCGTATTTTGGAACATAAAAGTAACATCAGAACAAAAAATGCAAAATCTACTGTGGCTTCACACTTTATGGAGAAAAGACACAATGTTTCGCAACTACAATTTCTTATTCTTGAAGTACTCAAGCAGGTTGAAGGCAGCCACAATAAGAATAGAATTCTTCAGAGAGAGAACTTTTGGATACACTTCTTGTGCACGATGCAGCCTAACGGGCTGAATGATAGAATTGAGTTTTTGTGTTATCTTTGATGCATCATCCATGCTCACATTATTTATTATCATGTTTTCTGGATGTGATTTACTTGTTCTCAGCTTTTCTTGTAGGCTGTTTATCTATCATGCTTTCTCATAATATTTTTTTCTATTCCTACAGTCATGTACAGGCATCTTTTGTCGTCCTTGTGCCTTTAATTTTTGTTTCGTTCATAGTGTACGTTATCCATTATACATCACACGTTCATGGTCCCCATTCACTTCGGTTTTTACTCATAGACTCGTGTGTCCTTCACATACACTCCACTCCAAGATGGCGGTCACTTTTCTTGACTAGTCCGTTTTTCATGTTTTATCCTGCAGCGGCGCTTCCGCCTTTACACACCTTTCAACTTTATTAGCCCGGCGTTTCATATGCCGTAGACACTCGTTTGGCCACACGACGTGTTGACCTACACCAGCGAGATTTACATATGCTCCCGTAACTACTTTATTAGTAAGTACCTCGCATGAGGACACACTTTCCCACAGTTTCTCTTTTTAACTGGAGTAGCTTTTTCCAACGTATTGTTTTGCATATTGTCTCTTTCCAGAGATTACAGCCCCGCCACCCGTCGCATATACGTGAGACATCTTTTGTTGTTCTGTTATACTTTGTTGCACTTGCTCCCGCATGTAGGCACTTTAACTGGCACCTCCCTCACAATTTCATATTTGTGTCAGCATGCTTTTTACTTCTGCAATATGGCACTTTGATTAACACCTTCTCATACTGCCGGTTTTAACTTGTCACTTTTATTTTTTGTTGAACTATACTACCTATGTTCATTAGCCTTATATTCTTTAATTCGCGAGTTTTTAGTATTTGTCACACGCCTGATAACCGCTGCACACCGTGAGTATTCCCGTCACCCACCTGGCATTAGTAACACCCCCAGTTTTTTATGGTGTAATACTAGCACATACCATCACACGCCATTATCTATATATGCTCACTACTGTTTTTCATCAAATTCAATACGTTTACTTGAGACTATGTGCGGTACTTCTATAGAAGACCGAGTATATATGTTACTTTTATTTGCAAAATGCTCCCCCTGACGAAGGGCAGAACTCATGCCCGAAATGCATTGGGATTAACCGTAAACGGGGATGAACACTGATTTAAAGCTTTGAACACTTACATGTGATCATTATGAACTTTTGAATAATGATGATTCATTGAATGGAGTGAACTTTGAAAAGGATTGTGGTCATTAAAACCTATTAATAACTCCCTTGGTTAGAGTATCACTCTTACCTATTCTACAACAAGATTGAACCAAACCTTTGGTCTTCGACGCTGTACACAGGGAGACAACTCCTATGCAGGAGTTGCATCAGCTCGATAGCTTATGTGAATGCCTGTATCGTTCTGTCAGTTGGTGTCTAAGTGGTTGTATGGGTTGATGAGTGGGTAAACGAGTGGCTGTATGGCTGATTGGTTGTCTGAGTACCTGTATGGGTGCATGAATGTCTGAATAGGTAGTTGAAAGGATGTGTGACTACCTGCATGGATTAGTGAGTAGGTGAGTTATTGGCTGTATGGGTTTGTGAGTGCATCTGTGAAGGGCTGTATGGGTGAGTGAGTGAGTGTGTGCATATGGCAGTGTCAGTGAGTGAATGGAAGTGTCAGTGGCATATGGGTGAGTAACTGCATATGTGAAAGGTAGTATAGGTGAGTGTTGAAGTATTTGAGTGACTGCATGTGTGGGTGAGTGATTGTGAGAGTGACTGTATGGATGAGTGAGTGCTTGTGTCACTGACAAAACAGGTGAGTGATTATGTGTTAGTATCTGTATGCATAAGTGAGTGGTTGTGTATATAACTGTATAGGTGAGTAAGTAGCTGTGTGATTGACTCCATGGGTGAGTGATTAGGTGTGTGAGTAGCTCTATGGGTGACTGACAGTGTGTGAGTAGCTGTATGAGTGAATATGTCAGTTGCTGTATTATTGAGTAAGTTAGTAATGAGTGGTTGTATGGGTGAGTGAGTGGATGTATGGTTGGAGCTATGAATTAGTAAGTGGGTGTATAGGTACTAGAATGGTTGTGTTAATGGTTTTGAGAATGGTAGTGTGGAAGTCGGAGTGGGTGTATAAAAGGTTATATTGGGGTGTGAGTGGGACATCAGAGATTATGTGGATGATGTCACTGACCATGTCATGAGTGATGTAATATGTGAGGTCATAAGCATAACATTGCGGGGGCACGAGTTAGCGTGCCTCCCCAGCCACTTTGTTTTATGTCCTATTACTGCCACACCTTGGATTAACCGGATGCTACCCACCCAGCACCTCAGGGCATCGCACCCTTAGGTTATAAGACCTCTTGCTCTTGTAAAATGTATGTACTTGTATTTATCCCAAATGTTTCCACCCCCTCCTAATTTTTTGTGTACACAACATGTTAATCCTATAAAGAGCTCTGATACCCTAACGGGTCTAGTTTGCGCTCTATAAAACACAAAATAAATAAATATAGTTAGTGCAGCTACTTATAACTGCTGAATTTCTCTGGTTTGCATGAGTGAAATGTCATCCTAACTATAATGTCCCTTTAACCTTTGTTTCTTTCAGTGGATTCTAAGGTTTTTTTAACTAGCAGCTGCGTTTGCACAGTCGTGGAGAAAGGGGATGGGTCTCCGACCAGTTCTCAGGAATCCCACTTTGGTACCAGGAGAGCTTCTTGGCCAACAAGGTCCCACAGGAGTTAAGTAGACTTCATGCCAGAACCAGTAGTATACCACAAGCCAGGATTGGAGAGTGGAGGAAGAAAGGGGGCATGGTTTCTGTAGACCTCTTAGCAATCCTGCAGTGTGGGACTTACCGGCGATAACTGGAGGGGTAGTAAGCCCCCAAGGACATTCTTGGGGGCCAACCATCCCACCTGTTACTTCCAGTAAATCTCACTCAGCAGGATAGCTGGGAACATCCTTTTTTCCACTACTTCTCAAAGGGGTCTTCTGGCACACTACTAGTAGGGGGAGGAAGTCCCCTTGCCTATTGAGGGTCCTTGGGGCAAACTACTCCTCCTTTGACCATCTCTCAGCAATCCTGCTGTGTGAAGCTTACTGTTGGTAACATAATGTCTTGTTGGCCCCTACGTACCCTCAGCAGCCAAGGTGACCTAAGCCCCCAACCAGCAGTGCACTAGGAGGTGTAGATATGTGGAGTATGGGGACGAGGCCTCTGGCAAATTGACATTTTTTGTGCTTTTTAAAAAAATATTTGAGGAAGTTGGACAATTTTGGGCCCGGGTTCCTATCCCTGATGCCCAGTGTTTACTTTGTTTTTTATTTTATTTTTACATTTAAAGTGCTTGCAACTATTTTTGTCCCCCAGGACCCCATTCCCAAGGGCCAGGCATTCATTTTTTTTAAGGTGTAGGAGAGCCATGTGGCTCCCTCCCCAGGCCGATTTTGCCCCCGAGGACCCTGTCTCCCTGGACCAGGCCTTTTCCTTTGTATTCCATTTCAAGGGAGGAGGGCTGAACGGCTCCCCTGCTGGGTCTTTTTTTGCCCTGGACACCCCATATTCCAGGACAGGCCCAATTTGTTGGGGACCGTGGGGGGATACTCAAGGCCACTGCGGTCCCTGTTGGCTCCCTGTGTACTGCGAGAGCCGGCATTGCTTTTGGACAAAGGGAGTTGCTAATATGCAGCTTCCTTTGTACAAAATCAATTGTGATCTGCTTTTGAAAGCAAGAGCATTTTTTGCTCTCCCTTTTGCAGAGCAGTTTGAAATGGTATGACAGAAGCTGTAATCTCGCCATGCCATAGCAAACTGCAATGTGTCCACCCCAGGACAATGCTGGAGCCGTCCCTTAGGGTTGATGGTCCCCAGGGTTATATATGGCTCCAGGAGGTGGGCCGCGCAACCCCCTCCTTTGTAAATTAAACCCAGGGGAGGTGGTGGTCCCTGGGGTTGCTGGGGCCGCGCAGCCCCATATATAAAGGAGCTTACCAGGGAAGTTGGCAGTCCCTGGGGTTGCGTGGCGGGTAGAGCCCCCCTACACATTAATAGTTAATTTAGCCGGGGGTTCACAAAGGATTCCAGCTATTAAGGTTTCTGAGTCCCAGGGAGGGGGTGGTCCCTGGGGCAGCATGGGGGGCCATAGCAATCCCATGTTTCACTATTTTATTATAGTGCCAGGGAGTTGGCTGTTCCCGGGGTTGTGGTGTGGGGGCGCATTTCTCAAACATATAGCCCCGGGTAGGTGGTGGTCCCTAGGGTAGCAAGTGCTGCCATAATCCGTCGCCAGATTTTTTTAAATAAATGTTTTGTTGGTGCCCCAGAACCTGACTCACCTGGGGGGGATTCTTATTAAACCACAGGACCTCACGTTTCGTTTAAAAAAAAAAATCTTCACAGGAGTCGCACACCCATCGCGATTCTTAGCGTAATTTTTGTTAAAAAAAAAATTAGTATATATTTAACAGTCAATGTATAATAGTTTGCAATTCTAATTTTTTTCAACTTTATACCCGGACTGGGTCACTGGGTGTGAGGATTTTGTACATCTCTAATTTTAAAGATAGATATAACTCTTACATTTACATTCTTAGTTATGAAAGTGTAATTAAAAAAGTAATACAATACTAATGGATCAAGCAGTAAAATTATATATTTTTATTAATGTTAGTCTTAATAGTATTTTATTAATGTTAGTCTTAATAGTATTTTAAGGAACTGTGATACCACCATGCACTGTTACATTACGTATTTCTGGGGTTGCATTGGTGTCTAGATTCCGGAGTCTGAAAACAAAGTTCTAAATCAGTATATAGACATTTTAAATTGAATAAATCATGAAGAGGTCTATGAACAATACTAAAAAACATGTTAAGTATTCAATAATTTTCCAAATAGATTATGATTTAATATATTTTACGGAATTGCACTCCAGGCCTGGTGGAGTTGTGCCAGAGTCGCGCACCCCATTTGACCAACGAAAAAAGAATTTGACTGGTGTAACACCTTTCAGTCATAGGAACTTCAAACTTTCACCTGTTTCTAGAAATAGGAGAGTGTGGTTCTCATTTTGATTTCTACTTAATTTTTTCGTGTTCTTATTTTGTTTGAGAAAACTATGGCTGGCTCTTACAGGCAATAGGATGAGGAAGAATTAAGAACCTGCTTTAAAAAAAACAGTTCTCTTCAGAGCCACCTATTCTGGTTTAAAAGAAAGATGAATTATTTGTTAAATGTATGTCTGTATGTGTGAGTCTGTCACTCACAGCTCACTTATGAGGGTCCTTTGGCACATTTGCACCACCACAGTGTCATTTTTTGATACCTGAGTTGTAAGAGTGCAGCAGCATATTTACAAGTCTATGTAACGCCACTTTACATGGCTTTTTCTCTCTTTGTAAGTATGTACACCTTTGACACACAACACTGCAAGTATTTAATGGTTGTTGCTGTGGGTGTCCCTATACATCACTCAAGAAATCTGAACCATTACCAGATTTACAAAAATCGTAAAACTGGGAATGTGCCAGAATTTAACACTACCTTGTGGAAATGTTTATTTCTCTTTATTATTTCCTTTTTCTATGTGTGCTATACTCTGCACTATATATAGAAAGAGGAAATTGCCTGAATGGATTGATTTTTTAGAGGAAGGTGTCCCTTCCAGCACAAAATTATTATAGCCTTAGAGCCCGACATAGCAGGCTCTACCGGCATTAAAGGCCCCTTTACCGTTAAATTTAGAAAATATTGGTTCTGTCGGACAGAGCCAATATTTTCTAAATTATCTATTACCCAGGTTCTGAGGGACACAGGGTCAACCCCGTTGTTTTTATAAATCCTTTACCGTTAAAGGCCTGCACCAAAGGTGAAGGTCTTTAACAAGGAAGCAGACTTTTAGTGACTGGTAGAGTCCTCTTCAGAGGTTTCTAAGGTAATTAGAAAAATCTCCCCGTAATGGCCAGAAGTTTATAATTACTAAAAACAAAGGCCTCTCAAAGCAGAAAGCGGTTTGAATCCCCTTGGAGTCCGAGAGGCCTGTGTTCATAGCAATACCTGTGAAAGGAAAAGAACATTGTATTTTGCTACTTCGGGTTTCTACCATCCAGTACATCTGGCAACATGCTTAAGCTCACTTTTGTCTACCAGTTTTATTAGAGAGTTACAGCCCCTAATGCCAGACCTAAGCCAAAATGAAAGTCTGACTCCTGTCAAGTCACTTTTGTGAGTCTCAGCATCTTTCTAAAGACCTCAATGAGTCTGTCAGTGCCTTTTAGGGGCGAAGTGACAAATATAAAGTAGCCTTTAAGTATTAGATTATCTCTGTTTCACTGCGCATGGTCTTCAAATGTGTGTAGTAGAAGATGCATAGATCAATCATGGATTTTTCTGCAAGTACTTCAGTAACGTCTGCCTAACTAACAGATCAGTACTTTTGGGACTGAATGCTGACTTAACTCTGATAATTTTTGTCCAGAGGAATGATAGACTGAATAGTTTTTAAGATAGGGTCATCAGATGCAGCACACGTGTCAGATTACACATACAATTGAGAGACATACCCGAGACATGGTAGCAGTCAAACTTTCAAATTTGACAGAGTACGCTTTTAGTTTAAAGCACACACCTCCCTATCCATCTCCTTCTTGCAGTGTACCTTTGTAGAGACTTATATGGACTCAGATAGATGTTAATACATCTGGCACATGTCCTAAACCTCACTTTTCTTTACCTGTTTTATTAGAGAGGCATCGCTCACAATGCCAAGCTTAAGCCAACATGAAAGGCTGACTTCCGTCATGCCACTTTCCTGAGAGTCAGCATCTTTCTAGATACCTGAATGAGTGTGTCACTGCCTATTAGGGGCAAGCTGACACATATAAAGAAGCCTATAGGTAGTAGACTACATCTGTTTCACGTGAAATGCTCTCCAAATGTGCGTAGCAGAAGCTGCATGCATCACTTGCTGTTAATTATACAGGGCAACCACATATAAAGCTGTGTGTTCAAGTGCTTCTGTGATTCCTGCCTAGCTAAGAGTTCTGTGGTTGTGGGACTGAAGGCTGAAGTAACTCTGACAAAATGTGTGTAGGGGTATGATAGAGCATATCGTTTTTAAGTTAGGGTCATCAGCTGCACCACACCTGTCAAACTGCATGTAGAAGTGCAGACATATCTGATGCATGGTAGCCGTCAAACATTCAGATTTGTCAAAGTTTACTTTAAGTTTAAAGCACATACCTCACTATGTACGATCTACTTGCAGTGTACCATTGCAGAGACTTATATGGACTAAGATAAAGGTTAATACATCTAGAAACAAATTTTAAAGCTAACTTTTCTCTATCACTTTCATTAGAGAGACAGAGGTCGCAATGCTAGGACTAATTCAAAATGAAAGCCCGACACATGTCATGGCACTCTTGTGAGTGTGAGCATCTTCCTAGAGACCTCAATAAGTGTGTCAGTGCCTTCTTAGGGACAAGATGACACATGTAAAGAAGCCTATAGGTACTAGATTACCTCTGTTTCACACTGCATGCTCTCTAAATGTGCACAGTAGAAGCTGTATGGATCACTTTCGGCTCTTTATACAGGGAAGCTGCGTATGAAGCTGTGTGTTCAAGTGGTTTCGTGAGGCCTGCCTAGCTAAATCATTTGTGCTTCTGCGGCTGAATGCTGAAGTAGCACTGACAAGATTTGTGCAGGAGTATAACAGACTTCATAGTTTTTAATTTAGGGTTATCAGCTGCACCACCCATGTGAGACTACATGTAGACATATTTGAGGCATTGTAGCAGTCAGACATTCATACTTCAGAGTATGCTTTCAGATTAAACCATACACATCACTCAGGACTCCTGGCAATTCCTAAGGTGTCCAGAGCCCGGATGGGTGGAAGATCTTTTAGGCACCTCGCAGCATCCAGATGGAACAAGCTACCTATGGCGCTGCGACTAGAACCTTCAGAAACAATCTTTAGAGCCAAGCTGAAGACTGCTTTATTCACACAGTAGCTTTCCTGCATTTGTAGGTTCTGGTAGGTATTAGCTCCTTAGCGCGGGGACACGCCGCTGTGCGTCACCAAGCGCTCTATAAAACCCCCTAAATAGAAAAAATCACTATTTATGGACTACTTGTAGTGTACATTTGCAGAGAGTTATATGGACTAGGATAAAAGTTAATACATCTTGATTATGTTTTAAAGCTTGCTTTTCTCTCAGTTTCATTAGACAGGCAGAGCTCCACATGACAGGCCTAACCCAAAATTAAATACCGACTCCTGTCATGCCACTTTTGTGAGTGGCAGAATATTTCTAGATACCTGAATAAGTGTGTCAGTGCCTTTTAGGGGATAAGGTGACACACGTAAAGAAGCCTAAAGGAAGCAGACTACATCCGTTTCACACTGCATGCTCTCCAAACGTGTGTATTAGAAGCAGCATGGATCACTTTCTCTTCATTATACAGGGCAGCCCTGTATAAAGCTGTCTGTTCAAATGCTTCCATGATACCTGTGTAACAAATGCTGACATACCTATAACAACATTTGTTCAGGTGGTATGATAGACATTACAGTTTTTAAGTTAGGGTCACCAGTTGCACCACACATGTCAGACTACACAGAGAAGTGCAGACAAACCTGAGGCTTTGAAGCAGTCAGATATTCAAGCTTGACAGAGTATGCTTTAAGTTTAAAGCACACACCTCACTAAGTAGGCCCTACTTGCAGTCTACAGGTGCATAGACCTATATGGATCAGGATAAAGGTTAATACGTCTTGAACATGTTTTAAAGCTCGCTTTTCAATACCAGTTTCATTAGAGAGGCAGAGCTCACAATGCCAGGCCTAAGCCAAAATGAAAAGCTGACTTATTTCTAAAGACATCAATGAGTGCGTCAGTGCCTTTTATGGGACAAGATGATTTGTAAACAAGTCTATAGGTACTAGACTACATCTGTTTCACACTGCATGCTCTTCGAATGTGCTTCCGTCATGCCACTCTCCTGAGAGTCAGCATCTTTCTAGATATCTGAATGAGTGTGTAACTGCCTTTTAGGGGGCAAATTGACACATATAAAGAAGCCTATACTTAGTAGACTACATCTGTTTCACACTAAATGCTCTCCAAATGTGCATAGTTGAAACTGCATGCATCACGTGCTGTGCCTTATACAGTGCAACCACATATAAAGCTGTGTTAAAGTGCTTATGTGGTTCTTTCCTAGCTGAGAGATCTGTGATTGTGGGACTGAAGGCTGAAGTAACTCTCATAAAATGTGTGCAGGGGTATAATAGACAGACTATATAGTTTTTAAGTTAGGGTCATCAGCTGCACCACAGGTGTCAGTCTACACGTACAAGAAGAGACATTCCTGAAATATGGTAGAGTGGTGGAGACAGGGGGTGGGGCCTCGGCGATTTGCTGGCTTTTAAAAAAAATGTATCTGCCTTTTTTTAGGATGGGTCTGCATGACCTCCTTACGATTTTTGCCCCGGGGAACCCATCTCCCAGGGACCGGGATTTATTAGTTTATTTTTTTATTATAATAGGGGGAGGGGCGCTGAGCAGCCTCCCTACAGGGCCAGTTTAGGCCCGGGGAACCCATCCTCTAAGTCCTGCCATTTTTTAAAAATTTGTAAAAAAAAAATGAAAAGGGAGGGGACCCCCCTTTTGAGGCTGATTGTGGCCCCAGGGATCCATCCCCCGGTCCTAGGCCTTTAATACATTTTTTTATAAACAAAGGGAAGGGGTCCGAGGGCCCCCCCTCCCTTTTTTTATTTGTCCTCATTCCACCAAAAGCTGTGCAAATAAACTTTCTCAACCCATTCCGTCGTGGGCGCCCATGGCTGACGTTCTTGCATTAGCCTGGGCTGACCCACCCTGCCCCTTTATTCCGTGGCCTGGTGTAATCATAAGTCTAGCAGGGCCTTAGACCAGCCTCATTTCTCTTCCCCATTCCGTCAAGGGATCCGACACCGTGCTATTTACATTTTGTGCCAAACCAGATTCTAGCCGTGCAGTGCTCAAAGCCGCCCGAAGCCAGCTTTCATATAAAGGTGGGCTAGGATCCTTCCATAGTTTGCATATCTCCCTACGCGCAATTATAATAAGACTAAAAAATAGCGCCACTTGTGCCCCCCTTAATAAACTAAAAAGATCTGAGTCCATCCCAAAAACAAATCTGACTAAATTCAAGTTCAAGGTCCCTTGTACCTTAAAAATACCCTCCAGGGCCTTCTCAACCATAGACCAGAAGGGACCGAGGAAAGGACAATCATAAAAAACATGTATGTCATCTGCTTCCACTAACCCACATCTTGAACAGGATGGAGGGGGAGTCACAAACTTTGCGATCTTTTTTGGGGTATAGTAAAGCCTGTTAATGGTAAAATGATGGTTCTTCTTGAGGCCCTCCCTCCCTAGGCTGATTTCAGCCGCAGGCCCCCATACAATAGGTTAAGGCCTTAATATATTTTTTTAAAGGAGGGGCCCACGCGGCCCCCCTCCCTGGGCCAACTATGGTCCCGGGGTCAGCATCACCCGGGGCATAGCCACCTCATTGGGGATTGTGGGGAGAGCCTGAATTGTCCCCCTGGTCTTGGCCGGCTCCCAACTCCTGCGGGAGCCAATATTGATTTTTACACCCAGGGAGCTGCTGACATGAAGCTCCCTGTGTGTAAAAAGCCAGGTGCTCCGCTTTGAGTAAGCAAGAACAAAATATTCTTGCTTGCTGAAAGCGGAGTACTTGTTTGTTATGGCATGCAGGGCTCCTGGAGGGAGTGGCAGCACGGCCCCACTCCCATATTCAAATTTGCCCTGGGGAAGTGGTGGTCCACAACAGACTCCCTTCATTAGTGTATTTTAGCCCCGTACAGGTGGTGCTCTCGGGGACATGGATGGTCAGAGAGGCCTCCGTTACTATTGAAATTAGCCCCAGGGAGGTGACAGTCCCCGAGGCAGGTGGGGTCAGTGAGGTCCCCCCAAATTGTTTAAATTAGCCCCAGGGAGGTGTTGGCCCCTGGGGCTGCGGGTGGGTCTGCCTGCATTCATAATTAACATATCCCCGGGGAGGTGGCGGTCCCGGGGACTCTGACCCCAGGTTTCCCCTCTTATACTTACAAAAGGGAGTCAAGGTATTCCTACGGTGCCCGCTTTTCTTTTTTTTAAACTTTTTTATGATGGGACTTGGCTTTAAGTCTAGTCCTAAAATGGCTGCCAAAACTTTCTGGTTGACAGCCAATCAAATTTCAGTAGGATTCGTGTGTCTACTGCAAGGACTCACATCTCCAGATATCTAAATGTTTTTTTACCTTAAATGTCTCCTAAACTACTGAAAAGATTAACACCAAATCACCAAAAAGCACACTTATTGGACTAACATCTAGCTTTCTGCTCAATTTGGTGCAATCCTCTTCAGCAGTTCGGGCTTTAGTCATGTTCAAAAAACGAAAAATCCCCATGGACTTGACATGGGGCAAACGCATTTTGGGACCCCCCCTTTTTTCTCAGACCCCTGCTTGACAAATCCCCCAGAAACTTTCAACACAGCCGCTGAGCCAAAAAGGGGAAGTTTTGTGAAAATGTCATGCAGATTCGTCAAGCAGCACCAAAATTATTGGCAAATCAAAAAACACTTTTCCTAGGGAAACTTTGGTCCTAACTATAACTACATACTGGCGACTGGCAGTAGGTAATATATACACATATAAATATATTCACTGAAAAAACCATAGGTTTCACACATGTTATAGTTAGCTGGGCATTTCACTCATACAAAACCTTTGAAATTCCCCTGTTATAGTTAGTTCAGCTAACTATAACTCGCGCGCCCGCAATGCACTGCTGATGATGTCACATATTACATCACTCATGACATGGTCAGGGACATCACTCATGACATCACTGTTGACATCTCAAATGACATCATTGATTACATCACTGAGTGAAATGCCCAGCTAACTGTAACATGTGTGAAACCTATGGTTTTTTTCAGTGAATTTCTGAGTTTTTTAAAATCTAATTCCTAACTATAACGTGCCTGAAACCCTTGGTTTTTTCAGTGAATTTCAAAGGTTTTTTAAATGCTAATTCCTAACCATAACAAGTGTGAAAGCTATGGCTTTTTTCAGTGAATTTCTAAGGTTTTTTTAATGCTAATTCCTAACTATAACGTGCCTGAAACCTATGGTTTTTTCAGTGAATTTCAAAAGTTTTTTAAATGCTAATTCCTAACTATAACATGTGTGAAACCTACGTTTTTTTTCAGTGAATTTCTAAGGTTTGTTTTAATGCTAATTCCTAAATATAACGAGGCTAAAACCTATGGTTTTTTCAGTGAATTTGCAAGGTTTTTAAATACTAATTCCTAACTGTAAGATACCTAAAACCTAAGTTTTTTTCAGTAAATATATATATATATATATATATATATATATATATATATATATATGCACTGGAAAACTAAATACCCACTTCCCATACAAAGAAATGGAAAGTTTGCATATCTGCAGCCTCTCTTATTTGTCACCTTATTCATTTTCCGCTCAATCAACACATCATCCACACATACACACAACTACTTGCGGCATACATTAGCTGTGATTATCAACTATTCTTCTATTTCATATACCTATTCAAAGTGCAGGCCTTTATCGAACATTTTTATTGTAACAAGTACCCCAGCCGAAGACATTGTAAATTTGCACACTTGCTCCCTTTCTTGGCTGGTATTGTCAATTATTCTTCAATCTCATAATCTGATTCAAACTTAAGGCCCTTTATCAAGCCTTTTTGTTGTAACTACTGTTGCAGGAATTCTGCTCCTACACAGAACTGTGCATAAAGACTTAGGACCTCAGTGAATTACGGTGTACCAAAACCCACCTTAGTACCCAAACCCCCTACCAGACTAGCAATCAGTGACTCGTTGGTTCTTCGTCCTATAGCAAAAACACCAATGACTAGTAAACCCAGAACATGCGACTTAGATTACCTCAAGTACGGTAGATAAAACGACCACTCTTTCGTTATAATCTTACACCAGTCCAAAACAAGGAGTCAATCAATCAATCAATCAATCAGAGCATTTCTAGAGCGCGCTACTCACCCGCGAGGGTCTCAAGGCGCTGAAGGGGGGGGGCTGCTACTGCTCAAAAAGCCAGGTCTTGAGGTGTTTCCTGAAGGTGAGATGGTCCTGGGTCATTCGTAGGTGTGCGGGGAGGGAGTTCCATATTTTGGCTGCCAGGTGGGAGAACGATCTTCCTCCGGTGGTGGTTCTGCAAATCCGTGGGACGGTGGCGAGGGCGAGGCTGGCGGAGCGGAGCTGGCGGGTGGGAGTGTAGAACGAGAGGCGGTTGTTGAGGTATTTGGGGCCCATGCTGTGGAGTGCTTTTTGTGCGTGGGTGAGGAGCCTGAACGTGATCCTCTTGTTGACGGGAGTAAATAAAGACACGTGCAAGTTTCAAATGTTTATTTCTAACGTCGTAATCTCATGCACAGTACCTTAGATAATACAACCAAACATATTATCAGAAACAAGATTTTCAGCATTGTTACTATTCCATAAAATACAAAGTGAGAAAGCATCTTATATTGCTAACGGGCAACAGGTTTAAAAAATACCTACATTTCACCCTCCCTACGGTTCCATACCTCTGGTACTCAGCAGTAGTGGATCACGTTGAGTTCTGCACAAACTGTCAGGATACCAATGTTCTCCAACTGTCTCTAAATATGCCTCCACAATGCATTATTAAATACGCCAGTATCAAACGTGGCCACACCTGCATATGTGTTATAGGTCAAACGTGCGATGATCATTCCAAATAACAGACACAGTATCCAAGATAACCTTGATATTCCATGCTCTCACTATACACACTAAACTAGCGAGGCAGTCTAGAAATGTAGCATGACAAATTATTCTCATGTGAAACAAAATACCCAGCCTTCTCTAAACAATATCAAAATTGCGTGTCGTGTGCAAAGCAGAGCAGGAAAGCAAAAAAGGCGTTTAAGCTTCTAATGAACTCATGCTAACTTAACACGGTGTGAGTGCAAGGCTCAGCCCACGACACCCTCCCTCGATAGAACCACGTGATATAAACGTGGGCGAACTAGGAACGCAGAGTCCAAGCCTGAAAAGCAGAGTCAAGTTAAAATTTACATAAAAAATCATTCGCTGTTTGATACAAAACAGTAACTAAATAATAAAGAATAGGTAGAAAAATCAAAGAGTCTTAATCCAACAGCGTATAAGCACAGTATGTAGCAACAGCCTCCAAGAGGAAGTCATTGTTCTCATCTGAAAACATTTCAGCCATCCAATTCAATAGTGAGAATGAACATACATGTTCCTCAATGACCGGAGCCTCTATCACCATCGGAGGAAAACTCGGGTCATCTTCAATGTAACTGCGTGCCAAGAAGTCATGCGCCACTGCAAAAACATTCCAATGTGCCATTATTCCATGTATCACTGCTAAGGCCATAATCCCGCCGTCAGAACAGAGCAAGTCATGAACCACTAAGGGGCTCATCAGCTGGTCATAATCCTCGTTAGGAGACACCGTACTGCAGAGACACAAATCCAGGGCCCAGTCGAAATCGCAGCTCAGGAAATGGAAGACAGGCTGAACGCATGTGAAAAAGGAGAATCGAAATGATAATCCATTAACTGCACTCAATGTAGCCAGAGGCAGTGCTCCGTAATAACTAAGCATTCGGTTCCGCAGCAGCAACAGCCGGGTGCTGGAGGATGTGCATCCATATTTAAATAAAAAAATTAATAGAAGCACACCGGCAACTAATGCGACTATTAAGGTGAATCCACCAAAGATGCTGGAAAACATCGAATGAAAAAACGCCGAAAAGACACCAATTATAGTTTGAAAAGAACTCACAAGACCACTGCTTCTAACTTTAAAAAAGTAAGAACCCCGTAGTCAAGGACGCATTAAAGATACTCTGAATTAACTCCCCAAAATACAAAGGCACGTCTGTATTTAATAAATCATACACTTCTGTGCGGGTGTTTACTACATGAAGAACAAATGTTTCTCTAGCAGATGTAACAGCGACCTCTTTTTGAGACAATAGCGCTCTTATACGGCTCACTTGGTTGACTCTGCTTTCAAGGTCGGAATCGACAGGCATATGGAAACATCCAGCTTCTCATGCAGAGGAGTAAACACAACTTTTTTTAGCAAACCACACGCTCAGTTACCGTAATCATGTAACCGATGCCTGGTAACATTGCACAACAATCTGCATTATTTCAAGTTAAATAACTCACGTTTCCAGTAAACTGAACGTTGGTACGATAGCAGGTGTCGCAGTGCCTTTCAAAACTCACACCAAATTAGGCGCATCTTGATTACAAGAGCCATGCAATTGTATATGTCTACAAATTAAGGAGTGAACTGGTGCTATTGTGCAAACTGGTGCTATTGGCAGTCGAGCAGCCCTGTGGCAGAGGGCTTGCGCGCGCTGGGCGCTGTGACCTCGTTTTTAATACCTTCTTCTCTGCTGATTGAGAGCAGCTTCCTTGTCCCAGCTGACTACTAGCGCTGGACGCCATTTACTCAATTTTTAACCCCTCCCATCCCACCCTGCTGACTCCTCCCACCTCCCTCGTCACCAGCCTATTTAGGCTCCGCCCCTTTTCATTCCTGTGCAGTCGAGCAGCCCTGTGGCAGAGGGCTCGCGCGCGCTGGGCGCTGTGACCTCGTTTTTAACACCTTCTTCTCTGCTGATTGAGAGCAGCTTCCTTGTCCCAGCTGACTACTAGCGCTGGACGCCATTTACTCAATTTTTAACCCCTCCCATCCCACCCTGCTGACTCCTCCCACCTCCCTCGTCACCAGCCTATTTAGGCTCTGCCCCTTTTCATTCCTGTGCAGTCGAGCAGCCCTGTGGCAGAGGGGCTTGCGCGCGCTGGGCGCTGTGACCTCGTTTTTAATACCTTCTTCTCTGCTGATTGAGAGCAGCTTCCTTGTCCCAGCTGACTACTAGCGCTGGACGCCATTTACTCAATTTTTAACCCCTCCCATCCCACCCTGCTGACTCCTCCCACCTCCCTCGTCACCAGCCTATTTAGGCTCCGCCCCTTTTCATTCCTGTGCAGTCGAGCAGCCCTGTGGCAGAGGGCTTGCGCGCGCTGGGCGCTGTGACCTCGTTTTTTATACCTTCTTCTCTGCTGATTGAGAGCAGCTTCCTTGTCCCAGCTGACTACTAGCGCTGGACGCCATTTACTCAATTTTTAACCCCTCCCATCCCACCCTGCTGACTCCTCCCACCTCCCTCGTCACCAGCCTATTTAGGCTCCGCCCCTTTTCATTCCTGTGCAGTCGAGCAGCCCTGTGGCAGAGGGCTTGCGCGCGCTGGGCGCTGTGACCTCGTTTTTAATACCTTCTTCTCTGCTGATTGAGAGCAGCTTCCTTGTCCCAGCTGACTACTAGCGCTGGACGCCATTTACTCAATTTTTAACCCCTCCCATCCCACCCTGCTGACTCCTCCCACCTCCCTCGTCACCAGCCTATTTAGGCTCCGCCCCTTTTCATTCCTGTGCAGTCGAGCAGCCCTGTGGCAGAGGGCTTGCGCGCGCTGGGCGCTGTGACCTCGTTTTTAATACCTTCTTCTCTGCTGATTGAGAGCAGCTTCCTTGTCCCAGCTGACTACTAGCGCTGGACGCCATTTACTCAATTTTTAACCCCTCCCATGTCACCCTGCTGACTCCTCCCACCTCCTTCGTCACCAGCCTATTTAGGCTCCGCCCCTTTTCATTCCTGTGCAGTCGAGCAGCCCTGTGGCAGAGGGCTTGCGCGCGCTGGGCGCTGTGACCTCGTTTTTAATACCTTCTTCTCTGCTGATTGAGAGCAGCTTCCTTGTCCCAGCTGACTACTAGCGCTGGACGCCATTCACTCAATTTTTAACCCCTCCCATCCCACCCTGCTGACTCCTCCCACCTCCCTCGTCACCAGCTTATTTAAACGTCCCTCATGCGTCAGCGCAGCGGACGAGCGCAGCGGGCGCGCCGTAGATGCGCCGGAGTTGCGCCAGAGTTAAGCCCGTCTGCGCCCGTCCGCGGCCGGACGGGCCCAGGGGCCAGGGACGCTGCCCCTGCCATCTCTTATTCCCGCTCCACTCTAATGAGTCTACAAACCTTTGCCTGCCCTCTACCTCCCGAGACCTGGACCAGGATCTCCTCACTGGGGATTCCAGGTCACTTTTCCCCTTCACTGGGGCCGCTGTCATTTCCCACCCTTCCGGTCCCTGCCGAGTCGCAGCTCCGGGTATTATACCTCAACACTCGCTCCATGGTCAGGCATCAAGCCGATATTTTCCACCTTCTTATGACAGAGAAGCCAGATGTCCTTTTACTATCTGAGACCTGGCTCACTGACGACTCCCTCCCCGACATCCTTGCTGCACTACCTCCTGACTACTTTCTGCTGAATACCAACCGCCCTGGAGGCCGCTCCGGTGGAGGGGTGGCAGCGGTAATACGGAAGAATCTCAAGATCATTGCCTCTGCCAATATGACCCTCCCCGATGTGGATAACCTGGTCCTCCGTCTCGGGACCGAGGTAGGCGCAGTTACCCTTATGATACTTTACCGTCCCCCCTACCCCATGCCTTCCTTCCCTTCCTCCTTTACTGAACAGTTAACCAACCTTGCCACCTCTTCCCCCCGTACTATCATTATCGGGGATTTCAATTACTGGTTCCAGAATGAGGATGCCGGCCCCCACGCCACCGAACTGTTCGAGGCCCTTTCGAGCTTGGATTTTACACAACTAGTCAGGTCTGCCACTCATAGCGGTGGCCATATCCTTGACCACATTTGGGTTCACGGGGTCAAGTCCTCCTGCCCACTCATAACACCTTGTGTGTGGTCCGATCATTTCCTAATTGACATCACCTTTTCGGCCGTCGGCCAGATCAGGACCCCACTGCAGGAGGGCGGCACCGCACGCAAGTGGAGAGTCGCCGACTCCTCCAAACTCTTATCTCATCTCTCTCTTACCCGTCCTCTGTTCACCACTGACTCAAGTACTGACGACCTTCAGGGACAAGTTTCTGACTGGCTCACTATAGCCAGTGATACTTTCGCACCTTTAACCAAGTTTCCCCGATCCCGACACTATCATTCCCATAAATGGTTTACCCCTCACCTTAAGACTTTGCAGTTAGAACTCCGCCGACTCGAGCGCAGGTGGAGGAGAGACTACTGCTTATCTAGCAGAAGTGCATATGTGGCTGTGCGGAACGAGTACAAAACTGCTATTTCCGCCGCCAAAAAAGCTTATGCCTCAGACAAAATTTTATCTGCCCCCTGCAAGTCTAAGGAGATTTTTAAAATCCTCAATGAATTTACCTCTGATCCTAGGACACTTCCGACTCAGGCCTCCACACAAGAATCATGTAACGCGCTGAGCATTTTCTTTGTCCAAAAAATTGCCTCGATCAAAGATACCATTCCGACTATCCCCCCTGGCGCTGGCTCTGCTTCTCCCCCCATAATGCTTTTTCTCTCACACTTTTCCCGCCCTTAGACCCTACCGCTTTGGCCACACTGGCCACCCGCGTTAAATCTGGATCCCCAGACGACTGCTGTCCCCCCACCATATTACGAAATATCTGCCACTCTTTACCTGATTGTATCCTTCCCCTGCTGAATTCTTCTTTGTTGTCCGGTACGGTACCCCGCTCCTTCAAGGAGGCCGTGTTGGTGCCTCTACTGAAGAAGCCTGGGGCTGATCCCGCCATCCCGGCGAATTACCGCCCCATCTCTCTCTTGCCTTTTTTCTCCAAAATTCTGGAAGCCCATGTCACCACCTGCCTCTCACAGTTTATTGAGAACTCCACCTTTCTTGAGACTAACCAGGCCGGCTTCAGACCCGGCCACTCTACGGAGACTGTCATCTTGGCCGTGCTGGATGCCCTGAGAGACGGTGCTGACAAGGGTACCTCCCAGGCCCTGGTTTTATTAGATCTGTCGGCTGCCTTCGACACGGTGGACCACAACATCTTTCTCCACCGTGTCGAGCAAGCTGGCATCCAGGGCCTGGCGTTGGCATGGGTCAAATCCTTCTTGACCGGGAGGTCTCAGACCCTTAGCCTGGGCACTTTTAGAGCTCCTCGGGAGCACCTGCCCTGTGGGGTCCCTCAGGGCTCCTCTCTGTCCCCCCTTCTTTTCAATCTTTATCTTCGACCCCTTCTTTTTTCCTTGAGGCAGTGGGACGTCACCGTCTTCAATTACGCGGACGACCTACAACTCATCTTCCCTCTTGATTCCCCTTCTGCTATCCCCAACTTTCAGGCTGTCATGTCCCACATCCTATCGTGGATGAGCCAAAATCAGCTTAAGCTGAATCCCGGAAAGACGGAGCTTCTCCTCCCTGGTAAGAGCTCTACCCACTGGGGTCCGCATTTTTGGCCGGCAGAACTTGGCCTTCCCCCCATCCCTGTGGCCTTGGTAAAAAGTCTAGGGATTACTATTGACTCCGGTCTCTCCCTCGGGCCTCAGGTGGGGACAGTTGTCTCCTCCTGCATGTTCCAGCTGCGCAGGATCAGGAAGGTGGCTTATCTCCTCACCCCTGAAGCTCTCCTGCAAGTAATCATGGCCCTAGTCCTCTCCCGCTTAGATTTCTCGAATGCTATCTATCATGGTCTGCCCAAAACATCTCTCTGCAGACTACAATTCATTCAGAATCAAGCGGCGAGATTGGCCTTTGGGAGTCCGAAATGGCAATCCGCCAAACCCCTTCTTTCCAAACTGCACTGGCTCCCCGTCGCCTCGAGGGTAGCCTTTAAGATCGGCTGCCTTACCTTTAAATCCTTATCTGGTTCCTGTCCTGCCTTTTTGAAATCTCTCATCAGGACTTACAGCCCCTCTCGGAACCTGAGATCCTCTCACCTGCACCTCTTACTCACTCCCCCTGTCAAACTCTGCAGATCCGGAGGCCGGAGATTCGCATTTCTGGCCCCCAAACTTTGGAATTCCTTCCCCATCTCTCTCAAAACTTCCAATTCCCTTACTCTCTTCCGTAAATCCCTAAAAACTTGGCTCTTCCCTGACAAGGTAGCTGGCTGCAGCGCGAGCGCTTAGCGCGCTGTTCTAAGAGTGCTATTTTAAAGTGTACTGCGCATTATTCTGGTCATTAGGACATTGTTTTTAACTTTCCACTCACTTGCACCTTAATCTGTGCCCCCCACCGCCGTTTGGGCGGGTCTGGTCCTGGGTGGGTGCCTATTAGATCTTGGTCGCCATCTTTGAGTGGGGTCATTGGTTGGAGGCTGTTCGTTCTGCCTGCGCTTTACTGCGCATGCGCGGACTTGGAACACCTTTTTAAGGCGAGTCCTTCCTCACCTCGCCCCCTGACAAGGTAGCTGGCTGCAGCGCGAGCGCTTAGCGCGCTGTTCTAAGAGTGCTATTTTAAAGTGTACTGCGCATTATTCTGGTCATTAGGACATTGTTTTTAACTTTCCACTCACTTGCACCTTAATCTGTGCCCCCCACCGCCGTTTGGGCGGGTCTGGTCCTGGGTGGGTGCCTATTAGATCTTGGTCGCCATCTTTGAGTGGGGTCATTGGTTGGAGGCTGTTCGTTCTGCCTGCGCTTTACTGCGCATGCGCGGACTTGGAACACCTTTTTAAAGCTCCTCCCCTAGCGCAGCGGGATCGCGCAGCGGGATCGCGCAGCGGGCGCGTCCTCGCGTGGCCGGAGTCGTGCCAGAGTCCTGCCCGTCTGCGCCCGTCCGCGCTAAGGACGCGCTGGACGTCGCGGTACTCTGGCTGGGGATTATTATTCCATCCCGGCTCTACCATGTTGACGTACTCGCGGGACTGCCTGCTTTCCATCGGACAGGTAAGTCGCTGCTGTACCCTTCCACCGGTACACCCACTGCGAGGCCCTTATCATTGCCTCTGTAATAGGTGGGCTCTAGACTCCCCGCGCCCCCTCTCAAGGACTGTTTCCTCGGAGACTCGCCGCATTATGGGTACCCCTACTACTTTGAAGATCCTGAACTTAAATGTCAGGTCTGTGCCGAAACATTATCAGCACATTTATGACCTCATTGAGGAGGAAGCTCCTGGCGTATTGGCCATGACGGAAACATGGCTGCAGGACGCTGATACCGCTATTACCAATCTAGCCTGCCCATTCGGCTATTCTATGTACACCCTGAATAGGCTGTCTAGGGGTGGGGGTATCGCGTTAGTGGTAAAAACTATCTACCCTTGCGTCTGGAGCGCCCTAAACATCTCTGGGTGTGAAAGCGCCATGTTCAAGGTCTCTGTCAGCCCTGAGTTTACCCTGTCCGGGATGGTCGTTTATCGTCCACCCGGCAGTGATGTGGCGTTTAGAAATGCCTTCCCCGATATTGTTGGCCCTCTGGCTGCAGATTGTGCCAACTTTTCTATCATGGGTGATCTAAATCTGCATTTCGACACCCTCTCTGGCTTGACAGTGCGTTCCATCTCCTCTGACCTAGAGGCCTTTCAACTTCCTCAGATGGTGTCCCAGCCTACCCACTCGGGGGGGCATATTTTGGATCCCTTGTTCACCAATCTGCCGGGGATTCAAATCACTTCTGTCTCTCCGGTGGAGTGGACAGATCACTTCTTGGTGTCCATTCTATGCCCTGTCTTTGCCACTCCTTCCATCTCTTCGGCTAGATGGGTTCAGAAGAGGGCTTGGAAAAAGCTTAGGTTAGAAGACTTCCATCGTTTTCTATTAGAGGAGCCGCTGGACCTCTTGACGGATGTAGAAAAGGGGTATGACCTCTTTTGTTCTTGGATCACCAGGGCCTTGGACTCTCTGATACCTATCGTATCAACCAAAATCAACTCTAGAGAGTCCAGTCCCTGGTACGATGGCGCATTTCGGGCCCTAAAGGGTGCCTGTAGACGAGCAGAGAGGGCCTGGAGGAAAACCTATGCGGCTGACTTAAAAGCCGCATATACCAGGTCCGTTAAGCTCTACCATCGAGCTATCTGCCGGGCTCGTGCGGCCTTCTATGCTACCGAATTCCGGAACAACTCAAATCCGTCAAAGGCTATTTTTAAGGCCGTAAAACAACTTATGGCGAAGCGGCCTACCACTACGACCGTAAGCTCCCTTTCCCATTGTGAATCCCTTGCTTCCTACTTTTTGGGGAAGGTCCAAGCCATTTACAGGACGTTCCCTAGCATAGGGTCCACTGTGGAAAGTACTAATCGGGATCACCATCAGACCACACTGCTTGTTTTCCCCCCCCTTGCCTCGGATGGTTTTGACAAACTTGCGTTGCAAGTTAAATCTGGGTCTCCATCCGACCCAGTAAGGCCTGCTCTCTTTCGAGACCAAGCTTTTATGGGACGTACAGTTGTATGTTCCCTTGTCAATCTCTCCTTGGAAACGGGAATTGTACCATC
Source organism: Lissotriton helveticus (assembly GCF_964261635.1). Classification (NCBI taxonomy): domain Eukaryota; kingdom Metazoa; phylum Chordata; class Amphibia; order Caudata; family Salamandridae; genus Lissotriton; species Lissotriton helveticus. Next base: position 571,469 of record NW_027611905.1, on the reverse strand, counting down.
TAAGTGGAAACAAGCCGTGGTGTCCCCGATTATTAAAAAGCCCACCCTGGACCCCTCTAAGCCTGAAAGCTATCGCCCCATCTCGCTGCTACCCTGGCCAGCCAAGATCACTGAAGCCCACGTCAATTTGGTCCTGTCTGAACATCTGACTCGGACCAATGCCCTCGACCCCACACAAAACGGATTCCGTGCTGGGCACAGTACGGAAACTGCGTTACTTGTGATGGTGGAACATCTCCGGGCAAGGCTGGATGCTGGTCAAACGGCGGCGCTTATTTTGTTAGATCTTAGCGCCGCCTTTGATACGGTAAATCACAGCATCCTCCTGCATCGGCTCGAGGAGACTGGCATTGGCGGTGTGGTATTGCAATGGTTCCGCTCCTTCTTAGACGACCGCTCCTTCTGTGTTGCCATCCCTCCCTTCAAGTCCAGTTACCATCCACTGGCCATGGGGGTTCCGCAAGGGTCCTCGCTGAGTCCCACGTTGTTCAATCTGTACGTGAGACCGCTGGCTGATGTCGCCAGGCAGTGGGGCCTTACCCTGGTCTCGTATGCCGACGACACTCAGCTGGCGGTTACTCTCAGCGGGGATGCGGAAATTGAGGCCCCCAGGTTTCAGTCCGGACTGAAGGCGGTGGCTAGTTGGCTGACAGGCAACTGCCTTCAGCTAAACGCCACTAAAACAGAGGTGTTGGTCGTCGGGAAGGGAGTAGAGCTGTGGGGTGGTCACTGGTGGCCTTCAGAGTTGGGCCCCACTCCGATCCCTGTATCGGAAGTGAAAAATCTGGGGATTTGGCTGGACGCGGGCCTCTCCTTTATAGGCCATACGAAAAGAACTGCGGCCTGTTGCTTCGGTCTTTTGAGGGGCTTGAGACCTGTTCTCAAGTTCTTTGACGCCCCGACCAGGCAGCTGGTGATCCAGGCCACTATCATCTCTCGCCTGGATTATGCCAGCTCTCTCCTGGCTGGGGCCAACCAGGCTGAACTAACCCGGTTACAACGGGTTCAGAATGCTGCGGCGAGGGCTATTGTTGGCCTACCAAGATTTTGTTCAGTGACAGGTGTCCTTCGCTCCCTACACTGGCTTCCGGTTAGGAAGCGTATTCTCTTTAAAGTCCTGTGCCTCGCTTTCAAAATCTTGAGAGGTACAGGCCCGGAAATCCTGTCGAATTGTTTGTCTTTTTATGTTCCTGCCCGTTGCCTCCGCTCCCAAGGTCTGGCCCTTGCGGTGGTCCCCAGATTCAGGCTTAGCCGCATGGGAGGCCGCTCGTTTAGGGTAATGGCTGCGTCAGCATGGAACTCCTTGCCTGCTGAAATCCGCTTGCTGGAGGACCTTCTGACCTTCCGGAAGGCGATAAAAACCTTCCTGTTTTAGCTGTTTTCTGTCCCTGTTCCTGTTTAGTTGCTTACTGGCCTCTTTTTATATCCCGTTGTGTTACGAGCTACCTTGTCTCTGCGCCGGGACGCTCCTTGGCTGGAGTCGCTGCGCGCACAATAAATAGACGTAACATAACATAACATCTGCCTAAACCCTCCCAGTCCCCCAGTAGTCTGCCAGCGCCAGGAAACCCATGGTGTCAGCGCGCTTTATAAATGCCCCTTACAATACAATACAATACAATCCTCGCCATTCACATGGACTTCTTTTCCCTCCCTCAGACACCTATATGTAAATGATAGTAACCAAGCTTAATGGAGATAAGCGCTGCCTAAACATCCATATCTGCCTACACCATAGTATTACATGCAAACCTCAAACTTAAACAGGTTAAAAAGTAATGTTATGATACCGTGGATAAGCCACACAGCTGAATCGGATTTCCAATGAGTGACCACTTCTAACCAATCTGATAGCGCGCCCTGTGCTCTGATTTGACAGTGAAAGAGTGATCGCACCATAGTTTGCACTGCTAATCATTCTCACCACACGCTATGAATACGCTTTCACGTTATGCGTCAAATCAAAGCTTCCGTGTGACGTCATGTACGGCGCCCCGTGCGCAAAGACGCGAATGTTTTTAATTGTTAAAAACATATATTTATGTATTTATTGAACATACTAACAGAACACATTATCTGGGATAATTATGAAAAAAAAAAATTAAGTTCCAATAATCGTACATTACTTTTAAAAGCAATTACACCAATCACGGTGAAAAGTCATGGGTACTCGCATCCTAAGAACACCGTAATAACAGCGTAACGTACGCAAAGCCATGTGACTTTAAAAGAAGAAATTTCATTGGTTCATAACACTTCCTATTACAACTGTTGAAACGTCCGTCTCATTTTAAAAATTCTACTTTGACTTTCTAAAAAGAAACATCTCTTCCGAGAATCTTGTTAAATAGAACTAAGTTTACCATATTAACAGCAATGGACTCATCTTCCAGCCATTCTTCAGAATAACATTTCATTCCTAAAGAAACTCCAAAAGAAGAGGAAAGAAGATCTAATTTGGCAGTTTCTTACTTTTCCAGAAGGGCAAAAAAAGGTTAATGCTCCAAAAGTAACCTGTAAAATTTTCCAAACTCTTTCAAGGGGTGATCCATCCAAAAAATACTCCTTTAGCGCAGCAAATATGGAGCGACACGTAAAGAACTTACACCCAAAAAACTTTGCTCGAGCTGCAAGACGGAGGTTGAAGGACAACCCACCTGCTACTGCACCAAGCACATCAACTGCTGCACCAGCATTTTCAGCAAACAGTCCACGCACACAAATTCATCCTGATTTTGCTCAAGTTAAAATTCTATACATTTATTGCAATAAACTTTTGTGTTTTGGGAAACAGTCAATTGACCTGATAAAACGCAGGAAGCAGTAGCATCACTGTCCTCGACATTATTTTTTTTTCATACTTTTCTTCCTGTTGGACACTACCTAGCCCCCCATTATAGAAAAAATTGCCCCGGGATTTGTCCCCCCGGGAGCTAATTAGGAATAACAAGAACATCGTTTTTTTTCCCTTTTCCACCGCGTACGAGTACAGTACGCATAGAACGCGTTTATTTCATTTTTACCCTACCCCCTTTCCTTATTTTTCAACTTTGTTTTACTGTTTTCTTGTGACTCGGTGCTACTGAGGCACAAGATGGCTGCCAACACTTCCTGGTTTGGAGTGTTGACAGACAGTTGACATCCAATCAGCATGCAGCTTGTGCTCGTAATTGTACGGATTTCCGTACGCATGCTGTACTTCGTCTCTAGATATCGCTATGATTTTACTTTTGATTTTCTCAGGAACTACTGAACGGAACTACACCAAGAATCACAATCTGCGAACAGAACTCTACCTCGCTGCCAAATTTGGTGTAATTCCGTTCAGCCGTTCAGGCTGTAGCCCTGACTAAAGGTCCCTATGGAAAATTGCATGGGGAAAACACCCTTCGGGACCCCCCTTTTTTCTCGGCCCCCGCTTGACGAATCACCCCCAAACTTTCAGGGAAGGAGCGGAGCGGAGCAGGCCATTCTCTTGGAGAAATTTGTGATGATTCGTCCACCAGCGTCAAAGTTATTCCAAATAGAATGTTGTGGATTTCCTATGGAAACTAGGGCCTAACTATAACTACCTGCTGGTGACCGCCAGTAAGATATATAATATATATATATATATATATATATATATATATATATATATATATATATATATATATATATATCACGACAGTGCCCCACGACACAAGCCTGTTCCTTGAAGGGCGGTCAGTGCATACAGCGCAGGGCTTCTGTTGAATATCACCACGATACCTCCTTCAACCTTCAAAGGTATCGTGGTGATATTCAAGAGAAGCCCTGAGCTGTATGCACTGACCGCCCTTCAAGGAACAGGCTTGTGTCGTGGGGCACTGTCGTGAGAAATTAATGGTTGAAGCCTGACCTGCTTGCCCCCAGCCTTTGCAGTAGGCGGCGAGTTGGGAGCAGAGGAAAATATTTCTGGACTGCTGGCTGAAGGAGCATTTCAGAACAGTGAGTGAAACTGACATAACGAACTGTGTGAGCTGGCGGACTTGGCCTTGAGCGCAAAGGAATAATATATTAATAAGAAGTGTTTGCGCAATTTTGTCTTCTACAAATATGAAAGGACAGCACTGTTACACCTTTATAAAGTTGAAAAGTTTTCCTTTGCGCGCTCTTTATGAAAAATACGGCCCATGCAAATCAGATATAAATGGAAGTCACATGGGCCATTTTTGAAAAAAGAGACTGCCTTCCGTGATCAAGGCTCGAGTAGAGCAGAAACATTGGGATTGACTGATGCCACCTTCGTGCTGTCTCACCATTAAAATGTTATTGAAATGCAACTCTGCCAAGTGTCGGTGCACTTCTTTGAAGGTTGAAGGAGGTATCGTGGTGATATATATATATACATATATATATATATATATATATATATATATATATATATATATATATATATATATATATATATATATATATATATATATATATATATATATATATATATATATATATATATATATATATATATATATATATATATATATATATGTATATATGAGACTCATTGGAGGAAAATTAATATAATCTCCATTTCACTTCCACAATCAGCTCGACCAACCTCATCTTCCTGGATGTTGAAATGTACGTGAACAATAACAAACTGTGCTCCAAAATTCACAGAAAAACAACCTCATGTAACAGCATACTCCATGCTAACAGTGGACATCCAGCTAACCTAAAATGGAGTATCCCGTACGGACAAATGCTACGGGCAAGGAGAAATTGTTCAGAAGAGAACGACATGAAAGATGAGGTTGAGAGGATGGCTCAACGCTTCCGGGAAAGAGGCTACCCCGAGAAAGTCATGAGCACCACGCAAAACAGGGTGGCTCTAAAGAACAGAAATGATCTTTTGATTCCTGGTGGCAGCAGGAAGGATTGTGGTAGTGATGATCAAACCGGAGATGGGGAAGAGACACGATTGATCATGGATTTCAACAATCAAAGTAGGGATATGAAATTAGCTCTACGGAAAAATTGGAACATACTGCTCCTGGATAACACCCTAAAACAACAATTAACTCAATATCCTAGCATCACATATAGGAAAACTGCCTCATTGCGTGACATCCTAACCCAAAGCCATCTGACACTGAAGGAACAACCCCCAAAAAAATATGCGTGGCTGACAACCCCTGGTTTGTGGAAGTGTGCCAAATGCAAGGCCTGCGAGCATGGCACAAATGTCAAAGAGTACAAACTACCGAATGGAAAAATTGAAAAGATAAGAGATCATATGACTTGCAAATCCAAATGTGTCCACCAGGTTGCAGGATATACTTAAAGTCACCACCAACTGGATGTCCGAGAACTCTTTAAAAATCAATCCGGACAAGACGGAAGTCTTGCCCATTTCCATCACGGGCAACCCTTGGAGCGAGAGATTTTGGCCTGCGGAGCTGGGTGCATCGCCGGAGCCGGCGTCGGCAGTAAAAAGCCTGGGTCTATACGTGGATGACAAACTTTCTATGAAGAAACAAGTCACCTCGGTAGTGGGCACTTGTATAGGCCTGCTGCGACAATTGAGGAAGCTCTCTCCTCTACTCTCGTTTTCCACCATGAGACACGTGGTCTCAGCCACAATTCTAGCTAGGCTAGACTACGGTAACTCCCTGTATATTGGCCTACCTCAACGGCTGTTGGATATGCTACAGGGGGTTATGAACGATGCAGCTCGGCTGATCTATAAAAAACCTAGAACTGCCCACTCTTCCCCACTGATGCAGGAACTACACTGGCTCCCGATTCGGCAGAGGGTTGTTTTTAAAGGTTTGTGCATCGTACACAAGGTGCTGTATGGTAATGCACCAAGATACCTGAAATCTCGCTTGTCCCCTTATACACCAAGCAGGACTTTGCGTTCGTCGGATGCGACCCTCTTGTCCCAATCCCGCTTCAAATTGGCCACGGTGGGAGGACGTGCTTTCTCTAACACGCTTCCTGCCCTGTGGAATAAATTGGCTCCAGAGTTAAGGAAGGAATGAAACCTGCTATCCTTTAGGAGAAAATTAAAAACTACTTTGTTTAGGCAAGCATGGTGTAGCCTGTAAGCGCTGTGTACCATCAAGTAAAGGCCTTACCCCCACTACGTAATTCTGGACAAACAGCGCTTAGAGACCCCGGTGGTTATAACGCGCTATACAAATTAAATAAATAAAATAAAATAAATGTGTGATCTATAGGGTGCAATGCCCATGTGGGAAATCTTACATAGGGAGCACAATCAACAAATTAAAACTGAGGATTTTACAACACCTAAGGGCAATTAAGAACAGAGACCCAAGCTACCCTATGGCCACACATTTTGCCAAATACCACAACAGCAATCCAGATCTGCTAAGATATTCAGGGATCAAACTGAGCAAACCATCGGAGAGGGGTGGTGACCGTACTCTACAGTTGCGAAAACTGGAGTCCAGGATGATCCTTGGCATGGGAACTGAATACCCGGATGGACATAATGTGGATGCTGAACTATTTGTACATCTGTTATGAAATTCCAAACCATGGGAAAACATTTGACCTAATTGAGAGTGACATTTTGAATCCATTCATGTAAATAATTGTAAATAGGTGTCAAACTTGAAAAGTCAAGAAAAGTCATTAAGGGATATGTAGTACACATAGGCAGACATCGTGATATGAGCAAAACATCAAAACTGAATAAGTATAAATATACTCAGACTGTAAATATAAATTGGTGTAAATACATCACCAGGATCTGGTGTTGGAGGAAAGGAGTCTAAATGAGTTTGAGATACTCAGGGTTCTTAAAAAATTTAATGTACTTCACTGGTACGAAATATTTAGACCCGGTAATAACAATGTTCAACCCAACTGATATATTTTGAGTTTAAGATATCCTTGTAGATCCTGGTTGCAAACACTTTGGGGTCATGAATTGGCCTTGATTATTGTAAATAATGTATATACAGATTGCACCAATTCGCAGACTGGATAAGAATAAGAATCATGTTTGATGGAGAAAATCTTAAAAAATTGAGGAAATGTATTTAGGTACTTCACTGAGAATAATGGGCCTAAGCTTAACCCTTATGTATATATTTGTATATACCTATACATAAGCCCAGATTTTTGCCAATATCTGTACTTCACAGGAATGTTGAATAATAATGGCGTTTAAATGAAACCATGTAAAATGAGCGAGGTTGCTGGTCTAGATTTTTAATAGACATGGAAGAGGGTACTTTCACATTGCACTATAAGTTAAGGTCTAGATCTCTGGGACTCTATGGTCCAGTGGAAGGCTAGAGTAGCCGAAACGCGTAGGCCGTCCGTTTTTTTGATGAGCTGCATCCTGCACATGGTGTGTGAATAATAAAAAAGTTTTTGAAAAACTTACCTGCTGCTGTGCTGTGACTTCTGCCAACAGTGAGGGGCGAGGAGAATCCAGGAATAAATATATATAAAAAAAAAAAAAAAAAAAAAATATATATATATATATATATATATATATATATATATATATATAAATATATCCCGAAACAACGATAGGGTCCTTTCGGAATCCTTCCTCCCAAGCCAGGTGGCGTCTCCAATATCGGCGGACCACATCAGCCGAAAACGTAATATTCCACAAGTTTGCTTACAAGCATGAGACGCACTCGGAAAGTTGGAGCATAAGGGTTTATTTGTCCAACAACACGCTCCGCGTTTCGACAATAACTCTTGTCTTGTTCACACGTGATTAAACCCCTGTAGGTCACATAGATATAAACACTTTGTGTCAGGTTCATAAACATAAAGGAAGGATTAGTAACAAACGGTCCTGTTGTGACTCCACAATACTGCCTCCCGCCATTTTGGAGTGGTGTACTCGAAAATTGAAACAAGAAAAGTAGAAGTACTTATTCAAAACTACACAGGAGCAGTAATATCGTGCAACATTATTGCAAACTAATTATCAGTCTAAGTATTACATTCATACTCGACTGTTTATGAACCTGACACAAAGTGTTTATATCTATGTGACCTACAGGGGTTTAATCACGTGTGAACAAGACAAGAGTTATTGTCGAAACGCGTAGCGTGTTGTTGGACAAATAAACATTTCTTTCCGCTGGTGTGCAGCCTTCGTGAATAAATAAAGAAGCAAACAACCTACCTGTGTGGCTCTTCCATAAGGGGTAACTCTTGTGATTTGGATTTAAGCGGCCGGCCCTGGTCGCGGAAGCAGCCCCGCTGAGAGTGCAGCGTTCCCGAGATGAGGCCACAGTGACGTCATCGTGAAGGGAGGTAGACTTCTCACGAAGGGATTACACTGCAGCCTAACGTTCTTGAGAAGTGACACCGGCCCACTGAGGCTTTTTATCATATTTGTAGTGTAACTCAGGACGGACTCACATGAGGATATATTGCGCAGCTCCGTAGTCAATCGGAACTACCAAGACCACAAGGCCAGAAATTGGGCCACGCCCACTGGGGTGTTCGGAATGAATATCAAGCAGCTGTGCATTTCCGGTTCTTAGTTCACTTTTGCCATCGCCATTGAGGAAGGGTCGAAGGACTTGAAACGCGTCTGGCATTGCATGGCATTTAAACCTGGATGACATTTCTTTCCGCTGGTGTGCAGCCTTCGTGAATAAATAAAGAAGCAAATCAACCTACCTGTGTGGCTCTTCCATAAGGGGTAACTCTTGTGATTTGGATATATATATATATATATATATATATATATATATATATATATATATATATATATATATATATATATATATATATATATATATATATATATATATATATATACATATACATAACCTACTGGCAATAGCCAGTAGGTATATATAGTTAGGATTGGCTACCATAGGAAATCTGCAACATTCTTTTGGGAATAACCTTGGCGCCGGTTGAGGAGTTTGCGTGTAATTTTCCAAAATTTTGGCGAGCTCTGCTGCGCTCCTTCCCTGAAAGTTTCGGGGGGATTTGTGAAGTGGGGGCTGAGAAAAAAGGGGGGCCCTAAAACGTGTTTTCCCCATGTTAATTTCCATGGGACGTTCTGACAAGTCTACAGCCCAAACCACTGAACGGAATTACACCAAGCTTGGCAAAAATGTAGGGACTGGTACGCAGAAGTTCCTTTGCTATATTTGGTGAAAATTGCTCCAGTGGTTTTTATGAAAATTAACTTCAAAAACACATATATATCTGGGCGGAGCCTAACCACACATCTCATCGTGAAATCTGATTGGCTGTCAGCACTTCATCCAAGAAGTGTTGGCAGCCATCTTGGGACCAATATACATGATAGCACCTCATTAAAAAACATTGTAGTTAATAGAGGGTTTTAGGACTTTAGTTACATTATAAATCATTTGTTGATGGTACCATACTCATTTAAGGAATTGTGGTGTGTTCTAAGGTGATTTTACCATGTGAAAAAGCCTTCTGCTGGGATATCATGAATCATGTTTGAAAGAAAACTATTATCTCATGCTTTTCCCACAGTGGTTTGGAAGGGGATCTATAAGCTAAACTGAAAGCATATTTTCTGTAAATTCACGTTATCTTTCTCAGTCATGTGAGAATGAAGTCTGACATTCTCAGTAAAACATGTACATCCAACAAGGACAGAGACTGTCCGTAGATTCCTTTGTGTTCTACTGCAGCCTCCTAGAGTGTTCTAAAGAACAACTAGAGCGCTAACAGTCCTACTTATTACAAAGGTATGGCACACCTGAAGCCATCTTTTTTTTTCTTTTTTTTTTTCTTGTCCTCATCTCACCTTTGGTACTTGCAAAAGAAAGACACCAACAACCCTTTTTTTTTCTCTCTTGTGCGCCCAGGGTCGGGGTCCTTGCTGCACCCGAAGCCGTCCTGGCTACCCCTTTATCCCGGGGCCCGGTGTAATCCTTGGACAAACACGGAGTCGGATACCAACCTCAGCTCGAGTGCCCATTCCCAAAGTGGGAGACAAACTATGGTATTTCTATTATATATAGCCCCCAACTCTAGCCGTGCAGTTTTTAGAACAGACTGTAGCCATTTATCATGTAGTGGGGGGGCTGGATCTTTCCATAACATGCAGATTTCTCTACGAGCGATAATAATTAGAGTGAAAGCTAATGCAATCTGTTCCTCACTGAGCTCATTAGTGGTTTCCAAGTCCAGCCCAAACATTACCCTCACTCCATTCAAACCAATATTTATTTTTAAAGCACTATCAAGTGTCCCTCCCACTTTTGTCCAAAAGGGGCCAATCACAGGGCAATCATAAAACATGTGTATATCATCCGCTTCTGCTGAATCACACCTTGGACACAAAGGGGGGGACAGACAAACTTAGCTATTTTTTTTGGCGTAAAATACAACCTATTTAATACAAAATAGTGGTTCTTTTTCAGTGAGGCCGACTCAACATACCTATATAGAAATTTAAGAGATCTTTCATAGAGCTCAGCGGCAGGGGCCTCAAAGACAGATGTACTCCATACCTGGTTTAGAGGTGTGGCTGTGGTCACTTCCGAATTCAGCAATTCACTAAACCAGAGGGCTACCTCTTTCTTCCTGACACCAACAGACTGGAGAGCTACCTCGATTTCCCAATTTCCCCCTATATTATCTTTCTCTGTATCATACCAGGAGCGGAGTTGAATGTATTTAAAACGGGGAAAAGAATCCCCAATCTTAGCCCGCAGAACTTCCCATGGAAGAACACCCTCCGCCGTGACAAGGTCTGACCAAGTAACTACACCTGCGCTTCTGACAGCTTGGGAAAGACTGTCTTTTAGGCATAATGGCGTGCCAGGGGAGTCCCAGATGGGGGCCAGATCTGAATAGTATTTTATACCCCAACATCGCTTCCGTCTGCACCACAACGTCAAGGCAGATCTTAAAACCTTTAGACTGACTTTTTTGAAGAATCTTGGGGACCCGTATTTATACAAAAAACCTGGACCTCCCCCTTCTAGGTCTTGCATCACCTTTAATATCCGGCCCCAATGAGAATCGTCTGGAGCGGTTAAGAGGGTACGGATGTTTTTTAATTGGAAGGAAAAAGAATACCAGAGAACATCCGGCAGCGCCATTCCACCCTTTAACAAACTCCTTTTTAGTTTTTTCCATGAGAACCGAGCGTTCTTGTTTGCCCAGATGAAGCTACCTATCTTCCCCTGAATATTCCCCAGAACTTTATTTTGAAAGGTTACGGGTATAGCATTAAATATATATGTTAGTTTGGGCAAAATAACCATTTTAACCAGGTTAACCAGGCCATATATCGTCAAGGGGATACTCTGCCACTTCAAAAACAACAAACTAATATCCTTCATAACCTTCGTCAGGTTGACCTTTGCAATATCCTTAAGGTCGGAGGTAATTAGAACTCCTAGATATCTGAACTGGTTACTTTGCGGGCCGTCCCAATTATCTACTCCCCAGCACATTATTTCAGTTTTAGTGTTGTTTATTAAGTAACCAGAATACTGTCCATATTCCAGCATGATCTCCTCTACTCTGGGGAATACCTCCGCCGGATTGCTGGTGTAGATCATTAAGTCATCCGCATAAAGGGCCAATTGGGAGGAATAATCGTTTATTCTAAAAGGGGTGACTCTATTATCCAATCGAAGTGCCTGTGCCAGGGGCTCAATATATATATTGAACAAAATGGGCGATATAGGGCACCCCTGTCTAGTCCCTCTCCCCACATTCAATCGAGGAGACAACAGGCCGTTCAGCAGTATTGCTGCTGAGGCTCCCTCATAACAACTCCTGAGGGTATTAATGAAGGTCCCCCAAACCTCATAGTTTTAAGCACATCCCACAGAAATCCCCAATTGACACGGTCAAACGCCTTGGCGGCGTCATAAGCAGCCACCGCCAATGGCTCCGACCGCGTCACCGCCAGATCTATACAGCCTATGAGTTAAAGAGTCAACTCATGGATGTGCCTTCCCAGGAATAAAACCTTTTTGGTCTGGATTAATCAAGGACGGAGCCAGCCTGGCCAATCTCCCTGCCAACACACCAGTAAAGATCTTATAATCGGCGTTTAGCAGGGAGATTGGCCTATAAGACTCCGTCCTGAGAGGATCTTTACCTGGTTTTAATAGCAGAACGATAGTGGACTCTTTCCAAGAAGGTGGAATTTTACCATGCGGGCTATAAATAAAGTTAAACAATTCACACAGTCTAGGTGCTAATAAATCTATGAATATTTTATAGACCTCGCCCGGTAGAGCGTCAGGTCCGGCTGCTTTATTTTTCTTTATTTTATTAATTTGTAGTTTAATCTCATCTTCTGTAAATTGACTATCCAGCAGGGTACGACCCTCCTCCAATAAATTTGGTAAATCCTTGTCTTCCAACCAGCGCATAGCGGTTACTGAACTGCTGGATGGCTCCTCTTTATATAGTTCCGAGAAATGTGAGAAAAAACATTTTTCCATCTCTATCTGCAGACATGATATCGTGCCCTGTTCGTCTATAATCAACCTATTAATGTTGTTCTTAACTCGGTCTGCTCCTATTTTCCCTGCCAGCACTGCGCCTGCTCTTTCTCCATATTCATAATTCTCCATAGAGTATGAAGCCCATTGAGCCTTAACCTTCTGGTCTAGAAGCCCCCGATATTCCTGGCAGAGAAGATCAATTTCAGATGAAATTCGGGGAGCGTCTTCCGCATTTAGGTTCATTCTCAGTGTTTCTAAAGAGGAGATCTTATCCTCTATTGTTTTAAATTTAGCAGCCTCTTTCCTGTTACAGGAGCTTATTGCGCTAAGAAATTGGCCGCGGACAAACGCCTTATAGGCGTCCCATACAAATTCAGGGGATGTTGAACCTAAATTATCAGAAAAAAAACTGACAGAGGAGGTTTCTATCCTAGAAACAACTTCCTGATCGTATAAGGCCCTCGCTTAAGGGTCCATCTAGGATTTGCTTTCGGCCTGTCTCCTCCTAAATTGAATGTAACCAGAATAGGTGCATGATCGGATAACACACTAGGTAAAATATCCATGTCCTTCATTGACTCCAAGCCTTCTCGGTCCAATAAAATATAATCCAATCTCGAAGCATGGCCATGTTTTTTACTATAATAAGTATGGCCTGGGATCGGGCCATTTTTCGCTCTCCAAGCATCTATTAGTCCCAGGTCTAGAATCATGTTCTTCATTGCATGTCGCGTCTTTGGAGCCACTACCACCAGACAGTGGTTGGAACTATCTTGCCTAGGGTCAAGAAGGACATTAAAGTCTCCTCCTATAAGTAACATTGAACGGACTCATGACAGGTTGTCCTGGACCTTACGTATATATACCGGATCGTCTACATTGGGGCCATAAAATGAAACCACAGTTAGATCCCTCCCCCTAATGTTAATCAGAGCTTGGACCCATCTGCCTGAATGATCAGTTAAGAATGATTTTATTGAGCTGCCACAGCCACCTTTAACTCATATCGCCACCCCTTTATTAGTGACGGATTGATCTGAATAGCAAAAAGCATCTATCCATCTGACTCTCCCAAAGGCCTCTTTAGCTTCTACAGATGTCAGAAGTGTTTCCTGGAGCAAGATCACTTTAGCTTCTGACTGCTCTAGATATTTAAATATCAATCTTCTACGTCGGATACATCTAAGCCCATTAACATTCCAAGATAAAAAACCTATATCACCCTGCACCATATTTTGTGAACTCCTGCCCCCCTCTTACTCCAGCACCTGACTGAACAAAACAATAATAGAATGTTGCTTGGCGTAAGTATTTCTTGTACAATTCGTAGAGATAAGGACACATTTTTTTTTCTCCCACACTGCATCCCCCCCACGTGACCCAACAGCCCCCCCCCCCCATCCCACCCTGGGGAACCCTCTTTGTCTTCTTGAGCAAACATGCTCTACGCCCCCCCCCCCCCCCCTACGCGGTGTTTAAGGAAAAATCAAAAAAGAGAAAAGAAGAGAAAAGAAACCAGCAAGAGAAAAAAATAGAAAAAGCACATTACTGCATTACTACATAGAACATCTGACTTAATCAATAGATATACTGAACTGGTCTAATTCCTACCGTTGGAGTTCATAATAGACCCATCCGGGAAAGATCAGTATTGTTGTTCACCCTGACCCTGACCCAGACCCAGCTGCCCCGGATGACATCAACCCCTGCAAACCTACTCCACTCTCCCCTTTATTCCCAGCTTTGATTTTTTTCTATCAGGCAATCTGCCTCCTCCACCTGACGAAAATTATACATATGATGATTATTCCACATGACCCTCAGGGAAGCAGGGAATTTCATTTGTGCACGGGCCCCCAGAGAGTTAAAAGTTGCCAGTCTCTTGCCCATCTCCCATTGCTTTGATGCCGTAATGTGGGAGATATCTGATCGAATAGTGAAAGTGAAGGGAGTGGAAAAAGAGGCAGATTTAATCTGGCCAGCTTTCAGTCCCAGTGATAAAATCTTCTCCTTAATAGAATAGGTGAGAAAGTTAGCTAAGATCTTCCTAGGTCTTTCTTTACTAGGATTCCGCCGGAAAGTATCACAATGGACTCCTTGAATATCCGCCAATAGATCCTGGGTCGTATCGGGGGAGTCCTTCAACACTGTAGTCTTAAGCAGGGCCACAATAAATGCTTTGATGTCATTGCCCTGAAGATCTTCCGGGATATTTAGAAATTTGATATTATTTTTCCTTGAGTGGTTTTCCAGCCTCTCTATATCTTCTCTCATTTCCCGATTCTGCTTGACCAAATTGTCAATGTTAATTGCCGACGTTCCTAGCGCTTCCTGAATCTTGGGGATTTCTGCTTCCAGGGCATCTGTTCTTAATGAAACATCCTCGACCTTACGGGCAAGCATCTCACACGAGGCCTGAATAGCTTGTCGATTAGCCTCCGAGGTAGCGAAGCGCCTCCCCAGATCTTCTCTCAAACCCATAAGGATATCAGCTAAAGTTGCAGGGCTTCCTCGGGCTGCAGTGACCGCAGAAGCTACTGCAGCTTCAGGAGTATGCTGATTGTCCGATATAGGCGGAGAGGCATCCACAATACCCACTTCATCTAGTCCAGCTTGCTCGTCTTGGATTTCCAATGCTGAAAAGCTATTTGAGAGTTCCACCTCTGGGTGTAATAGATCGAGCGAATTGACCGAATTGACCGTAGGAGACATTGTTGATGTTAGGGGTGGAGAGCTAGAAAGTCCCGGCTGTATAGGTGAAGAGATGGATGCAGGTTTATCACTCTCCGGCATCTCGGTCTGAGTGGCTTCCTTCGCAGTTTCCATGTTCAAAGATGACATATTTCTTGATAGATCTCTAGTCTTACTCGAAGTACTAGTGGAGAGAACCTTATAGAACGTTTTTAGAGAGGGTGTAACTTTAGAGGAAGCAGGGGTCCTTCCCTTCACCTTTTTCCTGCCCTTTCCTTTTCCTGGTGGAGTTTCTGAATCACCAGTGTCGTAGTTTCCTCTATAAACTTTTGCCTTAGCCCCTTTCTTCTGGGCCAAAGCCTTCACATGAGTTACTGGGAGAGGGGCAGATGTGATGGAGTGAGCTTGGGGCAAATTGGCCACCCGGCTACGGAGGGTGTATCTATTCACCACAGAGGGAGGATCAGGGGCAATTAGTAAGGGTTTACCCAAATTGACTGAGGGGGGACCGGCCTGCAAATTAGCTATGTTGAGACTACCTGTCTCCATACAAGAGTCTTTGACACTACTACTCTTATAAGATATATACAACGGTCCGCCAGAGAAGCTCAAGGGAGCATAGGGTGTTCTACTATCGACTCCTTTCAACTCTGGATTTTTAAGCAGTGTTATCGAGACCAACTGCCCCCCGTCGCTCCTTATTTCAGGAGTCTCACTTCCACTCCTCTCGCACCGCTCGCTTTGCGCAGATAGTGGTGCAATGTAACCTCTCCACTGTCTTATGCTCTGAGCACGTCTTCCAGCATTAACCCTCCAAAATCTGATAGCACCAAACTAGCGGAACCAGGCCGTTCGTGGGGTGCTGGGACTCCTCTATTGACCATCCGGGAATCTTCCTACTGCTTTCCCAGTAATACCTTGAGAGTGAAAACAGTCTTTGACTTGAGAACCAGGAAAAAGGAAAAGGGGGAAAGGTCCAGAAACGTAGTCCCACGGTAAATATTGAGCTGTAGTCAAAGAGGCACTATGAAAAGCACTTATAGTCTCTAAGCTCTGAGCTCTTCTCGCCTACCCCCACACCTTCACTCGCTACGAAGTCGGGGTTTTAGAGGGGTGTATAGCCGCTTAGCTTTTTAAAGACAAACAAACAAAAGGCTATGGCCACTGGAGCCGATACCTCTCACCGCTCATGCCGTGCTGTTCCGAGTCAAGGGAGGGGGCCGCGCATCACCATGTCTGCTCCTTCGCTGGGTAGATGCCGACTGATAAATGGCCCTTGCCCAATTTCCGCCACATTCCGGGGGGCTCTGAGTATCAAAAATCCCTGGACCGCTGAGTGGAGACGCTCCGTTCCGTTCACTGGTCACTGGTCACTAGTTACTACAGCTGCTGCTGATTCTCTCCTCGTGCCTGCGTAGTGCACCGCATAGGGAAAGGTGGAGCTCCGTCACGGCCGTTAGCCTCCGGCCGTCATGCTCCCCTGAAGCCATCTTGATTGGAATAAAGTGGTAACTCTTAAAACATTTAATTTAAAAAGGAACAAAATGAGGGGGTATATTTTGCCATAGAGAGTATGATTAGTGCTGCAGAAAGAAAAATTAGGGCACATTTTGAGTGACTTCTCAAATCCTCTTCAATTTCATAAAAAAAATTCTGACATGCAGTCTCCCAAGATGGCCACCAGAGACAAAAGAGCCCAAATGTAGCCCAAATATCACCAGATGTAGCCCAAGTATAGCCCAATGACAGAATGTACCAGAGTGTTCTAAAGAACAACTAGAGTGCTAACAGTCCTACTTATTACAAAGGTATGGCACACCTGAAGCCATCGTCATTGGAATAAAGTGGTAACTCTTAAAACATTTAATTTAAAAAGGAACAAAATGAGGGGGTATATTTTGCCATAGAAAGTATGATTAGTGCTGCAGAAAGAAAAATTAGGGCACATTTTGAGTGACTTCTCAAATCCTCTTCAATTTCATTAAAACATTCTGACATGCAGTCTCCCAAGATGGCCACCAGAGACAAAAGAGCCCAAATGTAGCCCAAATATCACCCAGATGTAGCCCAAGTGTAGCCCAATGACAGAATGTCCCAGAGTGTTCTAAAGAACAACTAGAGCGCTAACAGTCTTATTTATGACAAAAGTATGGCACACCAGAAGCCATCTTGATTGAAATGAAGTGGTAAGTCTGAAAACATTTAATTTAAAAAGGAACACAATGAGGGGGTTCATTTTGCCATAGAAAATATGATTAGTGCTTCAAAAAGAAAAATTAGGGCACATTTTGAGTGACTTCTCAAACCCTCTTCTATTTCATTAAAAAAATTCTGACATGCAGACTGAAACATGCACTTTGAATACCAGCAGCAGACTTCCCTGGTGAGCAGGAGCTTTACTACAGTGATCTAATGATCAACTAGAGTGCTAACATTCAGAATTTATGGCAAATGTGTGACACATCTGAATGCCTTCTTGATGGAACCAAAGTAAACAAGCATTGAAAATGCAATAGATCTCGCCCTCGTTTAAGTTAAAGCCATTCTGTTTGTAATGAGGTGGCTTTTTAGCTTTGCTTTAATTAGTGTTTTTAAAACTTTCGTGTAAATAACATGCATATGTATGCATATATCCAAAAAACCCTCCAAAAATGAAAGGCAGAGGCCACAGTAGAGGAACAAACCGGAGAGTCTTTATTCCCAAGTTGTGCAGCAAAGGGCGTATGCATTTCGGCCACAGTGGCCTCTTCAGCGCCCAGAATGTAACAGGAAACAGAGGTGTAATCACATTGGTGTGTCTTGCCCCAAGTGAAATAGAGAATGTTCGCTCCGCCCTAAACGGTGATAAGTATCACCTGTGAAGTTCCTGGAGTATCGAAATGACTGCAAGTCCCAGAATGCAGTTGTAACTCAGGATCGGGCGGCCAAGTGGTTCCGCGGACTTCAGGATTTAGTGAAACCCTCTACTGATATCCTGCGCTGCCTGCAGGAATATGTCGTCTCACTGAGCCCCCTGACTGCACTACCATCACAACCAGGAGTCTGTTTAACGGGGGCAAGAATGACAGTGCATCTCGCCCAGGACGGAGTACAATGACTCCGGCACCGCTTCATTTCCGCCTGGATGGAATGGTGGGCTTGGGTCTTTTTCAAAATCTTGAAATACGAAGAGTAGATGCCGAAACACCAACGATATATGTATATGTATGCATGCATTTATATTTGTATTTATATAGATATGCAGATTATATATGTTTATATATGTATGTATATATATCTTCACTGAAAAAACCATAGGTTAGAGACCATATATAGTTAGGAATTAGCATTTAAAAAACATTGAAAATTCAATGAAAAAACCATAGGTTATAGACCATATATAGTTAGGGATTAGCATTTAAAAAACCTTATTTTACTCACACAAAACCATTGAAATTCCATATATAGTTAGTTGCACTAACTATATATCGCGCACCCGCAATCCACTGCTGATGATGTCACATATTACATCATTCATGACATGGTCAGTGACATCACTGATGACATCACTGATGACATCATCCAGTGACTGTGTGTTTCTGTAAAGTTTAAATATGTTTTACATATTGAAGAATGAGTAGATGTAGAAGTGTCTGGATGAAGGATTTAGTAGGTGTGTGACTGACTGTATGAGTGAGTGATTAAATGTGTCTCACTGAGTGCATGGGTTAGTGACTAAACTGTCTTAATTTGTGCATCATTATGTCTGTTGTTCTGTAAACTGCTGCATGTGTTGGTCAGTAGCTATATGAGTAACTATATGGGTTATTGATTGATTGCCCAAGTATTTGTATGGGAGACTGAGTGTGTGTGTGGCTGGCTGGGAGGTGTGTGACTCTGTGCAGATCAATGTGTACTTGTATCAATGATTGTATAAGAGAGTAAGTATGTGTTAGTATATGTTTCAAAATGTAAGGTGCTCTATGTTTAACTGTATAGATTAGAAAATGGAAGTGTGATTGATTATTTACAGGACTGACTAGGTGTGTGAGTAACTCCATGGATGAGTGACAGAGTGTGAGAGTCTGTATAGGTGTATGAGTGCATATGATAGTGTTGTAAAGATGAGTGATTGTATGTATGAATGATTGTATGGGTAAATGAGTGAATGTGTGTGTAAACATAGGAATCACTGAGTGCGTATGTAGTAACTAGTATTGGTGTGTCAATGGTTTCAAAAATTATACTCTGTATTTAACACTGGGTGTAACAGAGGTTATATTAAAGTGTGAGGAGATGCATTGTATTGTCACATGAATGATATCATCAGTGATGTGGTCATTGATGTCAAATGAGATGTCATCAGTGATGTCATCAGTGATGTCATTTGAGATGTCATCAGTGATGTCATTTGAGATGTTATCAGTGATGTCATTTTAGATGTCATCAGTGATGTCATTTGAGATGTCATCAGTGATGTCATCAGTGATGTCACTGACCATGTCATGAATGATGTAATATGTGACATCATCAGCAGTGGATTGCGGGTGCGCGATATATAGTTAGTGCAACTAACTATATATGGAATTTCAATGGTTTTGTGTGAGTAAAATAAGGTTTTTTAAATGCTAATCCCTAACTATATATGGTCTATAACCTATGGTTTTTTCAGTGAATTTTCAAGGTTTTTTAAATGCTAATTCCTAACTATATATGGTCTCTAACCTATGGTTTTTTCAGTGAATTTCAATGTTTTTTTAATAGCAAATATCATAAGCTGTCGAATGTCAAGTACGTGGTAAGTAAAAACATTTTCGTGTTTATGCACACTGATCTGCTTTGAATGCTGCCCCCCCTCCCCCTCATTTCTATTAGGAGTACTCTCTCTTTGCAGATAGTGAAGGGTAGTTAACGCAGGCCTTTGCCCCCGTTGTAATCCGTCGTGCCTGCTTCTCTCTCCATTTGATTGATTGTTATCCAAGCATTTACTGTTTTAGAATTGGTTCTCTTTGGTTCATTCTCTATTTACAAACAAGCACAGAGTCGCAATACTCTGTTTAGTCTTTGCAGATAGCGAAAAATCGTGTAAAAAAACTAAAGGAATCGAGCAAAATCAGTAGGCCACTAATGGGATCTCTTTTTGACCTCGCTAAAATAGAAACATTAGGAACAACCCCTCATGACAAACACGAAACTATTGAGATGAACTGAACTCCACACCATGATGGCTGCAATACAGCTCGGCTCCGCCACCCACCCCGCCCAAAATAACGATAAACTCTATGCAAATATTACAAATATATACAACACACCAGCAAAGTAACAGGGTAAAACATTTTATTAAACAACTATTTACATAACTATTTTATACTTTTTGTTGCCCGATCCGGCTAGCTCAATCGATCGAGCATCAAACTCATGCACTCTGATGGTTCAAAGTTTTAAGGAGTGCTTGTAACACTGTCTGAAGCCTATTTGCACTTGCTTCAGCTTCACTATTCTCAAAGTAAAGTGGGGGCTGTTTGAGGACGTGACTGCATTTGTGAACAATGTAATGCGGTGCCACCCTGAACCGCTTGACGGAGGCCCCCGAGGGACGGTGTGATGGCGCGGACTCGGAGGGGGCACTTGGCTCCGGCTCCCTCCCCAAGTCGTGTTCTCCTGGTGTAGCCTGAGATCGCCCCCGACATAGGTGGCCGGCTCCCGGGATCAAGCGGAACTTTTTGCCTTTTGGTAACTCTTCCATTCTTGACCTTGTCCCACAATCCGTTTCACCTAAAGACACGCTGTAGTGGGGCGCCCCTTTACCATTTCAGTTGCCATTCCGCCCGCTTTTGCTACACTGTGCCTCTTCCGCTATTCAGCTGTTTACCGCCCGCTCTTTCCACTACAGCGTCTCGCTCACCATGTAGTTGAGTTGCTCCCGCTCTTGCGGTGCAGCGATAGCCGGCTGCCACAGTACTCTCAAAATGGCGGCCGGCTCTTCAGATTTGGGCGTGGTCCACTAAATTTGCCCTGCGACACCTTGGAACTCGGACGCTTGTCTGCTAGAGATTGGGCTCCATTCTCGAAAGCGTCCCCTCAGCCTTGAAGATTCTACAAAAGTCTTGGGGGCCCCCGACTCCCGCAGGCTTCTGGTGGGGAGCGGCTAGCATTATTGCTCGTCGAATGGCCACGACGGAGCTACGAAATGGTGGTGCTCTCATGCTAACGCCAGCTTCAGTCTGAAACATCCAGAAACACTGTAGACTACCAATTCGATCAGTTCCGGTAGCGCCCCAACGTGACCCGGTAGAGAAGAACTAGCCCTCCCCTCTTTGACTGATGGTTCTTGTTGCCTGTCCCTTCTGTTGTCATTTAACAGAACTATTTAGCCTGCTGAAAGGGGTTGTGTTCCGACCGCTGGTTGGTGGAGATATTTTGACTATATTCTGGACCTGCGTTGTCGCGTAATGCGTCATATGACGCGCCGCGTTAGCGCATCCGGAAGTGATCTGGGGCGCGACGCGCAGCACGTAACGTAAGCATAACAGGTCATGTGACTTGTTAATAAAACTTTTCATTGGTTCATTTTACTTTTCTTATTCTAATGATGAAAGGCTTGGTCATATGACCTAAAAATTACGCTTTTTATTACTTTCGAACATTATTTTTTCTTAAATATATGTTATAATGTTCCAGGCTAATGTACTTTCCCGGAAAATTTACAACTGTCCTGCAAGTAAAATATATTCCTTTTTCGAGAAAAAGGGCGTTTCTTCGTCCCATGACGGAGCCGTTGAGCAAAAGAGGGTCGGCCTGCTGTCTTAGTCGCCGATACGCCTGAATATGAGATTCTTATCGATCACTTTATGTTGCAGGAGTAGAAAACACAACAGCCCTTGACCATTTATCTTTACTGCGTTCCTGCGTATTATACCTTTTACCCTTCATGTAATTGGTCTGCTTTATTTCACTTGCCTTTTACTGATACTAAAACAGTGACTATTATTAAAAACTTTACCAATGTATATACTACTACCATGTTTTCTTTTAAAAACCTTTATTGTGAAAATGTCATTATACAAATACGGGCCTATAACCACGTGGGCCGGCCACGGAGCAAACTGTAATCGTATATGATGAGTAGACATTTACACTGTAGAGGAACGTAACGGGCGGGCCATTAGGTTGCAAGAACTAAAGTGTCTAACAGTTGCGGAATCGGTGGACGTACATTTTATAATTAAAATACGACAGGGCCAGTTACAATAAAATTATCTAGATATACATTTGCGGGCAAGTACCATGGGTGACGTTAATTCGAACTTTCAATAGTACAGTAATCAATAACACATCAGAACTTAATATCAATAGGGATATCGAAATATTCAATCTATTCTCGTCCCCGCCCACCATGTGCTTCAAAACTGCATACGTATCTCGTGATATCAAGGTTGTGCAACCAGTACACAACAAGGAGTTACGAGTCCCATTTATTCCGGCGCCATTTTGGGCGAGGACGGGCAGGTCCAGGATATAGTCAAAATGTCTCTACCAACCATCGACTATGATGATGTTCATATGCTGTATTTATTAGAGTAACACTCATCTGTCCACATGAAATTAATTTGCCACAATCTAAACATGTCATTTTAATCTTTCCAAAGTTCTTCTAAATATTTGGGACCGTTTCCCTTGCCTCTGATGCTGTCAGTGCCACTTCTTTGATGAATGTACTGGCAGGTCGGGGGTTCTCCTCCAAATCTCTCTTTTATGCAGCACTATAATTAATCGGTGCCACCTCTCCATATGACGATGCATGGTATAGTTACCATAACTATATTTTTTTCGGTTCCTCTGGAGAGTACATCGTGGCAGATGAAGCGTGTAACGTACCGGGCATTTACCTTTTTTTGCATGTAGAGGAAAGGAAAAAAAATTCGAGCGTCCGAGTTCTAAGGTGTCCCAGGGCCATTTTAGTGGACCAGGCCCAAATCCAAAGAACAGGCCGCCATTTTGAGAGTCCTGTTGCAGCCGCCTGTCGCTGTAGCATCAAGAGCGGCCGAAACTCAGCTGAATGGCAACTGAAACGGTAAAGGGGCGCCCCACTACAGCAGACGAGCCTCCACCTAGGAAGGCCCGTTCACGCCGCCTCCCCCCCCCCCTTCGGGCACCCCACGCCGTTATTCGGAGCAGGATTGTAGGATGGCCACACCAGTACGGCAACTTGCTAGACACCACCTCGGTGCCTACCAAATCTCAGCGCCTTGTGGTGTCTTCTATTCAGAAAACATTGTTGTGCTGCCTTCGACCTATTCGCCGCAAGTGCGCACGCAACTCAGCTGCATAGCTTGCTAGACACCACCTCGGTGCTAACCGAATCTCAGCGCCTTGTGGTGTCTTCTATTCCGAAAATATTGTTGCGCTGCCTTTGGCCCCATTCGCACATCGGTCCGCTACTGACGCCATCTCACAGGCCAACGGGGCGCCCCACGCCGACTTTCAGCATTGTAGGATGGCCACACCAGTGCGGCAACTTGCTAGACACCACCTCGGTGCCACCCGGATCTTGGCATCTCAGCGCCTTGTGGTGTCTTCTATTCAGAAAATATTGTTGCGCTGCCTTTGGCCCCATTCGCACATCGGTCCGCTACTGCCGCCATCTCACAGGCCAACGGGGCGCCCCACGCCGACTTTCAGCATTGTAGGATGGCCACACCAGTGCGACAACTTGCTAGACACCACCTCGGTGCCATCCGGATCTTGGCATCTCAGCGCCTTGTGGTGTCTTCTATTCAGAAAATATTGTTGCGCTGCCTTTGGCCCCATTCGCACATCGGTCCGCTACTGCCGCCATCTCACAGGCCAACGGGGCGCCCCAAGCCGACTTTCAGCATTGTAGGATGGCCACACCAGTGCGACAACTTGCTAGACACCACCTCGGTGCCATCCGGATCTTGGCATCTCAGCGCCTTGTGGTGTCTTCTATTCAGAAAATATTGTTGCGCTGCCTTTGGCCCCATTCGCACATCGGTCCGCTACTGCCGCCATCTCACAGGCCAACGGGGCGCCCCACGCCGACTTTCAGCATTGTAGGATGGCCACACCAGTGCGACAACTTGCTGGACACCACCTCGGTGCCATCCGGATCTTGGCGCGTTGTGCTGCCTTCGGCCTATTCGCACATCGGTCCGCTACTGACGCCGCCTCACGTGCCAACGGATTTTCTACGCTTTTTATACCCTATGCCGCATAACAGGTCATGGGACTTGTTTATAAAACTTTTCATTGGTTCATTTTACTTTTGGTTTCCTAATGATGGAAGGCTTGATCATATGACCTAAAAATAACACTTTTCATTGGATGAAAACTATTTTTTTTTCCCAAACGATGAAAGCCCCACCTTGTTTCTGGATGTTTCAGACTGAAGATGGCGTCAGCATGAAAGCACCACCATCTCGTGGCTCCGTCGTGGTCATTCCGCGAGCAATCATGGCAGCCGCTCCCCACCGGAAGCCTGCAGGAGTCGGGGGCCCCCAAGACTTTTGTAGAATCCTCAAGGCGGAGGGGACGCTTTCGAGAATGGGGTCCAAGACCTAGCAGACAAGCGTCCGATTTCCAAGGTGTCCCAGGCCATTTCAGTGGACCAGGCCCAAAAAGGAAAGAGCCTGCCGCCATTTTGAGAGTCCTGTGACAGCCGCCTATCGCTGCACTGCAAGAGTGGGCGCAACTCAGCTGAATTGCGGATTTTGACACAGTGGACCAAAAGCGGACGGAATGGCAACTGAAACGGTAAAGGGGCGCCCCACTACAGCAGACGAGGCTCCACCTGGGGAGGCCCGTTCACGCCGCCTCCCCCCCCCCGGGGCGCCCCACGCCGTTATTCGGAGGGCGGCAACTTACTGGACATCACCTTGGTGCCATCCACATTTCAGCGCGTTCTGCTGCCTTGGAACTATTCGCACAACAGACCGCTACTGACGACCCACCCCCCGGGACGCCCCACGCCGGATACCCAAATCAGTGCGGCACCCAGGCAACATCACCTGGGTGCCGTCCAGAAATCTGGACGTTGTGCTGCCTTGGGACTATTCGCACAACCGACCGCTACTGACCATTGTTCCTTCTTTTTCCCTAAAAATGTTTAAATGTTTTTACTGTTTTTGTTTTGTTGTATATATTTATAAGTTATTAAAGTTTTATAATCCTACTACTTTGTTGGAGTGCTATATATTTTTAATGTGACACATAATTGTAAAAACTTTGATGTACAAAGAGTCATCCCTGGAAT
This sequence comes from Lissotriton helveticus, assembly GCF_964261635.1. Taxonomy (NCBI): domain Eukaryota; kingdom Metazoa; phylum Chordata; class Amphibia; order Caudata; family Salamandridae; genus Lissotriton; species Lissotriton helveticus. Next base: position 546,089 of record NW_027611905.1, on the reverse strand, counting down.
CTTCCGCTTCAGGCTCGGTCCCCTCCCCAATCACAATACAGGATGGTTTTCAGATAGTAGGAACGCGTGTGGTGTGACGGATCTCATCGGGTGTGGGCGTTGATCTACTATAACTCCTTTGAAGAGGGGTGATTCTTTACAGCTGGGGCCATAAACTACATCTGCAAGGCTAGCTGATAGCCTGGGACCGGCCTGGACAATCGGACACAGAGGAAGAGGAGTGTCAGAGGGTGCGGTAGTGAATAGGGCGAAAGGGATGTGTCGGGCGGGCACAGGGTGTGATTCTCAGGGAAGAGCAGCGCAGATGGGGGGAGGTTTATTGCCCATGCATAAGACAGAGAGCGGGGGTGACCAGTGCCTGGGGGAGATGCTTGCGAGGGTGGGGAGCCATGCTAAGGATCGACAGCGTGCAGAGAGTGGGTCTGGTCAAGTCATCTAAAATGGCTGCCGTGCACGACAAAAGTGTGGCATTTGAAAAAAGGCAAGATGGCGCAGACAATGTTTTTCAACACTTCCTGATTTCCTTCGAATCGAACGTTAACAGACGTTGGGGCATATTACCAAAGTTAAGCGATATTTATCCCTAACGATGCTTAGCAACAAATTTTTTACCGCTAAGCATCGTCAGAAATTATCGCAGATAAACCTTGCTATTATCAAGGTTTATCGCAAATGCGATAAAAAACGGCCGCAATGCATTAATATCGCTGAAAAGTCAGCGATATTCATGCATTACCGAGCTAATGCTCTTAGCCATGTTATCCACCTCCCATTGGATAACATGGCTAAGAACTGCTCAGGGCAGGTGTTACTTTTTGGAGATATTTGCGCTTAGCGCGAATATCTCCAAAAGTTGGTAATAGGAGATAGCGATGTTAGCGACTGTTTCCAGTCGCTAACATCTTGGCATGCCCACTTTGCATGTCATTAGTGATAAATATCACTGACATGCAAAGTGGGGCCCAAGATGGTCGCTATCTCCTACTAGCGGTCGCTAACTGGTGTTAGCGACAGCTAGGTAATACGGAGATAATTTTATCTCCGCTTTCTTGGCTTTTAAAGCCAAAAAAGCGGAGATAAATCCCCTTGATAATATGCCCCGTTATCTCTCCCACACTACCGGTCCCCCTGGGCTTAAACGCCGAGATGGTAGGGACTGCATCCCGTGAAGATAGGCCGAGACGTCACTCAGCAGAAAAAAAAGTTTAAAAAAAGTCTATAAACATACAATAAGTTAAAAGTCAATCATTCTTCATTCCTTGTAGTACGCTCCCCAGTCCGCTTCCCGTTACGCTAACCGGGCGCACCCCACCCAAAAAACGATTTTTTTTTTTTTTTTGCCCCGCGGAGCCCTTTTAAAGCCTCCACATCAAACCTATGGGGTCAGGGAGGATTTACTATGCCCCCTTATGGTCATTTGCCCCTTCGCTTTGGCCTCCTCTTGTCTCTCGATCCTACCGAGAGACAAGATGGCGGCCGCTACGGACTGTTTGGAATGTTTACAGACGCCGGAGAACCAATCAGCTTCGCTTCACAAAGCTCCGTAACGCGAAAAGTACGCGAAGTGGAGCGCTGCCCGGAGCGCTGTTACAGATATATATCTTTTTTTGAACGTTAATTTCTCAAAATCCACTGGAGCACATATATTGAGACCTAGCAAAGGCACATCGGGCTACCAGTCCCTACAATTTTGCCAAGTTTCGTGCAAATCCATTCAGCCGTTCGATTATTATTATTTTATTTTTTTTTGCCCCGCGGGGCCCTTTTAAAACCTCCACATCAAACCTAGGGGGTCAGGGAGGATCTACTATGCCCCCTTATGGTCATTTTCCCCTTCGCTTTGGCCTCCTCTTGTCTCTCGATCCTACCGAGAGACAAGGTGGCGGCCGCTACGGACTGTTTGGAATGTTTACAGACGCCGGAGAACCAATCAGCTTCGCTTCACAAAGCTCCATAACGCGAAAAGTACGCGAACTGGAGCGCTGCCCGGTCCGCTGTTACAGATATATATCTTTTTTTGAACGTTAATTTCTCAAAATCCACTGGAGCACATATATTGAGACCTAGCAAAGGCACATCGGGCTACCAGTCCCTACAATTTTGCCAAGTTTCGTGCAAATCCATTCAGCCGTTCGGGCTAAAAGTGAGGCCAACCGCCCTATGGAAAACTCAATGTTAAAAACACGTTTTGGGACCCCCCTTTTTTCTCGGCCCCCCCTTGACGAAACCCCCCCAAATTTTCAGGGGCTGCTCAGAAACAAAATGTTCCATTTTCCTGAAAATTTCAGCCAATTCCGTCGACAAACGGCAAAGTTATTAGACATAGAATTTTCAAAAATCCCATAGAGAAAAAATCCTAACTATATATACCTACTGGCGACCGCCAGTAGGTAATATATATATATATATATATATATATATATATATATATATATATATATATATATATATATATATATATATATATATATATATAAAACAATCTCAGCTTCCTCTCTCGCCTGGAGTCCAAATCACGGATACCGACGGTGCAGAAGAAGAGAGGAGACCCAAGTGCAGGTGAGCAGTGATTTATTCAATCGTGATGAAGGCGCACCTCAGCATAACGTTTCGGCCTTCACAGAGGCCTTGGTCACATGACGCATGCAGGGAAGAGGCAACATTTAAAGTGCTAGTGCCACTCAGTTCGTAACGTCATTGGTTGAATATAATCACATGTGGTTGCATCTAACGATAGAAATAGACAACAGATTTGAGCATTGATGCCTCGTATCTCGGGGTAATCCCCTTAGTATTTAAGGGTAATGTGCAAAGAGCAATGTGCAAAATACAAGGTGCTAATAATATCATCCAAACAATTAAAGTAATCAATAAATAACAATAATCAATTTGTACAAATCACGATATTAAAATCAGAGTACATGAGAAAAATATACATACACTAATAGTTAATATATTTACACTGACCCTAAATTGCGCTATATACATTGGATGAAATTACTGTTGGGTACAATGCATGATTGCTTAAATGCAATTCACCAACCCATAAAGTCACAGCCACCTTAAATAAATAAATATGTTGCACGAGCTTGAAATCTGTCTATGTCATAGTGTGGGGAGGAGATAATCTTTGCTTGTTTCCAATACATTATCGCAGCCTCCCCCACCTATACATATGATAGAATATACATATCCCATATGATTATACACTAGCATTGGTGGTAATAACAGTGATATGTGAATTAAAATATTTTTTTCCTTTTTTTTCTTTTTTCTTTTCTTTCAAACTTTTTTCTCTCATTTTATATGCAATTCAGAAAGTAAATTCATCAATCCTGTACGCTGTGCACACACATAGCTTAAGCCTAAGCTATGTTGCACCTTTTGGTCGGTAGCAATATTAGGCATTTTCGGGACTCGGAATTTTTTGAAATACAATCTTAACCAGCCCGGTTGACTTTCAGGACAAACATGCTATATAGCGTACCAGGCCCTCAAGATATAACACAAGGAAGTGCCCCAAGATAGCCATCTAGATTGCACGGGGGGGACCGAGAAAGTATATAAGTTTCAGAGACAGGTATAAAAATCTTCAGTGGAATTTAACCCTCCCGGGGCTCTACTGTCCATTTCCAATATATACCTCGTCTCTAATCTTCTCAGAGCGCCCTCTCTGTTTCCTCCTCTTCTTAATAGGCCTACATTGTCTATGGCATAATATTTCAAAAGGGTGCTATCGTTGTTATGGCACTCTTTGAAGTGGCGCGCTACCGGGTATGCCGGGTCACTGGTGTTAATGGCCCTTATGTGCTGGAGTATCCTTTTGTGCACCTGCAGCTTGGTACTACCCACATACCGCAGGGCACACGGACACTCCAGCACATATACCACAAATTCACTTTTGCAAGTCAATTGTTTTTTGATCTTGCGAGCATTGGGAGTAAAAGGGACCACATATTCTGATTTATTAAGCCCATGCTGACAGGCTTTGCAGGAAGAACATTTCCTAAAACCCTTGCTCTTGTCCAACCAGTTCTTACGTGTTATAATCTCCGGGCTAGATTTGACAAGGGCATCTTGCATAGAATATGCCTTTCTATATGTGATACATGGTTTAGCTGGAATTTTATCACCTGTGATTGGGTCACATTTAATGAAATCCCAGTGATTAGTGATGATCCTTCTAAGTGCGCCATGTTGCCTGTTATAGGCCCAAATTAGCCTAACAGACTGATCTTGGGAGATAGCAGGCCCAGAAGTGTCTTTACGTTGGAGGGTTTGGCTCCGTGATATAGCATTCGCTTTGGCCATAGCTTTGTCAATTTGCCCAGACTTGTACTCTCTCGCCAGGAATCTAGTTTTGCTGGCCTCCTGTGCCAGGCGACATTGAGCATTGGTACTGCTCAACCGTCTGATACGCAACATCTCCCCATAGGGGATGCTGCGTATGAGATGGGAAGGATGGTGGCTACTGGCATGGAGTACTGTATTACCGGCCGTGGGCTTCCTGTATAGCCTGGTCTCTAGTTTGTCCTGATCATTTATAATTGTCATGTCTAAAAAATGCACCTGTACCTGACTTATATCTGAGGTGAACGAAAGATTGTAATTGTTACAGTTCAGTGTCTCAATAAAATGCTCAGCTTCCAGACGTGTGCCTCTCCAGATAACAAACACATCGTCTATATAACGATACCAGCGCACAATAGACCGCGTTGCTATGTCAGAGTGTTCGCCATAGAGGACCTGTCTCTCCCAGTAACCCATATGCAAACAGGCATAACTGGGAGAGAAACAGGCCCCCATGGCAACACCTCTGACCTGCTGAAAGTATCTGTTATTGAACATAAAGAAATTGTGATGTAAACAGAATGAAATCATGGATAACAACATACGATTGTGTTCTACCATCATGACCAGTCTCTGACCCAAATAGAATTCAATGGCCCGTAGACCATCTTGGTGGTTTATGCTGGTGTACAAAGATGTCACGTCCAATGTGACTAAAGACCACTCAGGATCCCACTCTATATCCTCGATTTTACGCAAAAAATCATTGGAATCCTGAACAAATGACGGCAAACTTTGTACATGTTCTTGCAAGAACAAATCCACGTAAATAGTTGTCTTTTCCAACAATCCCCCACATGCTGCAATGATCGGTCTTCCCGGGGGATTATCTGGGTTCTTGTGAACCTTTGGAATCAGGTACAGGACCGGCATGATCGGATTATCGTTTTTCAAATATTTTAATTCATCCATGCTTATCAAGCCATAGGACCTCCACCCCATCAATAGTGAGTAGAAGTCCCCCTGGGTTTTCCTGACCAAGCTAATGTCACTGTGTCTGTAGCAATCTGAGTTGTTGAGCTGGGAGAGGGCTTCATTCAAATATAGTTGTCGTGGCCATAACACTATATTGCCCCCCTTATCGGATTGCCTGACAATGATGTTCTCATTTTGCTGGATTTTCTTGATAAGTTTCAAATATTGGTCATTCTGTGTATATTTCCTTTGTTTAGTACCGAGCATTTTAGAGTACAGCACCTTGATTTCCTTGGAAGTCGCATCATGGAAGATGTCAATGTTATCATATAACATTACAGGAGTATAGGTTGAGCGAGGTTTGAATGATGTTAGGCCCCCTATGTTATTGGTAGTCTGTTCCGATATATCTTGGGACATCGACTGTTCCAGTCTGAGTGTTTCCATGTCCTGAAGACATGGGGCATCACGAGCCAGGAGCCCCTGGTTATCAAACTCAGTCCGCACTGGTGTTTTGCGTATTTTGCTGCCTGAAAAGTATTTCTGTAATTTCAACTTACGGATAAATTTATATAAGTCTATCCTGATGTCTGCATAGTTGAAGTCACTAGGAGGGCAGAACGTGAGACCCATAGATAAAATACGTAATTCAGACTGAGTGAACACAATGTCAGTAAGATTAATAACAGAAAGGGCAGTACCTGATGTCACTGATAGATTGCTCACTTCCTGTTCCATTTCCTGGTGTTTCTCTTCTTTTTTTGCTGATTCTTGTCTTGCATTAGCTTTTCGGCGTTGGTAGCGCTTGGCATTGCGGATTTTGTTTCTGCAGATGCTTGAATTCTCGGACGTAAGGTCTCGCGCCTGTCCTTTCGTAGGCACTCGAGCTCCTCCGCCAGCGTGAGTTTGGTAAACCCCAATTGAGAGGCCGTCTGAGAGGTATTGGAGTCAGAATCACTATTCATGCTAGAGCTTAAATTAGATTCCGAGGTATTATCTGGCAATGTTACTCCTGTCCCTGGTTTCAAAGTAGAACGGCCAGAAGTGGATGCAGACTTAAATCTTCTGTTGGCTTTGATAGCTTCATATTTTTTGGCGAATGTAAAAACTCACCCCTCAGCATAGTCCGCTTTATCTCTTAGAAATTTGTAGGCTTTTCTCTTACTGATTGCTTCCTCTTCTGTAGTGTAGTTCCTATTATCCCAATAGGCTCTGCGCATTGGAATAATATCTTCAATAGTATAGACGTAGGACAGAGGTTAACAAGGTCTTCTACTGTCGATATTAGACTTAAAGTTTATGTGTGTGCCAGCTAGCTCAGAGTTCACTAGAAACTTTCTCGAATAGACAAGGAGGAGTTTAACCTCCCTGGATAGACAAGAAGGGATTTAGTTTCTGACAACCATAGAACATGACAACTTTGCTCTCCCCTAATCAAGAGTGTATCTCTAGAGTCGTGTGAAAACAAAAGACAACTTATTTTACTCAGTCAGTTCAGTGCATTCTTAGTTTCACCAGATTGTAGAGAAAAGGAAGAGACGGGCGTGTTCAATAAAAAGATGTTATTTATTGATCAGTCTCTTTTCTCATACAAGAGAAATGAATCGCTATTATTGCAATACTTATTGTTAAGTAAAGTGCATACAGTAATAACAGAATTATAAGATAATACTGTAAAAGCATTGATATGGTTTCTTAGCCATATGATACTTAAAATGGATAAAATAGATACATACATATATACATTGACTAATCGTACTCAACTGGTGCTTCTAACTACGCCTACCCCAATGTACCTGACCTAAGCCTAATACGTGGGCGGGAGTAGATAAGTAGCAGTTTAAGTTAAGTTTGCTTTGCCAAGGGTCTGCTTCAAGAATTCTCTACAAAGGATTATTCAGTTCAGTACCTGGGAGTTTAGAAGGCTGGAGGGCTGGTATCTCTATCTCAGGTCTTGATATTCCAGCTGCCTGCGAGGGCTGCTTGGAAGCGCCGGAGCTGGATTTCTCGGCAGGAGAAAAGGCAGCGTCTCTCTCTCAGCGCGTCAGAAAGGAGGGTCAGCGTCTGTGGGCTTCGCTGTCAGCTGGGCTCCTCGGCAAGTCTCGCTGCTCCAATCTTGTCACCACCTCGTGTGTTTGCTTAAGGCAATGTCGGTATTATTTATACCTGAAAGGTGCCGGGATTGACGTAAGGATGGACATAAATACGTCAATAAGGATGTCATACGAACTGGTAGTTCGCACATTCTTTACTGAAGTTCTCGGCTAAATCAAAACAATGGCTGTGGGGATTTCCCAGGTCGTGGTAGGTTTGATTTGTTTTGAGAACACCGTATGCCTATTAGGGGGCTGGAGAAATAGTGCTTGCCTAATGAGATGGCATGCGCTATGACCTAATCAGATAACAGGCTTCTGTGCCATTGTGTGGCTAATCAGATAACGGGTTTCTGTGCAGTTGAATGGCTGCTTGTTAATTATTAACCAGACAAGGGTCAGAAATAGGGGGATCGATACAGTACCCATAGTAAATACACCACACCCACTCCACGTAATCTATGTCCATATTTACAAGTCTAGGCATAGTAAACATACTAGTAGTGCATGTGTATACCAAACCACCCCAAAATACAATCAAATGCATTCTGAAAATTGGAAATGCAAATACACGAAAAGATGAGTATAGTTACTATATGCACGTCAAGCAGTATAATAATGCTAAATCTAATACGCACATTTTTAAATCAGCATGAACGAAATGCGGAAATTACACATGAAATGGCTCTTAATACAGAAAAAAAAGGTCGAGACCATCTCATCACAAAATCATGAATACTTGTGAACATGCTAGAGGGTAGCTAATGTCTCTAGAGTAGCTAAATATAGAAATTTTACTTTAAGCAGAAGATAAGTGTCCCAAAAAAAATCATAAATATTTTTGGAATGGAAGGGGAAAAAAATGTCTCGCTCTCTGTAAAAACTGGTGAGAAAATTTCTTATTGCTTTATTTTCAAAGTTGAAGGCCAAATTCAGGGTGTAGGGAATGCCGTGTGCTAGTTTGCTCAAAGTCATTCTTTCTGCTCTGGTGAAAACATCATATTATTGAGACTGTCGAAAAAACTATCAACAGCTTCTTGCGAAAGTTCCACTAACTCGGAAAAAGTTGTTACCATGCATTCATGAGCATGATTGCCTTCATTGATGTTTCAATCAGCATAGCTGACAGAAGGTTGTACCTGATCGATGCTGCTTTCATCTCGTACTTCACTACTCCTCAATCGTAGTGGTGAAGTCTCCACGAATGCCGTCATCAGGATTGGTAGCCGCTGGGGACAGTACAATGCATGAGCCGTTACCGGACCCAACAGAGTCTCTGCGTCCATTGGCACATCCGATTGTAGTGTCAGACAGGTGTCCAACACGCATTCTTTGGCGCATAGCAAGCACCTTAATACAGGCATAACACAACTTTGCCACATCGGTCTGAATGAAAGAAACCAAGTCATGTTCAAATCTCGTAGCCGTGCTAGTCCAAGGACTTTAGTTATGCGGTCCCGGTAGCCAATAGCTCGGATTGTTTCTTCCATTGTCGCTGGTGTCTTGTCTGTGACGTGGTTTGCCATAGCGAAGTAACAGGATCAAAAATAGGATTCCTGCCACTAGTCCCAAAAGGAGAGGAAGTCCGCCAAAGATGGAATGGACAAAATCAGGAAAAATACCCAGGATGGCTTTGAATGGGGTTAAAGCTCCCGAAAACACTGTCTTAAATACACTCGCGATTCCACTTGTATCAGAAATATTTAAGATTTCGCTCAGTATTTCTGCGAAATGTATGGGGGAATTGGTTGATAACAGTGAATGAATCTCAGCAGTTGTCCTTGCAACTTGGAGATCATACGTTTCTTTTGATGACGTTAACACGGTTGGCGTCTGTAGGAGCACTGTCTTCATTCTGCTTAAAGTATCAATTCGAATAGAAGAAATTTTCAAACTGGGCCATAACCTTGCCTCCTTGTCTCGGGCATCGTTTGGGAACAATACTCGTTCACAGCACATGACCTTCGTAGTCACGGTTATGAGATAAGGTTTTCCGGGCAGCAGACTGCAACATCTGCGATCTACAATTAGAATGTAACTCCCATTCGAGAGTCTCCTAAAGAATGGTTCTGTTTGTGTTGCAGGTGTGCCTAGCTGGTGACATGAAAGGTTATTTGAAGTCCCTTCACATGCTCCATGCAAACTAATACCCTGACACAGAAGTGTACCGCTTAGGGCCTTTCACAATTATTGCCACTAAGGAATACACTTTGTCCTTTATTACTAACACATGCTTGTGTATAGGGCAAGTTCCATGTTGACTTAATGTATCCTTTACCCAACCTTTCATACTGGCCTGCCTGTATATATTTTTGACAGTATTGAAACTGGAAAGTTGTTATCGGAATATTTATTATCCCATGTATTATCCATTCAATGACAGGTCGTTCTGACATTGTCAATGGTAATCTCTCAAGTTTTTCAATGCTCAGAATTGTATAGTCAGCACCCTTCTGTGCCAAACTGATTTGTTTATCAGTAAGGTTAAAGATATTAAATAGTGACGTTGTGTTGATTAAACGCCAAGGCACATAGTCTGAACGCAGATTCTGTAACGTCCAGCCAAGTTTTACAATAGAACGCAATTGGGACTGACCGTGTTGTAACATCAGTAAGTCTTGCAATATTATATCGATTGCTGAAGACACAATACTGTCCAGTGAATATATTCTGGAGGACAGAGTCATTAACCCATTGTCCACAACAGAAAGTGATTTTTCCAAATTATTACGGTCAATTTCCCGTATTTTTTCTGCTGTCTCAATTTGAGTTACTTTCCAAACTTCATTGTAAGCTGCATATATAGAGGCCGCTATGAAACGTTTTTGACGCTGTTTGCGTGGTCCCATAATGAAATCACGCAAGTCAGCACCCTCTTGAAGTAAAGTTAGGTGTTGCTTAATTTCTGCCAGTGTGGATGTTTGTAGCCATTGAAGGCAGAGCTTGCCCACACTGTAAGTAGTTACTATCCCTGGATGTTGTCTTTGGGAATATCTAGGGTCTGGCCTGGTCAATTTGAACCCCTGTATTTTGTTCAGGAATCTGTCTTGACAGTTATTAGTGTCTGTGGGCCAGATCAACCATTGTTTCCAATCAGGATGTGTTCGGTTTTGGTTTAAAATATGGTTCACGTCTATCTCAACATCTATAGAGCTGTTACTGTTCGTTGTTGGCTTTGGAATAGACGGTTTGTTTAAGTCTTTGATTTTGGCTAAGCCAAGACAGGTAGTTTGTTGAATAGTGTCATTCAAAAATATAATTTGTTCTCGGATCATGCAGGCTCTGAACAATGATTCTATACCTTGTACTTGCCAATCTTTTGTACCCCAAACTGTTTTTGTTTCAATGTTATTGTTCCAGAAATCAAAACCAAATGTATTCATTTGCTCAAAAAATGAATCTGAATATATCAATTTTGTGTTTGTAAGCATGGTCTTCATACCTGTCTTATTCGACAATTTGAAATAAAATGTTTCTGCATTACTTGTGTTAAACCCTGAAAAGTATGAATATTTATCATAAAATGTTTTAGAACTACCCTTTGGAGGAGTAGCACAATGTTCCCATTGGTTATAATTTAAAACATTTCTAGGTTGTGCAGATTTATGGAGATAATGGTTACCATAGTGGTTATAGCAGAACATTTGATCATAATTAGACGAACCCTGCAAATAATCATGTTCTGTAAATTAAGCAATTCAGAAAAGGGGTGGTGATGAACAGAGTGTCTGAATTAAGCAGACCACTCTTACCCAGTCCAAAGATCAGGGCTTGATCCATCACCGTTATTTAGCTCACTGCCCCATCCCAGCTCAGAACCTGGCTATATGCAAATTAGTCTGTCCCTGGCCCAGTGCATCATGGGAACAGGGCAGACCAAACTACCAAGCCAATTCTTCACCAGAAAGGATACAAGTTTCCGGGGACCGGTTTCTGGCATTTCAGCCTCGTCGGCCCGGCTTGCTTGAATCCTGATGGAGCAGTGAGCAAGGGACTCATGTCTGAGTATACCCTGCCACACCTATAGTGGCCAAAAACGATTCAGAAAAGGGGTGGTGATGAACAGAGTGTCTGAATTAAGCAGACCACTCTTACCCAGTCCAAAGATCAGGGCTTGATCCATCACCTTTATTTAGCTCACTGCCCCATCCCAGCTCAGAACCTGGCTATATGCAAATTAGTCTGTCCCTGGCCCAGTGCATCATGGGAACAGGGCAGACCAAACTACCAAGCCAATTCTTCACCAGAAAGGATACAAGTTTCCGGGGACCGGTTTCTGGCATTTCAGCCTCGTCGGCCCGGCTTGCTTGAATCCTGATGGAGCAGTGAGCAAGGGACTCATGTCTGAGTATACCCTGCCACACCTATAGTGGCCAAAAACGATTCAGAAAAGGAGTGGTGATGAACAGAGTGTCTGAATTAAGCAGACCACTCTTACCCAGTCCAAAGATTAGGGCTTGATCCATCACCGTTATTTAGCTCACTGCCCCATCCCAGCTCAGAACCTGGCTATATGCAAATTAGTCTGTCCCTGGCCCAGTGCATCATGGGAACAGGGCAGACCAAACTACCAAGCCAATTCTTCACCAGAAAGAATACAAGTTTCCGGGGACCGGTTTCTGGCATTTCAGCCTCGTCGGCCCGGCTTGCTTGAATCCTGATGGAGCAGTGAGCAAGGGACTCATGTCTGAGTATACCCTGCCACACCTATAGTGGCCAAAAACGATTCAGAAAAGGGGTGGTGATGAACAGAGTGTCTGAATTAAGCAGACCACTCTTACCCAGTCCAAAGATCAGGGCTTGATCCATCACCGTTATTTAGCTCACTGCCCCATCCCAGCTCAGAACCTGGCTATATGCAAATTAGTCTGTCCCTGGCCCAGTGCATCATGGGAACAGGGCAGACCAAACTACCAAGCCAATTCTTCACCAGAAAGGATACAAGTTTCCGGGGACCGGTTTCTGGCATTTCAGCCTCGTCGGCCCGGCTTGCTTGAATCCTGATGGAGCAGTGAGCAAGGGACTCATGTCTGAGTATACCCTGCCACACCTATAGTGGCCAAAAACGATTCAGAAAAGGGGTGGTGATGAACAGAGTGTCTGAATTAAGCAGACCACTCTTACCCAGTCCAAAGATCAGGGCTTGATCCATCACCGTTATTTAGCTCACTGCCCCATCCCAGCTCAGAACCTGGCTATATGCAAATTAGTCTGTCCCTGGCCCAGTGCATCATGGGAACAGGGCAGACCAAACTACCAAGCCAATTCTTCACCAGAAAGAATACAAGTTTCCGGGGACCGGTTTCTGGCATTTCAGCCTCGTCGGCCCTGCTTGCTTGAATCCTGATGGAGCAGTGAGCAAGGGACTCATGTCTGAGTATACCCTGCCACACCTATAGTGGCCAAAAACGATTCAGAAAAGGGGTGGTGATGAACAGAGTGTCTGAATTAAGCAGACCACTCTTACCCAGTCCAAAGATCAGGGCTTGATCCATCACCGTTATTTAGCTCACTGCCCCATCCCAGCTCAGAACCTGGCTATATGCAAATTAGTCTGTCCCTGGCCCAGTGCATCATGGGAACAGGGCAGACCAAACTACCAAGCCAATTCTTCACCAGAAAGGATACAAGTTTCCGGGGACCGGTTTCTGGCATTTCAGCCTCGTGAGCTAAAAAACGGTGATGGATCAAGCCCTGATCTTTGGACTGGGTAAGAGTGGTCTGCTTAATTCAGGCACTCTGTTCATCACCACCCCCTTTTCTGAATCATTTTGTCCACCATAAGCGTGGAAGGGTATACTCAGATGTGAGTCCCTTGCTCATTGCACCATCAGGATTCAAGCAAGCCGGGCCGACGACGCCTGAAATGGCAGAAACCGGTCCCCGGAAGCTTGTTTCCTTCCCAGTATAAGAATTGGCTTGGTAGTTTGGTTTGCCCTGTTCCCACCATGCACTGGGACAGGAACAGACTAATTTGCATATAGCCAAGTTCTGAGCTGGGATGGTGCAGTGAGCTAAAAAACGGTGATGGATCAAGCCCTGATCTTTTGACTGGGTAAGAGTGGTCTGCTTAATTCAGGCACTTTGTTCATCACCACCCCCTTTTCTGAATCATTTTGTCCACCATAAGCGTGGAAGGGTATACTCAGATGTGAGTCCCTTGCTCATTGCACCATCAGGATTCAAGCAAGCCGGGCCGACGACGCCTGAAATGGCAGAAACCGGTCCCCGGAAGCTTGTTTCCTTCCCAGTATAAGAATTGGTTTGGTAGTTTGGTTTGCCCTGTTCCCATCATGCACTGGGACAGGAACAGACTAATTTGCATATAGCCAAGTTCTGAGCTGGGATGGTGCAGTGAGCTAAAAAGCGGTGATGGATCAAGCCCTGATCTTTGGACTGGGTAAGAGTGGTCTGCTTAATTCAGGCACTCTGTTCATCACCACCCCCTTTTCTGAATCATTTTGTCCACCATAAGCGTGGAAGGGTATACACAGATGTGAGTCCCTTGCTCATTGCACCATCAGGATTCAAGCAAGCCGGGCCGACGACGCCTGAAATGGCAGAAACTGGTCCCCGGAAGCTTGTTTCCTTCCCAGTATAAGAATTGGCTTGGTAGTTTGGTTTGCCCTGTTCCCATCATGCACTGGGACAGGAACAGACTAATTTGCATATAGCCAAGTTCTGAGCTGAGATGGTGCAGTGAGCTAAAAAACAGTGATGGATCAAGCCCTGATCTTTGGACTGGGTAAGAGTGGTCTGCTTAATTCAGGAACTCTGTTCATCACCACCCCCTTTTCTGAATCATTTTGTCCACCATAAGCGTGGAAGGGTATACTCAGATGTGAGTCCCTTGCTCATTGCACCATCAGGATTCAAGCAAGCCAAGCCGACGACGCCTGAAATGGCAGAAACTGGTTCCCGGAAGCTTGTTTCCTTCCCAGTATAAGAATTGGCTTGGTAGTTTGGTTTGCCCTGTTCCCATCATGCACTGGGACAGGAACAGACTAATTTGCATATAGCCAAGTTCTGAGCTGGGATGGTGCAGTGAGCTAAAAACGGTGATGGATCAAGCCCTGATCTTTGGACTGGGTAAGAGTGGTCTGCTTAATTCAGGCACTCTGTTCATCACCACCCCCTTTTCTGAATCATTTTGTCCACCATAAGCGTGGAAGGGTATACTCAGATGTGAGTCCCTTGCTCATTGCACCATCAGGATTCAAGCAAGCCGGGCCGACGACGCCTGAAATGGCAGAAACCGGTCCCCGGAAGCTTGTTTCCTTCCCAGTATAAGAATTGGCTTGGTAGTTTGGTTTGCCCTGTTCCCATCATGCACTGGGACAGGAACAGACTAATTTGCATATAGCCAAGTTCTGAGCCGGGATGGTGCAGTGAGCTACAAAACGGTGATGGATCAAGCCCTGATCTTTGGACTGGGTAAGAGTGGTCTGCTTAATTCAGGCACTCTGTTCATCACCACCCCCTTTTCTGAATCATTTTGTCCACCATAAGCGTGGAAGGGTATACTCAGATGTGAGTCCCTTGCTCATTGCACCATCAGGATTCAAGCAAGCCGGGCCGACGATGCCTGAAATGGCAGAAACCTGTCCCCGGAAGCTTGTTTCCTTCCCAGTATAAGAATTGGCTTGGTAGTTTGGTTTGCCCTGTTCCCATCATGCACTGGGACAGGAACAGACTAATTTGCATATAGCCAAGTTCTGAGCTGGGATGGTGCATTGAGCTAAAAAACGGTGATGGATCAAGCCCTGATCTTTGGACTGGGTAAGAGTGGTCTGCTTAATTCAGGCACTTTGTTCATCACCACCCCCTTTTCTGAATCATTTCGTCCACCATAAGCGTGGAAGGGTATACTCAGATGTGAGTCCCTTGCTCATTGCACCATCAGGATTCAAGCAAGCCGGGCCGACGACGCCTGAAATGGCAGAAACCGGTCCCCGGAAGCTTGTTTCCTTCCCAGTATAAGAATTGGTTTGGTAGTTTGGTTTGCCCTGTTCCCATCATGCACTGGGACAGGAACAGACTAATTTGCATATAGCCAAGTTCTGAGCTGGGATGGTGCAGTGAGCTAAAAAGCGGTGATGGATCAAGCCCTGATCTTTGGACTGGGTAAGAGTGGTCTGCTTAATTCAGGCACTCTGTTCATCACCACCCCCTTTTCTGAATCATTTTGTCCACCATAAGCGTGGAAGGGTATACACAGATGTGAGTCCCTTGCTCATTGCACCATCAGGATTCAAGCAAGCCGGGCCGACGACGCCTGAAATGGCAGAAACCGGTCCCCGGAAGCTTGTTTCCTTCCCAGTATAAGAATTGGCTTGGTAGTTTGGTTTGCCCTGTTCCCATCATGCACTGGGACAGGAACAGACTAATTTGCATATAGCCAAGTTCTGAGCTGGGATGGTGCAGTGAGCTAAAAAACGGTGATGGATCAAGCCCTGATCTTTGGACTGGGTTAGAGTGGTCTGCTTAATTCAGGCACTCTGTTCATCACCACCCCCTTTTCTGAATCATTTTGTCCACCATAAGCGTGGAAGGGTATACTCAGATGTGAGTCCCTTGCTCATAGCACCATCAGGATTCAAGCAAGCCGGGCCGACGACGCCTGAAATGGCAGAAACCGGTCCCCGGAAGCTTGTTTCCTTCCCAGTATAAGAATTGGCTTGGTAGTTTGGTTTGCCCTGTTCCCATCATGCACTGGGACAGGAACAGACTAATTTGCATATAGCCAAGTTCTGAGCTGGGATGGTGCAGTGAGCTAAAAAACGGTGATGGATCAAGCCCTGATCTTTGGACTGGGTAAGAGTGGTCTGCTTAATTCAGGCACTCTGTTCATCACCACCCCCTTTTCTGAATCATTTTGTCCACCATAAGCGTGGAAGGGTATACTCAGATGTGAGTCCCTTGCTCATTGCACCATCAGGATTCAAGCAAGCCGGGCCGACGACGCCTGAAATGGCAGAAACCGGTCCCCGGAAGCTTGTTTCCTTCCCAGTATAAGAATTGGCTTGGTAGTTTGGTTTGCCCTGTTCCCATCATGCACTGGGACAGGAACAGACTAATTTGCATATAGCCAAGTTCTGAGCCGGGATGGTGCAGTGAGCTAAAAAACGGTGATGGATCAAGCCCTGATCTTTGGACTGGGTAAGAGTGGTCTGCTTAATTCAGGCACTCTGTTCATCACCACCCCCTTTTCTGAATCATTTTGTCCACCATAAGCGTGGAAGGGTATACTCAGATGTGAGTCCCTTGCTCATTGCACCATCAGGATTCAAGCAAGCCGGGCCGACGACGCCTGAAATGGCAGAAACCGGTCCCCGGAAGCTTGTTTCCTTCCCAGTATAAGAATTGGCTTGGTAGTTTGGTTTGCCCTGTTCCCATCATGCACTGGGACAGGAACAGACTAATTTGCATATAGCCAAGTTCTGAGCCGGGATGGTGCAGTGAGCTAAAAAACGGTGATGGATCAAGCCCTGATCTTTGGACTGGGTAAGAGTGGTCTGCTTAATTCAGGCACTCTGTTCATCACCACCCCCTTTTCTGAATCATTTTGTCCACCATAAGCGTGGAAGGATATACTCAGATGTGAGTCCCTTGCTCATTGCACCATCAGGATTCAAGCAAGCCGGGCGGACGACGCCTGAAATGGCAGAATCCGGTCCCCGGAAGCTTGTTTCCTTCCCAGTATAAGAATTGGCTTGGTAGTTTGGTTTGCCCTGTTCCCATCATGCACTGGGACAGGAACAGACTAATTTGCATATAGCCAAGTTCTGAGCCGGGATGGTGCAGTGAGCTAAAAAACAGTGATGGATCAAGCCCTGATCTTTGGACTGGGTAAGAGTGGTCTGCTTAATTCAGGCACTCTGTTCATCACCACCCCCTTTTCTGAATCATTTTGTCCACCATAAGCGTGGAAGGGTATACTCAGATGTGAGTCCCTTGCTCATTGCACCATCAGGATTCAAGCAAGCCGGGCCGACGACGCCTGAAATGGCAGAAACCGGTCCCCGGAAGCTTGTTTCCTTCCCAGTATAAGAATTGGCTTGGTAGTTTGGTTTGCCCTGTTCCCATCGTGCACTGGGACAGGAACAGACTAATTTGCATATAGCCAAGTTCTGAGCTGGGATGGTGCAGTGAGCTAAAAAACGGTGATGGATCAAGCCCTGATCTTTGGAATGGGTAAGAGTGGTCTGCTTAATTCAGGCACTCTGTTCATCACCACCCCCTTTTCTGAATCTGTAAATTAAGCAGACATTACTAGGTCAGACATCATATCATTAATACTTTCAAAGTCCCAATCATCAGCAAATGTGCTAGGTTTTACAAAGTCACTTAACGAGATCTTAAATTGGTGTGGATACTTCAGGATTTCAACCGGGCCATAGATTTCATAATCAGTATTGTCCCATGCTACACCGCCTGGTATAGGATTGGCTGTGAAGTTCACTGAAGAAAGTTCTCTTTTCTTGACGTGTGAAGATGCGTGTGGTTTAAGGACCAAGTTGATTTTCTGGCTTGCTGTGTCCATTGTAGCATATTTTCCCTCAATGAAATGTCCCAAGCATAGTACCATGATGAGCCAAAGTATGAGGATAAAAGCACCTAATGTCACCCAAATTTCAATCCATGGAAAAGTCAGATAGGTTCTCTTTAGTTGATGAAAAAGTTCCTTTGCTTTGTCTTTAAAAGTTTTTGTTGATGGCTGTACTTCTGGTTCGCTTTGTCCTTCTGAAGAATCATCGAAGTTGATGAAGTAGCCGGATGCTGTTCTGTCAATTGTTCCAATTGCTTCTGGATTACTTTTTGCTTTTGGCTTTTGCTTTGTTTCATTAGAAAACTCTGTAGTTACATCATCGTAGGTTGTTGTTTCTTGATGAAAAGCTTTGATTTGGGTTTTAAGAGGTTCAAGTTCCATTGCTCTGTTGCATAGTCCTTGTTGTTTCACTGTAGATTTTCCAAATGTGATCAGTCTTTCAGTTTGAACCTCTGTGGATGTAGCAAACTTTGGTGTTCTGCTACTTCTTGGGAGTCCACTTGGCCTACTATTTGTTATCGGCCACATGATTGTGGTTTAACCAGGTCGATGGATATGACTCGGTTCTCCTTTTTACCAGCAAGGGGTGGTAGCACTACTGATCTTGTCCCGTTGACAGACAAGACAGGAACTGCTTTTCTGTAAGAAGGCCCAAATTCCTTCTTTACCGCGATCTTCTCTCTGACCAGATCCCCGACTTTTGGAATCCAGACAGGCCTTGCTGGGACAGGTGGTTTTTCTTCAGTGGTTGTTGGCTGCTGTTTCAACTTTATGTTGCTCAGGTCTTTTCTTGTTTCATTTAAGTCCTGTAAAATAGCCAAGCGATCTTTGATATAAAAGCATTTTTCTTTAACCACTGAAGTCTGACTATCTAAGTCCTGGATTAACATTCTAGTCCCAAACAATAGTTCGTACGGACTGAGTCCTTTCAGAGAATTTCTTGGCAGGTTATTTAGACTACGTTGGACACTTATTAAATGTTTGACCCACCCAGCTCCTGAACCTAATACCTTTGCTGTTATAGATTGCTTTATGTCACGGTTTTTTCTTTCTACGATTCCGTTTCCCTCAGGATGAAATGGACAAGAATACCGCAATGCAATGCCCATGCTGGTCCTGGCCTCCCTATAAGCTCGAGAGCTAAAAGCAGGACCTTGGTCAGAATGTAGCATGCCAATTGCGTATGTGCCGATAAAGACTCGCAAATCTTTTATAACAGTTCTGGCGTCAGCCGATCGCTGGGGCCACATCCATATGAATCTCGTGCATGAATCCACTGCGACCAAGATATATTTATAGTTACCATCCCTTTGTAAGGGACCACAGTGGTCCAGGTAAACACAGGCTAATGGTTTATCTGAGATTAGAAGGGGCGTCTGTGCTGGTCGTTTCACTGTTGATACTTTCATTCTTTGACATATTTCACATTCTAGAACATAGTTCCTTGTTTGTCGTCTCATTTGTGGCCACCAGTATCTCTGTTTTAATAATGATACTGTGGCTGAAACGCCAGCATGTACAGAAGCAAGCCCTTCGTGTGCCGCTATGATGAGTCCTAACCTATGTTCCATGTTTGGAATTGCCCTATCCCCCACTCCAGGGATTCGAGCAAACGGAACATTATTTGCATCAGTTATGTATGAGTACTTTACTGGAAAGCCTTTCGGGAGTGTTTCTATCGCATCTTTTACTGTAGCGCTGACAGCCTGTAATATTTCGCTGTCTATTTTTGTTTTTGACCGAGTGATGGCAGTTACGGAAGCCGTTTGCACAGCTGCCTTTGCGGCCTCATCAGCCAATGAATTCCCTTCAACGTGAACGCCATCACGTTGATGACTCAGTGTATGTATCACGTGAATCTTTTGTAGTTCCTTTTGCAAAAGAACTACTTGTTCCCAAAGCATTTTATGCTTGATTGTGTTACCTTTTGCGTCTTTAAAACCATTCTGAACCCAGATCTGCAAGTATTCATTGTAAGATTGGACGCAGTAATATGAATCGCACACTATGAGTGTGGGGAATTCTCGATCGGTATTTTCAAGCGCCATCTTGAATGCCAGTAGTTCTGCTCTTTGAGCTGTACAGTCTCCTAGAGATTGCGTTTTAGTGACCACTGGTTTAAATTTACCTTCGTGCCAGCGACCTTTAACAATCGCGCACGCAGCACTGTAAGCTTGCTTACCCCCCACTGCGGGTTGTGCTGATCCGTCTGTATATATTATACAGCCGTAATGTTCTAGAGGCAGGATTTCGGTCGGCGGAGGACATTCGAATTCATATTGGAGAAACTCTTGTGTTTTTAAGTTGGGATCAAATTCGTATGCCACGTCTGTTGCAGCAAGGGAATTAGCCCATTGTATCCATCTTGGATGGAGTGCTTTAGCATTCGGAATGCTTGCCTTTGTTACCGCCTCCAGGGCTGGTATCGGTGTCACGATGATTATTCGTTTACCTTGTGCTAGGGCTCGTTCTTTTGCTACAGCAGTCTGTACCGCGGTTTGAATTTTTTCCGTTGGGCTAAATTTCATTTCAGCTTTTGTGTACAAGTGTGATTTGTATGCTATTGGTACCTTCTCTCCCTCATTAGAGGTCAGGTATGTGAATCCGCATCTTCCTGGGATGACTCGAATCACAAGGTTGCGTGTGTTGTCACGTGTTTGTAATTTTGTTTTAACTGACATATCTGTTTGTAAAGATCTCAAAATTTCTGTGTGTTTTTGAGTCCAATTGATTCTTTTAAAATCTGGTTTTATAAGATCATAGAGAGGTTTAACTCTCTCTGCATAATTTATAATGTAAGTTCTTCCGAAAATTAGGAAACCTAGAATTGATTGTAAGTTTTTTAGTGTTCTAGGTGCTTGGATTACAGCACATTTCTCTAGGAAATTGTCAGCCAGGCTTTTGCCTTCACTTGATAGTTCATATCCTAAAAACAGGACAGTTAGATGGGCAATTCTTGACTTTTTAAAGTTGAATTTGTAACCCTCTGCTGCGAACCCAAGTATTATGGTGTTCACTCTCTTCAAGTGAGTATCCAAGTCATCATCTGTTAGATAGATGTCATCGACATAAGATAATGCCTCATCATCATATATTTGTAGTAACTCTGTTACTCTTCCTGAGAATAATCCTGGGCTGTTCTTGAACCCCTGGGGCAAACAACAGAATTTTTTTTGCGCGCCATTTATTGAGAACGCAGTCAAATATCTGCTCTCTGGTGCTATGTTTTGACAGAAGAATCCATTAGAGATGTCTAATGTTGTTTTGTATTTTTTGCGCACTATGTTATTCATTAGTGCAGCACTATGCGAGTTTTGTACTGCAAAGGTTTTGCAACATGAGTTAAGGTGTCTGTAGTCCAAAACAAGACGATATGAATTGTCTGGTTTGGAGACAGGAAACAAAGGATTATTCATTTGTGAGGTGCAGGTTTCAATCACCCCCTGGTATTCAAGTTAATCTAGGATCTCTTTTACCCGTTTTTTAGCTTCTTGCTTAATTGGGTACTGCCTCTGAGCAGTAGGTTGTGATTTTAACTGGATTTTGTGAGGAGGAGAGTCCTCATCCCATCCCACATGGTTTTTATTTATTTATTTCCATCAAGTTATGTCGGTATCCTGTTGTCATATAACTAGATATTTCTTCCAAATGTTAGACGAGACGTAAGTACATTCTTATTCAAAGTGACTAGGTATCAATTTTACCCACACAATTCGGGCAGACTTGAGTAATTTATAGCATCCTCAAAGTCAGTCTTTCAAAACTTATAGGACATGATAATCCAAATCCAAATCCAAATCCAAATCCAAATGTTTCTCAAGAAAAGTCATTTTCAATCGTTCAGAATATCAGCGTTTGGGCAGATATGACCCAGGGACCCCCAGTATGCAAGGGGAATTAGTCCCCCCTCTGCAAACGAGACAGTGGCCTGCGTTCCAGAGAGGTGTAAAAGGGGCATAGCCTCATTACACCTCTGTGCAATGCAGCCCCCTGGCGCATACTGGAGGTTCCAGGTGGGCTAGTTGGCCCCCAGGGACCCCTAGTATGCAAGGGGAATTAGTTCCCCCTCTTCAAACATGCACGGGGCTGCGTTGCACAGAGGTGTAAAAAAGGGTGTGGCCTCATTACACCTCTCTGCAATGCAGCCCCCTGGTGCATACTGGAGGCTCCTGGCGGGCTAGTTGGCCCCCAGGGACCCCCAGTATGCAAGGGGAATTAGTTCCCCCTCTGCAAACGCGGCAGGGGGCTGCATTGCAGAGAGGTGTAACAAGGGGCATAGCCTCATTACACCTCTGCAATGCAGCCCCCTGGCGCATACTGGAGGTTCCAGGTGGGCTAGTTGGCCCCAAGGGGCCCCCAGTATGCAAGGGGAGTTAGTTCCCCCTCTTCAAACATGCACGGGGGCTACGTTGCAGAGAGGTGTAAAAAGGGGCGTGGCTTCATTACACCTCTCTGCAATGCAGTCCCCTGGCGCATACTGGAGATTCCTGGTGGGCTTTTAGGTCTTATATAGTTAGGAATTAGCATTAAAAAAACCTTGTTTCAAGAATTTGTTACATGGAGGAAAATTTCTTACCTGAGCCAAGAAATGTGCTATGAGTTTTAATGTGACTGCAAAGCATGTCAGAGATGCAGAGGCACACTAGCAATAATATTCTGATGTGGCATACATAAAATGTCTAGGGGCCCGATTATGAGTTTGGGGGTCTCCCCGTAGGGTGCATTACCAGTGCCCCGCTGTGAGACCGCCAAACCCGTAGTCAGACCATCCTCCGGATTACGAGTTGAATCCAGGGGAGCGGTCCTGCAGCAGCAGTCACATGGCAGTGCCTTTGTAAGCGTCAAAGGAGAGCCATAGAAAGGCAGCACCGCAGCACGTGCCTACACAGGACGAAAGGCGTCATGTTGTGCATTTCTTCCTGTGTAGGGACTGGGGGTGCAAACATACAGGGGGCACAACATATGCCCACCTGCATGCACCCCCTGCACAGAAGTGAACTGAGTTGCCTCAACACCACCCGGAGTTGCCTCACCGCCACCCTTTCCGTGGCGGGCTCACAGCTGTAGATAGCGTTTCAGTGAGGCAACTCGTAATGTGCTCAGCAGTGCCGCATCGGCACCACCAGCATATTGTAGCCTCAGACCACTGTGCCACTGCAACAGGATCCATGATTCCCGGTGGTTGCAGCTGTTTTGTGGTGGTCCCACCACTGCACTTGTAATATGGTGGTCGGACCGTTAGCATTAACAAAGAAGAGGGGAGAGCAGAGCTGATATGCACCTCCTCCCTGCTCCCAGGGATGCCTTGTAATCTCCTAATCTATTTGGCTGCCTGCCTAACTCCATATATCCTTTCATACCAACCCATTAATTTATAAATCATTTATTTCAGTGTTTTTACATCCTCAGCCACATTGAGTCACCTACTGCGACTGACCGAGAAGCCAACCCTTCATCTTAGTTGAAGTCAGAAATCTTTGCCTTCCTTCCAGAGGAGCAAATTGAAGCACCCAATCCCAGGTATGGCATTTGATGTGGATCTAAGAGTATGGAGTAGGATTTTTAGATGTTTCTTGCTTATTCTAAAAACGTTTGCAGTTTAAAACGATAGGGAGATTTATAAGAGGAAGGCAATGTATTCCTTGTGCAATGTGTACCCTTGATATTATTATTGGAGAATGTCAAATATATGGCATTATTCAGAATGTCTTATTACCCCTTGATGAGGTGGAAATAGAAGAACAATTTTATCTAAATAGCATTGTGAATCAGTTCAGCGCTACTGCAGGCATGATACAACAAACGAAGGATGAGAAAAACACATTCCATTTTATGTGTTGTTTTTGCTTATAATAGCTGTAGAAACAGGCCTATTGATGTGAATAAAATGTAGATATTTATCTATTCTGTGTCAAATCTAAAATGCTAATCCCAAAAAACAAGCAGCTCTTTGCAGTCATACTACTTAAGAAACATTTATCCCAAAGGGGATTGGATAGATAAGCCTTGCTCCTTCCTGTTGTTATTTCTTGCAATAGGATTTCTGAAGACACCGGAACTGTAAAGAGCAAACAAGAATGTGTGTAATGGTATAAAACCCATATTTCACAGGGAACCATAACATATGGAAACATTTTCAGGGTTCCCCATTAAATATGGATTTCAGCATAAAAAATAAAGCAACTAAACTACTCTGCAGAGCCTTGCCATTGTCAGTTTACCTGGAATTAATCAGCAGAGAGGACCAAATTATGGGTAAAGGTTATCTAAATTATGCAGAAAAAAACATAATGCTACACACTCTTTGGCAATAACGTTTTCAGCTTGTTAGGCTAGAACAAAGGTTTTTTGGAAAATATGCTAATTATGTATCAAATTCTGTAGCTAGTGCATTAAATCCATAACTATGAAAGAAGTGGTGCAGCCACTGAATCACATAAATCCACTGGCAGTCACCATTGTTCATTGTTTTATCATCACAAAAAAATAGATGGCAGCAAGTTCCCGTGTCATCTGATCAGGTACAAAATGTTTAATGTGATATGCATTTGTATTGGGTAGAAGGATGGCTAAGCTTAGTTTATTAGTTTGAATATAATGTGACATTATTAAACTTATCAGTTAGAATTAATGGGTCTATTAGGATCATTAATAAAGTTGGGGAGCCAGATTGTGCATTTGTGTAAATTAGTAAGATTATGATTTTTTGAGGTGGTGGAGGTAGAAATGCATAATGTTTTAATTTTCGAGGTATGGGAGATCTTTCCTAAGAGCATTCTTTTTGGAGTTGTGTTACATACTTTTTATAAGCAATTTAAGGAAAATGGTTTGGGATGTTGTCTTTCTAACAATATTTTTCATTTTCCTTTATTTACTGATTTGCAGTCATGTTTTGGCATTTTTTACAACTATATTTTGGATTTTGAAGAAGCATAATGATGGATTAATCTGTAACCTGCTCTTTTTTTGGACTTTTCTTTCGACATATTTATGTTTGCAATGTTTTTGAAATATCGTTTTAAATATCTTTTTGTGGCAGAAGTTTGTTCTGTTTGCAATTTTTACCTCTAAGAAAAGGATGTGTCCAAGAATGATAAGAAAAAACCTGTGCTAGGCAAATTACTTTAAGTACATTTATAAAAGTTTTGCAGTTCTGGTTGTAGACACAGTAGGGTATATATACAAGAACTACAGCTAACTAGTGCTAGCGTTAGTTAGCAAAAGTTGTCTTAACACGGGCTATCGCCCTGTTAGCAATGTATTTACAATATGATGCTACATGGCGATAATTTCAGGGAGCCACCGTGAAAACTGCTGCTGACACTAGCGTGAAAGTGATACAAATTCTGGCGTTAGCGGGCGAAAACAGATGAAATGCCCATTAGCAGCAAAACAACTCACGTTAGTCCAACGCAACTTTTTTTGCCTGACCTGTTTTTGAAGAGAGCCTGGTTCCCCTTGGAGCTGTGAACAGTGGAGGTGCTACTGCGCACCAACGTAGGGAGGTCTACATCGCATACCATGCGCCACTGCTACACCAGGGTGCTAAGAGGAGATTATCAATGGTGGGCCACAACACTCTGCATCACATGTCGGAGGATATTGCACTGGCCGGACGCTGTGGAGGGTGATGCCCTTGAGCGGTGCTGAACTTGTGTGGCAGGAGCAGTACAACTTCATGCCTAAGGGGGCCCTCTTTCATCACCTGCATTGGGACTTTCCCCAGTGGACTTGGCGGTGATACCTGTACCCAGGCTTGTGAAATCCCACCTGGCTGAGGCTCCTGCTGGCTGAGTCACAGATTTGGGGAGAGTGCTGCAGATTGCGCCACGGTCGCAATGTCAAGGTGAGGAGAAGTTGGAAGCGTAGCGGAGAAGGCCCGGTGGTCGAGTCGGGACCAGACCTAGCACCTGTGGGTGATGCACCCCCACGTGTGGCTAATCCGCTATGGTGGAAGAGCATCACCCCATTGCTTTCAAGCAGTGTAAG
This sequence comes from Lissotriton helveticus, assembly GCF_964261635.1. NCBI lineage: Eukaryota > Metazoa > Chordata > Amphibia > Caudata > Salamandridae > Lissotriton > Lissotriton helveticus. The sequence continues at coordinate 520,193 of NW_027611905.1, read as the reverse complement.
AGGAGGAAACATAAAATGATGATAACTTTCTGATGTACTCATGCTATGTTTCCTTTGCGGGCGGGAGGGCATGTGTTGCTGTTAAACTCACGGGGCGAAGTAGTACGCACACTCAAGTGCACAGTGACTGTTTGGTCAGCCATCTCAGCCCGCCCAAAGCAGTCATGGGCACACCCCTGTTCGCTATGCAAGCTGCATTACAGCCTGCATGGAGAACATGCCCACCTTGTCACGGCGCTCAAGAACAATCACAATGCTGCATTGCAGAATTGTGATTGGCTTAGTGGAGGGAGCCTGGCTGCCTGGCTGCCTGCTTCCTGTTCCTGGAAGCAGACTCAAGAGAGCAGAAGATGCAGGACCCGGCTTTGAGCTAAGAATTTTTTAAAAGATATTTACAGACCCCATGTCCTCGCCCCATCCAGTGTCCTTTCCCGTGTTTCCCGCCTCCCAGCAGTCCAGTCCTCCTGCAGCACTACATAACGGTGGCCACTGTGCAGCCATGCACAGTGGGCATACCACTTGTGCACCAAAGGCAAGCCATTCTGCATCTATCTCCACCTGGACCGTGCCCAGCACCAAGGGCCCTTCCTCTTGGACACTCCACCGCTAGACACTAGCACCCTCCTCGCCAACAACCCTGGATGCCACACCGCCTGCCATCTAGCAACAGTGTAGAATTCTCTTGCACCCTGTGCCTGTTGAAACTGCAAACACACCTTCTGCCACATCAGCACACCAGTGCCTCCTGCCCTCAGCCGACCAACAGTACAGCCGACCAGCTCAACTGCATCCTCCTCAACGTGTGGTCCCTCCACAAACACTCAACAGAAATCTGGGACCTCCTCGACACCACATCTTCAAACATCACCTTCTTCACGGAAACCTGGACCAACATCAGTGCCGGACCGGACATTGCCATCACCATCCATGCCGGCTACAAATTCACCGGCATGGACCACCCCGAGAGGGCAGGATGAGGCATTGCCACTGTCTATAAAAGGCACATTAAGACTGACCAGGCACTCTAATGACCCGACGGTGACCATGGAACACCTTCACATCCAGATCTGGACCAACCCCAATGCCACCCTCCGCAGCACCCTCATCTACAGGCCCCCTGGCCCATGAACCCCCATTCACTGATGCCATTGTAGATCTCATTGCACCCCAGGCTCTCCCACCCACTGACTACATCCTACTCAGAGACCTCAAGTTCCACCTGGACAACCCCAGTGACCAGAACACCACCCCCATCCTGGGAAACCTCGCCAACATCAGACTCAAGCAGCTAGTCACTGCGCCAACCCACATAGCCTGACACACACTCAAGCCCATCTTCTCCACCAGCAGGAACTTCAACTACAGCTGCTCAACAGGACGCTCCTGTACTGACCATCATTGTTTACATCACGCCATCACCACACCCACCATACACCATTGCCATCACTCCCCCCATCGCAGCTGGATCAAGACCACCGAAGAACTTCCTGGCAACTCCCTCTGCACCACCACTCCACCAACGCTTACAGACGCCAACACCGTAGCGCGCAACCTCCACCGATGGATCTCTAACTGCGCCAACACCATAGTACACCTCAAGAAAAGACCAGGAAAACAACACTCCAAGAGGGCCAACTGGTTCACTATCACCCTCCACTAGTCCAGCCCCATCTGCGGACGTCTCGAGAAGAGATGGAGCCACAACATCAATCAACTTTGCAAAACAGTCACCCTTGCACCACAGCGCAAAGGTGCCTGCATTGGGGCATGGCAGCCATTGTGCACCAATGTAGGGGAAAAAGACAGGAGGGATTATTAATGAGCCCCTTCTGACAGTTTCATCCTGCTGGAGCATTATTTTCTTGGCATACTTGCAGCATGATTCTTGCACCACATTGCGCAGTATTTGCAAAGTGGCTCATCTAGGCATATGCGTAACCTTGTGAAGCCCTGTGCCACATTATACCTGCATCAGGTATGATGTATGCAGGATGGGCATTCCCATGCAACAAAACCTCATAGGATTGGCGCAGTGAAATCCATAAGATTTCACTCCGTCAATTGTAGGAAGCCACTGCATCAGTAACTTACGCCTGCCTCATGGCAGGCATAAGCGTGACGAAGTGCCACAGGGATAAGCTGCCCCCATGCATTGCTGGAGTTGCGTAATGCTTGTGACACAACTGCAGCAATGCATGACTTTAGTGCTGACATATACGTCATAATTCAAGACGGATCTGTAATTAATTGCGGCATGGAGCGCCGTACAGTAAATACAGTGCATCCATGGTGTCACAAGAAGGACATAGTGATAAGTGTTGCAATGCGATTTTGTTGTAGCGATGCAACATTTTTCATGAATGAGGCCCAGAAATTCACCCTGTCTTATTGATGGCACGCATTCCTGCCCAGTAGTTTTGTCACAGGGTAGCAGAGCAACATTTCTTGAAGAGCTGTCCAGCACCAAAACCTTCTGAAATGAGACCCCAAGTGTTTGCACCATTTTTTAAGACCAGCTATTTTCTGGTCTTAAAAAACTGCCTCTAACTTGAGTTAGAGGCAGTTTTTTGGGTTTTGCACCATTCCTTGTAAATATCACAAAGTGGGGTTAGCTGCAGTTTTTGAACAGGAACGCCTACCTTGCCTCTCATTTTCGTTAAGTCACGCTAACAGAAGTGGCAATCTTAAAAATTCACCTTTTCACTGGAAAAGTGCAGCTAACTGCAGTTAGCGTCTACTTGTCAATATGGTGATTAACAAAAAGACGCAGTAACGTCAAATAATTTACGCTACGGCGGTGTTAAGTCCTTGTACATATGCCCCAGTGTTTGTTTGGGAACATTGGTTATTTTATTGCTGGTTTCTGTGGTTCAGGTAAGAGGAGGGTATGGGCTATTCAATTATAGGGCTTGGATATTTTCAGCTGTACTAAATTAGCATGTTATGCATATGTTTTGTTTGTTAGTATACTTTAGGACAGAGAGTTTGGGCTATATATAAGATTTGTCTAAGGTCTTAAATAAATTGATAAATGGTGAATAGTGTCTCCCCAGGATCCCATGGAAAGAGTTGTGCCACTTTTTTGTGTGTGATGTATATGTGTGAATGTGTATGGTTGTATGAGAAGATGTGTGTGTGAGTGAAATTGAAGGTCAGTGGGCATGTGAAGATAGTTTTGCTACCCCTGGCATTTTGGTGAATTGATGTCCATGAGTGTAAGTTTTCATGGTATTAAGACTCAAAACACGACTTCTTCAAAAGAGAGATACCCTGACCAAATATTAGTGATGAAGGGCATATTAACTATCGTAGTGTAAACCTATTGATTTTGAGTGGTTAGAGGAGTATCTTGTGCATATTTGTTATTAGAGTTGCAGGGCTAATGCCATCAGCATATGCTGATGTATTGGTGGAAGATAGAGCCACTGCTCAGGGGAGAAGCATCACTCTGAAAAAAGGATGTTTATTGTGTCATAAGGATAATCATGTAAAGCAGTTATTTTGACACCTCTCCGAAAGTTTGTTTATAAATTGCTCACATAGTCAGCAGAAAATTAACGTTATTCAGGTATCATTCGGAAAATCATAGAAACTTACTGGTGAGGACTAATAGTGATGTGTCACATGAAGGCACATCCAAATAATGCCGCTCATGTTAGCTGAGTAAACATGGTAACACTGTCACTGGGTAAAGCTGTTAAGAGCACGAAACACAAGTAGTGCCGTGTCTGATCATGTACATTAATATTATTAAGGGTCGATATGCGGTTAAGTGCAGCTTGCTTCATGCAGATATAGTTATAGACACCGGTATGGAGGTTTCAAAAATGGCACATATGCAGACACAGTATATATTGGTGTTATCTAGTGCCCAGTAGACAAATAAACTCCACACTCTATCCGTAAATGACATAATTCTGCACTATTGTGTAAATGAGTTAGCGTAACCGCTACAAGTGCCCGAGTCACAACCCCTGCTAGGTGCGATGAGCCTAAATCACTGCTTTTAACACACAGGTACGCAAACTCATATGAAGCTCGCTAAAAGCCAAAGATGGGTGCCTTTGACGACATCTCTCATCAGATCCCTTTGGACCGGTTTTGAGAGATGGGTGTCAGAGACGGGGCCTTCAAATGGATCCAGAGCTTTCTGGCGGACAGAACACAATGTGTCCAGTTGGGGGCTTTCGTCTCTCAAGCCACCAGTGTGGACAAGGGGGTACCACAGGGCTCGGTCTTGAGCCCCACCTTGTTTAACTTATATGTGGCCACCCTAGACTCAATCATTACGAATTGTGGGTTTGAAACCATATCCTATGCTGACGACACCCAGGTGATAGTCCCTCTTGAGAAAGTTAAAGTGGAGGAGATGTGGACCCCAGACTGGTGGCCACCAGAGCTAGGAGACGTGCCCGCCCCTAGAGGATGGGCCAAGAACCTGGGCTTAAAAATTGATAACAACTTATCAATGGAAGAGCAGGTAAAGTCGGTGGCAGGCACCTGCTCTGGAACAATGCAAATGCTCAGAAGTATGGTGAGACAGACTCTTATCCAGTCGCTCTTGGTTAGTCGACTGGATTATGGCAACTCACTGTTGGTCGGGATGAGGGATGATTTGGCCTCTAAATTGCAAGTGGTTCAAAACACAGCAGACCGCCTCGCCCTCAACAAGCCGGCACGGACCCCCTCTGCTCCCCACCTATGCCAATTTCATTGGCTCCCCATCAGAAAGAGGTCCATCTTTAAACTGTTATGTCTGGTTTTTAAATCCCTTCATGGGATGGGGCCAGCGATACCAGATGAAGAAGATCAAATGGTATCAACCCACACGAATGCTGAGATCCAGCAGCCGTAATCAGCTCTGTGTATGGAGAATCAGGAAGGCTAGGATGGGTGAACGGGCATTTTCATACCTAGCCCCCACTCATTGGAATACCTTGCCGGAAGAGATCCGTGCTTGCACCAATTTCCGCCATTTCAAAAAGCTTCTTAAGACCTGGCTATTCTAATGATTCCTTTGCAATAGTGTGCTCCTCTCTCAGGCACCGAGAGATCCCCTGGGGATGATTCGCTGCACCCTACAAATGAGTAAATAAATAAATAAATAACTAAATAAATGGGAGCCCATAAACACAGAAATACAATTTCAGTTATCAAGGGCCGCATATGACTGCTTACCTTACACGGAGCTGAGACCAGAGGTAGACGGCAGTCCAGAACGGGAGATTTTAAACCTGGCAGCAAATCCTAGAGCCGCACTCGTGTCACGTTACTGCTCGAATGCTAGGAGCTAAGCAGCTTGCTGGAGCACGTAGTCACGGAGATCCCGTAAGCAAGCTCTGTGAAGAAGGCCGTACCAAAGGAAATATGGCACTGAACTAGTTACAAACAATGTGCTGGAATGTTTAAGGCTTCAAAAAATGAATAAATCATTCTACGTGTGTTTGCGAGTCTATAAATGAGCTATGGTGTACTGTTCCCTCCTCGAGGTACTGCATGGCAGTTCCTTGAGGAGATATCAGACGTAATCTGATACTTGGACATACACGTTCAGCCCTTTTATGAAATGTATTATAAAGAGATGTTATCACATTATTACAAATTACCGGCTATGATACTCCGAGAGGTCAAGGTTATGTCAAAATACTAAGTCATAACCGGCCAGTGAAGCTGTTATGTGGTAAATAATTGTTTCAAAAAAAGTGAATGAAAAATGTCTTGGGTCTCTATTGTGGCTGGGGGATTATTTATAACACACGGCATACAGGACACTGTGTATATAATGAGGTACATGAGGACCTTGCAGCCACACTACCAGGTACGTTCAAATATACGGGGCTATCAGATGTAGTCTAACCTGGTGGCCCAAACTGATAGATAGTTTAACCAACAGTCTTATAAGTCCCAGAGTACATGCCATAAAAAAATCTCATTCACGACCAATCCTGTGCTCTATATTGCCCACCAAATATGTGTTGTTTGTGGCAAAACATGGAGTATGAAAACGTGCTCAGAAACTCTAAACCAGCAAAAAAGAAGGCCAGCATGCCGTGAAAAACAGGAGGTCCGAAAGGAAAAAGACGGGAAACACGCCAAAAGATGCCAGGTATAACAAGCATCTAATATTGAAAGTGTGATACACAGACACTCATGATCACATTACCAAATGTCATAATCCCCTTACCAAATTATGCTCAGGGCTGTTTCATGGCTGCCTCCTATCAGCATAGAATTGCAATTGGACCTAGATTGTCATAACCCAAATTGTCAAAGAAAACTGACATGGGTCAGGAACATCCTCCTCAAAGTCACTTTGCATGGCTATGAGTGGCTTCATAAATCTGGAGTAGTGCAACTCAGAGCAAATTGATGTGTTGTGCTACTCTACCTTGGGTAGGTGTTCCATGGGCATTGCAGTGGGTGTTCCCACATAACTCCCTAGAATTTTGACGCATTCCCAGAATTACAAGCCCATGTAACACTAGGAATGCGTCAAAATCGTACGCCTTTCCAGGGGAGAAATTCCTTTATCTTGAGGTTCTGTAAATTACGAATTCGTTCGCTCTCAGCCTCCATTTTGTACGTTGCCGCCATTTTGTGTTGCCCTCACTCAGGCAGCACGGCGAGCGCGATGTTTTTGTCGTTTCTGCATTCACGTGTCAGGTGGCTTCTTTGCTTATGATTACTAACGAGTGTCAGGGCCTGGCCGAGTACACTAATTCCTGTCTGAGCTAATTAATCCCCATCCGGACTATTTGTTGGCTCACACCATTCTTTCCTCCATGTTATCTTATCTGCTGTCCTTCGCTACATGTCTCATGTATTCTCCTGTTTCACGATTGTCCTTCTATGACATGCAGCTGTGTTTTCTCTACTTGTAAATCGAATTGCGTGGATTCACTCGTAATTTACTCAAGGGGTCGAATAACAAACATACCGGGAAACTTGAGTTGCCTTAAGACTTAATGTATTGTCCATAAACGTTTGCCTATGTCGCATGCTCTTGTGTAATTGTATTTTGCATTATATTGTACCGTATATAAACCTGTGCCCCACGGAGTTAAGTGGCAGTCTCTTTTGAACCTCGTTGTGCTGACGACTTCAAAGACCACTGTACTAGCTGCAGCTAATAAGTACCATCTTCTACGCCAGACGAAGAGTCCGTGTCTCTGTATTTGACAAGGCAGGTGAATCCCGGGGATTTCAGGCGTACCCTGCGCCACCGGGCCTTAAGGCTACGGTTCTCCAACTGGCGCCCAACGTTGGGCGACTTCAGAGGTAGTGGTTAAGCCCGAGGGTCGTGAGGAGACCCGCAAGAAAATTCTGGAGGACGCGCACCACGTGATTGACCCCTGTATGTCGTAAGTGGACCGAAGGTCTTTGACAGCGCGGCTACTCCTTTCCGATGGCTACTGAAGACTGCTGCCCTGACTGTCGCCCTGCCTTGGACCCTTCTGATGATGTTTGTGAAAGCGAGACGATATACGGACCTTCGCTGGTGTAGGAAGATCCTTAGTTAAGTATTTGGTGGGTCGCTCCCACGATCCTTTGTTTTGTTTTTATTGGGGGGTTTTATTCAGGTATTGCAATACCCGAAGCCAAGGGGTAAGTACGTTTGTACTGTTTCAGTGATTTATACCCCTTGTTGTTTGTAAACAGTCTAGAGAAGTAACGATGCCGGGACTGAGTAAATTCAAAATAATTTGTTGTTTAGGTTGTACAAGGGATTCCCAGTTGGAAGATTCATGTCTGATTCCTCCAGTTGGAACTCCCACTTATGAGCTCTATTCTAAGCATGGTATTGGTCCCATTACCGGTAACGAGACATGGGTCCGATACACGAAAAATAGTAGAGTTTTGAGTTGGCCCCAAAATGGTAGTTTTGATTCCGCCATACTAGATAATTTGGAAACGATTCTGTTTAAAAGAAAAGCCCGGCCGGCAATGTTTGACTCTTTTCGCCTTTGGCGTAAGGAAGCCAAACAGAAAGAAATCAAGCAAGCGAAAAAGGATAAGAAAGCACAAACTATGTCAATTATAGAGGCTGCTCAACAGTTTAAAAATAAGGAAGCAGATGGTGCAAATGAAATATTGGAGAGGCAACATCGCATGGCGATAGATAAATGCTATCCGGTGTTGTCTACTTCTTCTTCAGATAAAAGTAAGGAATTAGAAGAAGATTCCCTAATGTCTTGTTTATTGAATTCACCTCCGCCCTATGCCCAAAATCATAACGCACCTTTGTTACCTCCTCCTATCGCTCAACCACTGGTTGCTCAATTGCCGATTATTCAGCAACCGGCTCAGTCCATTAATGCTTCCCTGCCTGTTTCTGTTCCGCCTTTACAGCCTACAATTCAGCCCCCACCTCTACCAATTCCCACTCTCGTTCCTCAGTCGGCTACATTTCAGTCTCCGTTACCTTCTGCATCTGTATTGCCTCCCATTCTCTCGAGGGATTCCCCTACATCACACAGGAGACTGGCTGAGGCTGTCTCAAATTATTTTTCTCCTCTTCTCGGATCTTTGAATCTGTCTCCAGCTTTCTCTAGACGACAATCCCGTTGTCAGCTTTCTCTTACAGACGAGAAGGTAGTTTTGGTTCCCTCGCTCGTAAATGGATTGAGAGAGGACTAGACTATAGTACAGAAGATATTATGAGTTCTTTTCACCAATGGGTAGAGCCCATGCAGACATATGTTTTTAATGTCATGTGTCAGACTTTTATTAAAGGTTGGGAAGATATGGAGTCAGATACAGTTCCTTCAGAGCTATTGAAATTACAAGCCGACTTCGATGAAGGTTTTATTGTAGGGCCACGAGTTGAAGACGCAGTAACTAAACTCATTGCGTTTCGAACCATGTTCTTGTCCTTATCCTTTTCTGAGACTGATCCTGCCAAAAGCACAGGCATTAAGAATTATCCGATGCGTGAAGTTCCTCCTGTATGGAGAGACGCAGTAGTTGGTCCACCTCCTGTCCCTGCTCATTTCCAGCGTATATGGGTCCACGAACCCTGGAAAGGTCTGAAGTATTGGCGCTTAAACAAACTCTTCCGGACCCTCGTAAAAATCTGGCTGGATATTATAAGGAATTTTCTCAAACAGTTGACGCTTGTATTATGAATTTGGCCGATATAGATATGTTGTTCGGGAATGTTGTTCCAGAAGCCTTGTGGGCACGGATACGTAGGGAAAATTATAATGCTGAATTAGGTGGTGATTGGGCTGCTATTTGAGCCGCTGATGCAGGTCAAGTGGGTGGTGCGAAACCCGATGATCTGATTACGGCCCTACCAGGCAGAATAATAGAATTATTGAAGACTATGATGCCCGCGGTGCGAGTTAATTGGGATAAGCTGGCCGCATGCAAGCAAAAGAAAGACGAAAGTGTTTCGGATTTCTTCACCCGTTTTGAAGAGACGTTTATTGATCACAGTGGTCAGGATTTGAGTGTAGAGAGTGGTCAACGGTTGTTTGTGGACAAGTTTGTATACAACTTGCTTCCTGAATTGTCAACTAAACTAAAAAGTTCTGAAAGTGCATGGGCTGTCTCTTCCCCTGCTAAAATACTGGCTACTGCACAGTATTATGAGAATAGAGATAAGGAGGAGAAAGAGAAACAAGAGAAGAAAAATAAAGATTTGAAAACGAAGGTGCTTTTACAGCAAGCTTATCCTCCGCGATCTACGCAGCCTCAGTTTTCCCAACCCCCACAGTTTCACAAAGTGTTTCAGAAACCTGAGTACTTCGCACCACGTCTTCCGTTGGGTCCTAATCAATGTGCGTATTGTAGAGAAGAGGGACATTTTAAGAATAATTGTCCGGTTCTATTACAGCGTAATAATGGAATGTCTGCTCCACGAGGTCGTGGTAATTCCCAGTCAGGATCTAGAGGCAGAGGACGAGGTGTGTCCTCTCAGGAGCAGCGTTCTATTCCTCCATCTACTACGAACTATTTTGATCAACAGAGAGTTCAGTCCACACAGTATTATAATGACAATTATTGTGAAGAAAGGGCTGACGATTTTCAGATCGAATAGGACAGCCATGGACGAAGTGAGGGAGTTGTGTCGATTCCAGTAGATCAAAATGGGCCATATGTCATGATCAATACTATGGGTGTTTCAGAACCGTTTCTTTTGGATACTGGTGCGATGAGAAGTTCTATTATGCATGCTAAACTCCCTGGGGCACCTTTGTCTGGCTTAATAAATACTTCTGTAGGATTTTCTGGCGCCCCAGTTTGTAATCCGGTTTCTTGTCCCTTGCCTGTTTCAATTGGTCCCTTTGACTTGAATGCTCCACTTATTCTGACAACTGGTTGCGGCGAGAACTTGCTGGGTCTGGATTTGTTGAAAAGATTACATGCAACCTTGTATTGTTCTCCTTCGGGTGTGCATCTTACGTTGGGGAAGAAAATTATATCTTCCGTGTATCTGTCGCGGTACAAGTTTCCACCTGAGTTGCTTTCTCTTCCTGAAAGTCTTTGGGCTACGGGCCCAAATGACGTGGGTTGTCTTGCGATTCCACCATATGTTGTCACAGTTAAGGAGAATGTGAGAATGCCACGCATTCCCCAGTATCGTATTTCTAGTGATGGAGAGAGAGCACTTTTGGCTATTGTCGATGATTTCATACAGAAAGGCGTAGTTGAGGAAACAAGAGGTAATGTTTTTAACAGTGCTGTTCTTCCGATCCTTAAGAGAACTGATCCTTCACAACCTCCTGTTTACAGATTTGTTATTGACCTTAGAGAGGTCAATAAAATTGTGGTGCCACAGTTTCCTGTTGTTCCGGACATTACAGCTTTGTTGACAATGATTCCTGCTTCGGCAGCTTGGTTTTCGGTTATAGACCTCAAGAATGCTTTCTTTAGTATTCCTATTGCTGAAGAAAGTAGGGATATCTTTGGTTTCTCTCTCGATGGCCGAAGTTTTAGATTTAAGAGAACTCCTCAAGGCTATTGTGAAAGTCCCTCTATCTATAGCAAGGCTCTTAAGTCACAACTTGATGCTTTTTCTTTGCCTCCTGGTGCTACACTTATTCAGTATGTGGATGATTTGTTGGTGGCTGCTGATACGGAAGATGTGTGTAAGGAAGTGACTGTTGCGTATTGCACCATTTGTCTGCACTACAGCATAAGGTGTCCCCCTCTAAGTTGCAATATGCCAGCCAAGAGGTTACCTATCTAGGTCATCTCTTGTCGAAGGAGGGAAGGCGATTGACCCCAGAACGTATTCATGCTATTTCACAGATGTCTGTACCCACCACGCAGAGAGAAGTGCGTGCCTTTTTGGGTATCACTTCCTACTGTAGACAATTGATTCCCAATTTTTCACCACTGTTGGACCTAACGTTGAAAGATACGCCACATCCGCTCCCTTGGACGGATGAATGTCAGAAAAGCTTTGTTGACCTACGTGCTGCTTTGTGTTCTGCTCCGGTGTTGGGCACCCCAGATTACAGTAAGACTTCTACACTGTACGTTCACGAGAGAGAGGGTTGCGCATTGTCAGTTTTGACGCAGAAATTTGGATATAAGCAGAGGCCATGTGCCTATTTCTCCGCTACATTAGACCCAGTAGCTAAAGCTTTGCCCAGTTGTCTTAGAGCTACGGCAGGTGCAGCGATTTGTATCAGACAATCGGCTGGATTAGTATTGGATAACAGACTCATTGTTCTTTTTGAGCTACCCCTCATGATGTTTCAGGCTATGACAGCTTTTTAAGTAACATTCCAAGTTATTTTCTCAATATGTTCTTGTCCTCCAGAACCCCGAGGGCTGCGAGATTTGTTCGCGCACCTGCACTAGGTCTCCATTGGACACATTAGGAAGCAGAAATTTTAAATATGCTGATTTGAAAGCCATGATGTCCCAGTAAGTGCCCCTTTGCTATTTCTCGTTAATCCAAATACAGATAGGGTCCTTTGTTACTCGTCAGTAACACTGATCCTTCTTTTAAACAATTGCAGGTATTTGTCTACATAGGAACCGAGGATGGTCCAACTCTAATGGCCACTGAACGGCCTTAAACTAAGTAAGATTTGCAATTTATCTATCCTATCCCAGTGCAATTTTGATTCTTGTGAGAGGCCAGATACATTCACTCTAATTGTATTATTCATAGGCGCTCCTGTTCTTTAATGTCCTGAAGAAGACCCCAGCATGAGGCTTCGAACCAACCCTTAAACCGGGGGTCGAAACGTAGACCATACTTATTCTCTAACCATAGGAAGAACTAATGGAGTAATACAGATCCTATGCTAAAGAGCAATTTGGAACCACTGATCTTAATAAGACTGTAAAGGCAGTACTGAATACCACTGTGATTGTTTTATGGTCACAACAACCTTTACCCGGTCCCCACCTTTTACCCAATCACACCCATCCCATCTAACTACCTCTTTTCCTTACCACCTTGAGCGAGTCGATATGTCATAATGGAGCTAATGTTTGTGATGCTTTTCTACACATGAAAGTTTTTTTATGTACTAAATTTACATTTATGTCTTTAATTGCTTGTTTGATTCAATGAAGGAATTGAAACAATTCTCTCTCAAATGTTTAATTTTGATTTCATAATTTCTGGTACTTATTGAATGATACTAAGTATCGAGATAACAAGGTGTTTAAATTGAAATTAAAATGTTGTGCACTACATGGATGCAATGTTGATAATTTACAAATGACAATAATCATATGAGCCATTAGGTGCTTTTTGCGAATCAATAGACTCTGACCATTTTTTCGTATCTACTTAACTGACCCAGGTCAGAGAGTTCTTAGGGTATACCCCGATATAACTCACCACTCATGGCAGGCATAAGCGTGACGAAGTGCCACAGGGATAAGCTGCCCCCATGCATTGCTTGAGTTGCGTAATGCTTGTGACACAACTGCAGCAATGCATGACTTTAGTGCTGACATATACATCAGAATTCAAGACGGATCTGTAATTAATTGCGGCATGGAGCGCCGTACAGTAAATACAGTGCATCCATGGTGTCACAAGAAGGACATAGTGATAAGTGTTGCAATGCGATTTTGTTGTAGCGATGCAACATTTTTCATGAATGAGGCCCAGAAATTCACCCTATCTTATTGATGGCACGCATTCCTGCCCAGTAGTTTTGTCACAGGGTAGCAGAGCAACATTTCTTGAAGCGCTGTCCAGCACCAAAACCTTCTGAAATGAGACCCCAAGTGTTTGCACCATTTTTTAAGACCAGCTATTTTCTGGTCTTAAAAAACTGCCTCTAACTTGAGTTAGAGGCAGTTTTTTGGGTTTTGCACCATTCCTTGTAAATATCACAAAGTGGGGTTAGCTGCAGTTTTTGAACAGGAACGCCTACCTTGCCTCTAATTTTCGTTAAGTCACGCTAACAGAAGTGGCAATCTTAAAAATTCACCTTTTCACTGGAAAAGTGCAGCTAACTGCAGTTAGCATCTACTTGTCAATATGGTGATTAACAAAAAGACGCAGTAACGTCAAATAATTTACGCTACGGCGGTGTTAAGTCCTTGTACATATGCCCCAGTGTTTGTTTGGGAACATTGGTTATTTTATTGCTGGTTTCTGTGGTTCAGGTAAGAGGAGGGTATGGGCTATTCAATTATAGGGCTTGGATATTTTCAGCTGTACCAAATTAGCATGTTATGCATATGTTTTGTTTGTTAGTATACTTTAGGACAGAGAGTTTGGGCTATTTATAAGATTTGTCTACGGTCTTGGTAGCATTTTTTTTAGAAATTCAATAAATTGATAAATGGTGAATAGTGTCTCCCCAGGATCCCATGGAAAGAGTTGTGCCACTTTTTTGTGTGTGATGTATATGTGTGAATGTGTATGGTTGTATGAGAAGATGTATGTGTGAGTGAAATTGAAGGTCAGAGGGCATGTGAAGATAGTTTTGCTACCCCTGGCATTTTGGTGAATTGATGTCCATGAGTGTAAGTGTTCATGGTATTAAGACTCAAAACACGACTTCTTCAAAAGAGAGATACCCTGATCAAATATTAGTGATGAAGGGCATATTAACTATTGTAGTGTAAACCTGTTGATTTTGAGTGGTTAGAGGAGTATCTTGTGCATATTTGTTATTAGAGTTGCAGGGCTAATGCCATCAGCATATGCTGATGTATTGGTGGAAGATAGAGCCACTGCTCAGGGGAGAAGCATCACTCTGAAAAAAGGATGTTTATTGTGTCATAAGGATAATCATGTAAAGCAGTTATTTTGACACCTCTCCGAAAGTTTGTTTATAAATTGCTCACATAGTCAGCAGAAAATTAACGTTATTCAGGTATCATTCGGAAAATCATAGAAACTTACTGGTGAGGACTAATAGTGATGTGTCACATGAAGGCACATCCAAATAATGCCGCTCATGTTAGCTGAGTAGTGCCGTGTCTGATCATGTACATTAATATTATTAAGGGTCGATATGCGGTTAAGTGCAGCTTGCTTCATGCAGATATAGTTATAGACACCGGTATGGAGGTTTCAAAAATGGCACATATGCAGACACAGTATATATTGGTGTTATCTAGTGCCCAGTAGACAAATAAACTCCACACTCTATCCGTAAATGACATAATTCTGCACTATTGTGTAAATGAGTTAGCGTAACCGCTACAAGTGCCCGAGTCACAACCCCTGCTAGGTGTGATGAGCCTAAATCACTGCTTTTAACACACAGGTACGCAAACTCATATGAAGCTCGCTAAAAGCCAAAGATGGGTGCCTTTGACGACATCTCTCATCAGATCCCTTTGGACCGGTTTTGAGAGATGGGTGTCAGAGACGGGGCCTTCAAATGGATCCAGAGCTTTCTGGCGGACAGAACACAATGTGTCCAGTTGGGGGCTGTCGTCTCTCAAGCCACCAGTGTGGACAAGGGGGTCCCACAGGGCTCGGTCTTGAGCCCCACCTTGTTTAACTTATATGTGGCCACCCTAGACTCAATCATTACGAATTGTGGGTTTGAAACCATATCCTATGCTGACGACACCCAGGTGATAGTCCCTCTTGAGAAAGTTAAAGTGGAGGAGATGTGGACCCCAGACTGGTGGCCACCAGAGCTAGGAGACGTGCCCGCCCCTAGAGGATGGGCCAAGAACCTGGGCTTAAAAATTGATAACAACTTATCAATGGAAGAGCAGGTAAAGTCGGTGGCAGGCACCTGCTCTGGAACAATGCAAATGCTCAGAAGTATGGCGAGACAGACTCTTATCCAGTCGCTCTTGGTTAGTCGACTGGATTATGGCAACTCACTGTTGGTCGGGATGAGGGATGATTTGGCCTCTAAATTGCAAGTGGTTCAAAACACAGCAGCCCGCCTCGCCCTCAACAAGCCGGCACGGACCCCCTCTGCTCCCCACCTATGCCAATTTCATTGGCTCCCCATCAGAAAGAGGTCCATCTTTAAACTGTTATGTCTGGTTTTTAAATCCCTTCATGGGATGGGGCCAGCGATACCAGATGAAGAAGATCAAATGGTATCAACCCACACGAATGCTGAGATCCAGCAGCCGTAATCTGCTCTGTGTATGGAGAATCAGGAAGGCTAGGATGGGTGAACGGGCATTTTCATACCTAGCCCCCACTCATTGGAATACCTTGCCGGAAGAGATCCGTGCTTGCACCAATTTCCGCCATTTCAAAAAGCTTCTTAAGACCTGGCTATTCTAATGATTCCTTTGCAATAGTGTGCTCCTCTCTCAGGCACCGGGAGATCCCCTGGGGATGATTCGCTGCACCCTACAAATGAGTAAATAAATAAATAAATAACTAAATAAATGGGAGCCCATAAACACAGAAATACAATTTCAGTTATCAAGGGCCGCATATGACTGCTTACCTTACACGGAGCTGAGACCAGAGGTAGACGGCAGTCCAGAACGGGCGATTTTAAACCTGGCAGCAAATCCTAGAGCCGCACTCGTGTCACGTTACTGCTCGAATGCTAGGAGCTAAGCAGCTTGCTGGAGCACGTAGTCACGGAGATCCCGTAAGCAAGCTCTGTGGAGAAGGCCGTACCAAAGGAAATATGGCACTGAACTAGTTACAAACAATGTGCTGGAATGTTTAAGGCTTCAAAAAATGAATAAGTCATTCTACGTGTGTTTGCGAGTCTATAAATGAGCTACGGTGTACTGTTCCCTCCTCGAGGTACTGCATGGCAGTTCCTTGAGGAGATATCAGACGTAATCTGATACTTGGACATACACGTTCAGCCCTTTTATGAAATGTATTATAAAGAGATGTTATCACATTATTACAAATTACTGGCTATGATACTCCGAGAGGTCAAGGTTATGTCAAAATACTCAGTCATAACCGGCCAGTGAAGCTGTTATGTGGTAAATAATTGTTTCAAAAAAAGTGAATGAAAAATGTCTTGGGTCTCTATTGTGGCTGGGGGATTATTTATAACACACGGCATACAGGACACTGTGTATATAATGAGGTACATGAGGACCTTGCAGCCACACTACCAGGTACGTTCAAATATACAGGGCTATCAGATGTTGTCTAACCTGGTGGCCCAAACTGATAGATAGTGTAACCAACAGTCTTATAAGTCTCAGAGTACATGCCATAAAAAAATCTCATTCACGACCAATCCTGTGCTCTATATTGCCCACCAAATATGTGTTGTTTGTGGCAAAACATGGAGTATGAAAACGTGCTCAGAAACTCTAAACCAGCAAAAAAGAAGGCCAGCATGCCGTGAAAAACAGGAGGTCCGAAAGGAAAAAGACGGGAAACACGCCAAAAGATGCCAGGTATAACAAGCATCTAATATTGAAAGTGTGATACACAGACACTCATGATCACATTACCAAATGTCATAATCCCCTTACCAAATTATGCACAGGGCTGTTTTATGGCTGCCTCCTATCAGCATAGAATTGCAATTGGACCTAGATTGTCATAACCCAAATTGTCAAAGAAAACTGACATGGGTCAGGAACATCCTCCTCAAAGTCACTTTGCATGGCTATGAGTGGCTTCATAAATCTGGAGTAGTGCAACTCAGAGCAAATTGATGTGATGTGGAGGACGCGCACCACGTGATTGACCCCTGTATGTCGTAAGTGGACCGAAGGTCTTTGACAGCGCGGCTACTCCTTTCCGATGGCTACTGAAGACTGCTGCCCTGACTGTCGCCCTGCCTTGGATCCTTCTGATGATGTTTGGTAAAGCGAGACGATATACGGACCTTCGCTGGTGTAGGACGATCCTTAGTTAAGTATTTGGTGGGTCGCTCCCACGATCCTTTGTTTTGTTTTTATTGGGGGGTTTTATTCAGGTATTGCAATACCCGAAGCCAAGGGGCAAGTACGTTTGTACTGTTTCAGTGATTTATACCCCTTGTTGTTTGTAAACAGTCTAGAGAAGTAACGATGCCGGGACTGAGGAAATTCAAAATAATTTGTTGTTTAGGTTGTACAAGGGATTCCCAGTTGGAAGATTCATGTCCGATTCCTCCAGTTGGAACTCCCACTTATGAGCTCTATTCTAAGCATGGTATTGGTCCCATTACCGGTAACGAGACATGGGTCCGATACACGAAAAATAGTAGAGTTTTGAGTTGGCCCCAAAATGGTAGTTTTGCTTCCGCCATACTAGATAATTTGGAAACGATTCTGTTTAAAAGAAAAGCCCGGCCGGCAATGTTTGACTCTTTTCGCCTTTGACGTAAGGAAGCCAAACAGAAAGAAATCAAGCAAGCGAAAAAGGATAAGAAAGCACAAACTATGTCAATTATAGAGGCTGCTCAACAGTTTAAAAATAATGAAGCAGATGGTGCAAATGAAATATTGGAGAGGCAACATCGCATGGCGATAGATAAATGCTATCCGGTGTTGTCTACTTCTTCTTCAGATAAAAGTAAGGAATTAGAAGAAGATTCCCTAATGTCTTGTTTATTGAATTCACCTCCGCCCTATGCCCAAAATCATAACGCACCTTTGTTACCTCCTCCTATCGCTCAACCACTGGTTGCTCAATTGCCGATTATTCAGCAACCGGCTCAGTCCATTAATGCTTCCCTGCCTGTTTCTGTTCCGCTTTTACAGCCTACAATTCAGCCCCCACCTCTACCAATTCCCACTCTCGTTCCTCAGTCGGCTACATTTCAGTCTCCGTTACCTTCTGCATCTGTATTGCCTCCCATTCTCTCGAGGGATTCCCCTACATCACACAGGAGACTGGCTGAGGCTGTCTCAAATTATTTTTCTCCTCTTCTCGGGTCTTTGAATCTGTCTCCAGCTTTCTCTAGACGACAATCCCGTTGTCAGCTTCCTCTTACAGACGAGAAGGTAGTTTTGGTTCCCTCGCTCGTAAATGGATTGAGAGAGGACTAGACTATAGTACAGAAGATATTATGAGTTCTTTTCACCAATGGGTAGAGCCCATGCAGACATATGTTTTTAATGTCATGTGTCAGACTCTTATTAAAGGTTGGGAAGATATGGAGTCAGATACAGTTCCTTCAGAGCTATTGAAATTACAAGCCGACTTCGATAAAGGTTTTATTGTAGGGCCACGAGTTGAAGACGCAGTAACTAAACTCATTGCGTTTCGAACCATGTTCTTGTCCTTATCCTTTTCTGAGACTGATCCTGCCAAAAGCACAGGCATTAAGAATTATCCGATGCGTGAAGTTCCTCCTGTATGGAGAGACGCAGTAGTTGGTCCACCTCCTGTCCCTGCTCATTTCCAGCGTATATGGGTCCACGAACCCTGGAAAAGGTCTGAAGTATTGGCGCTTAAACAAACTCTTCCGGACCCTCGTAAAAATCTGGCTGGATATTATAAGGAATTATCTCAAACAGTTGACGCTTGTATTATGAATTTGGCCGATATAGATATGTTGTTCGGGAATGTTGTTCCAGAAGCCTTGTGGGCACGGATACGTAGGGAAAATTATAATGCTGAATTAGGTGGTGATTGGGCTGCTATTTGAGCCGCTGATGCAGGTCAAGTGGGTGGTGCGAAACCCGATGATCTGATTACGGCCCTACCAGGCAGAATAATAGAATTATTGAAGACTATGATGCCCGCGGTGCGAGTTAATTGGGATAAGCTGGCCGCATGCAAGCAAAAGAAAGACGAAAGTGTTTCGGATTTCTTCACCCGTTTTGAAGAGACGTTTATTGATCACAGTGGTCAGGATTTGAGTGTAGAGAGTGGTCAACGGTTGTTTGTGGACAAGTTTGTATACAACTTGCTTCCTGAATTGTCAACTAAACTAAAAAGTTCTGAAAGTGCATGGGCTGTCTCTTCCCCTGCTAAAATACTGGCTACTGCACAGTATTATGAGAATAGAGATAAGGAGGAGAAAGAGAAACAAGAGAAGAAAAATAAAGATTTGAAAACGAAGGTGCTTTTACAGCAAGCTTATCCTCCGCGATCTACGCAGCCTCAGTTTTCCCAACCCCCACAGTTTCACAAAGTGTTTCAGAAACCTGAGTACTTCGCACCACGTCTTCCGTTGGGTCCTAATCAATGTGCGTATTGTAGAGAAGAGGGACATTTTAAGAATAATTGTCCGGTTCTATTACAGCGTAATAATGGAATGTCTGCTCCACGAGGTCGTGGTAATTCCCAGTCAGGATCTAGAGGCAGAGGACGAGGTGTGTCCTCTCAGGAGCAGCGTTCTATTCCTCCATCTACTACGAACTATTTTGATCAACAGAGAGTTCAGTCCACACAGTATTATAATGACAATTATTGTGAAGAAAGGGCTGACGATTTTCAGATCGAATAGGACAGCCATGGACGAAGTGAGGGAGTTGTGTCGATTCCAGTAGATCAAAATGGGCCATATGTCATGATCAATACTATGGGTGTTTCAGAACCGTTTCTTTTGGATACTGGTGCGATGAGAAGTTCTATTATGCATGCTAAACTCCCTGGGGCACCTTTGTCTGGCTTAATAAATACTTCTATAGGATTTTCTGGCGCCCCAGTTTGTAATCCGATTTCTTGTCCCTTGCCTGTTTCAATTGGTCCCTTAGACTTGAATGCTCCGCTTATTCTGACAACTGGTTGCGGCGAGAACTTGCTGGGTCTGGATTTGTTGAAAAGATTACTACAACCTTGTATTGTTCCCCTTCGGGTGTGCATCTTACGTTGGGGAAGAAAATGATATCTTCCGTGTATCGGTCGCGGGACAAGTTTCCACCTGAGTTGCTTTCTCTTCCTGAAAGTCTTTGGGCTACGGGCCCAAATGACGTGGGTTGTCTTGCGATTCCACCATATGTTGTCACAGTTAAGGAGAATGTGAGAATACCACGCATTCCCCAGTATCGTATTTCTAGTGATGGAGAGAGAGCACTTTTGGCTATTGTCGATGATTTCATACAGAAAGGCGTAGTTGAGGAAACAAGAGGTAATGTTTTTAACAGTGCTGTTCTTCCGATCCTTAAGAGAACTGATCCTTCACAACCTCCTGTTTACAGATTTGTTATTGACCTTAGAGAGGTCAATAAAATTGTGGTGCCACAGTTTCCTGTTGTTCCGGACATTACAGCTTTGTTGACAATGATTCCTGCTTCGGCAGCTTGGTTTTCGGTTATAGACCTCAAGAATGCTTTCTTTAGTATTCCTATTGCTGAAGAAAGTAGGGATATCTTTGGTTTCTCTCTCGGTGGCCGAAGTTTTAGATTTAGGAGAGCTCCTCAAGGCTATTGTGAAAGTCCCTCTATCTATAGCAAGGCTCTTAAGTCACAACTTGATGCTTTTTCTTTGCCTCCTGGTGCTACACTTATTCAGTATGTGGATGATTTGTTGGTGGCTGCTGATACGGAAGATGTGTGTAAGGAAGTGACTGTTGCGTTATTGCACCATTTGTCTGCACTACAGCATAAGGTGTCCCCCTCTAAGTTGCAATATGCCCGCCAAGAGGTTACCTATCTAGGTCATCTCTTGTCGAAGGAGGGAAGGCGATTGACCCCAGAACGTATTCATGCTATTTCACAGATGTCTGTACCCACCACGCAGAGAGAAGTGCGTGCCTTTTTGGGTATCACTTCCTACTGTAGACAATTGATTCCCAATTTTTCACTTCTGGCTAGACCACTGTTGGACCTAACGTTGAAAGATACGCCACATCCGCTCCCTTGGACGGATGAATGTCAGAAAAGCTTTGTTGACCTATGTGCTGCTTTGTGTTCTGCTCCGGTGTTGGGCACCCCAGATTACAGTAAGACTTCTACACTGTACGTTCACGAGAGAGAGGGTTGCGCATTGTCAGTTTTGACGCAGAAATTTGGAGATAAGCAGAGGCCATGTGCCTATTTCTCCGCTACATTAGACCCAGTAGCTAAAGCTTTGCCCAGTTGTCTTAGAGCTACGGCAGCTGCAGCGATTTCTATCAGACAATCGGCTGGATTAGTATTGGATAACGCACTCATTGTTATGGTTCCGCATGCAGTGGATACTTTGTTGAATAGAACCAGAACACAGCATCTTACGAGTGCTCGTTTGTCTGGATACAAGCTGACACTTCTGGCAAGTCATGTGCACATCAAAAGATGTAACACGTTAAATCCAGCTACACTGTTGCCATTACCAGATGAGAAATATGTTCAGGAGAAACATGATTGTTTTCTTCGAACGGAAGAAGAAACGAAGGGTAGGATTGATTTGAGGGACACTCCACTCAAGGACCCGGATGGGATCCTAAGGGTAGACGGTTCCTGTTTCAAGCTTCCAAATGGGGAGACAACTTCTGCCTATGCTGTTACCACCTTATGTACAATTGTTGAAACGGCACGTATCGGACATAATTCAGCCCAAGCAGCTGAATTGATAGCCTTGACTAGAGCATGTCTGTTGTCAAAAGGAAAGAGAGTGAATGTGTACACAGACAGCCAGTATGCTTTTGGCGTTGCACATAGCTTTGGTAGATTATGGAGGGAGAGAGGATTCTTTACCTCTCACAGGACAAAGATCCAGCATGGTCAGTTAGTGACTGATCTCCTCGAGTCACTTACCTTACCTGCACAGATAGCAATCATAAAGTGCAGCGCACATAGGAAAGTCACAGATGATGTGGGACGTGGAAATGCGTTTGCAGACGAGGTAGCAAAAACTACAGCTAGAAACACAGCTAGTCGAATGTATGTGGCAGGTCCTGCAAACTGGGTTAGGGAAATTGGAATGTGTGAAGATACGATTGAGAGTGTGAAAACGATTCAGGGAGAAGCGACTGAGAAGGAACTAAGAACGTGGAAAGAAAGTACGGGAATGTTAGACTCGACGGGTTGTTGGACGGAATTGTCGGAACATCAGCGATGGTTATTACCGGACGCTTATGTATTGCCAGTTGTAACTATGGCTCATGGTCCAGCCCACATTAGTGCGAAAGGAATTTGTAAGCTCTTGGCTCCTGTGTGGCAGAATGAAGGAATTCCGAAATGTGCAGAGAACGTGGTCAAGCATTGTATTGTTTGTCTAATGCATAACCCAGGAAAGGGTACCCCAACTCCGGCAGGTCATTTTTCTCCCCCGTCGTATCCTTTTGAAGTGCTGCAGATCGATTACATTCATATGGATCGATGCAACAATCTTAATTATTTTCTGGTGGTGGTATGTGCCTTTTCCTGCTGGATAGAGGCCTACCCCTTGAAAGATAACACTAGTCTGTCAACTGCTAAAGTGTTACTTAAAGAGTTCTTCCCCAGATTTGGTTTGCCGCGAATTGTCTGGAGTGACAATGGAAGTGAATTCGTGGGTCAAATTATGCAGAAAGTATGTTCTGGTCTTGGGATCAGACAAAAATTCCATGCGGCAAACAATCCACAGTCAGCAGCTTTGGTTGAGTGTTATAATGGTACGCTCAAACTTAAACTAGCTAAGATTCAAGCCAGTACGGGTCTTGCTTGGCCAGATGCCTTGCCCCTAGCTCTTTTGTCAACCAGAACTACCGTACACTCTCGTATGGGACTTAGCCCATATGAAGTGGTATTTGGACGCCCAGCTAATGTTTGGGGTGTCCCTCGCCCCAAGAGATATTCTGACATACCATATCCTTTGTTAATTGACTATTTGCATGATTTGACTACTAAATTAAGTATTATTCGTCAACAGGTACAAAGTGCATTGCCAGAGGCCTCCACGGAGCCGGGTCACACAATTTTGCCCGGTGACTGGGTCTGCATAAAAAATGTTCAACTGACAAAGAATCTGGAGCCTCGTTGGTCTACGCCTACGCAAGTTTTGCTCGTCACCCGCAAGGCTGTGAAAATGGTCGGCAAGCACAACTGGGTGCATGGCGTGCACTGTAAAAAAATACCATTGCCATTACCCTTTGACCAGTGGATTCGCAGTGGTGTAAGAGAATCGGATACTGCAGCCGTTCCTTGTTTTGTACCCTTCAGTAATGCCCAAATTTATGGAACTCAGTCTGAGAAAGCAGATGGCGATATTCTTCAAGCCGCTGTGCCTGCGCACCTTCGGATAGATACTACAAATCCAAAGGCCCTATTTCAAGACCAGACGGTGCCGAGAAAAACACGCTATAACTTAAGGTTGAGAGTTGACCAGAAGAACTGAACACTTTGAAAAAATGTTCTTTCTTTCTCATACCACTTAAAGACACCTTTTTTGGTTGCTTTGTCCTTTTTGTTTTTGTGTAGTATTAGTATTAGAAGTGCCATCCGTCTCCGTCGCAGGGTCACGGTAGGAGACTCAGACTGTAACCTGATTTTCTGTTCTTTTAGTAAGCGGCTAGCGCCTCAGGATATACAGAAGTATATAGCTGAGTGATCGAGGAAGATTGCCGTGAGCGACATTTTTTTTAGACATTGATGGATGGTACAATAACAATAGGTAGGGAAAATAGGAAGCAAGAAATGAGATTGAAATATTGTAAATCATTGCGTAGTTGATTTGGCGTGACTTTGTGTATTTTCATGTTTTTGTGTATTTTATTACCTTGCATTGGTTGGATTGAATTTGAATTTAAAAATTGAATTTAAAATATTTATTAAGCGCAACGTTCACCATGCGGTTTCTTGGCGCTGTGGAGGCAAATCTAGCAGTAAAACAGAAGACTAATGGGAAAAAAGGGAAAGGAGTAATTTACATTGGGAAGGCTTGGGTAAAGAGAAGGGTTTTGAGATCTTTACGAAAAGAGGAGTAGAGTGTGGCCAAACGCAGGTGGTCGGGGAGGGAGTTCCAAAAGGAAGGTGCCAAGACAGAAAATTTGGCTCCGCCCCATTTCTTGCGTCTATACCGAGGAACCTGGAGGAGTGATTGAGTAGATGACCGCAGCTCACGGGCAGGGATATACTCTTTTAGTAGGGAAGAGATGAAGGCAGGGGCAGTCCCTTGGCGTGCCTGGAAGACCATACATCCAGTCTTAAAGAGAGATCGCTCCTTAACAGGTAGCCAATGTAATGCTTTTAGTAAGGGGGTAGAGTGGTGAGAACGGGGGAGGCCATAAATCAGTCTGGCCGCCTGGTTTTGAACCAGCTGGAGCTTCCGCAGACTATACGCCGGGATGCCGTTGTAGAGGGCATTAGCGTAGTCCAGCCGGGAGACAACCAGAGCGGACATGATTAACTTAAGTGCAGAAGAAGAAAAGAAACGAGAAACAGAGCGAATAGTTCGGAGTACAAAAAAGCAGGAAGAAACTACAGAACTAATTTGTGAATGGAGGTTGAGATGATTATTGAGTTTGATGCCCAGAGTTTTAACTGAGGAAGAAGGTGTGTGGGGGGATCCCAAAGAGGAAGGCCAAAAAAGAGAGGTCCAGGGACTGGAGGAACCACCTGTGAGGACCAGTTCTGTTTTGTAAGGATTCAACTTCAGATGGTTGTGGTTAATCCAGTCCCTGATGAAGATCATGATAGACTGAAAATTAGACATAGAATGAGGGGAAGAAGACAGGTTAAAGATAAGCTGGAGGTCATCTGCATAATTAAACACAGTGACCTCCAGCTGTTGAAGAGCAAGAATCAAAGGGTAGATATAAAGATTAAACAAAAGGGGAGAAAGAGAAGAACCCTGAGGGACACCACAAGTGACTTTAAGTTGAGTGGCCGAGAAATCCCCCAACCGAGCCGCCTGGGCACGGTCCCTCAGGAAGGACGATAGCCAAACCAGGGCTGAGCCCTCGACCCCCGCCGCTCCGACATGGGACAGTAGGATGGAATGGTCCACCGTGTCGAAGGCGGCGGAAAGATCGAGGAGCACCAGAGCCTGGCTGTTATTTTGGTCCATGCCCTCCCTGAGATGGTTCAGGACCGATACCACGACGGACTCGGTGGAGTGCCTGGGCCGAAAACCAGCCTGGCGGGACGCAAGACCACCATTGGCTTCCACATGGGCACTGAGGACCGATGTTACATGTCGCTCTAGCACCTTGCCTAAATAAGGCAGGAGGGAGATGGGACGATAATTGGCTGGGATGGAAGGGTCCGCGCCAGGCTTCTTAAGAATGGGGACTATGGTGGCAGATTTAAGAGCTGGAATTACCACCCCCTGAGCCAGCGAGCTGTTGAGGAAGGATATAGGTGGTTTGGGACAGACCGAATAGATCTGTTGTAAAATGTGGGCTGGGCAGGTGTCCGCCGGGGAGCCAGATTTTATTTTAGGGAGTATTGTAAGGAAGACTTCCTCAGTGAGCGGAGGGAAAAAAGAAAGAAAGCTGTGAACAATTGGAAGAGAAGGCTCGAGAAAGGTGAGGGAAGGAGGTGGGATGTTGGCTCTAATGTTGACAATTTTTTCTAAAAAATAAGTGTTCAAAGAATCACAGAGGGACTGGGGGGGGGGGGGTTGGGGGTGGCCCTGTCAGAATAAGCCAAGTCCTGGACAATGGAGAAGATCCCCCTAGATTTGTTTTCTGCTGCCAGAATTTTAGCTGAGAAGTATGTTGTTTTGGCACACAGTATGGCTTTTTTATAGTCACTCAGCAGAGATAAATAACAGGTTTTTAATAGAGGGCAGTAGTCCATTCTCCATTGTCTCTCGGCCCGCCGGAGGGTCAGCTTTTTTGTCTTCGAATCATCACCAAACCACCGATTTGATTCCTTGGATCTTTGGGTGGATATCCGTCGTAGTGGGGCTACCATGTCACAGCCTCCCGCAAGCCAAGTGTCCATGGCAGTGGCTTGAGCGATGGAAGAAAGGCCCTCTAATTTAGCAGCGGAGTTCAGAAGAGAGGTTGTCAGGGCAGGGAGATTGTCCATGTTCTATATCCGAGAAATGTTTCTAATACTACAACTTCTTTGCCCTCTCGCCTTTCTGTCTTTTCACATAAAATGCATGCTCTACCCCCTCATGAACAGATAAGGAGAGCTGAATATATGAATAATATGTTTATCCAGTTGTTACACCAACACCAGTTGGCCATTAATATGACTGACTGTTGGGTGTGCGGTCTTATGCCACACAATACACAAAAAGGGATGCCGTATTTGGTTCTCCCTTTTTCATATGAAGGTTCAGCTTGGGCCTACCTGACTATGTTTACGGCCGCATACCACAACAGACTTAGAAGTCCCGTAGAGACTTCTGGGACTGGATTGGATTTCAGTCACAGCTTTTTAATCAAAGGTATAGTGGTGATGGCTAAGATTGTAGAAAAGGGAAAAATTCCGTTGGACGAGAAGAGAGCTTATGAAGGATGGAATGTTACCCACTATCTTTCTAGTCTTGGTGACAAAACTAAAAAGGGTGAGTCTTCTCCAGTATGGACTGTACCCCATCAAGATAATTTTTGTCTTCAACTCAGCAGTAAGAAAACTGACAATAAACAGAGTTGTTTACACACTTACATTTTCTCGTCCCCTGATTTCCCTCTATTGGTTCCGTCACAAGGAACTTATTTTGTTTGTAAAGATAGAGCTTACACCTGGCTCCCTTCCAACTTTTCTGGAACCTGTTATATAGCTTTCCTTCTTCCCCCTACATATTCGGCTCCTTCAGACCACCACAGAACTAGATATAGTCGAGGTATATTCGATGCCAAGGACACGGCAGAACAAGAGGGAGGAGACTTCCTTAAAGGATTCCTCCTCTTTTGGGGCCCGATGGCCAACATCAGAAACATCAGACAATTGGTTTGTGTGGTTGAGACCACTATTAATGTTACTGCGGGTGCGAAAGGTAACATTACAGCCGAGCTTCAGGCTGATCGTCTTATGACGTTACAAAATCGAATTGCGTTAGATGTGATCTTAGCAGACCGAGGAGGTGTCTGTAGATTGATCGGATCTAGCTGTTGCATTTATATTCCAGACGATGCTCCAGCAGTATATCAAGCCATTTCCAAATTGCATA
This sequence comes from Lissotriton helveticus, assembly GCF_964261635.1. NCBI lineage: Eukaryota > Metazoa > Chordata > Amphibia > Caudata > Salamandridae > Lissotriton > Lissotriton helveticus. Next base: position 492,889 of record NW_027611905.1, on the reverse strand, counting down.
CTATCTCCGAGTCGATCCATCAGGACGAAGGGGATTGGTCTTTCATGGGATGGTTTTGGAGAATATTGTCAACCTGGGGATGGAAGATCCTAACGTTCCTGGGAGCAATTTTGGCCATCATATTCTCTTGTTGTCTGTGCGTTCAATGTGGTCCCGCAGTGTGTGGCCTACTGGCTACTCTATGCGTTCCACGTTCTGAGAATCCAAGGACAGAGAATTTTAGTATGATGGTGCAACAGCAGCTTGAGGACTTTATGAACATCGATGCTGAGTCCGACTCAGATTAGCATGAGTTGGCTTGTCTTTGCCTGAGTAATGGCAAAAGGAGGGGCTGAGGTTCTGTAAATTATGAATTCGTTCGCTCTCAGCCTCCATTTTGTACGTTGCCGCCATTTTGTGTTCCCTCACTAAGGCAGCATGGCGAGCGCGATGTTTTTGTCGTTTCTGCATTCACGTGTTAGGTGGCTTCTTTGTTTATGTTTATTAACGAGTGTCAGGGCCTGGCCAAGTACACTAATTCCTGTCTGAGCTGATTAATCCCCGTCCGGACTATTTGTTGGCTCACACCATTCTTTCCTCCGTGTTATCTTATCTGCTGTCCTTCGCTACATGTCTCATGTATTCTCTTGTTTCACGATTGTCCTTCTACGACATGCAGCTGTGTTTTCTCTACTTGTAAATTGAATTGTGTGGATTCACTCGTAATTTACTCAAGGGGTCGAATAACAAACATACCGGGAAACTTGAGTTGCCTTAAGACTTAACGTATTGTCCATAAACGTTTGCCTATGTCGCATGCTCTTGTGTAATTGTATTTTGCATTGTATTGTACCGTATATAAACCTGTGCGCCATGGAGTTAAGTGGCAGTCTCTTTTGAACCTCGTTGTACTGACGACTTCTTAGACTACTGTACTAGCTGCAGCTAATAAATACCATCTTCTACGCCAGACGAAGAGTCCGTGTCTCTGTATTTGACAAGGCAGGTGAATCCCGGGGATTTCAGGCGTACCCCGCGCCACCGGGCCTTATGGCTACGGTTCTCCAATCTCTCCTTGTTACGTCCTCTTTCTACGTGTACTGCATTCTGCCTCAGGGGATTGTTTTTGTGCCGGAAGGTGCCCTTTCTTCCACAAAAACAATACTACATGCAGCACAGGCACCTTTACATCATGGTGTAAGGGTGCCTGCATGAACACTATCAGCTAGATTCATGAAAGACCCGTTTTGCTAGTCTATAATAGCGATTCATAAGGAATCGCTATTACAGACTCGCAAAACGGGATTCATGTAGGAATCGCAATATTTATTGCGATTCCCACTGATTCCTTATTTGCGATCAGCTAATTGCTAATCGCAAATAAGGAATAACTCCCCATGCATTCCTATGGGCCTAAAGGCCCATAGGAATGCATGGGGAGTCATTCCTTATTTGCGATTAGCAATTAGCTAATCGCAAATAAGATTGCGATTTCAAGGGTGCCAGGGTGTCCAAAGGACACCCTGTAGCACCCCTGATATTCAAATTTACACAGGTGTTACGCACACACATGTCCAAAGGACATGTGTGTGTGTAACATGCAATTGAGAAAAATGCACTAAAGTGCTTTTTTCTACTTTTTCGCTATTTACCACAAAGTCAGACTTCGTGGTAAATAGCGACCAAAAATTGCGAATTCGCAATGTTAAATTGGTTCATGAATTGCATTTAAGGAATCTCAAATAGAGATTCCTTAAATGCAATTCCTCGCAAATGTGCAAATTCTTTATTAGCAAATTTTGCATTTGGGATGATGAATCCCAAATGCAAAAAATTGCAGTCGCAAAGGGCCAGATTCTCAGAATCTGGCCCTTTGCGAGCGCAATTGAGCTTGATGAATCTAGCTGATAGTTGCCAAAAGGGTCACCAGCACAAAGAAAAAGACAGCAGGAATGCACTGTATTCCCTTAAATACAGTGCATTCATGCCCTTTCCCTGTGGCATAGCGCAGCAAGATGACTTGTGCTGTGCTGCACCATAGTTTCATATGCCCCTTAATTGCCATTGGGTGGCCACTAGAACCACGCGTTCCACCACCATATTCTCCAGCATCCATCCTGGCTGCTGCCTGAACGTCTTATTTCTGCTCCTTCCTCCATCATGTGATAATGCAGAATCTATCCATATACATTAAGATTTATGAAATGTTTCAGAAGAATTCAGAGAAACGTGTCAACGAGGATTAACAAGGCGTAAAAATGTGTTAATGTCTAAAGCTATTTCTGTTGCGTAGTGTGCTATTGAGATTGTATTTGATGAGTTCCTTGGAAAATGCCAAAAATATCACGTCATTCTCTATGTCCTACAATGTTGAACAGCAGCTGCAGCCCGTGGAGGGAGTTCCGTGGGGCAGGCAGGCGGGGCGGGGGAGGGGCAGGGTGGGGGGGGTGATAAACACCAGAATATGGATGATTGCAGGTAAGTAAACAATGAAATTAATAAAGCAAATTTCGTTCCGTGCCCTGCATCGCAAAATGCGATGCAGGGCGCTACGAAATTCGTTTTAATAATTTAATTGTTTACTTACCTGCAATCATCCATATTCCGGTGCTTATCAACTCCCACCCTGCCCCTCCCCCACCCCACCTGTCTGCCCCACCGGAACTCCCTCCACAGGCCGCGGCTGTTGAACAGCTTTCAAACGAGTATCTGAGACATAGCTAACAAATAGTGCAGCAGGTGCAGTGACACTGGGGCTCGAAGATGTGAGAGACCTACTTCACCTTAATTAGAAGTCATTTTGTACCACCAAAGCAGGAAATGGAGGGTTCAATTTCCTTGTTCACATTAGGGCCCATGGCTCCCTGGCTCTGAAAATGTGTAGAATTTTGGTAGTGCAATAAAATGTGTGTTCAAAATTGCAGAGACATACTTTGCCCTTGAAGGTGACTCATTTCAAAACTACTGAACTGTGTGGACACAAAGCAGTGGCAGCGAGCAAAACGCATTCCAGTTTTATCAGTTCATAAATAAAAAGCTCTGTTTACTGTAGCAGTTCAAGCAGGTTTATTGAAGTCTGTTTCCAGTTTGGAACTTTTTTTGTGTGTTTTTAATCAAATCTTGCCTTTTGATCTCAAAGTGACTGAGAAGGCCTCCTTGCTTGTGCTACTGCAAATTATTTTTGTATGGATACCGGTCCCTAAGGGAGTAGAGCTGAGGTGCTCCGGATGTTACTGCATCAGATTCTCTGAAGACGACAGAGGAGCTCTGTGTAGTACCAAATTACAACAGGCAAACGCCATCTCAATAGGAGAGAGGATGTGGTCTAAGTGCCAGGGCGGCCGCCATCAACTCTGACTAACCTGGCTCGAGTCTACACAATGACGCTCGACATCTTGTGATTCTGGTTAAATCACTTCATCTCTCCGTGCCTCACAAAAATGAATGTGTCCTTTTGTAAGCAGCTGGTGCTCGTGTAAAGCGCTCTGAAACCTTCGGGTCAAGTTCGCGCTATATGAAAGTTCCATGAGGTTCAAATCCATGAAACACACACAGACCTATGAGTAGGGTGACCAGAATTTTTAAGCCAAAAACGAGGACATTTCACAAAAATAGAAGAAGGACTACAATGTTACTTCAAGCAATGAGAGCGCTCCTCAGCAGAGAATTACAGAACAGGCAGTAACAACCAAATTAAAATACGGAGGGGCAGATTTATGTTGGGAATGCGCCACGTTTGTGTCACGCAACTGCGGCGTAAACGTGGCGCATCCCTACGACCCATTTACAACGTGACGCATCTAGGCAGATGCGTCACGTTGTAAAGCCCTGCGCCACTTGTGGGTGTTCCGGCGCAGGGTGGGCGTTCCGGGGCAGGTGCACCTCTCAAAAGTGGCTGAGTGAAATCCATAAGATTTCACTCAGTCACTTTCAGGCCAATGCTGCATCAAAACCCTGCGCCTGCTTGAAGCAGGCGTAGGTCTTGAGGCAGCATTGTAAAGATGGGGCACCCCCGAGCCTTGCTGGAGCTGCGTCGCGCTTGCGACGCACCTCCAGCAATGCGCCACCTTTACGGCACACGTGTCACGCATCTGTGCCGTTTTTGCCCCATGGTGTGCCGCATTGTAAATGCGGCGCACCATGGGTGGCGGAGCAGCGGCGCAAAATAACTGGTGCATCCCTGGGGATGCGCCAGTTATCATAAATCTGCCCCAATGTTTAAACCCAGTAGTTTGCCTGTTAATTAAATTGCTTTCTTGAAACAACTGGTAACTATCCCTACTTTGTAAAATATAGAAAACACCTCCCACCGTTTTTAGTCGACCCTCTCTAAAAACAGGGACATGAGCTAAATTTCTTGAAATCTGCTGGGACAGCTGGATAAAAACAGGCACCGTCCTGGCAAAACGGGGACACCTGGTCACCCTACCTATGAGTGACTAGTTCTGTGCTGAAAATTATTATACCGGCCTAGTTGCTCGACGAATTCTACCTGCACAGTTTGTTTCTAATTAGGTTTTTGAAGGAAGTTTATTTTCCAACTTACAGTCCTGCCATATGCTTTAATTATCTCGAGCCATTGGCAGCTCTGCCTCCCTCCACTCCCCCCGCCCCCTTCGATATCCTATTAAGGACTAAAATAAGAGCCTCTCTGTGTTGAGTCTCATAAAGGCTGCATTGTTCTTCCCTCCCTAATTATCTGAAAGCTTTATTGGAAACCCTTGCTTTTGTAAATTTCGGTTTCACCTTTGCCCAGCCTCATTTCACTAGCCTCTTTACAATGGTGTCTGTGGAAAGCGTGTTGGCCGCAAAGAGCAAAGTGTGTCCTTCCCGTTCATTTCCTCGTGCCCAAGGAGCACAGTGACACAAAAAGAATGCTACTTATAACTTGCTTTCTGTCTTAGTCTCTCTTGTTAATTTCCAGGTGCCTGGTGGTGCCAGAATTGTATGAAATTAGAAAAGGCGCATTTTAATTAGAGACTGGCATGTGGCCATGCCACTTGTCACGCAGCAAAATGCACAGTATTTCTGAAAGTACTGTCAGGTGTGGTATTGGCCACGTAAAAATGAGCTGACGTATACAGTTTTTCCTAAAGCTAGTCCGTTTTTTGGGCCAGATGTACGATCATATTTTGCGGTCGCAAACGGGAAATCGGCCAATTTGTTACCACAAATTTGGTCAGCCCCATGTACAAACCCTATTTTGCGAGTTTGTAATCTTTTTCCAACTCACAAAATAGGTTTTGCGACTTGCTATCAAGAAGGGGTACGCCAAGGGCGTCCCTTCCTAATAGCGACTCGCACTGCAATTTAAGATTGTTTTGGGACAGCAATTGTGGTCACAAAACACTCGCAGTTCACCATCTACTTGAACTAAGTGGTAAGTCACTCACAAACGTGAATGGGGTCCCCATGGAACCACTTCCCCTTTGTGAGTGTGTGCAAAACATTTTTTTAAGAGCAGGCAGTGGTCCCACAGACCACTGACTACTCTTAAAAAATTAAACACACGCGTTTCATTTTACTCTTTTAAATGCATCCCATTTTCCTTTAAGGAAAACGGGCTGCAAAAACAAAACAAAAATGCTTTATTTAAAAAGCAGTACAAAAGGGGGTGGTGATGGACGGAGCATCTGAACCAATCAAACACTCACACCCAGTCAAAAGATCTGGGTTTGATCCATCACCGTTCTTTAGCCCACTCTGCCACCCCAGTTCACACATGGCTATATGCGAATCAGTCTGACCCTATGCCTCATGGGAACAAGTCCAGCCCGAACTGCCAAGCCATGCCTTCCCTGGACTGGAAACAGGCTTCCGAGCCTAAGACAGGGATGCAGGACCCAGATCAGTGGACTGGGGGTGAGTGTTTGATTTGCTCAAACGCTCAGTCCATCATCCCCTTTTGTATCGCTTTGTTCGCCCTAAGTGTGGCAGGGTATGCTCAGACGTGAGTCCCTTGCCCACTTGGCCACTGGATTCAAGATAGCCTGGCTGATGAGGATTATGAATCCGAAACCGGTCCCAGGATGCTTGTTTCCGGTCCAGGGAAGACATGGCTTGGCAGCTCGGGCTGGACTGTTCCCATGAGGCACAGGGTCAGACTGATTTGCATATGGCCATGTCTGAACTGGGGTGGCTGAGTGGGCTAAAGAATGGTGATGGATTAAACCCAGATCAGTGGACTGGGGGTGAGTGTTTGATTTGCTCAAACGCTCAGTCCATCATCCCCTTTTGTATCGCTTTGTTCGCCCTAAGTGTGGCAGGGTATGCTCAGACGTGAGTCCTTTGCTCACTTGGCCACTGGATTCAAGATAGCCTGGCTGATGAGGATTATGAATCCGAAACCGGTCCCAGATGCTTGTTTCCGGTCCAGGGAAGACATGGCTTGGCAGTTCGGGCTGGACTGTTCCCATGAGGCACAGGGTCAGACTGATTTGCATGTGATCATGTCTGAACTGGGGTGGCTGAGTGGGCTAAAGAATGGTGATGGATTAAACCCAGATCAGTGGACTGGGGGTGAGTGTTTGATTTGCTCAAACGCTCCGTCCATCATCCCCTTTTGTATCGCTTTGTTCGCCCTAAGTGTGGCAGAGTATGCTCAGACGTGAGTCCCTTGCTCACTTGGCCACTGGATTCAAGATAGCCTGGCTGATGAGGATTATGAATCCGAAACCGGTCCCAGGATGCTTGTTTCCGGTCCAGGGAAGACATGGCTTGGCAGTTCGGGCTGGACTGTTCCCATGAGGCACAGGGTCAGACTGATTTGCCTATGGCCATGTCTGAACTGGGGTGGCTGAGTGGGCTAAAGAATGGTGATAGATTAAACCCAGATCAGTGGACTGGGGGTGAGTGTTTGATTTGCTCAAACGCTCCCTCCATCATCCCCTTGTGTATCGCTTTATTTAAAAAGCAGTCACAGACATGTTGGTCTGCTGACCCCAGCAGGCCACCATCCCTGGGAGTGCTTGCCATTCCTAATGGGGTCACAAATAGCACCTGCCTCATGAATATTAATGAGACAGGCAGTTGGCGACTCCATTAGGAATCACAAACAGTGTCTGAGACACTGTTGTAAATTACATTTTGCGAAACGCAAAGCGACGCAATTTGCAACTCTCTATTTGTAAGGGTTGTACCTCTGGCCCATAATTCCTAAGCGAATCCTCATATTGTTCCGGAAGTTTACCTAAGTCAAACAGTTACTTTAAAGATTGTATTGAAGTGATCCAATGGCCATCGAGCTATCTGACAAGCCATTTTAATATAATCAGACATTACACATTTATTAAAGTCACGCTTATTTTGGCTGAATAACTTTTGAGCACCAACATTTCAGCTTCTAACAACTAAAACGGTATTAATGGTTTTAGAATGATTTTATGATTTTTTCACACGAAGAACGACTCTTTTGGCTATTATTCCCAACTAAGTTGAAAATATGTGTGTTCATTTCAAAATGATTTTGGGATTAATTCACACGTATTTTGGAAAAAAAGTTCAGAAACAGACAAACCAGCAAATATTGATTTGAAAAACATTTTATTCGCAGGTAAATATACATAGGAAAATAGCAAAATGCATAAAAATGTTGGCATTGCTGAAAGAGTATATGTGATGACTTGATTGTTACCATTCACTTTTTCTTAGTTACACCTTCCCTACTGCTCAGCCAGGATGAGTGCTGGAGTGCTTGGTAATGTATTGGAACACTGAATGCTTGGTGATGTCATGGAATGCCTGGGTGTTTGGTGTGGTGCTGAGTGTCAGTTGGAGGGTCCGGCTGAACAGCAGGGAGGCTGCTCCTGGTGGGACTATCCTCTATGTATTTACCTACTTACCTGAAACTTACCATCTTGATAACCTGTAACTATGTGATAATAAACCATCTCCTACAATCTACTCTATGGCAATCTCTTTTACTGTTACAACACTTGCAATGATTTGAAGAAAGAACCTTCGTGTTGTGGTTGATAGACTGTATCTGAACTTGCTGAAGAAACTCGAACTGAGAAACCTGATGCCTGAAGGAAAAGAAACGCCCTGGTTAACCCCACCAGTGTCCCTCATCGCCTGGACAGCCTGCAGCCTGGGATGTTTGACCTTCTTTACATCATTTATTTATGTATTTTATTTATTTGGTGTTTTATATAGCGCGAACATGACCCTGAGTAGGGTATCAGAGCGCTTTACATTTACATATCAAGAAACAGTTATGTTACCAAGTCATCAGTAGTTGTACATTGATTTTGAGAAAAACATTAAATCTTAATATACATTTATACAAGACCACAAAGAGGGTAATGTTCGATGAGAGGTAGCATGTGTATGAACATGGAGGATCAATGATAATGGAGAGTCTGCTGAGATTATTGGAGATATTTACTCATATAGAAAGATTTGGCTTATTTTTTAAAGTAGAGATGGACGGAATTCATCTTATTTTAGGGGGGAGACGTTCCAAATTCTAGGGGTTGCACCAGAGAAAGCTTGGCCATAAGTTCTTTTCTTACGTAAATGGGCTGGTTTCAGTAATAGTTCTCCATGACTCCGGGAGCCACCGCATCTTCCTGATAGTGTGATATTCTGGGCTAGGTACACTGGTGTATTTTAGTGTATCACTTTGTGAGTGATACATGCCATTTTTAGATGTATTCTTGCTTCCTAAGGCAGCCAGTTAAGCGCTTTCAGATGGGGGGTGATGTGGTCGAATTTTCTGGAGCCAGATATAAGTCTCATGGCCGCGTTGTGACAGGTTTTTAGAGGGGCTGTTGAGATCTTGGGAAGACCAGCTAGAGTTGTGCAACCGTACTCGATCCTTGATATGACTAGTGCCTGGACTGCTGTTTTAAGGTCTGACTTATTTAAGAAAGGTTTCAGTTTTCTGATGTAGCTTAAATGGAACCGGGCATTTTTTGCTAGCGTGTTAATATATTATAGCATGTTCAGGTTTTTGTCTATTACAATTCCCAAGGATTTGGTAGCATCAACAATCCTCGGAGTTCAGTTTAGTGCTGTGATCAGATTGGTCCACTCTAGGATGTTCGTAGTACTTTTCTGGGGGGAAGTCAGCAGGAATTCGGTTTTGTGTGGCTTAAGCTGCTGGTGATTCCTGGTTAGCCAATGGATGGTTCTCTTTAGTACCTGGTTCATGATACCTAACTCTTCTGACGATATGATCTTGATGTAACGCTATGTGTCATCTGCGTTCATGTGGAACGAGATGTTTGCTTGTTGTAAGGTTTCTGTGAGTGGCTCTATGTACAGATTGAATAACGCCCTAGATAGTGTTGAGCCCTGAGGAACTCCGACCGCATTACTGGATGAAGTTGATAATGTTTGGTTGTCTATGAATTTTTGCGATCTGTTCTCTAAGAACGAGCTAAACCATTTTAGGACTGTACCCTCTAATCCCATCCTATTTTTCATGTGATCTGGTATTTTAGCATGGTTTACCGTGTCGAATGATGAAGAGAGGTCGAGCAGGATTAGGAGACAGGTTTTGTTGGGGTCGATGGCAAGTAGAGCGTCATCCACGATGTGCAGAATTAATGTTTCAGTACTATGGTTTGGCCTAAATCCTGATTGGAAGTCATTCAACAGATTGAATTCAGAGATATGTTGCCTCAATTGTTGCTGTGCACATTTTTCCAGGACTTTGGCTAGCATGGTAATGTTTGTTACTGGTCTGAAAATATTAGGGTCAGAGGGGTGTGTATAGTAATCTAGGACCCTAGTGTAATTTTCCCGATTCATGCCCATATATAGGTATAAATTACCCGATCCTTATATAGGCATAGAAATCATTACCATATTTGGACTAAGCCTATGCAGCCCAAATACGGCATGGCTACTTCCACTGAGTTCCGAGAATCAACAACGATTTCTTAGAAAAACCTGCCTTCAGCAGCTAGGGACTTCCTGAGGAAAATTGAATTTTGCCCTGTCATGTGTCCCTACGTGTTCCCCATTATATGTTATATGTGCATGATAGATATGCATATTTACTCCCTTGCCCGAATAAAGACGCATTTATGGTTGTGTCCAACGTTATCCAGTCCCCCTGAAAGCAACAAGTATTAGGCCTATGTTGCCAACGTCTTTACATTGTACACGTTAAATCATCGAGTTGTCCCCGTTTCTAGGCCTTACAGGGCCCGGACACCAGATTCAAGCCTCGAGTCTCCTGAACCACTCCTAGGAGCGATGCACTCCCTCCCGCATCCCTGACCCTTCACTTACATCCTGCCAAGCAGCGCGGTGCCCGGCCTGGCCTGCCTGCCTGTCTGCCAAGAATATGTTATGCCTCTAGTTATCAGTTCAGCTCCCCGGCTTCGCATTCTTAGCTAACGAACTGCATAAACATCTTCATCTATAGTCTAGTCTTTCTGTCTCCATGCAAGAGAATTACTGAATTAATGTCCATAGAAGATCCATAGCACACGCAATACATTATGAAATATATGCATGCACTAGCCTTAGTGACAAGTAGCCTTTACCCTGATGACTTTTAGATTCTATCAACATGTTCTCCAAACACAAGATATCAGATATGCTATAGGTACATGTCGTCCTGACATCCCAGACTTTAGTCTCCTCTTCTAGTGCCAAAAGTCAGAGCCCCCAGCTCTCCCCGGTTACACGTCATGGCCCGTTTGCGTGCACCAGTAGGTTAAAGGTTCCAGCTGCCCAGGTAGCCCCCTCCATGTATCCACCCATTTATGACACTTCTGTGACGTTCACATCACATGTCTCCGTGCACGCCCTGTGCACGCCTTCTTTTTACGCCCATGTGTTCTTATCTTTCGTTTGTCACTTGTTACGCCTACTGTATTCAATGCAATTGTACTGTTTTACTATATATACTGTATGATGTTAATGAGATGCTAGCTGTCCCGTTCCTGTTGCTGCAGCTGCCATTCCCCCTTTCCTTGTGTCTGTCCCTTCCTGAACCTTTGCAGGTGATGGAACCCGATGGTCCATTGGCTCGAGCCATCTAATTAAAGCCAATATGACTCAGATACCCCGGATTCTGCCTCTTATTTATTGAGCTATCCTTTTTTAGTTAATGCATAGAAAAATAGTACCGGTAATTATTTATTTATTTACCACATAAATGGCGCCCGAATAGGAACGAGCCCCTTCCCCACGCGCCGGCGATGTAACGCAGGCCCCCTGACCCTTCTACAGCCGTGACGGACCCCTACTGTGCACGTGCAGATTTTTCTGCTTCAAGTCTCCCTCAGGCCCACGGAGGAGACGGAGACTGCGGTCCGGCATCCAGACGAGGCGGTGAGGAAGGCGGATCGTCCCGACCAGAGCCCAAGCCGAGAGAGCAAGGTCCGAGGTATCCGGAGGCCCACCTGTTTCCGAAGCCCGAAGCCCGAGGCGCATGCATAGTGCGTAGCAGTAACCAGACATCGTAGCTGTCCAGTCCAGTCCGAGGCCTTCAGTTTTGCTTCCCGGTGAGTACCGTTGCTGGGACGTATCTAGACGGGTTCATTAATTTGTGCCCGGTCCGACGGGTTTGGGTACACAGATCCGGTCCGACGTGTTCACCTAGGTGGATACGGTATGACGTGTCTCTTTAGGAGACCGGTATGTTCTGTACTGTTTTAGCAGTGCATCCATGAATTCTAGTAAGTCTGTTCTCGAGAAATTCAAGTATTATGTTTTCAATGTATCAGGTAGTATTCTGTTTGAACTGTTATTAATGTGTTTTTGATGTCGTGGCATGAGTGATTTGTTTGCTATTCATTACTGTGTTTATTGTGTATTGTGTTCAAGTTCAAGTACGGTTCAAATATGCCTTTGTTTTCGAAGTTACATCAGATAAAAACCCGAAAAGGGTTACTCGAAGAATCAGTTCCTGTCCCTCCTAGGAACAGTCCTGGACATTTCATGTACCATAAGCATGGCTTAGATGCCATACTGTATCTAGATTTATGGGTGGACTACACCAAAGATCTCGAAGAGAAATATAGATGGCCTGTTTCAGGAACATGGGATGCCGAGTGCATCATGAGAGTAGAAGAAGCATTATGGAAAAAGAAAGCCAGACAATCCCAGAAAGATGCCATAGAATTGTGGCGTAAAGAATCACATAAAAGAACTGAAAAAGAATTCAGAAAAGCAGAATTAAGTAGAGAATCCTCAGAAAAAGCCCAAGAAAGGGAATTACTAGAAGAAGGTGAACGAGTTAGAGCAGAACAGTCAGACCGACAAAGAAATGCCCTTATTAAAGGTATGTATCCCCTTCTCGCCGAGGGTCTGCCTAAAGCGACCCCGGAAACACCCTGTAATTTACCGCCACCATTGGTCCCGACTAAGCTACGTCATAGACCGACCGCAGCTGAAATCTTTCTTTCTTCCTATTTAGATGACACTGTCCCAGAATATGCTAATACGAATCCTACTCCGCCTGTTCAAGTTCAACCTCAGCACCCTGTTAATAATGTAATTACTGTACCTCCAGCCGTGGGTCCCGGGAATCCGGTCCATATGCCAGTACCCCAGGACCAACCCACATTACGTACACCTACTTTACCAGTCACGTTACCAGCAGCCGCACATTCAGTATTAATTGACGATTCTAGTTCAGGAGGAGCAGGGGGAGGTATTCCTATCACCCCGCCTCAAACAAAGCGCCTGACGCTGAGAGACGCAGCGTTACAGCGTACGCCAAAAGTGGCCACGTACGAAGCACTCAAAAAGTACCTTACTGATTGTAGATATGACCCAGTGCCAGGTGAAGATCACATGATATTATATTCCGTACGTTTACGACGAGTTGTAGACTTTTTGATTACCATATCAGATATGAAAGAACATTTAGACAGAATATATCATTTCATCCGAACAGGGGAGAAACCAGAAAGTATTCACGAAGCCATGGCACATAGGAAAGTCGAGACTCAAGGCATGATTTTGCAATTTTTAATAAATTGTTTAATAAGAGAACAGGATCGTCCTGATAAAGACAAAGAAGAGATGAAAGTCCTGACAAGATGGAGTGACAATATAGCAGACGGAAAACACAAGACACAGAATAGTATAGAAACCATGTACAGAAAGATTCGTAAAGAAATTGTAGGCATACACGAGAGGGAGAAAGCAAGGATAATAGCCGAGAAAGAGAACGACTCTTCAGACGAAGATGTAGACAACGAGAATCCCACCAGAATAGCGTATGTAGGTAGGACGAGACCTTCTGATAGACACACACGCCTAGATTACAAGAAAGTTTTTCCTCCTCCCGTACCAGAACAGTGTTCTCTTGAACAAGTATTCCAGGCTACCGATAAAGTTCTGAAACTACGAATAGGTTACAGTGAGCTTAGTACCATGCATGAACAGGAACTAGCCCGATCAGCAGTTCGATGGACTAGTGATTCTACCACGTATTCAGACGAAGTAGTGGCTCAAATGTTTCTGAAACTTCCCCCAGCCGAGCAGCGACTGGTGGGTATGTACATGATCCAGCACCTCATTACACTGTATGAGGATCAGCATTCTGATCCAGGTCCGTTATATAATGTACTGAACGAGTTACTCCTTAACAGATGGAAAGGTCTAGGTACCGATTTAATTAACGTCATTCTAGAACAGCGCCACAAATACAGAACGTTCCTGACTCCGCATTTTGTTCCTGTCTCACCCCCATTCTACATAGACAGACAGAATCCGTTGCGAGAAGTGCATCCTGTTAAGGGAATGGGGGGTGAGCTCGAACGAGTATTTGTTTACACCCCTATAACGAAAATAGAACTACTAGAAATGAAAAAGTTAGTGCCCTGTCACGATAAAGATCCAGCAGGGTTCCACCGTGAGTTAAAAGACATGCTCCGTATGGGAGAATACACGTATCCCGATATCATCAAAATGTTAAAGGTCCTGTTGCCTGCGGGCATATATGAAAAACTTAAAGAAAAAGAATGGGAGGTGGGAGAGAAAAAGATTGATTGGACCGCGTTAGAGAACGAAGATAACACACGAGTCCCAGGTACTGGTCTTGGGGATAAAGCCAAAGAATTGCCCGAACTGTTAATACAAGTCTTGCCAAGATTAATAGCCACGAAAAAGGAAGATTGGGATGACATCTCAGCCTGTAAACAGAAACAAGACGAAGACACTAGTGATTTTTATTCCAGATTTGAGAAATGTTTCAATATTAATAGCGGTTTGAAGACAAGTAGTGAGTCGTATCCACATCTTTTTGTTACCAAACTAGTTGAGAATTCTTTACCGCAAGTTAAAAATCGAGTATTGAAAGTCGAGAGTACCTGGCAAGCTAATACTCCGTCCCAAATGCTTCAGATGTTACAGTACCACCAGAAGCGAATCAGGGAAGAGCAAGAACACGAAAGAAGACGTATGAAAGATACGAAAATGAAAGTACTAGTTGCACAGTCTGTTCCAGCAGATAGTCAGAAGAGGGGTACGAATCAAACTAGTCATTCTGCAGCTCCCGTTAAAGGGACATGCAATTACTGTAAACAGCTAGGTCACTATATAAACGAATGTGCAGTTCTGAAACACAACATAGCTACAGGTAAGACGAAAGAGAGACCGCGTCCTCCTAGACAAGAACATGTTCCGCAGAATTCGCAACCGCCGCAGAACGCACAACAGACAGTTACAGTACCGCAGCCTATAGCTGCCACACAACACGTTACACAACAGATGTACCAGTACGCACAGTCAGATTATCCAGAATATCAGCAGTATTCATGAAACAGCCTAGAGAGGGAGGTTGGCTTGCCTCTCATCGAGGTTCCTGTAGATCAAGAAGGTCCCTATGTACACAGTCAAGTATTAGGGAAAGACAGAAAGTTTCTGATTGATACAGGGGCAATTAGGACTACCATCAGTCATGACGAGGTTCCAGGGGCTCCGCTCTCAGGCTCAAGAAATGTTTCCCCGGGATTTTCAGGAAAGCCTATTGTTAATGAAATATCGAAACCAGTTTCCCTAGAAGTTGGTCCATTGTCCCGAACTACAGACTTGTTACTTACGAAATCATGTCCTGAAAATTTACTTGGTATTAAAACATTGAAAGAATTAGGAGCAGTCATATGCTGTTCTCCGGAAGGAGTGAGATTGTTTTTACGTGATTTTAAAGGTCATTATGTGTTACGTGATTTTGATCCAAGATTACTGAATGTACCACAGCATTTATGGGCGCAAGGTCCAACTGATGTAGGTTGTATGCACATTACACCATATCGTGTTACTCTGAAACCAGGTGTTGTATTGCCACGAATCCGACAGTACAAATTGCCACCTGAGGCTGTAGCAGCCTTATCGAAAATTATTGACAAGCTCATTACTCAAGGAGTAGTTGTAGAAACTGATTCCAATGTATGTAATTCTCCTATCATTCCGATTCTTAAACGTACTGATCCAAATGCACCTCCAGTTTATCGATTAGTGATTGACCTTCGAGAACTTAATACATGTATCATACCCCAGTACCCAGTGGTTCCAGATATTTCATCCCTATTGACTGCCATTGATTCTGAAGCTACGTTCTTTACTGTTATTGATCTCAAGAACGCATTCTTTAGTGTCCCCATTCATCCAGACAGCCAGTTCCTTTTCGGATTCTGTTTAAATGGAAGAAGCTATAAATTTACACGTGCTCCTCAAGGTTTCACAGAAAGTCCTAGTATTTACAGTCAAGCACTTAAGAGACAACTAGACAGTATTCACATGCCAACTGACACTGCCCTGCTCCAGTATGTCGATGATCTATTGATCACAGCCCGTACAGAACGTGACTGCGAACGTGCATCACTGACAGTCTTGTATTTTCTGGCAGACATGGGGCACAAGGTGTCCCCTTCGAAACTGCAATTCTGTGTCCAGCAAGTGGTATACCTTGGACACTTGCTGTCCAAGAGGGGTAGACAGTTGACACCTGACCGTATCCAGTTAATAGCACATCTTCCACAGCCCAAGACACAGAAGGAAGTACGAGCTTTTATCGGCCTCACTTCTTACTGCAGACAATGGATTCCTCAGTACGCATATCTAGCCAAGCCACTGATACAGTTGACAACACAGGAGGCAGCCACATCGACTGTCCTCCCTTGGACCCAGGAACATACACTTGTTTTCAACGAATTAAAGAAAGCTTTATGTAATGCACCTGTTTTAGCGACACCAAACTACAGTAAGTCTTTTACACTTTTTGTCACTGAACGTGATGGTACAGCGTTATCTGTTCTCACACAAGATCAAGCAGGACAACACAAGCCTTGTGCTTATTTTTCTAGCACATTAGATTCAGTAGCCCAGGCTCTGCCTGCGTGCCTCAAGTCAGTTGCAGCCACAGCTCTAGCTATCAGACAAAGTGATTCCATAGTGTTAGGACACTCCCTGACAGTACAAGTTCCACACTCCGTGGAAGTTCTTTTAAACCGAACACAGACTCAGCACTTGACAATTGCACGTTTAACAGGATATGAACTGACTCTGTTTCAGCCACACATAGAAATCAGACGCTGCAACATTTTAAATCCTGCTACACTGTTACCCTCGATCACATTAAATCCTGCCACACATGACTGTGTGAAGTTATTAACACCATGACAAAGCCAAGACAAGACTTGACGGACATTGCATTACCTGACCCAGACCTGACACTTTACGTGGATGGTTCATGTATGAGAACAAGTACAGGAGAGTTAGTAGCCGCGTATGCAGTGACTACTGAAACTGAAGTTATAGAAACACATCGTATTGACACCCTGTCTGCTCAAGCAGCAGAGCTCATCGCTCTGACCCAAGCCTGCATACGAGCCAAGAACCTGAAAGTAAACATATATACAGATTCACGTTATGCATTCGGAGTCGTACACGACTTTGGAGTCCTCTGGCAAGAAAGAGGTTTCATGACCTCTCATGAAGCCAAGATTCAGCATGGCCCCCTCATTCAAGCTCTGTTAAAAGCAATACATTTACCGACAGCCATTGCCATTATGAAGTGCAAAGCACATACGAAAGCCACTGACACCATTTCCCAAGGTAACGATCTAGCAGATCGAACAACCAAGCTTACAGCTCAGACTCCAGACATTCCAGTTAACAGGACAAAGACAGATGTTCCAGATCAGACGACTTGTATGACAGTTAAGGACCCTACACAAGACGTACTAGATATACAGACACATGCTACCCCAGATGAAATCAAGAAATGGTCTGAACAAGGAGGGGTCCGGACAGATCAGGGATGGTTGACGAAGGGAAAAGCCACATGGTTTCTCCCCGACTCTATGGTTCAAGTCATTATTAATACAGCACATAGTCCAGCACATTTAGGAGAAAAAGCCATGTTAGACAGTATCCAGAACCTTTGGTTTAACAAGCATTTACGAGCAGCAGCAAAGCAGAAAGTGCGTACCTGCATGATCTGTTGTCAGTTCAATCCAGGTAAAGGTGTTCCGGTGGAACAAGGTGGATTCCATCCTCCTGACCACCCTTTTGAAGTCCTCCAGATGGATTATATTCAGATGGATCGATGTCGAGGTTTCAAGTATGTCCTCGTAGTTGTATGCGCTTTGTCCAGACGGACGGAAGCATATCCAGTCCCAGATTACACTGCCGCGACCACTGCCAGGCAGTTGGTTCGTGAGTTTTTCCCACGCTATGGTTTGCCCAGGGTCGTGTATTCAGACAACGGCCAGCCATTCTGATCCGAACTCATGAAACAAGTATCTCTTCTGTTAGGGTACCAGTAGAAGTTCCACTGTGTACGACACCCCGAGGCAGCTGGCCTCGTCGAGAGACATAATCAGACTCTGAAAATCCGAATTGCAAAGGTCTGTGCCGAGAAAGGTTTAGATTGGATGGTAGCACTACCAGTCGCCCTTTTTTATATGAGAATGGTCGCTCACCCCCGATCAGGTCTGTCACCGTATGAAGTTGTATTCGGCCGTCCCCGAAAATGTGGGGTACACCTATGCCACGTAAAATTACCGATGTTGACAGTAATATGCTGACAGATTACCTAGCTTCCTTGATGTCTGCACTACTCTCTTGTCGTTCACAGGTCGCGGCTGCCTTTCCAGACAACACCCAAGTGAAACCGCACGAGGTCGTTCCAGGCGACTTCGTCCTCGTAAGGAACTTTGATCGTTCAAGCCCACTGGAGCCCCGCTGGAAAGAGCCGAAACTTGTTCTGATGACCACAAGGACCGCTGTGAAACTGGAGGGCCGGAAGGGTTGGCTACATTCCAGCCACATCAAGCGTTTCCATGGACTCCGTCCAAAGACTTTTCTCAAGGACTGCCCCGATACTGACTCTAAACTTCCCCTGTTAGAGAAAACTCCTCAGCAGGAGTATAAAATCAAACTAAGGTCTAGCAAGTCAGACAGTTTAATTGTTTAAGTCCCTCTCGGGTGAAGCGGTTAGACAGGTTCCTGACATGTATGAGATAGACCCCCATAGTGAGAGAGTTAGACGAAACTCCAAGAAAATACGTTATTGTAAGAATCTGCGCAGCAGATGCGTTATTACGTTATTGTTTATGTTATTTCTGAGTCTTACGATCACATGCATAAGTTATGTTTTACATGTATTTTTTCCTCCTCTTGATTCGCATGTACATCTTTCCTCTAATGATACAGTAGAGCACACTTTTAGTGAACTACCTCCTCACGAGTTATCCTACCGACTTGCCATGCGCAACAATACTT
This sequence comes from Lissotriton helveticus, assembly GCF_964261635.1. Lineage (NCBI taxonomy): Eukaryota > Metazoa > Chordata > Amphibia > Caudata > Salamandridae > Lissotriton > Lissotriton helveticus. The sequence goes on along the minus strand of NW_027611905.1, from coordinate 474,211 downwards.
TTATCCGTATGTTACACTATTCACACCAGACCAGCAATGCCACTAATTGTTGGGTGTGTGGTTGACTCCCCCCTTTTCAGACACCGAAGGGAGTTCTGCCACTTTTTCCCTATCCGTTTTCACACAATGGTTCGTGTGGAGCATGGTTTACGATAACATCATCCTTAGACGATAAGTCCCTTCTGAATAGAACATGTTTTCCAGACAAGGAAGGTCTTTCCCATAGGACAGGGTTAGATCTAAAAAATGAAGTATACGATCTAGGTAATTTCTCCTCCAATTTCATGGTTTTGAATGTTCAGTCCGAGACTACTCCAGATTTGCCTGCTATAACAGTTCTACCAGTGAAAGGCGAGTTATGTGTCAGAAAGAATGGTTCGGTACATCTAGGACACAGTGATTGTACTACTGTGGTCGAGTATAGTGACAGTGGGAAATCTACTTTCAAAGCCTCACGTCATTCATATTTTGTATGTGGTCAGACCGCATATGTACGTCTGCCCCTAGATTGGGATGGAACATGTTACATTGCCTTACTACTGCCACCAGTTTTCCTAGCCCCATCCAATTATCACAGAAACACACATCTAGTACACATCAGACATAGAAGGGAGATCGAGTCCCCAATTGTCGATCAGACTGAAACTGCATTAGAACAGTATACAGACTTCAATAAAGGTTTCTTTTTCTTCATAGGTCCTGTCCAGAATAGTAAGCTAATACGTAGGTTAACCAGAACCCTTGAAGCAGTAGTGAATGAGACTACTTCCGCTCTAGGTAACTTAACCGAAGAGCAATCTGCTATGAGATTTGTTGTTCTTCAGAACCGCCTTGTTCTTGACGTCATACTGGCCGATAGGGGCGGAGCTTGTAGAGTCATCGGATCTAGTTGTTGCATTTTCATTCCTAATAACGCACCGTCTGTATATTCAGCTATAACTAGACTTCATAAAATAGCCCATCAGCTCCATCAGAATCCAGGCACCTGGACATGGTCCGGTTGGCTGTGGAGTATAATATCTGCCTGGGGATGGAAAGTACTGTCATTTCTGGGTATAGTAGTAATGATCATATTCAGTTGTTGTCTCTGTTTACAATGTGGCCCTGCGATTTGCGGCTTGTGCGCTACCTCTTGTATTCTAAGTCCAAAGTCCCATTCCCAGAAGATAAGAGACGAGCAAATGATGCTGTATGAACAGATAGATGGTATCATGAATATTGATGTTTCTTGAAGGAAACGTAGGGAACAAGGAGGGAATGAGGAAAATTGAATTTTGCCCTGTCATGTGTCCCTACGTGTTCCCCATTATATGTTATATGTGCATGATCGATATGCATATTTACTCCCTTGCCCGAATAAAGACGCATTTATGGTTGTGTCCAACGTTATCCAGTCCCCCTGAAAGCAACAAGTATTAGGCCTATGTTGCCAACGTCTTTACATTGTACACGTTAAATCATCGAGTTGTCCCCGTTTCTAGGCCTCACAGGGCCCGGACACCAGATTCAAGCCTCGAGTCTCCTGAACCACTCCGAGGAGCGATGCAGCCCCTCCCGCATCCCTGACCCTTCACTTACATCCTGCCAAGCAGCGCGGTGCCCGGCCTGGCCTGCCTGCCTGTCTGCCAAGAATATGTTATGCCTCTAGTTATCAGTTCAGCTCCCCGGCTTCGCATTCCTAGCTAACGAACTGCATAAACATCTTCATCTATAGTCTAGTCTTTCTGTCTCCATGCAAGAGAATTACTGAATTAATGTCCATAGAAGATCCATAGCACACGCAATACATTATGAAATATATGCATGCACTAGCCTTAGTGACAAGTAGCCTTTACCCTGATGACTTTTAGATTCTATCAACATGTTCTCCAAACACAAGATATCAGATATGCTATAGGTACATGTCGTCCTGACATCCCAGACTTTAGTCTCCTCTTCTAGTGCCAAAAAACAGAGCCCCCAGCTCTCCCCGGTTACACATCATGGCCCGTTTGCGCGCACCAGTAGGTTAAAGGTTCCAGCTGCCCAGGTAGCCCCCTCCATGTATCCACCCATTTATGACACTTCTGTGACGTTCACATCACATGTCTCCGTGCACGCCCTGTGCACACCTTCTTTTTACGACCATGTGTTCTTATCTTTCGTTTGTCACTTGTTACGCCTACTGTATTCAATGCAATTGTACTGTTTTACTATATATACTGTATGATGTTAATGAGATGCTAGCTGTCCCGTTCCTGTTGCTGCAGCTGCCATTCCCCCTTTCCTTGTGTCTGTCCCTTCCTGAACCTTTGCAGGTGATGGAACCCGATGGTCCATTGGCTCGAGCCATCTAATTAAAGCCAATATGACTCAGATACCCCGGATTCTGCCTCTTATTTATTGAGCTATCCTTTTTTAGTTAATGCATAGAAAAATAGTACAGGTAATTATTTATTTATTTACCACATTCCCCTTGCCTGAATTCTAATTTATCTAGGAAATCATGGAGTTTTCAAAGAACTGAGTCTTTGAGTGACGTTATTATGTCCAATCATACGTCAAACTCGGCACCTTCAAGGTATAAATATGCCTACATTTGCCCAGACAAACACACGGCGGTTTGGAGCAGATCGACTAACTACTTGCCCGACGCCCTGCAGCAGCAAGTGCTGAAAGAAGCCGACCCTCCAGCTGACGCACTGAGAGACGCTGTCTTTTCTCCTGCCGAGAAATCCAGCTCCAGTGTTTCCAGGCTACCCTTGCGGGTTGCTGGGAAATCGAGTCCTGAGAGAGAGATACAAGACCTCCTTCACTCTAATCCAAGGTACGGAGCTGATTAGACCCTTAGAGAATTCTTGGATAGATTCTTGGCAGAGAAATACTAAACCTAAGCTACTCCTCACTTACTTCTTCCCTTGTATCAGACTTAGGTTAGGTACACCGGGGTAGGCATTTTTTACAAGCACCAGTTGAGTACTTTCAGTCATTATTTTATCACTGTATGTATTTTATATGTTTTAGGCAATTTATGGCTTAGAAACCATATCATGCTTTTACAGTACTACTTTATAATACTTTTCGTATTATATGCCTTGTACATTATAACCAGTATTACGATTGTAGCAGTAAATTTCTTATGCTTGAGAAAGTAGACTGTTCAATAAATACTTTTTATTGAAAACGCCTGTCTCTCTATTTTCCCAGCACCTCTGGAGAAACAAAGCATGCACGATTGACTGAGTAAAATAGCCATCTATTGTTTCCGTGACTCTAGAGATTGATTTCTTATTCTTGGGAAACAAAGTTGTCATGTTTATGCGGTTGTCAGAAACGAATCCCTTCTTGTGAATTCGAGAAAGTTACTAGTGACCTCTGAGCTAGCTGGCACTCACAATTAAGTCTAATATATACGATAGAGACCTAGTCGACCTCAGTCCTACATCTAAACTATAGTATATGTCATTCCAATGCGCAAAGCCTATTGGGAATATAGGAACTACACTACATGGCGCCCGACGTTTGGTAAGGCGATAATTTAATGCTAGAGTCTAGAGTAACTCAGTCCTGCTTTTCACACAGACCCCTTTTTCCCGTAAAAACTCCAAAAGACGTCTGGAGTGGGTGAAAGGATAATATCCGCCAAAACGGAGTAGGACGAAAATCCTATGTATTAGTTTTAGTTTTTTTCAACGTTGAAGTATACAGTATTCCAAATATTGTGCACCTAATCTTTATTTCCTTGAAACTTGTTCTGCAAACTCTTCAGTCAAGTAAAATAATGATCTCTGACGAAGAATTAACTGCAGCAGCAGCACAAGCAGTTCTAGATGACAGAAATCTCCTACAGAATGACCCGGATGTTATAATCATCCCGGTAAATGTAAGAAAAACTATAACTTACAAACTCATAAACAATGGAGTATCATTGAGAGGTGTTCAATTAATCTTTGTTATAGAGGCACATGAATATCGGCAGACAGAGGTATTCTATTCATGGATTCACTTTCCTCCAGCAGATGGAGGGACACACAAGTTCCACTACTACAAAGTAGAAGAACCTCCAATGGAATACGTTCCTTACGAGGACATTGACATTTCATTAACTTACCAAGAGCATCAGCTCTGGTTTAAAGGTGCCCTACAACATCAAAATCACATTACCAAGATCAGTCCTCTAGGTAGACCAGGAGCAACATGGCCGGTACTAGCCAGCTATACACCACATCCTGACATTGAAAACATGACAGGTCCAGAACTGTTAGTACAGCTAAAATAATTAATTAAAATACATAGACAATTGGTTCAATATGTCATGCGGACCTTAACAGTCCAACCTACTGTAAGGATTCCACAGCATGAGAACACAAACAAAATCACACCACAGACTATACAATCAGTCATTGGTAAATTGCCTGCCAAAAGGGAACAAATTCTATTTTGGTTAGCACAAAAAATTACTCAGATAGAGGCAGTGTTTCCTGATAGTACACCTCATGAGAAACACAGAATTCTGACAATCTGTTTACCAATGGGGATTGCACCACAAGTAGAAGACTTTGACACTTGGGGTACAGTCTTTGCTTCAATCTACACTAAAACACATGGTGTTCCATCCATGGCGGTAATACCAGACGTTCTAAGACAGATTCAAAATGAATACGGTCCAGAACCGGCCTTAAATCTGGGTATGAAACTACTGAAGGATTTCAAACAGGTCTCGGCTATACTATTAGCCAACATTAAAGGTGCAGCAGCATCAGTGGCGATCTGCCAAAAACTAAAAGAAACTGATATTACTGAGCAACCGTATGAGCTTGCCAGAATTATTGAAAAATCCTATGAAGAACTAGGTAGAGATAGTTTGGGTGGGAAACCATTGAAACCACAACTAACAGAAAATCCTCAAAAAGTTTTTATTAAAAATAATCTAACTACTCCTAAAAAGAAGTGGGAAAATACTAAACAGACACTTCCTAAAGAGAAGTGTTCTCAGTCCAGACGAAGATCTCCCCAACGGGGAGGTAGGTCTCCACAACGGGAGCCCTCTGAAAAAAGATATAACCTTAGAAATAGGGATAATCTAAGAAAACCTGATAGATATCAAGATACTGATACACGTTCCTCTCGTACTTTTCAAACTTCCTCGCAGAAATCCGAGAGGAGAGGATGGTCAGAACAGAAAGAGGAATGCGTGAAGTCCAAAGAAGAACAGCACGTTCCAAAAAATTCACCAAGAAGAAGGTAGCAAGCGTAAAGTTCAGACATGCCGAGGATCTTGAGGACACAACTCAAGAATGGGGAGTGGGCTCAGACAATGCTAGACAGCGCAGCAGAAGTCACCATAGCTCACAAGATCCTGATGGATCATCTGGAGACAGTGGACTTGAATGAATGCATTCAAGTTGAAACTGCCGACACCAGAGTTAGTGTACCCCACAAGTTATATGAAATAACACTCCGGATGGAGGGGGACATACCTAGAAAAATAAAAGCACTCTTTTGGGAGAAGCCTTCTAAGGGTTATGACATTCTTCCAGCTGAACAAGACTGTCCACCTGAATTTGACAGGGAGGGCCCACATGGCGAAGAGATAATTATGCCAGCCTTCTCAAATCATGTTCCTGTTCATAAAAAATACACCTATGCCAGAAAATGGTATTATATAAAAATCATGTGGGATGGGATGAGGACTCTCCTCACCATAAAATCCAGTTAAAAAATCAACCTACTGCACAGAGGCAGTATCCAGTTAAGCAAGAAGCTAAAAAACAAGTCAGGGAGATCTTAAATCAAAGTGAATACCAAGGGGTGATTGAAACATGCACCTCGTCAATGAACAATCCTTTGTTTCCTATCTCCAAACCAGACAATTCATATTGTCTAGTTTTGGATTACAGACATTTAAACTCCTGTTGCAAAACATTTGCAGTACAAAATGCACACAGGGCAGCACTGATGAATAACATCGTGCGTAAAAAATATAAAACCACATTAGATATTTCGAATGGATTTTTCTGTCAAAACAGTGCACTTGAAAGCAGGCATTTGACCGCTTTCTCAATTATGGGGACACAGCGACAATTTTACTGTCTCCCCCAAGGATTCAAGAATAGTCCAGGGTTATTTTCAGCCAGGGTAACAGAGTTACTACAAATGTATGATGATGAGTGACATCTATCTTACAGACGATGATTTGGACGTGCACTTGAAAAGAGTGAACACCATAATACTTGGGTTCGCTTCTGAAGGGTACAAATTCAATTTTAAGAAATCACGAATTGCCCACCTCAACGTCCTATTCTTAGGATACGAGTTATCAAGTGAAGGCAAAAGCCTGGCAGCAAACTTCCTAGAGAAATGTGCGCTGCTCCAACCTCCGAAAACACTGAAAAACTTACAATCAATTCTAGGTTTCCTGAATTTTGGAACAACATACGTTCTAAATTACGCACAAAGGGTTAAACCTCTCTACGAACTAATCAAACCTGATTTCAAACCAACAAATTGGACTCAAAACCACACAGAAATTTTGCGTTCAGTACAAACAGACAGTTACAAACACGCGCCAACGTGCGCAACCTAGTGATCCGAATCATCCCAGGGAGATGTGGATTCACATACCTAACCTTTAATGAAGGTGAGACGGTACCAATAGCATACAAGTCACACTTGTACACACAAGCTGAAATGAAATTCACTTCAACAGAAACGATACTGACAGCGGTTCAGACTGCTTTAGCAAAAGAAAGAGCCCTCGAGCAGGGTAAACACATAATGATCGTTACACCTGTACCTGCCTTAGAGGCAGTGACGATAGCAAGCATTCCCAATGCTAAGGCTTTACATCCGATATGGATACATTGGGTTAATTCTCTTACTGCAACAGACGTTGAATACGTCTTTGACCCCTACTTGAAGACACAACAGTTCCTACAATACGAATACGAATGTCCTCTGCCGACCGAGATTCTGCCTTTAAAGCATTACGGATGTATAATCTATACAGACGGATCAGCACAGCCCGCAATTGGGGGTAAACAAGCCTATAGTGCTGCGTGTGCAATTGTTAAAGGTCACTGGCGCGAAGGTAAATTTAGACCTATGGTCACCAAAACTCAATCACTCGGAGACTGTACAGCTCAGCGAGCTGAACTACAGGCTTTCAAGATGGCGCTTGAAAATACTGATAGCGAATTCCCCACACTGATAGTGTGCCATTCATATTTCTGCTTGAATCTTACAACGAGCACTTGCAGAACTGGGTTCGAAACGTTTAAAAAATGCAAAAGGTGGCACAATTAAGCATAAAATGCTTTGGGAACAAGTAATTCTATTACAGAAAGAACTACAAAAGACTCATGTGATTCATACACTGAGTCATCAGCGTGATGGCGTTCACGTTGCAGGGAATTCATTGGCTGATATAGCCGCGAAGGCAGCTGTGCAAACGGCTTCCGTAGCTACAATTACTCACTCAAAAAGAGTAATAGATGGTGAAACGTTGCTAGCAGTAAAAGCCTCAATGAAAGGCAGCAATGCAGCACTACCTTCAAACTATCCACTCACTTATACATACATAATTGATGCAAACTCCGTTCCTTTTGCTCGAATCCCTGGAGTGGGGGACAGAGTAATTCCAAACAGGAATCGGAGAGGTGCTTTGATTCAAGAAGCACATATGGGAGAGGGTCTGAAACATCAAGGGATCTTAGAATCTCTAATACAACTAGAAGAGATGTACTGGTGGCCAGGGATGAGTGTCCAGGTTTACGAATTTGGAATCAACTGCGATACCTGTTATATATCATAGTTTTGAACACCACCAGATACGAGACTACAGTGTAGCCAGCCCAGTTCAGACACCACTGTTAGACAGCATTGGACTATCTACATGCAAACGTCATAATGGACTAATGCGGTCCCACAACTACTAGGACAAGATTTATTTGAATGTGGCCACAGCGCTCGGCTGATGCCAGAACTGTTATAAAGGATTTGCGAGTCTTTATCTGCACATATGCAATCGGCATGCTACATTCTGACCAGGGTCCTGCGTTTAGCTCTCGAGCTTACAAAGAGGCCAGGGCTAGCTTGGGCGTTGCATTGCGGTATTCTAGTCCCTTCCATCCTGAGGGTAATGTGGTAGTGGAATGAAAAAACTGTTACATAAAGCAATCCATAACAGCTAAGGTATTAGGTTTGGGTGACTGGTGGGTCAAACATGTAATAAGTGTCCAACGTAGTCTGAACAATCTGCCAAGAAATTCTCTGGGTGGAATCACTCCATATGAATTACTGTTTGGTACTAGAATGATAATCGAATACCTCGATTGTCAAACTTCTGTGGTGGAACAAAAACCCTTTGATGTCAAAGATCGTTTGGCTGTTTTACAGGACTTAAATGAAACAAGAAGAAGTCTGAGTAACACGATACAGAAGCCAACAACCACTGAAGATAAACCACCTATCCCAGCAAGATTCCAAAGATTGGGGATCTAGTCAGGGAAAATATTGCGGTAAAGAAGGAATTTGGGCCTTCTTACAGAAAAGCAGTACCTATCTTGGCAATCCAAAGAACAAGATCAGTAGTACTAACGCCCCTTGCTGGTAAAAGGGAGAACAGAATTGTGTCCATCGACCTGGTCAAACCACATCATGTGGCCGATAATAAGTAGTAGGCCCAGTGGACTCCCAAGCTGTAGCAGACAACCAAATCTTGCTACAATCCAAGAGGTCCAAACTGAAAGACGTATCACCTTTGATAAACCTGCAGTAAGAAAAGAAGGACTATGCAACAAAGCAATGGAACTTTTGATTCTTGAGACCCAAATAACAGTTCGTCAAGAAACGCCTGTCTACATTGATGTAGCCTCTGACTATACAAATATGACAAAGGAAGAAGCAACTCCAAAGACTAATAACAATCCTGGTGCAATTCCAACAATTCACAGAACTGCCTCTGGCTATTTCATCAACTTTGATACATTTTCTGAGGATCCCAGTGAACCTGAAGATAAGCCAGCAAATAAAACTTTCAAAGAAAAAATAACAGAACTCTTTCATCAACTTGAGAAAACATATCTGGTTTCACCATGGGTTGAGTTTTGGATTGTGTTAGGTGTACTGTTCCTCCTGCTCTGGATCATTCTGGTTTTAAGCTTGGGAAATATGATAGATGGAAAATACAGTACAATTGACACAGCAAGTAAGAACATCAACTTGCTCCTGAAACCTCACATATCATCTCATTGTGAACGAAGAGACCTCTCATCAGTGAACATCACAGCCGTTCCTATACCTGGTGGTATAGCATGGGACAGAACTGATTATGACATCCATGGCCCGGTGGAGCTGTTGAAGATTCCACACCAGTTTAGGTTTCTTTAAATGACTTTGTTTCATCCAGGATATTTTCTGATGATTGGGACTTTGAAACTGTCAATAAGATGATAGATTTAGAAATGTCAGCTAAATTTACAGAACATGAATACCTAGAAGGTTCATCAGATTATGAACAAATATATTGTTTTAATCATTATGGTAACCATTATTTGCATAAATCTGCAAACCCTTGAAATGTGTTTACTTACAATAAATGGGAACATTGTCCAACACCGCCAAAGGGCAGCTCAAAAATATTTTATGAAAAGTTTCCGTACTTCTCAGGATTTAATGTTACAAATCCAGAAAGTTTTATTTTAAAAATGAGATTAAGACAGGAATTAAAACAATGCTGACCAATACTAAACTAATTTATTCTGCAAACGTTTATGCTCAGCTGTCTACATTAGGTTTTGACTTTTTGAAAGACAACATTGAGACGAAAACTTTCTGGGGCACAAAAGATTGGCAGGTACAAGGTTTAGAAGCCTTGTTCAGAGCATGCATTATACCAGAACAAATAATGTTTTTAAATGACACTGTTCAACAAACTTCTTGTATTGGCCTGGCTAAGATAAAAGATTTAAACAAACCGTCCACACCAAAGCCCTCACCCGACAGCAATAACTCTGCGGATGAGGAGGTACACGTAAAACAGATTTTAATTCAAAACAGAACTAATCCTGATTGGAAAAAATGGTTAATCTGGCCTACAGACACGAATAACTGTCAAGATAGATTCCTGAACAAAACACAAGGGTTCACAGTGAATAGGCCAGATCCAAGATATTCCCAGAGACAACATCCAGGGTTAGTAACTACTTACAGTGTAGGAAAGTTATGCCTTGAGTGGCTACATAAATCTACACTTCCAGAAATCAAACAACACTTATCTTTACTTAAAGAAGGCAATGATTTGCGAGATTTCTTAATGGGGCCTCGCAAACCACGTCAAAAACGTTTCATATACGCCGGTATATTCGCTGCTTACAACGAAGCATGGAAAATAACGCTAATGGAAACTGCAGTAAGAATACGAGAAATTGATCGTATTAATTTAGAGAAAAGCCTCTCTGTAGTGAACAATGGGTTAACGACTCTGTCCTCCAGAATTTATTCTTTGGATAGCATTGTATCATCTGCAATTTGACATAATAGAGCAAGACTTGCTAATGTTACAACATGGCCAGTCTCAATTACGTTCTATAATGCTGCTAGCCTGCACATTGCAAAATCTCCGTTCAGGCTACGTGCCATGGTGTTTAATCAATACCACATCATTTTTTACTGTGTTCAACCATACTGATAAACAAATCTCTTTGGCACAAAAAGGAGCAGACTATACGGTGCTGAGCATTGAGAAACTGGAAAGATTACCATTGACAGTTTCTGAGAAGCCTGTCATTGAATGGATAATACATGGCACCATCACGATACCAGTGACGATTTTCCAATTTCAGTATTGTCTACAGCATATACCAGCAGGCCTGTATGAAAGGTTGGGTAAAGAATACATTGTCGACCTGGACTTTACCGTAAACGCACAAATGTTGGAATGGGGGAAAAAAGGTATTCCTTAGAGGTAAAAATTGTAAAAACTCACTAACTGGTACACTTTTGTGCCAAGGTATTAATTTACACTGAGCCTGCGAAGGTTCTGCAAATAACCTCTCATGCCACCTGCACGGTTCACCCTCCACAGTGATAGAACCAATTTTCAGGCAGCTATCCAATGGCAGCTACGTTATGCTCAATGACCACAGCTGTTGTGGCATGTTGCCAGGAAAAGCATATCTAAATAGTGTGTCATCCAGGGTCACTTGTTGTATGCAAGTATTGTATCCAAAGAGCAAGACAGAAAGGGAGACAGCGTTATGGCCTTCACTGAATATCTCTTCTATACGAATTGATACTTTAAGCAGAATGAAAGTCATTCTTTTACAAAAAACTGTGCCACTGACCTCGTCTAGAGAAACATATGATCTGCAAGTTGCAAGGACTTCTGCAGAGATAGATGCATTATTATCAACACACTGCCCAGTACATTTCGCAGAAATGTTAAGTCAAATCTTAAATATGTCTGATACCAGTGGCATCGCACATGAATTTAAGACGATTTCTTCGGGACTGTTAGCACCATTTGAAGCAGTCCTCTGCATTTTTCCAAATTTCGTGCACTCTGTGTTCGGCGGCCTGCCTCTCATCTTGGGACTCGTAGCAGGAATTCTATTTTTATTCCCTCTGCCCCGATATGGCAAGTCCAGTCACCAGCGATACCCAGACTACCATGGAACAAGCCCTCCTTGCCATGAGGTATCGTGAGAGAATTACACAGATTCTTGGCTTGGCTCGTTTAAGGGATCTGAACACAACTTGGGGGCCGATTAGGATAGCGGATGGACTTTGTCCATCCGCCATCCTGTCGTAAGAAGGGACCGTCCGCCACAGGGGCGGAGGTCCCGTGCGGCGAATTAGGATGCACCCGCCACAGTGGCGGGTGCATCCCGCATTTTTAACATTGCGGCGGGCAGTGCTGAAAGCACCGTCCGCCGCAATGCTAAAAATGCATGTTGTGCTTTGAAACGCAGGGAGGTACCATAGGTACCCCCCATGTGCACCCCCACCCCCCCCTTCACCCTGGGGGCCCACAACGGGCCCCCAAAGCAAAGACGGTATGCCTTTCCACGGCGGCAATGCAGCCGTGGAAAGGCATAAGACCGCTGGCATTGTAATATGGTTGGCGGTGTCTCCGGAGGATGGTCTTGCCATCCCAGCCCTCTACGACCTAGGACCCGAATACCTCAACACGCGCCTGTCCTTCTACACCCCCACCCGCCAACTTCGATCGTCCAATCAAGCCCTCGCCGCAATTCCATGCATCCAAAGATCCACCATGGGAGGAAGATCCTTCTCCTACTTAGCGGGCAAGACCTGGAATTCCCTCCCCACCCACCTCCGCCTCACGCAGAACCACCTCTCCTTCAGAAAACAACTAAAATCTTGGATATTTGATAAGTAAAGCTCCCCCCTCCCTCAAGCGCCTTGAGACCCTCTGGGTGAGTAGTGCGCTATACAAATTTAGACTTGACTTGACTTGACTCCCCCGCCATCCTAATGTGGCGGGGGGTCATTTATGTGAGGATGGCGGATGGATTGCTCCTGCCAGGCGGGCGGTGGCTACTGCCAGCCCGGCGGGGGCAATCCGTCCGCCATCCTAATAGGCCCCGTGGTTCCTTTCATTCAGACCAATCTGGCAAGATTGCATCTTATCTGTTCTGCGATGCCTGCTTTGCGGAGAGGAATGTGTGTTGGACATTTGTCACATCAGTCCTGCCATCAGATGTTGACGCTTTGCTAGGTCCGGTAACGACTCATGCATCGTGTTGCCCCCAATGGCTGCCCATTCTGATGACGGTATTCATTGAGGTCTCACCTGCAAGTCTAACTGAGGGTGAGATACGAGACACTACAGGCACAGGTACCACGTATTGCGGACATTGCTAATGCATCAAACGCTGACGACGATGATCCTCATCTATGCACATTCTGCCTGCTAACTGAAGTGGTTCCACTTTCGCCTACTATGGTAGACAGTTCCTTTGCCAGCCTAGATGATCTGATGTTTTCTCCTGACACCGAGAATAACTTTTGATTAATTCACACAGCGTTCTCTGAACTCTGAAATTCGGCCTTCGTTTTTTCAAAACAAACCGACTAACAAATTTGAACTTTTTTCAAAATAGAACTTGTTGGCACAGAGTAATCTACTTAAAGTAGAACTATTCTTAGAGAACAAGATTTCTTATTAAACTTCCTAATGACAATATTTGGCCTTGTCCTAAAAAAAGAAACAGTTTAAATATTATGCTATGGGATGGTCTCGACTTTTTTTCTGTTCCTTAAAGAGACATTTCATGAATGTAATTTCATTTTTCATAAATGTTAGAATGTATACTCTCATACTATGCTTCATATCAGTTGAGACCTATTTTTTCATACAGTTTATACTCATTTCATGTGAACAAACCTATCAAATGCAATTTGTATTTTGGGTGGGATTGTAAACACTTGCCTTAGATATGTTCAGTGCTCATACATTTAGTTTTATTTAACTTAATATCGTGGAGTGGGTGTTGTATAGGAATCTAGGACCCTAGTGTAATTTTCCCGATTCATGCCCATATATAGGTATAAGAGGAATTACCTTCAATCAATTTCAAAGCTTTATTCGACATTTGTCATAAAAGCATCAATCCCTATCCTATACAATAAATACTATGACTAAAACTTTTCATTTAAAAGACATATTAAACAGTGACAGTCGAATGCTTCTTACAATTAAAAATTATTATCAATTCATAAAAAACAATTAAAATAACAATTATAATAATATACACGCGTTTCAAATATGAGAGCAATTTAAACAAGGCAACCTTATTTCATTATGTTACATTTGACAGTATTGAGCGTGAACGGATTACCCTGGCCCAAGCAAGGAATTTTGCTACCGCAATCGCTACTAGAGCAGAACAATCAGATTTTAATATTCTAAGTGCGGTTGATTGGCAACGAGTACCCATATTTAAACAGACTGGTTTGAGCCATTTGTGCCTTGGACTGGCATATAATGGACAGCAGAACAATAAGTGGGAGATATGCTCTATTTGGTCCTCGCAATGATGACAGTGTTCATCCCGTGAAGGGTTCCAGTGTTTCATAAAAGTATTCACTGGAAGTGTTCCAATCCGGAATTGAAAGTATAATTTCCTGTCATGAGGACGTTCAATTAAGTCCGAATAGTCTTCACACGAAGGGAGCATCTTAATGTCCATAAAGCGAGATGACAAATTAGATGAAGTGCCTTTTTGATACATTGTTAAATGCACCATCTCCCAATACAATTCTTTCAGTGTGGTTTTTGACGGAAAACAAGCCACATCCCTATTACCCCACAAATATTCTAGTTTCAGCTTTACAAGAGTAGCCCGCAAATCCTTTAGCCATGTGATACAATGGAATCGGTCACACTTAACTACATCTAATAATGCTGTTAGATAGTGGGATAGCTCTGGGGTCACCATCAGGCGCCTCCAATATAACAAAGGCCGAAGCCGAGCTATGTCCTCCACATTTTTCCTGCCAAGGTCCAATTTCAAGGGGATTGTGGGCGTACTCTGTGGGGCCATTACAAGTCCTCGAAGAAATCTATTTTCTGCTCTCCCCAAGTCACTCAAATTTGAAAAGCCCCAAAGCTCGGAGCCATACAAACAGGAGCTCAGTACTTTCATGTTATAGATTTCAAGAGCACAGTTAATCGGCTTTGTCAATGAGGCCCGATGTTTAAGGGCTACCACCCCTGCTAATTGGTTAAACTTTAGTACTGCCGTATTAATGTGCGATTTCCATTTCATGTCTCCCTGTAGGATTATTCCTAGATAAGAAAAAGCATCTACTTTCTCAAGTGGGGTGCCCTTGTATGTTATCACGCCCCTGAACGTAGAGTGATAGTTAAGGCACATGAATTTGGTCTTGGTTGTGTTCAGTTCAAGGCCCCTGCCATCACAAAATTCACCAAAGGCATCAACCACTTTTTGGAGACCACTCGGTGTACGCGAGAGTAGAAGCGTATCAACCGCAAACATTAATACGGGCACGTGTGAGCCTGCAATAATTGGTGCATCAGTAGGGAATTTCTTCAGATGGTCAACAATACCATTAATGTAAATTGAAAACAAGGTTGGGGCCAGGACACAACCTTGCCTCACCCCTCGCTCCACTGGAAAAGACTCAGTCACTTCTCCCTGTTTGCCCCATCTGATCTTAGCAAAATTGTTTTCATGAAGGCGTACTAGCAGGGTAAGAAGTTCCTGGCTTAACCCAGTAGCAGCCAGGGTCTGCCACAGTTTTCCTCTTGGGACCAGGTCAAAGGCTGCTTTTAGATCTACGAAGACAGCATATAGTGTGCCCTTTTTAAGATAACATTTCTCCAAAAGATTGTTATAAAGTAGAAAACTTGATCGACACTACTGGTCAAGGGGCGAAACCCTGCTTGGTAAGGTGACAGTATGTTATTTTCATCAATCCATTGTTGCAGCTTGTTCTGGACTAATCGCCCCATTAATTTTTGCGCTGTATCAATAAGACTGATTGGTCTATAATTTTTCGCCAGTGTTTTGTCACCTTTTTTAAATATAGGGATAATTTCTGCTCCCTTCCAAGAAGCGGGAACTTCCCCTCCCATTGCCACTGCGTTTGTCAGCCATGTGAAATAGGTGCACCATGAATTCCTATCAGATAAAAACACATCTGCCGGGATTCCATCCATGCCCGGTGCTTTTCCCCCTGATACACAGTCCAAGGCTAAGCTAACATCTTTTTCAGAAAATATTTTGTGTTTAAAAAAGATACTAGGAGGGGGGGAATTTACAGCATGCATCGGGTTACTTGCATACTGTGGTTTGAAAAACTCAATCCAATCTTTTTTTGCGACATGATTATGTGGCTGTGCGGCTATCCCACCCCTATCCCATTTTACTGTGGCCCAGAATAGCTTGGAGTCCTTGGCTGTGCAAGCCTGTTTCAGCTCGCACCAGCGTTCCTCGTCCCAGCGTTTCTTTGCGTGTTTTTGAGACAATCTATATGCGTCTCTTGCCTTCCTAACTGATATGGAGTTGCCCGTTCTTAATGCGATGCTTAAATTATGGCGTGCCTGTCTACAGTGCGTATCATACCAGCCCTGCCTAGAGTGTTCCTTTTTAGCTCTTCTGGGATCTATAGATTTAGTGACAAAGCTTTGGAGTTTAGAAAAGAATGTTTTATATGCCTCCGTCATGTAGACCTGGAAGTTGGATTTCTCACAGTGGGGCTTAATATTGTTTACTTCCTCTATCACTACTTTTTTTAGGTCCTCAAGTCTCGTTGTGTCCTCAATCAACATTCTCCATTTCAAATGGCGCTGATTGTTTGAGCACACAACATCCTGAGTGACCCGTTCAATTTTGTTAATACCATCTGTAGTCTTGTGATAGGTGTGGAGGGTCAAACACAAAGGATTATGATCACTTTCCATTCTTACCTCCACAGACATGTCTACCAATTTACTCCATGCCCTCACGTCTATCAAAAAATAATCAATTCTGCTAGTGGCCCGTCCATTATCAAATGTGTTACTCTCATTTATATCAGAGGGCGTACGCCCATTTGCCGCTCTCAAACCTCTTGCTAAGCAAAAGCTCTTTAGTTGTATTGCTACAGCACTCCATCTTTTAATGGCTGGAACCTCCAACTGAGGTATGCCCCATTTACTGTCCTCCTCCTCAGACAGAGACCTATCCTCTTCACCCATGGGTTCAAAAGTAGAATTAAAATCCCCACCCACGATTACATGGAAATGTGGGTCCAGTGATTCCAATTCATTTTCTAGTGTAGTTACTACTTCTGAAGTTTCACCTCCACCAACACCCCTGACATATACATTGAACAAAGCCAGTTCTTGGCCGCTGTCCCATCTAATGGTTACTAGTAAAATATCATTTGATGAGGAAAACCTTTGAGTTATTGAACAATTCAACCTCTGGTCAATCCAAATTAATAGACCTCCAGAAGGGCGTCCTGTATGATTTCTAGTTGCTGGTATGTAATAGTTTAGATACCCGTGGTGAAAAACTGGTTTTAATGCCCAAGTTTCTTGTAACAAGATGACGTCAAATTGGTCAATGAAATCAGCCCATTCAGGAGAAGATATCTTATTATTTATGCCTGCTATGTTCCACGAGATAAGGGTCAAAGAAGATGTTCCTGGATTACGTCCTAAATGACTCATATCCTCAGCATTTTCCGCACAGTCAATACTCATTGTTCTACCACCCTTCAAAACATCCTCATTTTCTACTCTCACCCTATTGTCCCCCTCCTGATCTTTATCTACCTCCCCAGGTTTTAGATCTTGGAATTCATTGGGGTCTATTGGCTGTTTGCACAATTTCGTGCATGGGCAAACAACTAGATTTTCCATATTTTGCCTTCTTTTGGATAAGACTGGTGGATATTCGTGCCTTGTGAGTCAATCGCACTCATTTAAGTTGGATAAAGCAGAGAATCTATTTTCCAAGTGCAGCCCCCAATCATGTCTTGGGCTATCCCTAGCACTTCTATTACCCACAACAGACCACTTGGTCCTTAGAACGCTAGGCTTTATCCCTAATCCTCTTCTACTATAAAAAAAATTGAGTGTAAGTGGTATAAGTTCTGCTGTTCTTCGTTGTGGGGGATATAAATTAAACAGGATTTCTGGTAGCACTCTGGGCCCTTCAGATTCAGTACCACACAGTCCCCCGCAAATTTCTTATGTTTACTCCCTATCCACTTCACTCTTCTAGCTGAAATCAAGTCATCTATCAGCTTTTCTTTTCCCCAAGGAGAGATATGCATGTTATTACTCAACCAATTGAATGCTTTATTTAACAATGAATCTGGTAGCTCAGTCTGTCCTTCATTCAGAGGTGGAACATTAGCAAGAATGAGGATCAAAGTTGACGCTTCTATAACCAGCTCTACAGGTCCTGTCTCGATGTTTGGGCCTGGGTCAATGGTTTTCCCTGGGATAGATGGCAGGTCAGCAATAGTAGGGTGGGATCTTTGTATATCAGGGATTAGGCTAACTGTCTGGGTGGGGACTACAACATCTGCTACTCCCCTAGATATCGTTTCAGTAATTTGTTTTTCATTAATTTTATCCAGCACCAAATGCGGTATCTCCTCCACGTTATCATTGGTGGTTTTTAAGAGGATCTCCATTTTATTGACTTTGTCAGTGAGGTGGTCGATTTTAGATAACAACGGCTTGATCAACTTGTTAAATTTGTTGTCCATCATATCCATAAGTTTCTTTATAACTGCATCATCCCAGCCTATGCCCCCTTTTTCTTCTCCCCCTTTACCTTTTGCGGGGTTCTTACTGGGAGGAGTTGCTGGTCTTTTCCTATTTGATCTCAACCCTTCTCTTCTGGGGAGGGCATTAGAACCCCCTCTAGCTGCTCTTGGAGCGGGGCAGGGGCCAATGGTGAGGAATGACACTCAATAAGTTCTATATCATCTTGAAGGGTGTCTTTATCTCTATCGCCCTCTTCAATTATGTCAGGGTTAGTTTTTGAATTTGAGACCACAGAAACATTCAGCTCTAAATCGTCAGCAAAATGCTGAATGGATGGATCTGTGATGTTTTCTGCATCTATATCTACAAGATTCATACATATATTTCCCCCTTGCAATGATGTTGGGGAGTTGCTAAGACCCAAAGAAGATCTACGCTCATTATTAATTTTTGCCACCACCTGCACCAAATAGTTGTCCATGGTGTTGGCTGGAGCGATGGGGGTCTTCTGTTTCGACATGTACGAATCTGCTTTACGCAAATAAACAAGAATTCACTTAAACACCCCGAGACACCCTTGCCAATATTGATAGACAATGCTTTCGCCCTTCTCCCCCCAGATACACTCGCTAGGATTTAAGGAGGCAATAATATATCAATACCTCACCACAGAGATTTTTTTCAGTCAGGGGGTATGGCCCAGTCCAGTCTCTGCCTGTCTCGGACTGTCGCAGACTGTCCGCCCTTAGTCCGGGCTTCGTCCGGCGCGTCCCGCGCGCGTCCTCGCGGGACGATGGCTCTGCCTCGGCTTTAAGCGCCTCCTGGCGTGCTCGCTTCAGGCGACGACGTCACAGGCCCCAAAGGCTGCTGGGAGTTGTGGACCGGCCGGCGGAGCCAAGCCCGGCCGGTCGGTTGCTGGATTGGAGATGGCGGAGCCAAGCCCGGCCGCTATCCAGGGAAGAGAGGGAGCGCTGACAACACGTGCACATGCAGACGTGGTGTACCCCCTCCAGCCGCTGCTCTCCAGTGATGTTGATAAGAATCGTGTTAACAGTTTAGTTCCTCGTCGGTGTCCATTGCAGCACACAAGTGGTAGGAACCTACTCTTCGCGGAACCTTCCAGCCCGAGCTCCGACTGTGGTCGGTTGTGTCCGGGGCACTTCCGGGAGCTCCCAGCGGCGGGCGGAGATGGGGTTTGAGAGGAATTACCTGATCCTTATATAGGCATAGAAATCATTACCATATTTGGACTAAGCCTATGCAGCCCAAATACGGCATGGCTACTTCCACTAAGTTCCGAGAATCAACAACGATTTCTTAGAAAAACCCGCCTTCAGCAGCTAGGGACTTCCCCTTGCCTGAATACTAATTTATCTAGGAAATCATGGCGTTTTCAAAGAACTGACTCTTTGAGTGACGGTATTATGTCCAATCATACGTCAAACTCGGCACCTTCAAGGTATAAATATGCCTACATTTGCCCAGACAAACACACAGTGGTTTGGAGCAGATCGACTAACTACTTGCCCGATGCCCTGCAGCAGCAAGTGCCGAAGGAAGCCGACCCTCCAGCTGACGCACTGAGAGACGCTGTCTTTTCTCCTGCCGAGAAATCCAGCTCCAGTGTTTCCAGGCTACCCTTGAGGGTTGCTGGGAAAACGAGTCCTGAGAGAGAGATACAAGACCTCCTTCATTCTAATCCAAGGTACGGAGCTGATTAGACCCGTAGAGAATTCTTGGATAGATTCTTGGCAGAGAAATACTAAACCTAAGCTACTCCTCACTTACTTCTTCCCTTGTACTAGACTTAGGTTAGGTACACCGGGGTAGGTGTATTTTAGAAGCACCAGTTGAGTACTTTTAGTCATTATTTTATCACTGTATGTATTATATATGTTTTAGGCAATTTATGGCTTAGAAACCATATCATGCTTTTACAGTACTACTTTATAATACTTTTCGTATTATACGCCTTGTACTTTATAACCCATATCTCTTTACTGGGGGTGAATGTTTTGATTTGCTCTGCATTCCGTCCATAAATTGTGTCTTTTGCTTCAGATGAATGTCTGACAAAATATAGAAAGACATAATATCGAGGTACAAAAATATCGGAGCATTAATATCGATGTCAACAATATCGACATCCTATCTACAACAAGGTAAGTACAAAAATATCGGGGAAAAATATTGAGGTTAAAAATATAGTTTTAAAAAAAATATTGGTTTTTTTCATTAAAATACATATGTAAAATAAATTAAATACTACTTAAAAATATAATAAACATAGTTAAAAATATTTTATAATATTTAAATTAATAAGTAATATACATAATTTAATAAAGAACTTAATTAAACATATGCATATACTATATAATATATATACTTACTTAATAATCAGTTTTAATACTTATTTTAATAAATTATAAATAATTAAAAATATTATAAATTACAAATTCATCTCTACACATAAAATATTAACATAAATAAAAATTAAATAATTATGCAACACAATTTTTTTTTAAATTACTTTTAATATTTTTACAATTAATTATATACTACATTTGCTAAAACTATACAAAATATATTAAATAACAGAGGGAATAAAATACTATTATGACTCCCAAAAAAACAACAGTAAGTAAAATGTTGGGTAGCGTAGAGGTAAAAAATACTATTCCCATTCCAAAGAGTGCAACAGTAGAGAAAGTGTTAGATAGCGTAGGGTTAAAACTTACTATTCCCACTCCAAAGAGTGCAACAGTAGGGAAAGTGTTGAATAGCGTAGGGGTAAAAATTACTATTCCAACTCCAGTGAGTGCAACACTAGGGAAAGTGTTGGATAGCGTAGGGGTAAAAATTACTATTCCTATTCCCACTCCAAAGAGTGCAACAGTAGGGAAAGTGTTGAATAGTGTAGGGGTAAAAATTACTATTCCAACTCCAGGGAGTGCAACAGTAGGGAAAGTGTTGGATAGCGTAGGGGTAAAAATTACTATTCCCACTCCAGAGAGTGCAACAGTAGGGAAAGTGTTGGATAGCGTAGGGGTAAAAACTACTATTCCCACTCCAGGGAGTGCAACAGTAGGGAAAGTGTTGGATAGCGTAGGGGTAAAAATTACTATTCCCACTCCAGAGAGTGCAACAGTAGGGAAAGTGTTGGATAGCGTAGGGGTAAAAATTACTATTCCAACTCCAGAGAGTGCAACAGTAGGGAAAGTGTTGGATAGGGTAGGGGTAAAAATTACTATTCCCACTCCAGAGAGTGCAACAGTAGGGAAAGTGTTGGATAGCGTAGAAGTTAAAAATAACATACTTATAAATAAATTAATATTTTAAAATATTTAAAAAATGAATTATTAAATGAATCTAAACTATTTACAAATACCAATACATCCATATTAAAACAATAATTACCAATGAATAATTAAGTAAAAATAAATTAATAATAAATACTAATTAATAATAATTAATCACCAATAATATAATTAACTAAAACAATTAATTAAAATAAATTATTACTTAATTACATTAAAATTACTTCCCACACTACTCCCCTATGAACTCATAACCCACCACAGAACATAATTATCAATTAATCAATTATTAACAATTAATTACCAATTAATAATTAATTAACAATAATATAATTAACAAAAACAATTAATTAAAATACATTATTACTTAATTATATTTAAATTACTTCCCGCGGTATTCCCCTATAAACCCATAACCCGCTACAGAACATAATTATCAAATAATCAATTAATTAAAATTAATTACCAAATAATAAAAATGAATTACCAATTAATTAAAATGTATTTATAATTCATAAAAATAAATATTTAATTTAGTATGATTAAATTACTTCCCATCCTATTCCCCTATAAACCCACAACCCGCTACAGAACATAATTGCCAATTAATCAATTAATTTAAATGAATTACCAATTGATAAAAATTAATTACCAATTAATTAAAATAATGTATAATTCCTAAAAATGTATAATTAATTTAGTGAAATTAAATTACCACCCACCCTATTCCCCTATAAACCCACAACCCGCTACGGTATTAAAATACAAAATTTAATTAAATTACATTAAAAAAATACATATTAAATACAAAATAATATACATAAAAATCATATAAAAATTGATATCAGAAACATTGATATTACTAACATCGATATTAGTAACATCGATATTACTAATATCGATATTAACAAAATCGATATTACTTGCCTTCTATATTCTGTCCCTTCGATATTTAAACATCAACATTATTGTATGTCGATATTTAAAAATCGATATTTTGTCTCCCTACCGCTTCAGATATGTGAGCCAGGGATTACTTTATTGTTTGAAGTTGTGCAAACAGTACTTCTGACATGCCTGCCTCCGACTGCAATACTGAATCTAGCTACGAAGGGTATGAGTAGGATCTCTTCAGCAAAGATATAATCCCAGGAGAAATTTCTGGCATTCTTCCACAAACCTATATGTATTCTAAAGTGGAATGAGGATGAACAACAAATCCATAGACGTTCCATGTCAGTCGTAGGAGAATGGAAAGTCAGAGTCAGGGCAATGTCAGATCCTGAAGTCAGATCAGAGGAACAGATGCAGGTCAGGGCCTAGCGGTATAGAAACAGCCCATAATGTGACATAGGAGCACGTTAAGTTTTGATTAATTCATGAAATCAACATTGCAGCAAGACACAATTGCAACAAGTGCACAATTCAGGCGAAAGGTTTTGAAGCATTGGGTTAAGAACATACCCTTTTAACAAACAATGCTGATGCTGCCTCTGCTACTGTAATTGTGCTCCTTGGCTATTCATAAAGTAATATTTACGAACAGTGAGAGGTAATCTCCAACCAAGTTACCATAATATTGTGACCCAATGCTGTGACTTGACCTTCATAATAGGTCATGAAGTATATGGTCTGCGGAAAGAAGACCATAACACTATGCATTTGTGCAGGTAACAGTGCAGAACTTGACAGACTGACATAGTGACCTCATACAGTTTACATCCTATCTGGACTGCAGCTTTTAATAATAATAGTTTTTTTATCTACAAAAGAAAATGTAAGACAGTTGAAGGAAGGACCACCCATGAAAATCAAAAAGGTTTTTCATATCTTCTCGAAACAACATATGGCTCAGCCAGATTTAAGGTACTTAGAATTAAAGGTGCTGTAATTGTTTTACATTCATGCCTGTTTGTACATATAATTCTGTGCTTGCGAATTCAGAAGTAAGTAGGAGCATAAAAATGGCGTTACAGTCATTTACTCAAAGATCACACAAAACTATTACGCTTGATGGTACCTTGGTTGAAGTTAAGGCTCAATGTTATGGACCTCTGGTTAGATACTGAAACCCAGTTTGACCCAGTCAACTGGGTCAAACCCAGTTAGACCCGTTTCATTTTCTGCGCTGCATCGCCAAATGCGATGCAGTGAGAGCAATGAAATTCATTTTATTTATTTATATATTTACTTACCTCTATTTGGCCGCATTCCTTACTTTAGTACCCCCCACCCTGACCCAAGTCACCGCCCGGCAGCACTCCCACCATGGGCTGCTTCTGGTTGGGTATCTCCTACTTGGAAGGCATTTAGTACACCCAGCGGGCTTTAAGAAGTTGTGGTGCACTGTGCACTCTATTCCCTTGCAGTCTACACCCACTCTTTACAACAGACACATATATCTTATAAGTTAAACACTCACTGACATTGGTGTGAAACTGACCCCGCATGTTTAACGCGCCTTGTTCGACAAGTTCAACAGTTCACTAATCTCAACCATCATTTTTGCAGAATCTTATCTGTGCATTTATCCAACACCCACAGCCCTAGATCATATTGGCCCTCTGTTCAATCAAAACGTAAATGCGCATACATTTTCTCAGATGGGTTGAAGGCCAGCTCCCTGGATTTTCTTGGCTTCTATATTCTGACCCTTATTGCACTGACCTCTGCGTTTGGATCAGCCCAGTCAGGGTGTTACCACAACCTTATATTCAAGAAATTCTAGAATGTACACGGGTGTTAAAACTAGCTGCTCCCTCTTGTCCAGTCCTAAATCCCATACAGACAGGAAGCCACTTTGCCATTAAATCTTCCCAGAAAATACGGCTAGTATTTGTTTCTTAATGCTGTCTCCTACCCCCAAGCCCTGATCTCCCGTTGAGCAGTAAAATACCGCCATAGTTTGGGCATAGAGGCCCCCTAACAGGGCTCGAGTCGGGGTACCACGCGAGTGGACGGCGTCCCCCCACTTATTTTACCGGGTGGACGCCGTCCCCCTGCACCTCAACCGCAGACCAAACCTACATTTCCAACGGAACTGAAAAAACATGATCTCGCAGGTTCACTGCTGTACCTCTGAAAACACCGACTCCTTTATACGTTTGTTCTTTGACATAATAAAAAGTAATTGTTCTGGAATGAGTTGTTCAGAGAAATTAGGTATTTGGTTCAAGTAGAGCACCCTTTTCTTCAGCAGGGAGTATCCGTAAATTACGTTTTTTTTTCGTTTTTGAATCAAGTTTAAGAGGCAGGACGCTGCATACGCGCTGGCTTCGCAGATGCAATCGCATCTAAGGGGTGAGTGAGGGGAGGCAATGAGCCCAATGGTGCAAGCCACCTTTCTTGACGTCACTTACTGTCGTGACGTCACTTCCGGTGACAGCGCCCCCCCATACTTCTTTTTTTAGGACTCGTTCCCTGCCCCTAACACCTCTGTGACCCAGTGCCGGTGCACCTGCTGCACTAACACCAACACCCCCTCTTTTAACCCTACCCACTACCCCCACGAACACTAAAGAGTCACTTTCTAATCAGGCGCGTTGGGTCTCCCGTGAAGTGCGCATTACAAATTGCATCGCCTGCTCGCTTCGATGGGGGCTCACAGGGGAGTCTGCTGTTGATTGCTTCTTAATGAATTTCAAAACTAATAACTTTAATGAGCAACATATGTTCGCTCTCGTTGCGAGCTAATAAAGAAATCATTGCATGGAAATAAAAACCATATTCTTTTGCAGAATGTTCCTATTTAACATCCAATAGCACCAGCTCCCAAATGTAGGATGTCTTCTGGTTAGAAGCATCTGTTGAATTTGTGTACTCGTATTTTTTTTTGCTTGTGTGGCTTCTTTACAGTTTCACGGTGTACCAACACTAGATGCATTTAGTTTGTACCGCATTGTGCTCATGGAAGAGGCTTCTGGACTCAGTGATACAGTACTCTGCTCCAGTTTCTTGATTATGCCAAGTGATGAAAACGTACGCATCAGTCTGTTAATCACTAATATTAGTGGCACACCTAGCTTACTAATAGATAAAAACATGTTGAACAGTAAGCATAGTGCCTTGATGACATACGGTTTCTCTCATAGCATCTGGTCGTCTTCTCCTCATCTTCCTACTTACTTATGCAGTACTGTTTTAGACCTCTGATCAACCCTGGTTGCCCAAAACACTTTTTTGCTTATTTTTTCCTCTTTACAGTTAGGCCACAAAGCTTAACACAGTTCTCTTACCTTGCCTTACAATAGCTGTGTAAGGCTCCACTTATTCTGGCGCGTACATGTCCTAGCCATGATCTTAATCGCAAAACCCATTTTACTCTTCCTAACAATGAGAAGAGAAATTGACAACTTGGAGTAATTTTGCATTACAATACTTAATCTGGAGGTTACTCCATACAGTTCATCCTCGACCCTTCTTTACTTAATGTGTAGATGCAAAGCGAAAGAGGCACAGGTTCCTAATACAAGGAGCAGACAAGTCCACAGAGTGTCCTCAATAACAAAGATATAGAACAAA
This sequence comes from Lissotriton helveticus, assembly GCF_964261635.1. Lineage (NCBI taxonomy): Eukaryota > Metazoa > Chordata > Amphibia > Caudata > Salamandridae > Lissotriton > Lissotriton helveticus. Next base: position 448,138 of record NW_027611905.1, on the reverse strand, counting down.
GCCCACTTCAAGATACTCAACCCAACCAAAGCTCCCAAAATATTGTGAAGAGCGTGAAAGACAAGCCTCTGGTGGGGGCTTTCCATTCGTCCACATGGAGAATGATTCCTGCCTCTGCCCAGAATGCTGCACTCCTAGATGAGGCAACGCAACTGGAGTAAACTCTTGCAACCTACCTGGCCATTTAGTCAAGGCATAAACAAGCACTTTGAGATTGTGCGTGGGCGATTCGTAAAACATTGATCAGAATGAGCATAAGAAACTGTCCTGTCAAGATGAACCTGCTCCCTCTGTTCACATCCAACTCCTTGTGATAACTTTTACAGGTCATTTGCACAACCCATTAGTGGAAGTAAAAGGCAGTCCATGTTTGTTGGAAAATCAACAGCATTTTTACATCAACATACCCTAAATGATCGTTAGAAGAGGAGCTTTATCAATAAGAACTGCCAAGTAATCACACACCTACCAGACTTTATTGTCACAGAAAATTAGACATTGATAAGTCAAGGGTGACCTGCTCAAGAGGCTTGAATGGATGATGCTGCATAACACACAGCAGGATCCATTGTAGATAAATCAATGCATTAAAGGATTCAATACAATTAATGGCCCATTATTAATGAAGGAATTGTGCTAATTATTATAGATTATAGAAAAACATTGTGGCCACCCATTGGCTCCCTGGCAAAACTATATGAATTCCTTTCTAGTCGGAAACTGTCTGGCTTGGCCTGACTCCCTTTGATTTATGCATGAATTTCCCAGCCCTTCCAGTAGCCCCCTCGCCACTCAGCTTTAATTGGCAAGAAAATAAACCAATCCCTCCTCTGTTGGGCTTATGTAAATATGGCCCTGATTTCACTGCTTTCTCTTTCCACCAGGAGGCTCATTATCGTTGGCATTCGAGCACCTACCTGTTTGATATCAATGCTCCTCCACTGCAGGCACATATGTACGCTTGGTAGTAGTGTTCTGTTTTAATTACACCGTGCTGTTTTACCTACGTGCCTTCAACAACAAAACCATCAGGCTCCAAAGCACCATCAGCCAGCTACATATTTCTCAGGATGGGACCTGAAATCAGATTCACCCAAGCCCCATATTATTGTACCTGCTTCTGTCATGGAAATGTATCTTTGATGCAGAAGGCACTCAGTTCCCGCCCCGTTGGCCCCTCCTTGAACACTCTCTTACTTGTATGTATGTACAAGTATGACTGTGTGCATGTATGTGGTATTTTTCAAGACAAAAATTTAGTAAACTGCTGTAACGGGTGAAAAGGCAGAGATAAAGTTAATTAATGATTGCAGGTGAAGATGGGTTCTGAGAATGGAAGCGGACTGTTACTTTATTGTAATATAGTGTTTTTTAGGTGTGTTTTCAGCTGTTTTCTAAATTGGAATTGGATTATGGCTGTCCTGATGGATACAGGGATGTAATTCCAGGTCATGGGTGCATAGAGTGAGGAAACCTGTTGTCTTGGTTTTTCTCCATTTTGTATTATTTTCAACCGACGCACAAACTGCATTTCATGGTACATTTACTAGTACTACAATAGTGAAACTAAAGCACAAAAAAATTCTATCCCCAAACCTACACATGTAAATATCCACCTCCACCTGTTTTTGTATGGCAAAGAAAAAAGTGGGAAGGATATGAGAGAGTGGTTGAAAAACCGGAAATACTTACTATAAAATAGGTGGGGTTTAGGAAGGAGTAAGGAAGGGCTTAAGGGAGGTTTATTACAGATTTAGGGAGGTACAGACAGCTACCCAAAAAATCAAAAACCCATTGCTATTTCCAGACTGCACTTCTAAAGTTACTACAGCCCAAAAGGGCCCCAAACAGTGGTAAATGTTCTCCAGCTCAAAGATGGAGTAAGTCCAGCAACACATATGGTTAACCACTAGTACTGCAACAGCCTCTCTTCGAAAACAATGGAGATAGAGACTTAAAATAAAACCCTTAAGGAAATAATGTTCAACTAAAGTAAATTATTTAAGCTATGGAACAAAAAAAAATAAAAAATAACATTTTTATTTTAAAACAATTTCTAAAACTAAAACATATTCTTTTTTAAATTTCTAAAGTAATATAAGATTGTTTTCATTAAAATATTATTGAATTACTTTTAACCAATTCTATAAATACATTTTTATAATTTTTAATACATAACAATATATGTATTTTTAAATGTTTGGTGGAAAATTCATAATTAAAACTGGAGAAAACAGAATTAAGTTTTAATTTGAAATTAAAATTAAGTTAACAGTCCTGTAGCTTTTGTTTTACTTTGTTCTACATTTCAAATACATATATAACATTAATTGTGCTTAATTAATATGCCTGATAACATTTATAGGACAAAAGTGAGAAAGGGAAACAAGTGCCAGAATGTGATTATCAATTAAATGCGTCCCATACCTACAACCCAACTTTCCTCCCAGTTCTGCCTTTTATTTCATAGATTGAAAATTCAATTTCAAATATAGAGCATATCTGCTGTCAGAAGTGTGTATATTCCAAAGGGTTAACAACTCTTCAGTGCTTAGCATTTATAAGTTGAAGAACAAAGGTGGCAACAAAACATATGCCCATACATTTAGTAGGACTGATCTGTCCACACCAGCTCCTAAAACATGAAAGGTTGCAGTAAGAGTTATAACTGTTCCCAGCATATTGGTCAGTTTCATGCAATGCCTTCTCAAATCCCTGAGCAATGTTTAGATAACAAATACATGGCCCTCGTCCACATCCTATACGGAGCATTTAGGGCAATTTGGGTCTTTTGATGTAGCCTACTTGGAGTGAAATATAGCCTGTGTTTAGTCTCATAATATTACATTAGTGGGATAGTGTTAAGTAGGTATTTGCTGCTCAATTTAAAGCTGTGAATCATCACATCCGTCATGAGTGTTGTATTCAAAGCCTTTGACCAACTCTATGCTAGCCTGACGTTGCAGCTAGGTAGTCATTGCCTCAGGGACACATATCATTTTTTTATATTGGCTTAACATTTTCGTTCGATAACTTTATTTCGGCCACTAAGAGCCATTAAAAGTACAGAATAAAACAGTACATACAAGATAAGATAATAAATACAAAGGCAGGAAAATAGTAAATTACAGGTTAAAATATAGTTCTGTATCAAGCTAAGAATAGATTAAACATAAATTGTATTATCGAACACAGACATCATATTAAAAGGGTAGGAGCTACTGGGCAATGGCCGAATTAATCAGGTTCCTGAGTCTGTACCACATGGCATTCAAAAAGCGTGACACAGCAAATACAATGGGCGGGTGAGTGTCATATTTATGCACTCGAAAAGCTTGGGCACACTGGCGGAAGCCTAGGTTCCTACAAATTGCTAACACCCAATAATTCCAAGCAGCCTGATAAGCTGGACAGAAAAAGAGAACATGGATTTCATTTCCCAGGGGGGTTCCGCATGCGGGGCAATCCATGCTCTTATTAGCATCCCATTTACAGGCAAATGCCTTTAGGGGCAAAGTGCACATCCTGAATTGCATGTATAATTTCCTGGCTAAAGCAGGGTGTATCAGGTCTAAGAATTCCTCCATTTTATATTCTGTTTTAACTTGCAGGAATTCGGTAGTCAATCTTCCCCCATCAGTGCTCGCATTCAGGGATGCTAGATTATGTTTCCTGAAGTGAGTGAGCAGATTAGCTTTAGATAGCTCCAAGCAGGTTACATCAGGGGTTTCCCACAATTCCGGTAGGCCAATACGAATGCAAGTAGACTTTGGGGCCGATTCCGATTCGGGAAAAAACGCTCCAAATAGCCGCTTTGAGCGTTTTTCCCATACGAATCATACCCTGCAACGTCCCCCGTACGTACGACGAAGTACGATTCGTACCAGGAGCCGTACTCCGTACGAGTCGTACAGAGACCGTACGACTCTAATCTCCGTATGATTCTCACTCGGAACCCGCGGTACGCGACATCTGTACGGTTTGCGGCTGGTTTTTACAACCCAGCAAGTACGATACGTGTCGGGTACGCACCGTACAACCCTTTTTTCCATGGGAGCTGAAAACAGCCGTAAAAGCAGAGTTCGCGCCGAAACAGGTACGGAACGGCCCCCCCGGGTACGGTGCGTACCCCCCATGATCGCAAGAGTACGGTGCGTACCCCTGCGATCATGGGGTGTACACACCGTACCCCATGTATGCTGGGTGTACGCATTGTACCCCATATACACTGGGTGTACGCATCGTACCCCATGTACGATGGGTGTACGCATCGTACCCCATGAACGCTGGGTGTACACATCGTACCCCATGTACGATGGGTGTACGCATCGTCCCCATGTACGATGGGTGTACGCATCGTACCCCATGTACGATGGGTGTACGCATCATACATGGGGTAGGGTGCATACACCCATCGTACATGGGGTACGATGCGTACACCCAGCGTACATGGGATACGGTGCGTACACCCCATGATTTCAGGGGTACGCACCGTACCCCTGCGATCATGGGGTGTACGGACTGTACGGTGTGTATGTGTTTGTGTGCTTTTCTGTACGACTCGCCCTTACCTGACGTGGATCGTACGAATCGCGTACTCATACCCCGGTCCGGATCGGACGCATTCACGGAATACGGATCGTACTACGCGACTCGGACGGATGGGTACGATTCGTACGGACAGGGCTCCGGATACAAATCGTGCAGACGTTTTTTTCCCAGAATCGGAATCGACCCCTTTATGTGGGTCAGCCACCGGATATTCTTCCTTCTCAGAGAATCCCAAATGTCCCTGAATTCGTTCTTGTAACACACAAGTTCAGGTACGGACCATAATCTCTTCCAATATGCTAGAGGGCGAAATGTCATTACCTCCTCGATTGGGAATAGCCCCAAATCGAGGCAAAGGGGTACGAGAGGGGTGCTCACTGGTAGACCCAATATATTTCTCATAAATGTGTGTTCTACCTTGGATAGACTGGTAGATTTCTGGTGACCCCATAAATCTGCCCCATATAAGGCTGCCGCTCTAGCCTGGGCGTTATAGATTTCAATTACTGGCACTGCCGGTTTGAACTCAGACTCTCTGTGCAATCTCTGGATCCCCCCCACCACTTTAGTCAGTTTAAGTGCAGCTTTCATCAATTGCGAATCCCAGTCGAGGTGTTCACCAAGGGTAATGCCAGGTAGTCGAAGATCTTAACTCTCTCCAGCGGGGTTCCACTCATAAGGGGATTCGGGCGTGTCTGCAACGGGGGGTTGAAAACCATGAACTTGGTTTTGTCAAGGTTTATCTCCAGACCCCTGGATACACAGAAGTCGGCAAAGCCATCCAGGGTTCGTTGAATGCCCGTCGATGTCTTGGACAACAACAGGGTGTCGTCCGCGAACATCAGAGCGGGCACTCGTCCAGTGACTAACCTCGGAGCATCAATATCTTTAACTCCGAGAAGATGGTTAATTAGTCTGTTGATATACAAACAGAACAGAGTTGGAGCCAAAACACATCCCTGGCGTACCCCTTGATTCACCAGAAAGCGAGCAGTCAGGTCACCCAGCCTACCGCACCTGACCTGCGCATAGGTACCAATGTGTAAGCGCATTAGGACATTCAGGAGGTAGTGTGGGAGGCCCAGATCGAGTAATACCCCCCACAGTTTGTTCCTGGGAATCAGGTCAAATGCTGACCGCAGGTCCACAAAGATCATGTAGAGGCTGCCACCCTCTACAATCACCGTTTTCCAATAAAGGACCTGAAGTCTAAATAGCTGGTCCACTGTAGATATGCCCCACCTAAAACCGGCCTGGAAAGGAGATATTATCTCTTTTTCTTTCATCCAGCTCTGTATTCTATCCAGAATAATCCTGCCCATCAGTTTTTGAGTGACGTCTATCAGGCTAATAGGCCTGTAATTAGACGGTTTAAGAAGGCAACCTTTTTTAAAGATGGGAACTATTTCGGCGCAACACCAGGAGTCAGGGGGATTCATGTAATTGAGTATGGCATTATAGAGGACACAAGGGTACAGGGCCCAGATTTTTGGTTGGGTCCGGACAAGATCTCCCCGTAACTTATCTAGGCCGGGCGCCTTGTTCAGAACCAGCTTAGAAATAGCCCCTTCCACCTCCAGGAGCGTAATCTCCCTGGCCCCTCCAGTCGATACTCGTGGGGGAGGCATGGGGGAGAAACTGCTGGACCATCGTCGGACGGAGAGGCATATAAAGCCTTAAAGTGGCCTAACCAAACAGTCGCGGCTATATTAGGTTTGTTAGCTTGATTGCCCGCCCTGCTTCCACAGGTGGCAATTGTCCAAAAGGATTTTGAGTCCTTTGCCTTAAGGGCAATTCTAAGTTCTTCCCATTTTCCCGCCTCCCACTCTTTCCTTTCCCTCTCAATAACCCGTTTGTAGAGGTGCCGTTGGTATATAGTCCTTGTCTTGTCCTGAGATTTTACCGCTTGGATCAAGTCCTTTTTGACTTTCCTACAGGTGGCATTGTACCAGGGGTGTGCCGAAACAGTTGTAGGCCTAGAACTTCCTACCGGGTTAAAAATCTTAGCTAGGTTCAGGAGGACCCCCTGATGAATATTCAGAGGCTCATCTCCGAAACCTCGGTCCGGAGTGTGGGCCTCCCATTTGCCCATGTCACTTAAATATGGCAAGGCCCTTTGGTATAGATGAGCAAACTTTTTTGGGGATCCTAAAATCTGTGGCCTTTTGACTCTCCTCCTGTTGTTAGGTAATAAAGGCGGAGGGTCTGTATTAAGGTCAGAGGCAAATTTGGACAGGCCTAGACTCCCTGGTTTCAATGTCAGGACCAAAGGGTTGTGGTCACTGTCATCCCTGGTATATATCTGAAAATCCAGAACCAGCCCCCAAGTTCTGGGTTCCACCATGATATAATCAAGAATGGAAGTATGGCCTACTCTGTTAAAAGTCATTCGACCTGGTCTGTCCGAGTGTGTCCGTCTGTTGCAAGCTCTAAGGGAAGAGGAAAGGGTGAGAGAGTTTATTTGGAGAACCAGTAGAGTCCAGGCTCTAACTACCGGAATCTGTGGTTCAGGGACATGCCAGAACTGGTCCTCACCGTCAATGCCCTCATCGGTTACATTAGTGAGTGACTCATACTGGCAGTTGAAATCGCCTCCAACTATTAAAGTGGTAGCCGGATTAAGGGTCAATATGAACTGCCTGAGTTGGTCAATAGCAGCGGACACCTTCCCGCTTGGGGTTGGTCGCGAGTAGATATTTATCAAAGCCGTTTGTCTACTATCCAGGAGAGTGAGGAGAACACACTGGACATCCAGTGAGTCTGTGGTAATGGGCTCTGCCTGGGCCCCCAGATGGGTGCCTATCCAGATACTCAGTCCCCCAGAGGGTCTTCCCCTACCCCTCGAGGTTGGCGGAATATTAAAGATGGAAAACCCACTCCTCTGGATGTCTCCCAAAGCCCATGTCTCCTGGAATAGGCAAACATCATTTTCCTCCACAAAGGAGCCCCACTCTGGACACGGCAGCTTGTTTTTAATCCCAGCCACATTCCAAGAGAGAATTTTAATAGATTTCCTTGGCTCCCTCCGCCCTGTTTCCCTTTCGGTTGTGTCAGAGCGTGCCTTGGTGTTGTTCCCACTTGGCAGTGATCCCGACTCCACGGGCTCACCTTCGTGAATCCCATCCTCTTTGGCCTGGGCTGCTAGGGAGCTAGTATTCACCTGCCTTGGTGATTGAAAGGGGCTGGTTGGTTCCCCAGACTCCTCAGTCCTGGCCCTGGTATCAGTTTGCAAAGAGTTGGATCGATTATCACATGCAAGCAAAACCGTTACACTCGGGGTTTGAACCATCTCCTCTAACTGCCATTCCCGTGTCCCACCCTCGTCCGCCGCTAATGCTGGATTGCTAGCAACCCCCAAAGTTATTGATTGGGGAGTACCAAATGCTGGAATGACCCTATGATTCTCACTGGTTCCCCCCCTACCCGTACGCCAAGGGTTCTTAGTGGGAAAATGGCCCCGTAGGGGACCAGTAACATTGGTAGGGGACCTAGAACTATCAAGTCCGGGACATATGTCAGGTGTACCCTTCCCTTCAGCAGAAAAATGTTGTGGGGTTGGCTGTCAGTCAAGTTGGTCCAAGACACTAAATCTATTGCTCAGAGGGAGCCAGTCACTGCTTGGGATATTGGAGTTATTTCCTATACAGGAGGCTTGGGGAACCCGGGTCCCATGGCCCCACAAATCGAAACCTCCCCGGGACAGAAGCCCTCTGGGAACACTAGGGAAGGGGTAGAAATAAGTCAGAGGGAGAGATTGGATTTGCGTACCAATAGTGGCCCAGGGCCAATCGCATATGTGGTCCACCACCCTTCCACTCCTGAAGTTAATGACTACACAGTCACCCTCTATGTTTTTCACCCTTGACCCTACCTAGTCCATGCGACGTGCAAAGAGGATTTTGCTAGATGCCCTTCCCGAGTTCTGCCTGCAGTACTTTCCCTCGACTGGACCGTATGGCCCCCTCCTACCATACTTTGGATAGTCATACCAGCTGCATTGTTTGTAGGAGGGCACGCAGGAGGATGTGAGATTACAGTATCACACTCTTGTAGCCCAACAGTGATAGCATTTAGAACATTAACCTGTGTAACAACCCCCTCCCCAGGAGCAGCCACGTGTTGCTGTTCTAAGCATAGGAGTCTATTTTCGATAGCGTTAAGCCTATCATACAGAGGGAGGCAGGACTTAGTGAGGATGTTTTCCAGTTTGGCCCAGAACTCATCCCCCAGTTCCGTGGAGCGTCCAGCTTCAGGGGCCAGTTGAATCAATGGCACTTGTTCGGTTCTAAGGTCAGTGACCAGACTGCCATTGATTGGTGCCATTTGACCATCCCGAACATTGGTGCATTTCTGGACTTTAGCTTTCCTTCTATTTATCGAGGCACCACCGCGCTTCCTTTTAGAAGTAGTCACCAAAGGATCATGGCCCAATTTTGTGTTGGTAGCAGAGCGAGTCTGAAGTTTCCGGGGAGGCGAGCTCAATGTGTCAGAGTTTTGGGCAGGGGCGCAATGTACACTAGGTGCATCATCTTCAGTATCAGATAGATCCAGAGGTCTAATTTCGATTTGGACCTGGTGAAAGCCCTGATTCCCATCGCCTGAGGGAATATTAGCAGAAGGTCCTTGTGGGATAGGCGATGGTACCTGCGCCAGAAGTCCCAAGTGGCCCGTCCCGTCCTCATTCGGCCTCGAACGGGCTCAAACGGGCGTGCCCTTGGCCTGGACTTCGCCCGGCGCCCACCCGCGCGCGCGTCCCGTGTCGCGGGGGCGATGTGGGTAATTAGTAGACCCTGCTGCTGTCAGGGAGGGAGGGGCTGCGTCTCTCCTCTCGGCCCCACTGCTGTGTGGCCCTGTAGTTCCCAGGTGTTCCGCTACTTCAAGCCGCCACACAGAAACACGTTCGAGCAGTAATTATACTCCTGCTGCTATATGGGAGGGAGGGGCTGCGTTTCTCCTCTCGGCCCCTGTAGTCCCCAGGTGCTCCTCTGCTTCAAACCGCCACACAGAAACATGATGCGTCTCCCGCGGAGCGGGAGACGCGAGAAGTAATTATACTCCTTCTGCTGTCAGGGGAGGAGGGGCTGCGTCTCTCCTCTCGGCCCCACTGCTGTGTGGGCCCTGTAGACCCCAGGTGCTCCGCTGCTTCAAGCCGCCACACAGAAACACGATGTGTTTCCCTAACATTTTCAATATCTGTCTTTCATCGGAATGTATATCTAGTTTCATTAAATAATTCCTAATTTATAAGCATTTACAAATGCTCCTCTAAGAAGTAGATAATCATTTTTAAGAGTGTTGTATGCACATGTATGTTGTACTTTATCGCTCCAAGTTGTATAACCCCTCCTTTAGCCTATTTCTATTACCATTGTAAAGTAACTCAGACCACCACTGTGTTGTCATAGTTAAGAATGGGTTTCCATAGAAAATGTTTTTGCGGATTGCTGCTGTCTTTCGAGCCGCTTGTCAAATCTTTACAACACTTTCCACAAAAAAGAAACAGCCAATTAAGTTCCTTTGTAAAAAAGGTTTGGGGTGATCCGTCAAGCTGTGGTGGAGAAAGGGCTTGCCCCAAAATATGTTTACCCTGTGTAATTTCTCATAGGAGAACTAAACAGAACTACAGCTAAACGTTCTGAATGGAATTGCACCAAATTTGGATCAAATCTAGATGTTTACCCAGAAAAACTTGGTGTACATTTGTTCAGTAGTTTTTGAAAAATGAAGGTAAGTAAAGGAAAGTAAAGTAAAGACAGAGTGGCTAAAATCAGAAAGAGGAAGACACACACAGAGCACGCAGGAGCCTGCAGGTGGAGGAGGTCTACGAACAACTTACCTGGATTACCAGAAGGCGCTGAGGGCAGTGCCTTAATGGTGGAGCTGCGTGAGGGGGTAACAGTTACCCTGACCAGGAGGTCGGAGGTCTTGCCCACCTTGGCGCGCGGCTGCTGCCATTAAGTAGGGGTTGGAGGAGGGTGAGCAGCAGGGAGGTGGGAGCGGAAACACGATGGGGAGGAGCCGCAGAGGCAGAGAAAAGGCAACTCAAAACAGGAAACCAGAAAGAAAAGGCAGAAAAAGGCAAATAAGGCAAAAAGGTAAAACAGGCAAATAACCGGAAAGACAGAAAGAGCCAAAAACAGAAGGAGGAAGACACACATAGAGCAGACTAGCAAAAGATTGGGCTCTTCCACAAGACCACCAGGGATGAGGCACAGGTGGCAGCCTGCGGGTGGAGGAGGGCCTCGAACACCTAACCTGGATCGCCAGAAGGTGCTGAGGGCAGTGCCCTAATGGTGGAGCTGCACGAGGGGAGAACAGTTACCCTGACCAGGAGGTCAGAGGTCTTGCTCACCTTGGCACGCAGCGGCTGCAATAAGTAGGGCTCGGGGAGGGTGAGCAGCTGGGAGGCAGGAGCAGGGACAGGCTGGGTGGAGAGGCAGCGGGGGCAGCAGTGGCGGGGAAAAGGCAACGCAAAACAGGAAACCAGAAAGAAAAGACAGAAAAAGGCAAATCAGGTCAATAACAGGAAAGACAGAGAGAAGCAAAAACAGAAAGAGTAAGACACACTCAGAGCGGACTAGCAGAAGAGCAGGATCTTCCACTAGACCACCAGGGATGAGGTGCAGACAGGAGCCTGCGGGTGGAGGAGAGCCTCAAACACTTTAACTGAATCACCACAAGGCGCTGAGGGCAGTGCCTTAACGGTGGAACTGCACGAGGGGAAAGCAGTTGCACTGACCAGGAGGTCAGAGGCATTGCTCACCTTGGCGCGCAGCGGCTGCAATAAATAGGGGTTGGGGAGGGTTAGCAGCTGAGAGGCGAGAGCAGGAACACGCTGGGTGGAGGGGCAGCAGGGGCAGCAGTGGTGGGGAAAAAGGCAATGCAAAACAGGAAACTAGAAAGAAAAGACAGAAAAAGGCAAAAAAGACAAAATAACAGGAAAGACAGAGAGAAGCAAAAACAGAAAGAGGAAGACACACAGCGAGCGGACTAGCAGAAGAGAAGGATCTTCCACTAAACCACCAGGGATGAGGAGCAGGTAGGCGCCTGCGGGTGGAGGAGAGTATCAAACACTTTCCCTGGATCACCAGAAGGCGCTCAGGCAGTGCTTTAACTGTGGAGCTGCGCGAGGGGTGGAACAGTTACCCTGACCAGGAGGTCACAGGTCTTGCTCACCTTGGTGCACAGTGGTCACCATTAAGAGGGGTCGGGGAGGGGGAGCAGATGGGAGGCGGGAGCGGGAACACACAGGGAAGGGCCGCAGGGGAGGGGCCGAGGGGGCAGCAGGGGCAGGGTAAAAGGCAACACAAAACAGGAAACCTGAAAAAAAGACAGATAAAAGCAAAAAAGGCAAAACAGGCAAATAACAGGAAAGACAGAGAAAAGCAAAAATAGAAAGAGGAAGACACACACAGAGCAGACTAGCAGATGAGCAGGATCTTCCACTAAACCACCAGGGATGAGGCGCAGGCAGGAGCTTGCGGGTGGAGGAGAGCCTTAAAAACTTTACGTGGATCACCAGAAGGCGCTGAGGGCCGAGCCTTAATGGTGGAGCTTCACAAGGGGGAACAGTTACCCTGACCAGGAGGTCAGAGGTCTTGCTCTAATTGGTGCGCAGCGGGCACTATTAATTGGGGGTCAGGGAGGGTGAGCAGCTGGGAGGAGGGAGTGGAAAAACACTGGGGGGAGGGGCCACAGGGGCAGCAGTGGCGGAGAAAAAGGCAACGCAAAACAGGAAACCAGAAAGAAAAGACAGAATACGGCAAATAAGGCAAAAGAGGCAAAACAGGCAAATAACCGGAAAGACAGAGAGAGGCAAAAACAGAAAGAGGAAGAAACACATAAGGCAGACTAGCAGAAGATTGGGCTCTTCCACAAGACCACTAGGGATGAGGCACAGGTGGTAGCCTGCGGGTGGAGGAGGGCCTCGAACACCTATTCTAACATCCAAACTATCTATTCGGCCTTCAGCCCTAAAATTAATCCTCCCCCGCCCCACCTAACCATCATGAAACAGTTACTTGGTGTCAATTCGACCGGTTCTGTCCTGAAGCGTCCCTAAAACAACTTGCTAAAGTAAAATCTAGATCGCCGACTGATCCGTGCCCAGCCAAGTATATTACCTCACTCGCCCCACTTTTGACGCCCCCCACTAAACCAGATCTGGAACACGTCTCTAAAGACTGGTACCTATCCATCTATCTGGAAAACTGCTTTAGTACAGCCCATTGTAAAAAAAGTGGATGCTGACACAACTGAATTAAAAAATTACAGGCCAATCACCCTCCTGCCAAGATATTGGAAAAGGAAGTGCAGAAAACACTTTCAGCATACCTTGAATTGAACAGTCTGCTACATGACTCTCAGTCTGGTTTTAGAGCTGGCTACAGCACAGAGACGGCCCTACTGGAAGAGGCAGAAACAATACGAGAAACCATGGATCATGGCAAATACTCGATGTTGGTGCTGTTGTACTTGTCCGCAGCATTTGACACTGTATCACACCAGATTCTTCTGGATTTGCTTGAGCAGTTAGGTGTAGGGAACATTGTTCTAACTTGGTTCCGTTCCTTACTTGAGGGCTGAGCCCAGAAAATCTTTCTACGTCCTTTCGTATCAACTTCTCGCCCACTTATCTGTGGAGACTCCCAGGGCTTGGCCCTTAGCCCAACCCTTTTTAATTTTTACCTCACTCCTCTTGCCTCAATCGTTGATCTTCATGGTGTCAAGGTGGTCTGCTACGCTGATGACACCCAGCTAGTGTTCCCTTTCAGAGACAACTCTGAGGCTGCGTTTGCGAACTTTAAACAGTGTCTACTCAACATATCATCTTTGATGACAGACAACTGTTTAAAGTTAAACACAGATAAAACAGAAGTTCTATTTTTTAACCAGCCATCACCCCCTAAAGCTGAACTATGGTGGCCCTCGGAACTCAACCCCCCTCCTAGGCCAGTCTCGTCAGCGAGAACCCTAGGATTCAAATTTGACTCCGCCCTCTCAGGGAAGGCCCAGATAGGCCAATTATCTTCATGTTGCTTATGGAAGCTGAAAGCACTGAGGAGATTTTTACATCTCTTGCCCATGGACTGCAGGAAAACGGTGGTGCATACACTTATTACTTATCAACTAGACTATACCAACAGTCTGTACTTGGGTTTCCCTGATTACCTTACCAAAAAGCTGCAGGTCATTCAAAATGCTGCAGCCAGGCTTTTCAGGAATGTACCTCTCTGCCACCATATCTCCCCACATCTCCGCAGCCTACATTGGCTGCCTATAAAAAAGAGGATCCAGTTTTAGGCTCTGATCTTGGCCTTTCGATCCACCAGAGACACTGGCCCAAAATATTTAAAACTAAGATTACCCAAATATACCCAAAACAGGACACTGAGATCGAATAACCAGAGACTCCTTTCTGTTCCACGTTTAAAAAAAGCTAGACTAGACGTTCCCTCTTTTTCTTTCATTACCGCCTCTCTCTGGAACTCCATGCCGGAGCATCTTCGAAAGGTCAACTCAGAACCAATATTTAGAAAGCATCTAAAGACTTGGATCTATAGTTCACCCTAGAGCCCCTTTTCCACTTCTGCTTACTCACCAGGACATCTTCCCCACACCACTCGCTGTCAGCACTGGGACACGTCTGTTGGAGGTAGCTTTTGCGCTTTACAAAATGCAATAATAATAATAATAACCTGGATTGCCAAAAGGGGCTGAGGGCAGTGCCTTAACGGTGGAGCTGTGCGAAGGGAGAGCGGTTACCCTGACCAAAAGGTCAGAGGTCTTCCTCACCATGGCGTACAACGGCTGCCATTAAGTAGGGGTCGGGGGAGAGGGAGCAGCAGGGAGGTGGGAGCATGAACACGCTGGGTGGAGGGGTAGCGGGGGCAGCAGCAGCAGGGAAAAAGGCAACGCAAAGCAGGAAACCAGAAAGAAAAGACAGAAAATGGCAAAACAGGCAAAACAGCCAAATAACAGAAAAGACAGAGAGAGGCAAAAACAGAAAGAGAAAGACACACACAGAGCAGACTAGCAGAAGAGCAGGGTCTTCCATTAGACCATCAGCGATGAGGGGCAGGCAGGAGACTGTGGGTGGAGGAGGGCTTCAAACACCTTACCTGGATCACCTGAAGGTACTGAGAGAGCAGAGCTTTAACGGTGGAGGTGCCCGAGGGGGGGCAGCTACCTTGATCAGGAGGTCACTGGTCTAGCTCACCTTGGTGCACAGTGGCCGCCATTAAGAGGGGTCAGGGGAGCAGATGGGAGTAGGAACAAGCGGGGGAGGGGGCGCGGGGGCAGCAGTGGCAGGGAGAAATGCAACGCATAACAGGAAACCAGAAAGAAAAGACAGAAAAAGGCTAAAAAGGCAAAATAGGCAAATAACAAGAAAGACAGAGAGAAGCAAAAACAGAAAGAGGAAGACGCACACAGAATTAACTATTAGAAGAGCAGGCTCTTCCACTAGACCACTAGCGATGAGACGCAGGCAGAGGCCTGCAGGTGGAGGAGGGCCTCAAACACCCTACCTGAATCACCAGAAGCAGCTGAGGGTAGTGCATTAATGGTGCAGCTGCTGAGGGGGGAGCAGTTACCCTGACCATGAGGTCTACAGTAAAAACCTTAATTCCCTGTAGTTCACTATCAGGACATGTTACACACATCAGAACATGACTTACCTTTCACAGACACTGCACCCTGCCACAGGGGTACCTTGGGACTACCATAAGGGTGCCTAACATGCAAGAAAAGAGAGGGTTAGGGCCTGCCAAGTGGGTGCACTTACTGGGCCAACATGGCAGTACTATCTGCACACATACACTGCAATGGTAGGTTTGAGACCCATTTGCAAGGCTGCTTGCGTGGGTGGCACAAACAGTGCTGCAGGCCTACTAGCAGCATTTGATTTACAGGTCCTGGGCACACAGAGTGCACTGTACTAGCGACTTGGTAGTAAATCAAATAAGCCAATTATGGAAACAATAATCCATGACAACTATTTAGAGAGTGAGCACTTGCACTTTGACACTGAACAGCAGTGGCAAAGTGTCCAAAGCATCTAGACCTGCAAAAACGAAGTCCAACACACAGTAAAAATACAGGAGGCAGAGACAAAAATGCAGGGGAAACCCACGCCAAGGATATCAGGTCCACCACTCAGAATCCCACACAGGCAGCTGCGCATTCACTTACAGACCCATGCAGCCACTCATAGACCCACTCACAGACCCATGTAGGCATTCAAACACCCATTCACAGACTGACTCAGATACTCACACACCTACTGACAGTCCAACACAGCCACTCACACACCCACTGACAGTCCCACACAGCCACTCTAATACCCACCTACTCACAGACCTACAAAGCCACTCATGTTCACACTGACAGACCCGCACAGTCTCACACCCACTCACAGATCCACAGAGCTACTCATACAGACACTCACAAACCCATGCAGGCCCTGATAAACCTATTCACATACCAACACAGGAATGTGCAGTCCCAGTCAGAATATTGTCTCAGTCTGGGCACCAGAGGGCAGCAGAGAGCAGTAAACCGTGAGCCGTAGCCGGAGAGCAAGTCCACCACCGCACCAAGCAGAGAGCAGTAGCAGCCTTCGCCGCACCGCAGCCACGCCACGCTAAGTGCCGAACCCCCCCCGCCCCCCACCTGGAGGAGGAGGAAGCGGTAAGGAGACGGGGTGTGCGGCGAGCGGCGGCGGACGGACAAACCAGTGAGCCTGTGAGCCCCTGTGAGCCCCAGTGACCCCCGGTGAGTTGCGAAAGCTGCGAAGAACCGTGGAGGTCCGAGAGCAGTGTACAGAGGTCTGCCATTGCCCGGCTGCTGCCCCGGGCGGTCCTATCTCCTGCAGCTCGGTTTGGCGTAGGTTTGGCATAGGCGGGGGGCCTGGAAGTGACTCGGTGCAGGACGGCGCAGGACTGCTCTCAGAGCTGTAAATTGCAAATTGTAATTGCAGTGCATAACAAGTCTTCGGCTCTGGTCCAATAACTATAGAAACTGGATCTTCTACATAAATGTTAGCAATGGATTGACTGTTTAACTGATTGTAGTGGCCACAAACACTTTAGAGCAGCAGAGGGCTGCAGAGAGCTGTATACCAGACCAGGCGATTCAACTGTGGATTGCGGGCCACGGGTTTCAAGGCAGAGTGTGTGCTCAGTCGTATCCTTGCCCGTCCAAGTCCTGGACAGGATCGGCCGCAGGTGGTGGTTCGGAGCAGTGAGGATACTGGGGGATTTGTTTGCTCCGTTGCTGGTAACCCCAACGTGCTTTTCCTGGGCTGCCGCTGGCCTGTCACCTGGTGGCTTGTGGTGGCTCATGGTACCTGTACCTCTGGTTTCATCACTCTTGTGCTGCCACAGTTTCCGGAGGGCACCAAGGAGCTGTAACACTCGCGGAATTGCAATGGAGTCATCTAAGCCGCTTAGAAAACTGCCCAAGAGAAAGGGCACAGTCTTACGTATTGTTTCCCAGGAGGCCAACCAGCAGCAGTTGCCCGCACACCAGGTCAAATCCCCTCAAACTGGTGGCTCATCGTCGCAACTTCGGATTAGCGACTTTTTTGACACTACTCCTCAAACAAGATCTCAAACAGGCCCTTCCTCCACCGCAACATCCCAGCAGGATACGGAAACAAACGCGGACATCTTGAGCCATGATAAATAATCTGATTCTTGCCCTGCTCACCTTGAAAGTTTACTTCCGGAAAATTCTCACTCACCATCGCCTAATGCTCTGGTCTCAGCTGAGCACCTCCAGTTAAGTCCGCTCTCCCGGGATGTTGAAATAATGTCACAGACTACCACCACTGCTTCGCCAAGCGCACCTCTTATGGGTTTGGGGAACCTAACAGCCTTAGACTTGGACTCAAACTCTACAATTCTTACTGCAAACACCACCGTAATAAACCCTGCGCCCAAGCTACAAGTCCAAGTACAAGTTCACTGCAAAGCGCCATCTGCCCCTCCAAAATATGAAGACAACCGTAATGAGGTAGATATGACTCCTATGTCTACACCATAATGCACCCCAAGTCCGGATCCCCTCCAAATCACTCAGCAGGTATTTCAATCGCTAAAAAATAGCCTAAAGTTTGAAAGCCCCCTGTCATCTAAGCGATTTCTGGCCTCTTTAGAAGCCCGAATTGAGGACTCTCTTGCTCATACACCGGGCCTTAGCTCACATCCCAACTCCTCCAGTATTACGCAAGATGACCAAGAATTACCTGTGTTTGTCTCCCAGGGATCTATAAATTCTATTTCGGTTTCGCTGACATCACTCCACGTAAAGCAAGATGCAATTGCTACAGCCTTGCTTTGGCAATCTCAGAAAATGGAACTGCAGGTTGACCTAATTCAAACCTTGGCCTCAACACTGTCCGACCTGGGCTCCAGATTAAGCTCTCTTGAAAGGTCTGCAGGGCTACAGGATAAAATGAACATTTGTCCCTGCTCTCCAATAATAAATAAACTTTCCGCCCTCCCAGAAATCTTGGGAGCATTATTGGACAGCGTGAAGAATAACACCAACGGAAACGGATTAGTGAATCTCCCCCAAGAGCTCCAAACCTCACCTCTCTCAAGGAGTCCTTAGACGCTGAAACATTGGCTGGCTCTCCATCTGGGAGAAAGCCGACCTCCCCGTCTCTTAAATCTGACCCCAACAGCTCGGTCTGTTTGTCTCGGGGGACCAGCTCAGGCAACCTTCAAGCAGGCCCGGAACGCCTTGATCTGAGCAGCCCAGCATTGACGAAACCAGCGATGAAGCGGCCCAACCTCACTAATACAATCCAGGAAAACACGGCTCACACTTCATCGAACCTCCCAACTAAACCTCCCTTGTCGAGGAGGGAGAGAAAGAAATTGAAAAACAAACTAAGAAACAACGTTTAGCAAAAAGAAGAGTGGGTTTTGACGGGCCAGCAGCTCCTAGCACATCAGAAATTAAATCTAATGGTCTTCCTTATTTTCCAATTTTCAATCTGGCTTCTAAACCCAAGACGAAAACCACCGGGACAAGCATGACCCAGGTGTGCATCAAGGATACCTTAGAAAAAACAGGACCACCGACACAGGATTTACCTGTGGGAATACCTCCGGCTCTGGAAATGATTGAACCTCAAACTACAATGGCAACGTTTGGATTCCTGCCAAACAAAATCAATGGCACACCTATCTATGACTCAGGCCTTGGGAACGTGAACACCACTGCCCAGCCCAAGGCAGCTATGCAAGTAGCTCGATGCAGCCAAATTAATGGCCAGGCCCTGGTAAATGTTTTGACAGTAGATCCTCAAGCCGTACCAGAGGAAGTAGCGATGGGCTGCTCCACGTGCCATCTACCTGAGCCAACAACCAAAATTTGCGGGGACTGGGCTATACAAAAGCAGAGGCCTCTCCAGCCCCAACTTAATTATGTCCCGGGAGCACAAAATCTCCAGGAGGTGATTAACCATCTATCAGGAGCACAACCGCAACAACTGGAGGGGCATGTAGCCTCAAGTAAACTAGCCAGGAGTCTGAACCATGAAAGCCCGGAAAAGGAGGCTGAGCTTGTCTTCCTTCCTCAATATGCCCATAAGGGCCCACATGACATCCTCAACAGAAATAATCTGCTTCAGCTATTCAAGAACATTCCAGCATTGTCTGGGATCAATTTCTTGGACCTTACCTTGGTGAAGTTCTCTACAATACAAGGTAAAGGGGGCTCAGAGGCAACCGTGACAACGTGGTCCCAGGAGTCCACAAGGGATGCAATCCTAGGCGAAGCAGGCACATTTGAAAACTGGGGAATTGAAATATGGGTACCAACTCACAAAAATATCCTCACGTCCTCCTTCCATCGTACCCAGTAAGGAAGCATATTAGCGTGCTGAAAGGGTCCCTGGGTGCAACCCATGCTTGGCTCCCAGAAGCTACGAAAGCGGACAACTTTATAAACATCTTATGTAACAGCAATCATCGCCTGGTGAGCTGCAAAATGAGTCGCTCTGTCCGTGCTGCTGACTCACACCACGGACCCCCCCACCCAGAGCCTTCAAGCGCTTCTGCCCGGCAATGTTCCTCCTAACGGAGAAGTCAACCGGTTGAATCATAACCTTACTGTCACGTCCTGGAATGTGGCTGGACTAAAGTCAACACTTGCTTCTAAATCAGCCGTGGAGTACCTGAATAAAAGCGATATCATCTGCCTTCAGGAGACGTGGTCCCTAGCTCCAACACCACTTCTCGGCTATTATGAACTTTTTCAACCAGCTGCTCAGGCCAAATCACACGGAAGACCCTCAGGGGGCCTCTCTATTTACATCAAATATAGATGCAAGTTAACGGTGACCCCTATTCTTCGGAACTCAATGACATTGCAGACAGTATTAATTAATGGCCTATTACCTTCAGGCAGGGCTCTACCCATGCTTCTAATCAACTGCTACCACAACCCAATGAAAACCATAAAAACAACCGCTACAGATCGATTGATTAAGCAGCTGGCAGACCTGTTATTGGAATTTGCATCAGCAGAAGTCCTGCTAATTGTGGATTTTAACATCAAAGGTCTGGTTACCAATGTGGGTCCGGCCCTCAGAAGCAAAGAACAAGAAGCCATGATTACATTCTTAACCAATCACAATCTATGCTCCGCAAAACAAATTAGATTAGAACAGAATCCCGGGACTTATTTTCCACCAACCTTTAAAAACATCTCCACAATTGACTATATTTTCCTTTCGCCGTTTCTAGGAAATAAGCTAACTAAGATGGAAATTCCCCTCCGTCACGAGAGTGACCATAACCCTTTAACGGTAACAATGGAATTGTTAGTGCCAGCCGCCGCGGAAATAACAGCTGTGGGGCACTCGATGCTGGCTGAACTCGATACCCTAGTCAGGAAAATCAAATGGGATTCAACAGGCTCTGACAAGGTGAGCACTTGGCTTTCAGGAGAGACTCCTAATTTAATGCATAGTTCCCCAATGGACTTACATCATCAGTGGGACAGCGCTATCAGAAAACTGCAAAATCTTTTAATGGGACCCAAGCCCCAACAAAAATCTTATGAGCTACGCCCGAAGTGGATCTATGATCCAGAGTTAATCACCAAAAGAAAAGCCCTAAGGAGGGCTGTGCGTTCGCACAAATTGAATGGCACGGCGCTCTCGGCCCACAACATGGCATTACTGCGTAAGTCCTTCAGGAAATCAGTATGGGCCGCAAAGAGATTAAAGGAACAAAAAGAGTGGATAAAAATATTCGCCCTATTAAAAGGCAAGAATTTATCCCAGTTCTGGAACTATATGAACAAGCTCCGCTCGTCGAACATTAACAGAGGGAACGCAGTTCGCGAAGAAGTCTGGGCCCAGCACGTAATTCAACTATACGGCAGTGTCAAGCCGGACTCCGTGGTGACCGATTTAAGAGACAATGTCGATCTAACGATGACCGAACGCCATGAGCTGACCTCTGCAGCCGAAGTCTCCAAATTTCTGAAGGTAATTAAAAACAACGGGGCTCCTGGGCCCAACGGCCTTCCTGCAGGGGTATTTAAATGTGCACTGGAGGAGTGGGCCGAACTTCTTGCCTCACTATTTAACAATGTGTTTGTGACCCGCCAGCTACCAGACTCTTGGCTTGGCTCGATCTTATGCCCCATCTTTAAGAAGGTAAACCCCACGCTCCCAGCAAACTACCGCCCTATCGCCCTACTAGATCTTGAGGCGAAGGCATACGCCCGGTG
Source organism: Lissotriton helveticus (assembly GCF_964261635.1). Taxonomy (NCBI): domain Eukaryota; kingdom Metazoa; phylum Chordata; class Amphibia; order Caudata; family Salamandridae; genus Lissotriton; species Lissotriton helveticus. The sequence continues at coordinate 426,832 of NW_027611905.1, read as the reverse complement.
TCTTCTTAAGCTCTTAGAAGATTGGGTAGCAGAAAATAATATTCTACCTTATTTTCAAACAAGATTTCGCTCCTCAGCCTCCACCATAGATAATATTACAACATTGGCTTTTTTGAGTCATCAGTCGGCACAAAAAAACCACCTTCCACTATATTGCTGCTTCATCGACTACAGTGCAGCCTTCGACAAAGTGTCTCGTGACATTCTATGGAGGAAACTGGATAAATGGGGGATTCCACAGAACCTGCTAGGAGCCCTTATCTCTCTGCACAAGAACACCTGGGTGCGAATTAAAACTGGCCCTAAGACAGTCTCCAGAACAATTGCCACCGGAGACGGCTTGAAGCAGGGCTGTGTTCTCGCCCCGCTTTTGTTCAATCTTTATACTGCCGACCTGGGAACATATCTGAAGAAAAGCAATCTACTTCTGCCAAAGCTGGGTCCTGCAAAATGGGACCTGCATATTTTACAATATGCAGACGATGTTGTCATAATGGACCAGAAAAAAACAGGGCTTCAACGAGCATTAAGCAAGCTTCATATATATAATATGGCCAACGCACTAAAAATCAATCAAGATAAGACCAAGGTGATGATATTCGGCAGATGCAAGAACAAGAGAAGTGCAAGGGGGCACATTGGGCCTGTAACAATCAACTCAACAGCAAAATATAACTACTTGGGAGTATGGTTCTGCGAGACTTCAAGATCAACAGCTCATTTAGCGGCCTTGAAAAAGAGAGCAGGTGCAATAACATACTCCCTGACTCGACTGAATCAGTCTCTGAGCAGCCCTTCAGCAGAACCGATCTTGAAAGTGATCAAAGCTACATTACTCCCCGCCTTAAACTATGGGCATCAGGCCTTTCCCGGAGCATGCTCTGTCAGTCTTGACCACGCCCAAGTTTCCATCTACAAAAAAATCTTTAGTCTCCCGAAATTCATTCAGAGGGCAAGACTACGTCTGGAGCTGGGCCTACAAAGGCAATCCATCTACTGTGAGGCAGACACTTTGAAATATTTTATAAGGTCACTAAAAGCAGCAGATACCACCCTAAAATTCTGCCTAAAAGAGATTTTTACCATCCCTGGAAATCCGTGGAATCGTCAGATTACAAAGGCCATCAAATCACTAGAGATTGACAGCTCCCTGCTAACTTCAGTCACAATTCCATACTCAGTGTGGAAAAAAGTCATCAACAAGCAGGTGAAACTAATCTCCCATCGGATTGACCTAAATGCTTTAAATACTCCAACTGTCTTGCTTCCTCTCAATGTTTCATACCAGCCTGGGGTACCGCAATTTTACCTATTGGACAATCTGAACGCAGTTGCACGGAAAAATATATTGTTTATGCGCCTTTTAGGCATGTGCTCTACGGCCTCTCACAGATGGGCACCTTTAAAGGATGGGGGGGCTGCAGACTGTGCTCATACCATAAAGAATCATGGCCGCACCTTCTGTGCTGTTGCCCTGCCATGGACGCCCCCAGAAGGCACTTATTAAAACCTTTATTTCTAAAATGGGGCACCAGGTCATGCTGGGAGGCTCATCTCTGTGTTTTACCTCCACAGACATTCAAGTGCTTGCTAGGGTCGGAAACTTTGTGAGACTCTTGGCTAACTTCTTAATACCCTCCCCGGCTCCTGCGCCTCCTGCCCCTCCCACCCAAAAACTTATTACTGACTTTTTTTGTCCTCTGGTTTAGCACCTCCTGTCCTAATCTTTTTATCTTTGTATTTTAAAAGCAACTTAACATTGGTAGTAACAAGACCGTTTTTAAATGTACAGATCTCTCCTTTTGAAAAATGACAGTGTATTTCTCCAGTTTCGTATTTTTGATGTGATAATTGTGCTAATACGGATTTTTATAGCAATGGTTTTAAATAACTATGCTAAACAAATAAACTAAACTAAACAGTCCCAGTCAGAGACCCATTCAGGTACTCACATACCCAGTCACAGACCCATACAGCCACTCAGAGCAGAGACCTACTCACATACCCACATTGGCACTCAAGCACCCACTTACAGACCCACTCAACTATTCACAGAACCATGCAAGCACTGAAAGACCCATTGACAGACCAACACAGGAACACGTGGACCCAGTCACAGATGCATGTTGGTATGCAGACACCTGTTCTCAGACCCTTAAAGATACTCACAGACACACACTGCCACTCACACAGCCACTAAACCATTGCGTTCCCACTCACAGACCCATACACCCACTGATGCATGTACTCACTCATACACCCACATAACCAACTACTTACAGACCCATACAGCAACTCACATACTCACACCCTCACAGACCATTACAGTCACTCACACTCTTGCTTACCCACTTATAGACCCATACAGTCACTCACACAGCCACCCACAGACCCATTCAGCCACTCACACACCCACTTCATAGACCCACACAGCCACACATAAACCCACTCACACACCTACACCGCTACTCGCACACCTACTCACAGACCCACACAGCCACTTACACACCTACTCACTGATCCACAAAACTACTCACATACCCACTCAAACCTAATTACACACCCACTCATACACCCATATCAAAGACCCATACAGCCACTCCCACATCCACAAAATATTCACACGCCCACTCACAGACCCATACAGAGACTGGCATACCCGCTCATAGTCCCTAAAGCCATTCACTCACCCACTCACTGACCTATACAACCACTCACACACCCACTCTCAAAGGTTACAGTTAGGAAATAAAATGTATAAAACCTTTGAAATTTACAAAAAACAAAGGTTACAAGGACGTTATAGTTAGGAAATAACATTAAAAGAACAGTAGAAACTCACTGAAAAAACTAAAGGTTGCAAGGATGTTACAGTTAGGAAATAGAATTTAAAAAAACCTTAGAAATTCACTGAAAAAACAAAGGTTACAGGGACGCTACATTTAGACTCAGATTTCACACACACAAAACCAGAGAAATTCAGCAGCTATAGTTACCTGAATTAACTATAACTTCCTCACCCGCAATGCATTGCTTATAACCTCACATATTACATCACTCATGACATGGTTAGGGAAATCATTGATGACATCACTGATCACATCTCAAATGACTTCACTGATGACATCATCGATGACATCATCCAGTGAGTGTGTTTCATAAACATTTTTGAGACTTAAATATATATACTAAGTTGGAGCATAAGTTAAATCCCTATCTTTTATGTGCAACTAATTAGTGAAACTATTTCTAAGCTATGGTATCTCATCTATAATCCCATTTTTAAAATGGGTGCACTACGTGTTAGTAAATTAGCCTCTACACTGACACATGTCCCCTGTTGATATATGTATATGGTAGTGCTTTGTGAGAGTCTTAGCTGTTATTTATTAATATTTATTTATTTGAAAAGTTTTATAGAGCGCTAACAAGACCCTGACGGGTATCAGAGCACTGTACAAGGAGGAAAACTAAAGTTGACATGAAGACACAGTATAAGTACAATACAATCCGGAACATAGGAGGAACCTGTCACATGAGAGTAAATGTGGGTACAAGGGGAAGAAGAGGTAGCAAGTGAACAAACAGGTAGAATCCCAACTCGATGGGGACAAGCAGTTTTAGCATCTAACTGTTTCCAAATAACGATGGAATACAAAATGATTGTCAAGCACATGTATCAAACACATAATTGTCACGCATACATTTCAACACACAAAGTAAAAATGATTGTCAAGCATGAAAGGGCTGTGTCTAGCAAATGACATAGGGGCTATTGTTGATGAAGTTCTTGTAACAGTAGTCATTTTACCTGTTTTTTTTAATGAAGCAGTCGAGGGGTTGTCTCTGATCTCCGTTGGAAGGGTATTCCAGATTCTTGGAACCAGCCCTGAGAAGGTGCGATTGTAAGTTCTTTTTTTTGCTGAATTTTGGTGGTTTCAGAAGCAGGGTATTGGAGCTTCTTGAAATTCGCCTGGCTCCGTAGAGCTCGAGTTTTTTTGCCTGTTAAATGGGGGTATTAAAGTGTTTAGCTTTATGAGTCAGACAGGCTATTTTGAAGTGAATCCTTGCTTCAATGGGAAGCCAGCTAAGCTGGATTTAGTCAGGTGTAAGTTGATCATGCTTTCTGGTACATGTGATTAGTCTGGCAGAGGCATTCAGAGTACCTCTCAGCAGAGCTAACCTAGATTTAGGAAGCCCAGCTAGGGTCACCAAGCCATATTCTAGTTGTGAGATTACTAAAGATTGGACTGCTGACTGTAGGTCCTCGGGAGGTAGGAAAGGTTTGATTTTCCAAAGAGTGTTGAGCTGATGATTGCCACTCTTAATGGTGGTACTGATGTGGCTTTGCATATTTAGAAATTTGTCAAGGGTGATACCTAAAGAAAAAGAGGAGTCCAACATATGCGGGCTGCAGTTGAGTGCGGAGATTTCTTTGATCCAGTTTTTTGTGGGGGCCTCGTGGTTGCGGGGGGTAATCAGGAGAAATTCAGTTTTGAGAGAATTAAGTAACAGATGGTTATGAGTAAGCCATTGTTGAGTTTTTTAAGCGCTCTGTTAAGAGTTTTAATGTCATCTGGAGAAGAGATCTTCAATATAGTTGAGTGTCATCGTCGTACATGTGGTACTGAATGTTTGAATCATTCAGAATAGAGGTTCCATGAATAAATTGAAGAGCGTGGGCGAGAGTGCAGATCCTTGAGGTACCTCAATAGAGACCGTGGTGCTGGCAGTCACAGATTAGTTGACTTTGATTCTTTGTGTTCGGTTATGCAGGAAAGATGAGAACCAATTTAATACAGGGCCAGATAACCCCATCCTATATTGAAGAAGGCCAATCAAGTTATCATGTTTGATAGTGTCAAAAGCAGAGGACAGGTACAGAAGAATTAGGAGACAAGGCGTATCTTGGTCAAGAGCTCTCAAGACATCATCAACAATGTGAGTTAGAGCTGTCTCTGTACTATGGCCTGATCTAAAGCCTGATTGATGTTGGTCTAGGAGCTGAAATTTCTCGATGTGGTCGTATAGCTGTGTGTGAACGCATTTCTTGAGCAATTTTGCTAAAGACATGATGTTGGTGATCGGCCAAAAGTTCTTTGGATCTGTTAGGTCTGCTTTGGGCTTCTTGGGGATGGGTGTGACTTGTCCCATTTTAAGGCAGTTTGGAATCCTCCCCTGTAAGAGAGATTGTTGGATGATCCTGGAACAGAGAGGCAGAATGGCCACGTTGAGGTCCTTGAGAAATTTGGCGGGGAGTGGAGCACTGAAATGGTTGGATGGCTTAAGAGATGCCAAGGAGTAAGACACCTCCTGCAAAACTGGAAGTCGGAAGGTATTCCAGAAGGCATTGTTTTTGGGTGTGTACTCTGTGGGGTAAAGCATAGCACACACTGCCGTAGGTACAGTTATACCCAAGGAGCTTATGAACAAAAGATTAGCAGCGCCATGTTGTAGCTCCCGCTCACTATTCCTAGACTTTTCAGAAAAGTACACAGAGAAGTCCTCCTCACTAGGTCCAGCAGATTTGATTGCTGGAATAGGATTAGCCGGTTGTTTGATGATATCAATCAGTTTCTTGGGATGGTTTTTAGCACTGTCAAGCTGATCTCTGAAATGATCTGATTTAGCACTGCGAATGAGTTTGTTATAAGAGCTTCTCATCTTCCTTAGCTGTTTGAGGCTAGAGGTGGAGTGGGTATCTCTCCAGTGTCTCTCAGAGAGCCTCAGTTTGCGACGTTCGTCATTAAGGGCACCATTGAACCAAGATTTGGATTGTTTGCATGGAATACTTTTGAGTTGCTTAGGGGGCTGCAGAGTCGAGAATATTAGACACAAAGTTAAAGTTATGATCCGTCAGCTCTTCCAAATTATTCATGTTAGTAGGAGGTGCCAGAAGATTCTTACTCATGTTGGATAGATTAGCGATGTTGGTGTCTTCCAGTTTACGAGTCACTTGCTTGTTTTTGAGCAGTTGACCTTGTCTAGGTGATACCTTTCTCAGAATTGAAAGGAGATTGATGATCGGACCAATCACATGGTACTATGGCATCCAATTGAATGATGTGATACCTAGCTATGATGAGGTCCAGGGTAGCGCCCTTGCAGTGGGTGGGTCTGTTGCAGACCTGTATATAGTTAAGGTTGGAGAGGAAAGACTTAACAGAGCAAACTAGTGGGTCATTAGCGTCATTCCAGTGAAGGTTGAAGTCATCGAGGAAGATATGTTTAGAGTGGTGGGCTGAGCTGATAGAGATGGATTCCATCAATTGTTCTACGAAAAGTAGGTTATCCCCAGGGGGATGATAGAGCGAGTGAAGCTCTTGCCCTTGTTCCAAATTTCAGTGACTAGGCGCTTGCAGGAGGACATCAAGTCCTTATTAGTCTGCTTCAAAACAAGGCTGGACCGATGGATGCAGGCAATGCCCCCCCCTCAGATTTAATAGGCCTATTGCATCTGATAATGTCAATAGCCAGGCGGGATTATAATGTCAAGAATTGGGGATGAGGAGTCATTACGCCAAGTTTCTGTAAGAATCAGGAGGTCTAGATCTTGTGATATCATAAGTTCGGAGATATCCGCTGCGTGATTCACTGCTGATCTGCAGTTTAGAAGCATCGATTTGATATGAGAGATTGTATTCGCTTCAACTAGGTGAGACATGGAAATCTGAAGTACGTTATCCTTATTCGAGGATCTAGAGTTAACGCTAGGTCCTCTATCCGGATCAGATGTGATAGTGGGTATGATGCTAGGAGAGACCGCGTTGTCCTCATAAGATAGTAAAAGTGAGAGCATGTCAACCTTCGACATTGGAGGGTGGATACTAGGAGTTCCAGAGTAAAGGTTGGGAAGAGGACGAGTGGGCCAGCGGGAGTTACCAGGGCAATTATCAGAGGACCTTACTATTCCACCACTGAAATTAGTTTCTGGGGGTGTAGGGAGATTAGACCCCGGGGGAGGATGGGGTGTACACACCTCCTTCTTCAAAGAGCATTCTAGGTGGGTCTGGAGTTTATCTTTTACAGTAAGGAGGTCTAACTTCAGTTCATCCAGTTTATCCTCAAGCCGTCCAAGGCTGTCACAATCAGGTACCTGCCCAGAATAAGATGCAGGGACAGGCCCCTTCTCCTTGCAGCGATTGCACCAGGATGTAGATCCCTGCTTGAGCTCAGTTGCGGGCTCCAAAGGTTGAGTGGGATTGGCATAGATGGAATCAGGGATCTAAGAGGAAGGTTGAAGAGGCAAGTGGAGGGGCCCATTGGTGGTGTCCTGTGCCATGGGTGTAGAGCAAAATGCTGCGGTTTGTCTAGGAGAGTTGAGAGAAAAGGGAGGCCCTAAGGTAGTATCTTGTGTATTAGGTGTAGAGGTAGAGGAGGAGGGTGGGCGTAGGGGGTTCAGAGGAAGGGCGCTGGAGTTTAAAGTTGTGTGCAGGGACAGAGGAGCTTCGAGTTACTGGTGTTAGGAGCCGTAGTCAGATTAGGGTTACTGGGATTAGGAGATGTGAGGCCTGTAGTGTCCTGGTTGGTATTGGGAAAGTTAAACTCAGTTGTGTTGCGGTCGGTATCAGAGTGGATCAACAAAAGAGAGGTGGGGTGGAGGGTGTGCCCCCCCCCGACTGTGAAGTAGCAGGCGGTTCAGTAGTAATGGGAAGATTAACATATTTAGGCCTGGTAAATTTGGGGTTGACGCTCAGGATGTTTGTAGGGAAGATAGGAAGGGAGGGCGTGGGAGGAGTTACCGTAATGGGGAGGTTGGGATGGCCTAGATTGGGATTAGTATTAGGGTTATTGAGTGAGTTTTCAATCTTATAAAAAGTACTGTCAAATCGATTCAAGTACATGTCGGAGGCTTGAATGAGGATCTCGCCATTATTGTAGAGGGAGATGGTCAGTTCCACCTTGAGGAATCAGACAGAGTTATGTTATTACGGAAACCGTATTGGGTTTTATATAGGGCTTTGGAGCGGAGCTTATCCATAAAAAATCTGCTCCACTGGGCTCTTCTGGTAGTGTAGAAGATAAGGTCTGTCACCACTATTCTCTTGGATGCACATAGGGAAGTATCAGAGATGAGGGTTTCCGGGTAGCGTTTAAGTAGATTGTGTTTGAAGGTTTTAGCTGCCTTCTTTGAGAGGTTGGGAGGGTAAGTAATCTTGCAAGCATTCCTGCCTACCCGTGTCAGGCCATTAGAAGAGGACCGGGTAGATGGTTACACCATGGTAACTAGTTGAATCGATAGATCCTAGCAGAAGTCTAGAGTCTTGGAACTGCCAGGTGAATTGCAATCAAGCCGAGTCCACGTGTGCCAGGGGGGACAGGCCAACCTTTCTAACAATGTCCGGACAGACAGTGGCACAAATGTGACTGGTGCATTTTGACTGAAGCCAATATGTCCTTCCCATATACTAGACAGTGAAAGTGTCCCACCTTACTGATCGTAGATTTAGCATTGGTCTTGAATCTCAGGGACCATGAACAGCATAGAAGGAGAAATTGGTGACCATGAACAACACAGAAGGAGAAAGTAGTGACCCATCAAAGATACTTTGACTGGAGCCCTGTGAAAAATGAGGCTCCTTCCCAGCAGGGGCAGTGCTCATAAACAAATCTTGGATATGTCTATAATTCCCAAGAATCAAGCGAGCTTCAAACCTCCCGGGCTCCCTCCCACGTGTATGCAGTTTCAGTAGCACAGCCCTCAGGGGACCGGGCAGTCTCTCCAGGTGAGACATCAGGCCGCAAATTGTGTCTTTCACCATCTCCCCGCAAATTGTGTCTTTCACCTCTTCCCCTCTACCAGCTCCTCGAACCACGGGGGCAGGAGGGCTCCGACTCACCCAAACAAAGGGACATGGGGCTCTGCTCCCCCACTCAGCGCAACCACAGTGGGAGATGGGCAGAAGCAGTCAGCCCTCCTCAGTGCCAGCTCCCCATGCATCCCTAAAGATCTGGAGCTCTGATTCAACTCTCCTCGCAAACTACACTGGGAGACAGTCCATAGCAAAACAGCCAGTTCAGCGAGGCAGATCTTCCTGTGCGTTTCGGACCTCCCGGTATCAGCACAGGAGGAGGGCAGCCCCTCCAGCGTGAGTCAGACCCTCGAGGCTCAGCGCAAAAATGATGGCAGCTCACCGAGACCAAAAACAGCACGCGAGCAGCTCCGGCAACCCCGGCCTCACAGTCCCCATAGAACCGAAGGCTCAAGATGCACATCCAGTCACAGGCAGATAGAAACTACAGAAGCATTCGCCCATCCAGGCAGCCTCCATTGCCCACAGTAGGGGGCCGACTTCACGACTCCACCATAGAGGCCGCCGACAACGCACCAACACCGTGAGCATCTCCGTGACTAAGGGGGGCACGAAGGCTCCAACTCATCCCCATCAAATCACCAAAACCTGGTTTCTAAGGTGCCTCCTTATTGGTTTGATACTTTAAAACGTATGCATATCATCATTAATTTCTGAATTCCATACACTCCTCGTGTTTCTTTTTATGAGATTGCCGCAAAACGTTAGCCGCCTTTTCTTAAAACCCAGTTTTTACAATTCACTGTCTCCTAAAGGTTGAATGCAACCTTCCTTCAACTCAACTCTGTAAACATTCAACACCAGAGCGATTTCCTGAATCAACAGGAAAAAATGTGTTAGGAAAATGTGAAAAGACAAAATGACCCCTCACGTGCACACCACCAACTGGTTGGTACACACCAGTTGTGCCCACTTTTATCATCATTGGTGGTCATTTTCTCTGAAAGAAAAGAAGAAAGTGTCCAACAGAAAAGAAAGATTATAGGTGCAATAAAGTGAACAGGTCACATCTCACGGTATGACCAGAATGTGATTAAAATTGACAAAAAACACTCTTCTAGTATCCACTTTATTATTTACTGAGTGTATTTAGTCAAATTAAAATTGACAGGTTGCTATTCTTGCATACCATTTCCACCGCCAACATGTTTCTTTGCCAAATTGATTTTACGTAAATTCTTCAGAGCCAAACACTTCGCCAAAGCACCAGTATTGGACAGACCATTATGGAAGACCTCAGTTAGCCTCTGTCTCGCGTACCAGCTTTTACATGTTGAGGTCGACTGGAAAAAACTCCTTAAATGAGTCCTCCTTGCGGATTTGCCATTCATATGTAATGTTAATCACCCGGGGCCTCATGGAGCGCGTGGTCTCGAGACGGCTCTGAAGTGCTGCACGGTCTACCATGCTCTCGGCACAGTCCGTGCCACAGACACCTCCTGCAGATCTTAGGACGGGCCACCACCAGCAGCACACCGGGACCACCCGTTTGAGCGCAACTCACCCCAGCCTGCCTCTGTGGGTCTGCGACAGTGAACCCTGTCCAACCATCCAGAATAGGTAGACCTATCATTCACCAGTGGGTCTGCAACCGTGGCCCCGATCCATCCAGACAACCTCCACAGTAACCCGCAAATACAGGGAGGCAACCGCCAAGTGCCAGATGTTCACCAGGAATCTCTTCTCGGACAACGCCCATGACGATTCCTGCTGATCTTCAGACGGGCCCGGGTCTTCAACTTGCAGAGAAATTGCCAACTCGGGTGAGTACAGATAAATCTTTCTCTCCAATTAATCCGCTATGAATTGTTCGTTAATTCTTCCAGGTTTAGAGGGTGGATGGCATGGATTGTTTAGGATATCTCAAAGGTAAGTGTTCATGTATCTGCGTAGGCATGCGTCTGTAAGAGTGCTTGTGTGAGTGTGTGTCTAATCTATGTGTGTGTGTGTGTGTAGGAGAATATGGGTATCCTTGTGCATCCTAGTGGGTGACTGTATGTAGGCGTCGGTGTGTACCTGTGTGCTCATCTTCACAGTTTATGGATGCACGAAGTATCAATTTCATTTATTATAGTCATTATCCTGATTCTTGTTGGTTAAGTCTCACCTGAAGCACAGTCTGCGGCCTGTAAACACAGCTCTCTTCATCATGCCTGTGGGAGTACCTCCAGGTCAGAGGTTCTATTGTGTGAGGAACCATGAAACTGCGACAATCTGTTCTGGGCAGAGGGAGCCAGCTGCGTGTCACATGGCCACAAGCTCGTAGCTACTTCAAGACTCTCATTACAACTCTGTCTGTTTGGGTTTTATGTGGTAGGCTTACCTTTGATGGGTTGAAATAAATCCTGCTGATTGTCCTTCTAAAATCCTGTGTTTGTGTGTGCGTGTGTGTGTGTATGTTTACATGCGTGTGTCAGAGGAAGAGATAGTTTAGTGAATATGTGAGCTTGAGCATCTGTTCAAGTGATACATAACTGGTTAAAGTGGTGGCAACCAATCAGATCTCAGTATACGATCTGTCTAATCCGCGTTCCTAGTTATACATTAATTTTATTTTAACAACTTCCAAACTTTTGAACAGAATAACATGAAATAACATAAAAACACTGTGGCAGATTTACGAGAAAGTGTCACAGTGCTGCAGCACAAAACGCTTGGCTGTGCCACTTCCAAATCACAGGAATGGAACATATTTACAATAATATGTAGCATTCCTGTGCTCTTTCCTGCGCTGGTGCACAAACAGCTGCCATGCTCCGGTGCAGGCACCCTTGCACCATGGTGCAAAGATGCCTGCATCATGGGAAGATTTTATTTGTGCAGGAAGGGGCACCTTCCTACACAAAAATAATCACTACATGCATTTTCCTCTTCCAATGCATGCTGTAGAAATCAGCACGTATTGAATGAGGAAAAAACAAGGAGAAATGAAAACATTTCTCATCGTTGTGTCCCCCTAAGCCTCCCCTGGGGAGGCGTAGCATTCAGACGAATTTTTAGGATTACGATTCCTCGTAAATCTGGAAATGTGTCTGGTTCCATTGGTGCTGCGTGGGAACACCCACAACAACACCCATGGAATGCCCCTTTCACTTAAAGTGCTGCTTGTAAAGGGGCCATATTTACAGGTGCAGGAAAAGCCACGCAGGGTGACTTTTCCTGTCCTTGTAAATATTGAGCAGTAAAATATGCCACCAGTATGTCACAAAAAGTGACATACAGGGGGCACAGGAGCTTGTAAATCTGCCTCACTCTTTCTGGACCAAGATCTAGCTATAACTAGGTAACTAAAACTCACACCCCTATCATGCACTGCTGATTAATCCACATATTACATCACAAATGTCATCTTCTATGACACCACTGATAATATTACTGCAACATTTCCAATTCAATTATTGATGAGAAAACTGTACATGGTGGGGGCGCAGTTATAGTTAGGCGATAAGTAATAGATACATGAGATAACTATAACTGTTGAATTTCAGTGTTTTTTTGGTAAATAAAGTGTTAGTTTATTACTGAACATTTCAACTAACTGAAAGGTTACTTTAACCTTTGTTATTTTCAGTGAATAAATGTGTGTGTGTATATATTTATTTATACACATGGGCTGGTGGGAGGAGCAGGTGCCGAAAACAACATACAGGAAGGAGGGGAATGAAAATATCAAGGTATGGGTCAGGTTCATTGATGAGCTTTTCTTCATGTGGAACGGGTCATTAGAAAGTACTAGAATGTTCATAGCAGCCCTCAATGTCAATGCTCCTAATTTGATGTTTACTTGTGACATAAGTGATTCTACCATACATTTTCTAGATTTGGAGGTTTTTATAAGTGATGGTATGTTACATACTCAGACCTTTAGACAACCCACAGCAAGGAATTCAGTATAACACTGCACAAGTTTCCACTCCAGAAACTAAAATACATGAAGAGAAACTGCAGCAAAGCAAGCTTCTTAAAGCAAACAGAAATGGATCTGACAAAGAGATTCAAGGAAAGGGGGTACAATCAGACCGTTCTTGATCAGACAGTAGTAAATGTTTTAGAGCTTTCGAGACAAGAATTACTCTTTGGAAAGGGAAAGGAAAAGAAAAAGAAAGAGAAGGAGAGTTTGAATCAGGACATAAGGATGATAACCGGGTACAATGCCTATCATGCAAGGGCGAGAGACTGCATGAATAGGCATTGGCACCTAGCTAGAGGAGACCCTATCCTTAATAGCCATGTATCACGAAAGCCCCTTGTCTCCTACAGGAGAGCAAAGGTTGATGCAACAGCAGCTAGTGAATAGCTGCTCTGAACTAACTGATAGTGAAAGTTGGTTGAAAGCCAACCCTGGTTTCAACAAATGCCTGTCACATTAATGAGGTACATAAAGGCAAATTGAGGATTTAGCATACTATGTAATAGACTCGGTCCCCAAAAAGAGAAGTGGGGGGAACCGTAAAGGCAAACTAAGGCAATTGGAGTCGCCCTATATTTTAATGTTTGACTGCAAGACTCCAAAAGGCTTAAATTAGGATGAAGACTTATATGTCCATCTGGTATGATGGGTATTCTCCAGTACAGCCCCCTCACTCACCCTTTTCCCCACATAGAGGCAGGTACAAGACAAATCCCGAAAGATATAATGAATTGAAGAAAATGAGTCTGTGTTGCACTTTAATGACCTTGTTTTAAATCGTGTATAATGTACTGAGACATCTGTTTAAACCAATCAGATGATGGAATATGCCCTAGAGTGTTTGGGAAGGTTTTTATTAGAATTTGATAAAATACAGTTAAGGAATGTTTCTAATAATTTGATATGTTAGGATATAATTTTAATGATCCACTTTATTCAACATTGGGTTTTAATAAGTAGGAGTTTGTATTTTTGCACATAGTTAGCGATGCTTAAAGCTGCTAAGGAGCACATGCATTTGCACTTTTTTGTAATTGGCAGCTGTAATTGCAACTTTGCATATAAATCCTCTGATACATTGTCTTGAGATATATCATCTATGATGATCAAGGACAGTGGATAAAAATACACTGATGTGAGTATAGCGCTACTTGCACTTTAGTGACTTCAATATCCTTTGGGAGCACAGGCACTTTACTATATTCAGAGGTGTAGTTGCAAGCTTGCATACGGAACGACAGAACAGTACTATAATTACAGCTGTAACTGCAAGTTTGCCACTGGAGTTATAGGATAATCCCTGTGAGACCCTTTGCTGCTAGAATGAGAACAGTGCTATATAAATAGCAGGTGTTTTGCACGTAGCACACAGCACTTTAGAAGATTGAAGAACCATTCTCTAATAGAGAATTGGTAGAATCAAATGTACATGTGCATAATATGTTCAAATACTAAAACTGCGCCATGGCAAAGAACTATTCAGGATCGGCACCCAGGGGTAAAGATAAGGCCTACTCACTGGACATGAAATCCATCTGTTTTCCAAAATTGCATAGAACATTTACTTGTGGTAATAAGACTGCTTGAAATCTGCGCTTGCACTTTCAATTCAATATAGACAGAGAATGGCAGCTACTGCAGTTAACAAGTTTGGTTCTTGACTGAATGCGGCACTATTGCTGGGTATCGGGTCCTGGATGCTCAACCCGAATTTAGATGGTTTGACCTGTATTACACGCTAAACAAAATATGTCAAATGCCATGCTGGATACTCAATGTTGAAATATAAGAAATGGGTTTATAGGCCTGGTTAACAAATCGTACCAGTAGATTCAGCTAGAGATATGCCTCTCTCTATATCAAAGTCATGGAGGGCTTGGTTGTTGGGTACAATAAAGTTAATTGAAAAAGACCCGAAAAAAGGTCAAGCGAGTGGAGGGAGGTAAAGAAATATAAATAAAACAAAAGATAAAAATATAAAATTGTAAAATTAAAAGAAAAGAGTTAAGTGAGTCTCGCTTTCTCAGAAAACACAATTTCTGAAATGTAAATATTGAGCTATAATTTTCACTGTTTAGTGGTTTGTCTATGCCTATGTTACCACGTGATGGTAGCATTGCGTTAAAAATGAGTTGGAAGTTTGGCTCTGTATGTGATCAAGGCAGGGGACCCTGTCGAAATGCATCATAGCCCGGATTTTGGAATAAAATATAATCTTATCTGAAGCCTGGATTGCGGAGTCATATTCAGATATATATATAGATATATGTATATATATATATATATTCAACACAAAAAGCCCCAGCTTGTGAGAGGTCACCCGCCTTGCTCTGCCCTCCGGCAATATTCAAAGCGAACCGCTTTCCTGCTCCATAATTATTTGTCTGGCCGACGCGTTTCGCGGCATCCTCGCCGCTTCTTCATGGGCTGCGGCGACAAAACACAATCCCTCCCCACTGATTGGTTGAATCTTTTTATTTCATGCTCGCACTTGATTGGCGTACAGTTTTTTAGTTTGAGGTGCATGCTGGACCTACGAGTCCATTCAGGGATAGTTTGTGCCTTGCACTGGTTTCCGCAATGTTTATAACCTTTAAGTAAGGTAGAAGCTCTCCTGCTGGTTCCGTAATTGCATGAGCAAGGTGCTATTTGTTTAGGAAAAGTTCCTCACAGTTGCATCTCCCAACCGGTTCTCCTTTCGACACCCGCTGGGGACGGTGCTCCTCTCCGCGGCAGGACGGCCGCGCAATAAATTCAACACAAAAAGCCCCAGCTTGTGAGAGGTCACCCGCCTTGCTCTGCCCTCCGGCAATATTCAAAGCGAACCGCTTTCCTGCTCCATAATTATTTGTCTGGCCGACGCGTTTCGCGGCATCCTCGCCGCTTCTTCATGGGCTGCGGCGAGTCCATTCAGGGATAGTTTGTGCCTTGCACTGGTTTCCGCATTGTTTATAACCTTTAAGTAAGGTAGAAGCTCTTATTGCGCGGCCGTCCTGCCGCGGAGAGGAGCACCGTCCCCAGCGGGTGTCGAAAGGAGAACCGGTTGGGAGATGCAACTGTGAGGAACTTTTCCTAAACAAATAGCACCTTGCTCATGCAATTACGGAACCAGCAGGAGAGCTTCTACCTTACTTAAAGGTTATAAACATTGCGGAAACCAGTGCAAGGCACAAACTATCCCTGAATGGACTCGTAGGTCCAGCATGCACCTCAAACTAAAAAACTGTACGCCAATCAAGTGCGAGCATGAAATAAAAAGATTCAACCAATCAGTGGGGAGGGATTGTGTTTTGTCGCCGCAGCCCATGAAGAAGCGGCGAGGATGCCGCGAAACGCGTCGGCCAGACAAATAATTATGGAGCAGGAAAGCGGTTCGCTTTGAATATTGCCGGAGGGCAGAGCAATGCGGGTGACCTCTCACAAGCTGGGGCTTTTTGTGTTGAATTTATTGCGCGGCCGTCCTGCCGCGGAGAGGAGCACCGTCCCCAGCGGGTGTCGAAAGGAGAACCGGTTGGGAGATGCAACTGTGAGGAACTTTTCCTAAACAAATAGCACCTTGCTCATGCAATTACGGAACCAGCAGGAGAGCTTCTACCTTACTTAAAGGTTTTAAACATTGCGGAAACCAGTGCAAGGCACAAACTATCCCTGAATGGACTCGTAGGTCCAGCATGCACCTCAAACTAAAAAACTGTACGCCAATCAAGTGCGAGCATGAAATAAAAAGATTCAACCAATCAGTGGGGAGGGATTGTGTTTTGTCGCCGCAGCCCATGAAGAAGCGGCGAGGATGCCGCGAAACGCGTCGGCCAGACAAATAATTATGGAGCAGGAAAGCGGTTCGCTTTGAATATTGCCGGAGGGCAGAGCAAGGCGGGTGACCTCTCACAAGCTGGGGCTTTTTGTGTTGAATATATATATATATATATATATATATATATATATATATATATATATATATATATATATATATATATATATATATATATATATATGGCGTAGCTTGTCACACCGAACCAAAGAAGTCCAAGTAGTAGCAACAAAGAGCCGACCCATAAAATGCTGGTGAACAGTGATTTATTCTTTGGAAGCC
This sequence comes from Lissotriton helveticus, assembly GCF_964261635.1. Taxonomy (NCBI): domain Eukaryota; kingdom Metazoa; phylum Chordata; class Amphibia; order Caudata; family Salamandridae; genus Lissotriton; species Lissotriton helveticus. The sequence continues at coordinate 410,016 of NW_027611905.1, read as the reverse complement.
AGCGCTGCCGCCATGACGCGTTTCGCCTCCCAAGGAGGCTTGATCACATGTATATCACCACACTCCTTCTCTTTTGGGAAAAGAATTTGGGCGCACTCCCTTGGAAATTCCACAATTTTTTTTATTTAGCTCCGTTTAAGCATGAAAAAGCAGTCGATCTACGCGTTTCGACGCTACAAGCGTCTTGCTCACGATCAGCTTCCTGCAATTTTTTCAATACATTTAAGGCATTCAATTAGGTATTACGTCATTTCCTTAGCTTAATTGCAAGTCATTGTGGGTATTGTAGTTTAAATTAAAAAGAGTCTTTGAAGGAATGAGTAATTGTTCAATTTTTCGAGAAAATAATAACCCTTATTTTCTTTTTACATCATTGAGTCCCATTCTTTTTATATTTCATTTTTCGTTTTTTGTATTTATTGTTTGGTACCCTCTGGTGGGTTTAGTCCTTCCTTTCAGGTGTATCGTGACTCAAAGTTCGCTTTGATTCCCACTAGTGGGATTATTCATGGTTGTTGTTTTTATTTCTGTTCTTTCACAGTTATTTCGTTTTTCTCTTTCCCTTATTATTTAGTACCCTCCAGTGGGTTTAGTCCTTTCTTATATTTCAGTTGCATGGCAAGTGGGTATTTGCTTTGATTCCCGCTAGTGGGAAGGGTTTCTAGGTTGTTGATTTTTTCTCACAGTTCCTCTTATTTTGCATTTTTTTCTTTTTTTTTTTCTCCATTTTCCTCTTTCTTGATATTTCCTATTTCAGTTTTCCTTCATGATTTTCTCGTTTCTGAATTATTACATTTTTATAAGTGAATATATAACTCCTCCGATTGGTTCAAATCGTGCGGACTTAACGATCTGAAGTTTATAATGTGACGTGACTCTCTTCGTCTCAGTGATTTCTCTCGGTCACCCCCTCGGACATGTTTCGGGATTGTCTCTATCCCAAAGAACTTTAATTTCAGCCAGTCTCCATTGTGTGTCTGCTCCATGTGCTTAGCAACAGCATTTGCACGGTCTTTATGCGTAGTTGCTCTCGCATGTTCCATGATGCGTTTCTTCAATTCCCCCTTGGTGCTTCCCACATACAGCAGTGGGCAGGGACATTCAATTCCATACACAGTGTATTCTGTTTTGCAGGTAATTAGTTGTCTTATTTCCCACTTTTTGTTGTTTGGCATCTTAACTTCTTTTGTAGGTTTTGCAATTTGGCACATTTTGCAGTCATAACATTTTATGAATCCCGTGGTTTTAAGCCAATCCTTTTTGCTGTCTTTTTTTGTTGTTTTGAAGTGGCTGTGGATTAAACGGTCCTTTAAGTTTGGTGCTCTTCGGTAGGTTACCACCGGATGTTTTCCCACCAATTTTCCAACTGTGTCATCCAAATGCAATATTTTCCAGTTTTTTCTTAGGATATCGATGAATTCCTTGCTGCCTTCCGAAAAGTCAGTGATTAGTCTGATTGGTTCCTGTTCATTTTCAGTTCGAATTTTCCGTTGTAGGCATTCAGCTCTGGGTTTTGTGTTTGCTCTTCTCCAGCAGTTTTCCAAATTTTCTTGGTTGTATTTGCGATTTATAAATCTCTTTTTTGTTTCCATGCTGTGTTTCTGCCATTCCGTTTCTTCACTACATATTCTTTTGATCCGGAGGAACTCTCCATATGGAATGCTTGAAATTAATGACCTTTGATGGAAGCTTGTTGCTTCCAAAGTGGCGTTGGTTGCCGTGGTTTTTCTATGTAGCGTTGACTGGATTTGATTGTCCTTGATATAGATGTGCGTGTCAAGGAAAATTATTTCTTTGTTGCTGATTTCATACGTTAATTTCAGCCCTGTCATGCTTCCATTGATGATCTTGTGGTATTCCTCAAATTCTTCAGAGGATCCATCCCAGATGATAAAAAGGTCATCTATGAACTTTATCCAGCATATGATTTTGCTGGTCATGTGATCATTTTCAGGTGCCCAGGCAATTTCTTTTTCTAGAAATCTTAGTCAAACACATTGAAATTGGCCTAAATAAAATACAAGAAGAACTCTATGAAATGGAAAAGGAGATCTCGCAATTAAAATTGAATAATGATATGACGAAATTTAAGGAAGACATGGAGAGCCAGATAGAAAACCATGAAGAAACAGTGAGAGAGCGCAAACACAATAAGTTTATTCGCGACGCCGTGGATTACGAAGAAGGTCGCATTTTTACATTCTCCAAAAAATACGATTACTATAAGCAACTCTCCGCAAAAACCCAAACAGGATACATGTCTGCCAGCGCCTCGTCCATCTCATCATCAGTAACAGAGGCCAGTGATGGAGAACCAGGAACAGCCTCCAATCCAGAAAAGACTCCTTTTTTAGAGGATATGCGCCTCGTCTTGCAACAGAGACAGTGGGAACAGCATCGGGGCGCACAAAACCAACAACAAAGAGGAAGAGGACGGGGGTGACAATGGACAACAAACAAAAAAAGACAAGAAGGGGTAAAAGGAGCAAACGAAACAACCCCGCAAGTGGGAACGGAAACACGGAGCATGCGTCAGAAGAGGGGGAAATGAATAATGAATTACAAATCATCAACTTATCAAAAAGACCAATCACAGAAACAGAAATCTCACTGCTTAAAAGAGGAATTAACTTCTGTCCCAAAAAGAAAATGGATATGGCTCAAGCACGAATAGATTTCTATCTATATATCAGAAAAATTAAATTGGCCAAATTCTTTGAAGAAAACAAAGGAAAAAACAACAAAAAATTACAACCAAATGAAGAAACAACCCCAAACATAAGTGCAAGGGATGCCACTGCATATACCACACTAATCAATCTTGACACGGAAATTGAAGATGAAATAACCCTAAGCCAGGCAATTACACAAGCTGGGGCAGGGTTAAGTAAGAAAAAAACAAAGTCAAAATTTTATCCACAATTACCCCCTGGAAATAAGGTGGATGTTTTCCAAGAGGCAGTGATACAGGACCTCCACAAAATCAAGGGCTCCAATTACAAAGACAATCTAACTGCAAAAGAACGAGAAGCGTTAAAAAATCTAACCAACGATGATCAGATTGAAATAAAAATGGCGGACAAAGGGGGAAATATAGTGGTGTGGGAAAAGAGTGCCTACATCATTGAGGCCCACCGCCAACTGAAAGACACTAAATATTATGAGAAATTGAAAACGAACCCAGTCATGGAGGTAAAAAACAAACTGGACAATAACTTAAGACAATGGAAACAGAAAAACCTAATCAATGAGGAAGAACTAAAGTATTTAACAGTAAGTCACCCAATCACAGCCACAATCTATTTCCTGCCAAAGGTTCATAAAGATCAAAAGAACCCCCCGGGCAGACCAATCCTATCTGCAAAAGGCTCATTATTGGAACCGGTCTCGAATTACATAGACCACTTTTTGCATCCCTATGTGATCCAATTAAGTTCCTACATCCAAGACACCAATGACCTGTTGAGAAGATTGGAGAACACACCGTGGCAGCAAAACTACCAACTAGTCACAATGGATGTCGTATCCCTATATACGAACATTAACAACGAAACGGGGATAAAGGCATGCAATTATTTTTTGCAAGAGAGGAATATCCAATATAAAAATCACAATCAAATGCTACAGGAAATGATCTCATTATGTCTGTCGCAAAATATCTTTTTATTCTGAGAGGAACTATACAGACAAAACAATGGAACCGCTATGGGTTTTTCTTTCAGCCCGAATTATGCATGCCTGACCATGGGCTATTGGGAAAAAGAAATTGCCTGGGCACCTGAAAATGATCACATGACCAGCAAAATCATATGCTGGATAAGGTTCATAGATGACCTTTTTATCATCTGGGATGGATGCTCGGAAGAATTTGAGGAATACCACAAGATCATCAATGGAAGCATGACAGGGCTGAAATTAACGTATGAAATCAGCAACAAAGAAATAATTTTCCTTGACACGTACATCTATATCAAGGACAATCAAATCCAGTCAACGCTACATAGAAAAACCACGGCAACCAACGCCACTTTGGAAGCAACAAGCTTCCATCAAAGGTCATTAATTTCAATCATTCCATATGGAGAGTTCCTCCGGATCAAAAGAATATGTAGTGAAGAAACGGAATGGCAGAAACACAGCATGGAAACCAAAAAGAGATTTATAAATCACAAATACAACCAAGAAAATGTGGAAAACTGCTGGAGAAGAGCAAACACAAAACCCAGAGCTGAATGCCTACAACGGAAAATTCGAACTGAAAATGAACAGGAACCAATCAGACTAATCACTGACTTTTCGGAAGGCAGCAAGGAATTCATCGATATCCTAAGAAAAAACTGGAAAATATTGCATTTGGATGACACAGTTGGAAAATTGGTGGGAAAACATCCGGTGGTAACCTACCGAAGAGCACCAAACTTAAAGGACCGTTTAATCCACAGCCACTTACAAAACAACAAAAAAGACAGCAAAAAGGATTGGCTTAAAACCACGGGATTCATAAAATGTTATGACTGCAAAATGTGCCAAATTGCAAAACCTACAAAAGAAGTTAAGATGCCAAACAACAAAAAGTGGGAAATAAGACAACTAATTACCTGCAAAACAGAATACACTGTGTATGGAATTGAATGCCCCTGCCCACTGCTGTATGTGGGAAGCACCAAGGGGGAATTGAAGAAACGCATCATGGAACATGCGAGAGCAACTACGCATAAAGACCGTGCAAATGCTGTTGCTAAGCACATGGAGCAGACACACAATGGAGACTGGCTGAAACTAAAGTTCTTTGGGATAGAGACAATCCCGAAACATGTCCGAGTGGGTGACCGAGAGAAATCATTGAGACGAAGAGAGTCACGTCACATTATAAACTTCAGATCGTTAAGTCCACACGGTTTGAACCAATCGGAGGAGTTATATATTCACTTATAAAAATGTAATAATTCAGAAACGAGAAAATCATGAAGGAAAACTGAAACAGGAAATATCAAGAAAGAGGAAAATGGAAAAAAAGAAAAAAATGCAAAATAAGAGGAACTGTGAGAAAAAAACAACAACCAAGAAACCCTTCCCACTAGCGGGAATCAAAGCAAATACCCACTTGCCATGCAACTGAAATATAAGAAAGGACTAAACCCACTGGAGGGTACTAAATAATAAGGGAAAGAGAAAAACGAAATAACTGTGAAAGAACAGAAATAAAAACAACAACCATGAATAATCCCACTAGTGGGAATCAAAGCGAACTTTGAGTCACGATACACCTGAAAGGAAGGACTAAACCCACCAGTGGGTACCAAACAATAAATACAAAAAACGAAAAATGAAATATAAAAAGAATGGGACTCAATGATGTAAAAAGAAAATAAGGGTTATTATTTTCTCGAAAAATTGAACAATTACTCATTCCTTCAAAGACTCTTTTTAATTTAAACCACAATACCCACAATGACTTGCAATTAAGCTAAGGAAATGACGTAATACCTAATTGAATGCCTTAAATGTATTGAAAAAATTGCAGGAAGCTGATTGTGAGCAAGACGCTTGTAGCGTCGAAACGCGTAGATCGACTGCTTTTTCATGCTTAGACGGAGCTAAATAAAATAATTTCTGGAATTTCCAAGGGAGTGCGCCCGAATTCTTTTCCCAAAAGAGAAGGAGTGTGGTGATAAGTAACGGCGTGGTTCTGCCGTAGGTGTACGCACCCGCTGTGAGCGCCCGATGGTCGGGGACCCGAGAACCGGCGTGTGAGGATATATATATATATATATATATATATATATATATATATATATATATATATATATATTCCGCTCAAGTTTCCATTATCCTTTCAATAGAAACGACGTACGCCGGATATTTCTCCAAAAAGCTTTATTCTTTCGCTCGCAACAGACGCCTTTCGGCGCTCCGCCTTTATCAATGTTACAAACATTGTAAGGAAACGCCATGTTTTATCATTTGCACCCACGTGATTTCCCCAGTAAAAACAAACAAGGGACTTTTTTTCTACACCATATTGGTTGAGTATTTACATCGAGGTTACATTAAGAATATATGCTCCATATGACCACATGAATTGTACCATATTAAGTGCATCATACTGAAAATTGTCATCTTTCACTTTGCAGTAATAGCCATTACATGAATTATAACTATTATAGCACTTAAGATCTCTACCACAACATGTCGTTGCTAAATTCAGTGTATCTGACATATGTTCGCACTGGAGATAGCAGCGCCATTTTGGTAGTTTATTTGGCCGTGTATCGACCCAATGGATTAATGCAATAATGTACTCCTCTTTTATTTCATTAAGCCGTGGATCGGCTAGTATCCCTTGTCAGAATTTGTTTCTACATACTACATTGTTCAAATTTAAATATGGATTGCACAAAATTAGACCAATAAGAAAAAATAATAATAAATTTCAAAAAACACCTAAAATTCATACATTGCTAACATTTCATAAGATACAGTTCATATTTGCAAAGCCAATTCAAGTTCATTGCACCATGTCAATACTCAATTCTTACTTTTAAGTTCCTTAAGGAACAGTTTAATTGTTAGTATGCCTAATATTGAGATTTTGTTCAGAAATCAATATGTGATGCTAATTCCTCTCCTGCATTGAGTCCATTGGGATGTTTCGTCATCAGATCTATTATATATCGGGACTCTAACCTTCTTAATTTGTGTAATCTGTCACCCCCCCTGGGACTTTCTACGATATAATCCAAACCAAAATACTGTAGCTGATTTCTATTGCTGTGGTGTTTATCTTGGAAATGTCGTGCCACAGGGTACGCTTGATCGTTCTTATCAATGGCTCTCAAATGCTCCAAGATTCTCATTTTTAATGGTTTGATGGTACTCCCAATATAAGATAGTCCGCATGGGCATTTAAGACAGTATACCGCATATGGGGTACTGCAGGTGAGGTATTTATTGATGGTTTTCATTACTCCTGTTCCTGGTATCTCATAGCTTTTGACTCTTTTGCTGTGTGCACATGCTTTACATTTATAGCATGGATGAAAACCTTTTAGATCTGCTAAGGCATTAGATTTCTTCTCAGGTTTCTTGAAATGGCTTTGTACCAGCATATCCTTAAGGGATCTTGATTTTTTAAAAGTCACTAACGGGAAAGCTGGAATATCATCTTTGATGACGCTATCAGTTTTCAATATATTCCAGTTCTTTCCAAGCATGTACTTTAAGTGATTGGCCTCTGCTGTGTAGGGAGGTACCAGCCGGAACTTCCCTACCTTATCTCTACCAACTCCAGTAGTTGTGTCTTTTACTTGTAACAGATTACGCCTCAGAATTGCTTTTACTTTCTTTAATGCTCTTTCCAGAGTATCTGTGGCGTAATCCCTTAGTTTAAATCTACTGATGCATTCTGATGCTGCGATTTCAAAGTCCGAGTCTCTAGTGCTGTTGCATTTAAGCCTGAGCAATTCCCCATAGGGGATGCTCTGTATCAGAGGGATCGGATGGTTACTAGTTGCATATAATACAGAATTTCCCGCAGTACTTTTCCGAAAGAGAGATGATTCAATTTTACCCTCTGAAATAAACACATTTAGATCTAAGTATTCAACACTTGTGTTACTTATTGACCCAGTGAATATTTAATTCACATTATTCTTGTTGAGGACATTGATGTAGGCCTCGGCAGTTTGTTCTGAACCCTGCCAGATTATGAACAAGTCGTCTATGTAACGACACCATTTTATCACGAAGCCTTTCTCACCACCCGCCTCCAGCGACCTGGGCACCTGCTCCTCCCACCAGCCCACGAATAAATTTGCGTAGCTGGGGGCAAAGCAGGTGCCCATCGCTGTGCCGGACGTTTGTCTGTAGTATTTCTCTTTAAACATAAAGATATTATTCCTCAAACAAAAATCCACAAATGTTATCAGCATTGAATTATGTTCTAGAAACCTCAATTGTCTTTTGCTTAGATAGTACCTGATAGCTTCAATACCCTTTTCATGAATTATAGATGTATAAAGACTGGATATGTCCTAAACTATCAGCCGATAGCTTGGATCCCAATGTATATCATCTATTTTTAGCAGAAAATCTTTGGTGTCCTTCACATAAGAGTCCAGTTCTTGTACCAAAGGGTTGAGAAAATGATCGATAAATATTTAAAGATGTTCAGTTAGGCTGTTTTGGGATGAAATGATGGGTCTCCCAGGAGGATCAATGCTGTTTTTATGTATTTTTGGAATGTGGTAAAAAGTAGGTGTTATAGGATTTTCACTCCTCAGAAATAGATATTCCTCCTTCCCAAGCATATTCTTACAATACCAGTTGTGAATCAATTCATCATATTGCTTTATGCTTGCTACATATTTCTCCTTTGTTGATAGTTCACAATGTCTTATGTCTGACAATTGTTTGTAAGCCTCCTTGCAATAGTTCTCCCGTGTCTGAATGACGACATTGCTGCCTTTATCAGAAGGCTTGATTACCACATTTTTATCCTGCATTAGATCAATGACTGCTTTTCTTTCATCTGAATTGATGTTACTATATCCAGTTCCAATCTGTTTCGATTTCTTTACCCTATATTTGACTAAATCATTCGTCATAGCCTCCGAGAACACGTCAATTGCGTCTGGTGTTAACTGGGGATTGAAATGGGATTTCGGCCTGTATCCACAGTCTTCTCTTTCTTGGTCAATACCCATAGTTGCCGCTCTTGTTGCCGCTTCATCCGTGGCTAAAGGGAGTTGACTTGGATACTCCTCCAGAGCTAGTCCTTGGAGTTTTTCTATTGCTGGTAGATCTCGTGCTCTCAATGCATCGGTGGCCGAAGCTCTTATGGGTGTCCCAATCGTGATTTTCAAAGTTGACTTTGTTTTGAAATATTTGTGTAATATAAGTTTTCGGACAAAGTTAAACAGGTCTATACGTGTTTGCGTATATTCTAGGTGGCTGGTTGGGCTAAAAGTGAGTCCTAAACTTAGAACCCTTTTCTCCGTATCAGTTAAAACCCTGGACGTCAGGTTTATAACTGTGATGTCTTCTGTTTTTTTCAGTTGTTGGCCGGTTTCTTCCGATTCACCCAGTTCGATCTCTTGGGTCTGCCGCGTTCTCTTCCTCTTGTAGCCCCCACCTCCTCTTCTGGTTTTTCTTCGTTTCTTTCTGGGGGTTTGGTCTTGCCATCCCGTAACCATGCCTGTTTGATGACTTGAAACTCGTCCTGAAAAGGTGTCCTTGTTGTGGTCCGTACATGGCCTCTTTCTCTTGGCATTTCCTCAGCGGATTCATTCTCCGTAGCGCTCGATTCAGAAGTCTCGGCTACTCGTGCAGGTTCTTGTGCACTCTTCTTGCTGAGTTCTTTTCTGGGCGCGTCGAATTTCCGCGCAAATGTCAAGATCCTTCCTTGAGAATAATCACTCTCGTCGCGGTCAAATTTCTCTTGTTTCCGCGTTTTTATTTTTTGTTCGTATTTGCCAAGTCTAACTTTCATCTGTATCTTAATATTGTCAATAGACTCTTTATTTATTTCTTTTTTTATTTTTATCGCATTAATCCATTGGGTCGATACACGGCCAAATAAACTACCAAAATGGCGCTGCTATCTCCAGTGAGAACATATGTCAGATACACTGACTTTAGCAACGACATGTTGTGGTAGAGATCTTAAGTGCTATAATAGTTATAATTCATGAAATGGCTATTACTGCAAAGTGAAAGATGACAATTTTCAGTATGATGCACTTAATATGGTACAATTCATGTGGTCATATGGAGCATATGTTCTTAATGTAACCTCGATGTAAATACTCAACCAATATGGTGTAGAAAATAAGTCCCTTGTTTGTTTCTACTGAGGAAATCACGTGGGTGCAAATGATAAAACATGGTGTTTCCTTACAATGTTTGTAACATTGATAAAGGCGGAGCGCCGAAACGCGTCTGTTGCGAGCGAAAGAATAAAGCTTTTTGGAGAAATATCCGGCGTGCGTAGTTTCTATTGAAAGGATAATGGAAACTTGGGCGGAATATATTGCGGGTCCTGTAACCGCACTACACACCCGTCTGAGAGTGCTCCCATTTTCTACAGGAGGAGAGAGCGTGAATATATATATTTTGTGTTTCCATATATATATATTACCTACTGGCGGTCGCCAGTAGGTATATATAGTTAGGATTTTTTCTCTATGGGTTTTTTGAAAATTCTATGTCTAATAACTTTGGCGTTTGTGGACGGAATTGGCTGAAATTTTCAGGAAAATGGCACATTTTGTTTCTGAGCAGCCCTTGAAAATTTGGGGGGGGTTCATCCAGTGGGGGCCGAGAACAAAGGGGGGTCCCAAAACGTGTTTTTAACATTGAGTTTTCCATAGGGCGGTTGGCCTCACTTTTAGCCCGAACGGCTGAATGGATTTGCACGAAACTTGGCAAAATTGTAGGGACTGGTAGCCCGATGTGCCTTTTGTAGGTCTCAATATATGTGCTCCAGTGGATTTTGAGAAATTAACGTTTAAAAAAAGATATATATCTGTAAGTGCGGACCAGGCAGCGCTCTGGTTCGCGGACTTTTCGCGCAACGGAGCTTTGTGAAGCGAAGCTGATTGGTTCTCCGGCGTCTGTCAACATTCCAAACAGTCCGTAGCGGCCGCCATCTTGTCTCTCGGTAGGATCGAGAGACAAGAGGAGGTCAAAACAAAGGGGGAAATAACTATAAGGGGGCATAGTAGATCCTCGCTGACCCCCTAGGTTTGATGTGGAGGTTTTAAAAGGGCCCCGCGGGGCAAAAAAAAATAATAAAAATAATAATTGAACGGCTGAATGGATTTGCACGAAACTTGGCAAAATATTAGGGACTGGTAGCCCGATGTGCCTTTGCTAGGTCTCAATATATGTGCTCCAGTGGATTTTGAGAAATTAACGTTCAAAAAAAGATATATATCTGTAACAGCGCTCCGCTTCGCGTAACGGAGGTTTGCGAAGCTGATTGGTCATTCTGTCACTGGGCTATAGTTGGGCTACATCTGGCTGATATTTGGGCTACATTTGTTTTTTTGTGTGTCTGGCGGCCATCTTTGGGCTACATTGGGCTACATTGGGCTTCATTGGGCTACATTCGGCTAATTAGCAAATAGCTCATCGCAAACTAGGAATGGTAAAGAATCGCTATTTATTCCTTAAAGTTCGCTATTTAGGAAATGCAAATAACTTTGATGATACATATGGCGGTTCATCTCTAACAAGATAAGAAGCATAGGGATACATTTATGATGACTGGCGCATCACCAGGGATGTGTTAGTCATTCTGTGCCGCTGTTCCGTCACCTATGGTGTGCTGCATTTACAATGCGGCGCATCATGGGGCAAAAACAGCACAGATGCGTGATGTATCTGTGCCGTAAAGGTGGCGCATTGCTGGAGTTGTATCGCAAGTGTGATGAAGCTCCAGCAAGGGTCGGGGGTGCCCCTGTCGCAGGGTTTCTGTTCTCACACAGAACTGTGGACAGAGGATTGGAACCTCGGCGAATTAGGGTGTCCCAAAACTCACGTTAGTAATCAAAAACTATTTAGCAAGCTAGGTACAGTGTCACATTGGATATAACAAACTCTCAATGTTTAGACAATCCAGAATATGAACTTATAGTACCTCAGGATACGTGGAACTCATGAACAGTCGGTCGTTATAGATTTCTTAGAAACCAGAACATGGAGTTAAGAAGAACAGATGTGTATTTGAAATGTTTATTTACTAATGCCGTCTTCTCAGGCGTAGTACCTTAGATAATAAAAGTACACATATTATCAGTAGCAAAATTACCAGCATAGTTACTAGTACATAAAAAGTGAATGGTGATAGTATGTTAACATGCTGTAAATGAATAAGAGTTAGCAACACTTATAAGCAGCCGCGGGCCGTGGAGGGAGTTACGGTGGGGCAGGGAGGCGGGGAGGGGGAGGGGCAAGGTAGAGAGGGCTCCACCCTGCTTCTCCCCCTCCCCGCCTCCCTGCCCCATCGTAACTCCCTCCACGGCCCGCGGCTGCTTATATCTCACCCTCCCTAATACACATATTATATTATTTGCTAAGAAGGTCTCTTTGTGTTGGTTTAGGGCGTGCCCATACTTTAGTGTCTTAGATTTGAAGGAATCACATCAGCATACACCAGCTCTCTCTTCATGTGAACCGCATCAACTGTTGTGTATGTGTGTTCGGCAAAGCAATATAAAACCCGCCTCATGCCCAGAATTGGCAGAAGTTGCACTTATGTTATGAGTATGAAGTCGTGGAGATCAGACCTCATAACAATTCTGTATCGTGTTGTTCTTGAAACTTTAGCACTCGCTGTACAGATATAGTTTAACAAGTAAAGCAGATAGTAGACCAATAACATATTATTCTCATGTAAACCACGATGAACTACTAGGTGGAAAGCTAAAGCAACAACTAAGTGTCGTGTGCAGAAGTTGCAAAAAAGGAAAAATGGCGTTTAAATCGGTAATGAGCCCATGCTAACTTAACACGGTGTAAAGATATCCAGGACCTAGATGACACCTCCTCATGATCCGGAAACGAACTGAATAAGATAATAGAAGTGCCATCTCATGAGAGCAGATTGCAAGTTTATATGTGGACGGTCCGCAAGGTAAAGCATTAAAAACTAGGAAAATTCAATGCTAAAGAAAAATAAAACAGCCAAGTACTTTATCGAGTCTTAAGCCAATAGGCAAGGTAAATAATAAAAACTTGACAAATAAGTCAATGAATTGTCAATGAAATGCTAGTACTCAGCATATCAAACATGAAAAAGGTCTATGACATAACTGTGTATGCAAAATAAGCTGCAACAGCCTCCAATAGGAAGTCACCGTCTTCATCCGAAAACAGTTCAGCCATCCAATTTAAAAGCGGAAAAGAACATACGTGCTCTCCCAGCACCGGATCCTCTATCACCATCAGAGGACAGCTCGGTGGGTTTTCAAGAAAGCTCTGTTCCAAGAAAGACTGTGCTGCCGCCAGTAAATTCCAGGGACCAAGTAGTCCATGCATCAATGCCACAGCCATAATCCTTTCGCCAGGACAAATCAACTCGTGAGTAATGATAGGAGTCATCAGCTGATTAAAGTCGACGTCAGGAGAAACCGGTCCGCAGAGACACAAATCAATGGCCCAATCGAAATCACAGGTCCGGCAGTGAAATACAGGCTGGACACAGGTGAAGTAGGAGAACCGAAAAGATAATCCATATGCCGTGCTTAATATCGCCAACGGCATTGTGCCATAATATTCTAGCATGCGATTGCGGAACAGTGTCAGCAGCTGCAGGGTCGGAGGTTGCATAGGAGGGACATCCATATTTAAAAATGTAAAAAAGCACAAGAGCGTCCGCTGGTAATGCAAGTAAAAATGCCAATCCACGAACCAGAGTGCAGAAAATACAATGAAAGGGAGCAGGGATGACTCCAAAGATTTTCTCAAATGAAGTCACGAGACCACTGGTAACAACTTTAAAAAAGTGTGCCAGGGATTTTGAGGAGGATGCGTTAAAGATAGTCGGAAACATGTTGCTGAAATTGAAAGGCAAACCTGTGTACGGGTGTTCGCTATGTGAAGTACGAAAGTTTCACGGGCCGAACTCAAGGCCACCTCTCTCTGAGACAAAAGAGCTCTTATTCTTGCCATGCCGTTGAAACGTGTCCCAAGGTTGGTATTTGTGGCCAGATTGAAAACTCCCTATGTTCATGTGTGGGAGGAAATAGAACATTTCTGCAGCAAATAACCCGTTCACTTACTGTTACGATAAAAGGAATACTTTTAATTAACTCAGAACAATCTTCATTATTGAGCATCAAATAACTACCATTTTCCAACAACTTGAACGTGGGGATGATAGCAGGAACTGGCGTGCCTTGCAACACGCAAGCCATATTTGGTCGGTGTTTGTTGCATGAATCGTGTAACTGTATGTGCCTACACGTTAGTGAATGATCTGGCGTCTCAGTGCATTCCTCTCCATTCAGATAAACTTCTTGATCATCTTTGAAACATCTGTATGTGTATGGAAGCGACCAGACCTCATGAACAAAAGCACTACCTAAAGGTTCATAACGACCTATTGGTATATATTTCATACAATTTGAAAACTTATATAAAGCAAAAGGCAGCGTTATTAAACCGTGGATAAGGCATGTTGCCAAAAAACCCGCAATCCTCTGCTGATGATGTCACTGAGCATGTCATGAATGATGTAATATGTGACATCATCAGCAGTGGATTATGGGTAATGGTATCTCTAGTTTACTCCCCTATAGCTGTCTTTCTTTTAACATAAGTGTGTGTTTCCTTCCCTTATACTTACTGTTTTTGGTTCGCTTCCAGTTCGCGTACCAGCGAGCGAACTAGGAAGCGAACTAAGAGAAATAGAGGTTGGCACAGTTCCAAATATTGTACCAATTTTTTAATAACGGGGAGGTAGTTCTGAAAAGAACTTTTTTTTTTATTTTTCTGAACATTTTTTTACTGTTTTTGAATTTTTCGGAACAGTTTTATATTTTTTTGGGTTTTTCTTGGAGGGGGCAATGAAAACGATTCATTGTAAAGGGCTCAACAGGAGCAACAAAACAAAAAAAAGAAGTATTTATTATTTTGGGCGTTTCGGACAAACTTGCATATGATAGTCAATAGCTCTGTTGATCAGAGTGATGCTTCTTTCTCCGTAGGAAATGAATCCATCGCAAAATACGCAGGTGTGTTTTACTTCACCAAATCTCATTTGTATATTTGGCACCATCTCCCTGCCCTCTGGTCCCGTTACTTCCGGTACAACAGATCTTCTGGCCATAATAGGGAGATTATCTAGGTCGTTCCGAAACTGTGCAGCACTGTAGTTGTTAGGATGCCACCTAGTCATATGGCGATGCATTGTGTAGTTTCCGAAACTGTATTTTTTGTCGGTCCCTCTGGACAGTCTATCTTGACATATAAGGCAAGTTACGTATCTTGCATTTACTTTTTTCTGACCTTTGGGAATTTTAAAAAATTGCCAAATGAAGTTTTCTTTCCGGTGAGACGTCTTGGGCTGCTCAGGCAAAAACTGCCTCTCTTCGTGCTCGTCCTCCTGTTCCTCTTCTTCTTCTTCTTGTTGAATTACAACTTGAGCAGGTGGTCCACTCTTCCTTGGATGTGGTGGAGGTGGTGGGGAAGCACCAGCTGAAGCTACTAAAGAAGCCATTGCTCAGTGATCACAAAGGGTCTTTCTCTCACAATGATGAAAGTCAGAGTGAGGAAAGAAGGAGGGATTTTCATCATTTGGGAAAAACAAGAGTTCTCAACCAATCAAAAGTGTTCATTTTAGATTATATGACCTAGTCTTACATCATTAGGAAACCAAAAGTGAAATGAACCAATGAAAAGTGTTATTACCAAGTCACATGACTTGCTGTGTTTACGTTAAGCGCTTTGCAGGGCCTCCCGGTTTGCTTCCAGAAACCTGCGCTTTGCGACTCGCTTCGCGTACCAGTTCGCTAACGTAGCACGTCATATGACGTATCACGCGACAACGTGAAACGTCATGCGGACGGGAGGCGTCACGATGTTGTTTTCTAACGCGGCACTTGCGGTAAAGAAACGTTTACCGGCTCGCGGTCTATTTCGCGGCATCAAGGTCAGCTAACGGGAAGCTTCCCGATTCGCGAAGCGGGAACGAAGAAAAAAAAATATTTAAAAAAAAAATTATTCATAAACATATAAAATATATTTTTGGATTTAAAGAAGAATACATTTTACAGCTACAGATATTAGCTGTTAAAAAACCAATGAAATTCACAGAAAAAACCATAGGTTATAGACCATATATAGTTAGGAATTAGCATTTACAAAACCTTGAAAATTCACTGAAAAAAACATAGGTTATAGACCATATATAGTTAGGAATTAGCATTTAGAAAACCTTATTTTACTCACACAAAACCATTGAAATTCCATATATAGTTAGTTGCACTAACTATATATCGCGCACCCGCAATCCACTGCTGATGATGTCACATATTACATCATTCATGACATGGTCAGTGACATCACTGATGACATCACTGATGACATCTCAAATGACATCACTGATGACAACATCCAGTGACTGTATGTTTCTGTAAAGTTAAAATATGTCTTAGATATTGAAGAATGAGTGGATGTATAAGTGTCTGGATGAAGGATTTAGTAGGTGCGTGACTGACTGTATGAGTGAGTGATTAAATGTGTCTCACTGAATGCATGGGTTAGTGACTAAACTGTCTTAATTTGTGCATCATTATGTCTGTTGTGATGTAAACTGCTGCATGTGTTGATCATTAGCTATACGAGAGGCTATATGTGTTATTAATTGGTTGCCCAAGTATTTCTATGGGAGATTGAGTTTGTGTGGGGGTGGCTGGGAGGTGTGTGACTCTGTGCATAGATGTGTGAGCAGTTGATTCACTAGGTGTATGAGTTCAAGAGTGCATGTGGAAAAAGCTACATGGGCGGTTGACTGTGTGCATGAGTGTATTGATGAGTGAATGGATATCTCAATGCTACATGTCATAGTAAGTACATATGTAAAACACAGTACATGTGAGAGTTGGCATATATAAATAACTGTGCATGAGAGCCACTGAATGTGTGAGTGGCTGTATGGATCATTGTGAACTTGTATCAGGGATTGTATAAGAGAGTAAATATGTGTTAGTATATGTTTGAATAAGTAAGGTGTGTATAACTGTATAGTTGAGGAAATGGAGGTGAGATTGTTTCTTTGCATGACTGACTAGGTGTGTGAGTAACTCCATGGATGAGTGACAGTGTGTGAGTGTCTGTATACACTGAGTGTATCTAAGGTTATATTAGAGTCTGAAGAGGTTTATCGTATTAGCACAAGAATGATGTCAAATGAGATGTCATCAGTGATGTCATCAGTGATGTCATTTGAGATGTCATCAGTGATGTCATCAGTGATGTCACTGACCATGTCATGAATGTATATATATATTCACTGAAAAAACCATAGGTTATAGACCATATATAGTTAGGAATTAGCATTTAAAAAACCTTATTTTACTCACACAAAACCATTGAAATTCCATATATAGTTAGTTGCACTAACTATATATCGCGCACCCGCAATCCACTGCTGATGATGTCACATATTACATCATTCATGACATGGTCAGTGACATCACTGATGACATCACTGATGACAACATCCAGTGATTATGTGTTTCTGTAAAGTTTAAATATGTTTTACATATTGAAGAATGAGTGGATGTATAAGTGTCTGAATGAAGGTTTTAGTAGGTGCGTGATTGACTGTATGAGTGAGTGATTAAATGCGTCTTACTGAATGCACGGGTTAGTGACTAAACTGTCTAAAAGTGTGCATCAGTATGTCTGTTGTTGTGCAAGCTGCTGCATGTGTTGATCAGTAGCTATATAAGTAGCTATATGGGTTATTGATTGGTTGCACAAGTATTTGTATGGGAGACTGAGTGTGTGTATGGCTGGCTGGGAGGTGTGTGACTCTGTGCAGATCAATGTGTACTTGTATCAGTGATTCTATAAGAGAGTAACTATGTGTTAGTATATGTTTCAAAAATGTAAGGTGTTCTGTGTTTAACTGTATAGATGAGAAAATGGAAGTGTGATTGATTCTTTTCAGGACTGACTAGGTGTGTGAGTAACTCCATGGATGAGTGGCAGAGTGTGAGTGTCTGTATAGGTGTATGAGTGCATATGATAGTGTTGTAAAGATGAGTGATTGTATGTATGAATGATTGTATGAGTGAATGTGTGTGTAGACATAGGAATCAGTGAGTGCGTATGTAGTAACTAGTATTGGTGTGTCAATGGTTTCAAAAATGATACTCTCTATTTAACACTGGGTGTAACGGAGGTTATATTAGAGTGTGAGGAGATGCATTGTATTATCACATGAATGATATCATCAGTGATGTGATCATTGATGTCAAGTAAGATGTCATCAGTGATGTCATTTGAGATGTCATCAGTGATGTCATCAGTGATGTCACTGACCATGTCATGAATGATGTAATATGTGACATCATCAGCAGTGGATTGCGGGTGCGCGATATATAGTTAGTGCAACTGACTATATATGGAATTTCAATGGTTTTGTGTGAGTAAAATAAGGTTTTTTAAATGCTAATTCCTAACTATATATGGTCTATAACCTATGGTTTTTTCAGTGAATTTTCAAGGTTTTGTAAATGCTAATTCCTAACTATATATGGTCTATAACCTATGGTTTTTTCAGTGAATTTCATTGGTTTTTTAACAGCTAATATCTGTAGCTGTAAAATGTATTCTTCTTTAAATCCAAAAATATATTTTATATGTTTATTAATAACTTTTTTTAAAAATATTTTTTTTTCTTCGTTCCCGCTTCGCGAATCGGGAAGCTTCCCGTTAGCTGACCTTGATGCCGCGAAATAGACCGCGAGCCGGTAAACGTTTCTTTACCGCAACTGCCACGTTAGAAAACAACATCGTGACGCGTCCCGTCCGCATGACGTTTCGCGTTGTCGCGTGATACGTCATATGACGTGCTACGTTAGCGAACTTGTACGCTTACCGAGTCGCAAAGCACAGGTTTCTGGAAGCAAACCGGGAGGCCCTGCAAAGCGCGTAACGTAAACACAGCAGGTCATGTGACTTGGTAATAACACTTTTCATTGGTTCATTTCACTTTCGGTTTCCTAATGATGTAAGACTAGGTCATATGATCTAAAATGAACACTTTTCATTGGTTGAGAACTATTTTTTTTCCCAAATGGTGAAAATCCCTCCTTCTTTCCTCACTCTGACTTTCATCATTGTGAGAGAAAGACCCTTTGTTACCAGTGAGCAATGGCTTCTTTACTAGCTTCAGCTGGTGCTTCCCCACCACCTCCACCACATCCAAGGAAGAGTGGACCACCTGCTAAAGTTATAATTCAGCAAGAAGAGGAAGAAGAGGAACAGGACGACCTAGATAATCTCCCTATTATGGCCAGAAGATCTGTTGTACCGGAAGTAACGGGACCAGAGGGCAGGGAGATGGTGCCAAATATACAAACGAGATTTCGTGAAGTAAAACAAGTCTGCGTACATTGCAGTGGATTCATTTGCTACGGAGAAAGTAGCATCACTCTGATCAACAGAGCTATTGACAATCATGCTCATGTTTGTCCGAAACTCCCCAAACAATAAATTCTTTTTTTTTGTTTTCTTGCTCCTGTTGAGCCCTTTACAATGAATCGTTTTCGTTGCCCCCTCCGAAAAAAAAACAAAAAAAATATAAAACTGTTCAGAAAAATTCAAAAAAAGTAAAAAAAATTTCAGAAAAATAATAAAAAAAATCTAAAACAACAAAAACAATTTAAAAAAAAGTTCTTTTCAGAACTACCTCCCCGTTATTAAAAAATTGGTACAATATTTGCAACTGTGCCAACCTCTATTTCTCTTAGTTCGCTTCCCAGTTCGCTCCCCGGTACGCGAACCGGAAGCGAACCAAAAATTTGTTTTTAAAAAAAAGAACAGTAAGTATAAGGGAAGGAAACAGACAGTTATGTTAAAAGAAAGACAGCTATAGGGGAGTAAACTAGAGATACTATTACCCGTAATCCACTGCTGATGATGTCACATATTACATCATTCATGACATGCTCAGTGACATCATCAGCAGAGGATTGCGGGTAACAGTATCCCTAGTTTATTCCCTATAGCTGTGTTTCTTTTAACATAACTGTCTGTTTCCTTCCCTTATACTTACTGTTCTTTTAAAAAAAAAAATTTTAGATCAGTCAGAAACAGTGAAAGTAATGAAATATAATAGACTACGTAGAATATGAGCACTGTATGCAACAACTTTGACACTTACAGAAGCCTCACCTTCTCCATGCCTCCTACACAGTTCTACATGTACATCATAAATGCAAACAGAACAGAATTAATTATACATGTTAAATGGTTTATTTTTGCTGTTCTCAGAATGTATCAAATTTCACTAAAACAGTGACTTGAAGGTATTCATCATATAACAGCGGGGAAAAAAAAACACAATCAAAATGATTGTGTTTAAAAAACCCATACAACATTACAAATCAGAATTCAGAACTCCTTAAAGTTAACTTACTTTCCATGACGGCCAAGGATGTCCTATGAACAGCTTACACTCTGTTGTGCTGTTATTACTTTCAACCCGCCACTTTCTGAAAGAAAACCTCCATCGTTTTCAAAAACATGTTACATACAATAAATGACTTCTTGCTCTCTACCACAAGATTCCACAAGGCCAAATCTTGTCAGAGCCATGTATAACTCTTGGAATTCTTGTTAGCCAATCCCGTCTTTTCGCATTTCCGCAACTTTCAGAATTAAAATGTTGAAGATCATTTATACAATCCTGGACTAGTAATATCTTCCCCTTCTTGCTCAATCATGTTCTACATTTCCTATCACACTGATACTGCTTACTATGAAGCAGACTTACACTACCTTTATGACTAGTACAATTATTTAATTCTCTACATCACTTTTAATCACAAAGCAATGTAAAACAGTAGACAGCATTGCAGACTTACATTCCCTCTACTCCATGTTTTGATTCGCTGCTTCAATTAGCTTATAAAAAGAAATAGTTTTTCTGAACTCATTCAAAGTGCACGTATTTCTCAATAACGTCCAGTGTTATGGTAAAAAGTTATGTCTCTGTACTACACTTATCTTCAAGGCCAAATAGTGTAGGAGCCATGAGAACTTCTTGAAATTCCTCAGAGCACATCCCGAGATTCTTTCCCTAAAATTTTGGTTTTAAAAACACCAGGTAACAGTTTTTAAGGTCATATGGCAATTTTTTTTTGAAAATTAAAACAGAATCATTGCAGAATGACCAGCCATTTCTACACTTTAAATAAGCTGTATAATGTCCTGATGTTATTGAAGAACCATCATGATATATAATTGCTACAGTTACAAAAGTCCTTCCTGATATTGACAACTGTGAAGCCACAAAATTTTTAATTAAAGTTGTCAATTTTGTTCCATCAGGCCTACATCGTTGGAACATTAAAATGACATACTGGCCATATGTTCGTATAAATAATGTGGACATCATTTCAGATTTACATTGCCTACACTCCATATTGTGATCAGCTGCTTTTACTAGCTTATTAAAAGAGACTGATTTACTGTCTGGCAAAGTTAAATATATAAATCTTTCTGAGTCTACACTAGTACTACTTGATACCCTACAGTTCTCGCAGTCATGCTGCCATTGATAAGAAAGCCCAAACAGATGATCTACATCTACACCTTCAGCATACAATACATCAAGCATATACATTAAAAACTCCTGACAATCTTGCTGACTATTTTGAGAGAATTGTGTTTGGCCTGAACATCTGTCTAACAGATTTCGAATTTCAGACACACTTTCTATGTTTGTTCTATCAGTGCTACATTTCTCTAACACAGAATTTAACAAACTGCAAAATCTTTGATCAGAATTGACCACAATCTCTTCTTTTACATTTTGTAGAGAAAACAAAACATTAACCACTACATTAGCATAGCAGTTGACACCAGAACTGTTTTCAAATTGAAAACCAACAACATCTTCAACAGAATCCTTTTTGTTTCTGCTTATAATTTCAGGTTCATCGACTTTTCGTCTTTTTGCTACAACCTCCCCAGTATTGGTCACATTTCTTCGTTTCCGGCCTACCACACGTTTCTCAAACAAAGGATACTGAGGCAAATGTGGCGCATACTCTCTTCTCAACCTATTGTATTCCTTAACACAATCTAGATCCGCACAAATGTTTGTGACATCACACTCAATCAAGTACAATCCCGATAAAGTCCTAACTCGTGACAATGCCACATATGCCATACCCTCCTTGAACACAGAACTGCCAATATTCACCAATGCACAGTCTACACTTAAACCTTGCGATTTATGGATTGTCACCGCATATGCCAAGCAAACAGGAAACTGCTTACGACGAACATATAAGTCTTTTACAAGCAAAAATCTAGCAGAACAACGAGCAATTAGCTGTACTTCCTCAATGCCATCAAATTTAATTTTTAAAAATTCAATTCCATCTCTATTTCTGTATTTCACAAAATCAACAACATTACCCATTGATCCATTTACCAGACCTCTTTCAACATGTAAATTCCTTCTTAAAATTATACGGCAGTTCAAGCACACATTCAGAGTCTTTTCAAAACCCGCAGTTTTAGATATACTCTTCTCTAATGAATCCAATTTTGTTTTCAGATTCTCAGACAAAATAATTGTTGATCCCATATGCTCTACTCTGTCAATAGCTTCCAATTTCACAATCTCTTGCTTTTCTAAATGCAACATTTTGTTGTTGAATTTGGCACATTCTGCAAGAGTTGGCATCAAACATATTCCAGATTTTTTCTCAGTAACTTTCTGAAAAATATTCTCAGGCACAACATCTTCATCTGGATATAAATTTGTCAGTAATCGTGCATGTAAAGCTTCTTTCCCATGCTCGGTCACTTTTCCAATTCTAACATCTTGTAGAATAGTCTTGTAAACTTCATCCTTTGCCTGACGCATATTTTCATGCAGTTCAGCATAATTGAAGTTTAACCATATATTGATGTTGCCAATACTCCCTAAGCACTTCCTGGTATCTTCATGCGTGAGCATTTTGAACACAGGTTGCCCTTTCACTGGTGTCAGCTGCAGAAGATCTCCGAAAACAATGATGTGTTTGCCACCAAATAACACATCATACTCTGTTTTGAGAACTTCTTGCATTCTCAAATGCACAAAGGCAAGCATGACATTGGAAACCATGCTTACTTCGTCAATGATAAGAAGTTTCATTTTCCTCAAGACTCTTGAAACTTCAAAACAAGCATCTCCAGATAGCTTGTGATATTCTAATTTGTTGTCATGCTCCACTGGCAGCATCAGTAAACGATGTAAAGTAATCCCTTTAATGTTATGTGCTGCCAGTCCAGTTGGAGCGGTGACAACACAAGACAGCGATGACTCTGTCCTTTCCTGCAAATAACATGAAATTGCTTTAATAAGGAACTTTTTCCAGTTCCCGCTTCTCCACTCACGTACAGTCGGACAGGCTTCAACGACGTACATGAGCACTCTTTCTTGTCATGACTTAATCCATGATCAATTTGCATGGTAAGTTCGTCATATATTTTCCTCTGCTCAACGTTGAGTTGTCTTTCCAACTCTTCTAAGTTAACCACATCCTCCTGAGCATGTGCCATGGCTCTTTCCACTTCATTCATAGCAGTGGCAGCTTCATTTTCGATAAGAGGTCCTCCTAGTGGATCCTGACTCAATGAAGCAGAACTCTGACTGTCCTGAGAACTGTCTCTGGCAATCTCGGCTGCAATCGTTGCTTCCTGCTCAATTTCCACATTCAACATTTCTACATATTTGGGAAAAGCAGGACATTCTATGGTCTCCTTGGCAGCATTGAATGAGTCTTCGTAACAAAGGAAATCTCCAAGCAGTTCCTCTTCTGCACGCCAAGGCTTAAAAAGTTGCAAAAGTGCTAAATAGAAAAACTCCTTTTTTTCAGGAGATTCGCCACTCAATTTTCGATGGTTTATCAAGTGGCATTTTCTTTGCTTGACCAGACATCCCTCACTTCCTATTACAGCATACACTCCTTTCTCAGTATCTTCTTTGATGTTCCTCTTGAATATGTAATTTTGCAGAACCTCATACAGACAAACATTCTCGAGGTGACTGCTTCGATTTGGATAATATGTATCCAACATGTTGCTCTTCAAAATGTCGGTACTGTTTGGCTCCTTTTCCGCCAAATACTCAATTTCCCGCACAGGTTTCAGAACTCGATTACGCGTTGCAGCAAGACCAACACTCGCCCAAACGATACTCCTGGACTTGGCATAGAGACTTGCTGAAGACAACCGGTCAGAACATTCGTAAGCTCCGATTTCTCGATGCGACAACATCTTCAGACTGAAACTGTACAACTTCTTGCTGAGGCTCTTTTCATGGGAAATGTCCTCCCACATATCCTTCAATTCTGTCTTCTCTTTTTTGGTGATGTAAGATGTCACATACCGAGCCACAGCCATACAGTTATCAGCCACAAACTGTATATCCATGTTAGCATTCCACATGGACAAAATCACCGGGTTGTAGTCGTTGATGTACTTAGACTCTTCGTTCCTCTTCAAATTGTATGTGTTTTTAGGTGATTTCTTCATCACATTATGTCGCAGCGAAGACATCAAACTGTTCACTCTTCCTTTAGAAATCACCGATCGTGGAAAGCCGAAACGACATTTGGTGTAGAACTTGTCTTTGTTCCGGAATTTACGACGACAGTACTTTCCACATCGATGGCTTTGGAAACGTAGAACTTTTTCTCTTAGGCTTTTTTTCTCCTTTGCGTTTGGAACAGCACACGTAGAATACTGTTCTATGAAACTCATCACTGAGTCGTCTGCATCCGTTCCAAATTTAGGTGCATCCTTGATCCACAGCAACATATGCATATGAGGAGCACCTCTTGCTTGGTACTCCTTCCTCCAGAAGAAATCCAACACCTCTCCAAGAGGTGGATTCTTCTTATTCATGATGAAAGACATCATACCTTCAAATCTATGATTGAAGTACCTACATACATTGACTGGATCCAAAGAGCACAGTTCTCCGGGTGTCTTGAATTCGATGTTTTCTACGTTAGCATTTGCCTCTCGTAGAAATTCAAGTAAGTCTTCCCAGCCATACTCAGCACAGCTCAAAGTGAGGAACCATGTGGGAGTTCCTAAGTTCCTCAGCATACATTTTAAATCACCATGACGACGGTACCAGTACTCATTAGTACCACGCTGACACGCCATGAGATTAATCAGGTGAGAATCCAAAATACTGTCTTGGACATTGACTTTATCCATAAAGTCACTTGCCGAGATGTTTTGCATGTGTATACCACTTTTCAAGATGTGGTTCACTGCATATGACAGTCCAGACAGATCGCTTTCAAACAGGAGATGAAACAAATAAGGAATGCATTGTCGAAACCTAGGATCTCCTGCATACAATCGCAAAGTCCGGTATTCAGAAGCAGGAATTTGATGAGGTCGCTCATCATATCTTCCTCCCTGACCTGTTGGAAAAAGCTGTGGGAAACACCGAGCTTCCAAACTTTCCTCCCAAACACTAATGGGACTCCCTTTCGCTTGTTTCATTTGAAACAACTCAATAGCATTCCCCATGACTTCCTTGGAATGCAAAGGATGAACACTATAATGTTCATATATTTCTTCACTAGTACAGGGTTCTACTTTCTCAATTTGACCAGCACACAAATCGCTATCCTCTTCCTCACTTACTTCCTCTTCTGCAACATATACATTTTTATAGTATTTATTATATTTTTTCAAATACAATGTTGCCCTTTTGACTTTCCTAACATCTACTAAATCTTGCCATATTTTCTTATTCTTTGTCGGAACCCCATTAACTAAGATAACAAGAGGTTCCTCTTCCACTTTTTCTACTCCAATTGTGTTAATGTTTTTCTTCAAATCTAGAGGCAAATAAACAACTCTTCCCTTTAATCCTCTCTGTAAATCTGATGGAGGCAATTTCCCTGTCTTTGGCTCCATTCTTACAATAGCCTGAAAGGGATGGATACTTTGAATCAAAATAGATTCATAAGTATTTAAATCCTTCAATTCAGAAGGAATCTCAACCAATTCCAGATTATTATGAACTGCTCTAGCAGGCATCTGGTTTTGATTTAATTTGTTACAACAATAAGTACACACACGTTGATCCAATCCCAAATCAAAACAATTTTCTACCATCAAGTATGTTGTAAAATCCTTCCATTCACTATTATTTTCCCTTTCACTTTTTCCATATAAATCCACTAACTTAGTCTGATTCTTATAATAAGTGCGTCGACAACACACACAAGTGAAATTTGGCCTCTCACTTGATTTCACCTCAAACGTCGCAATTTCCCTCTGGAAATTATCTGTACTGGAAACCTGTACACTATCTTCCACATTACTCTCTTCTTCTTGGTCAATTTCAACATTCTCCTCTTTACTTCCAAAGTAACAAAACTCAATTTCTTCACATATATTCTTCACATCTATTTCAGAACCATGCAAAAGAGCAGCGCATAATTGTTTAAGCATAATTGCTGGACTCTTAGCATAATACAACATTCTAACTAATTTCCTCACTTTATTATGATGCACTGCTAGCATCCTGAAATGATGAAAAACACTCTGGCATACTCTCCTGGAAAGACAAGCCAGTGAATGACCATGCAAACCTATCACTTCTCTCACTCTGCAAGGATCTAATTCTTGCAACAACTTCATTTTCTGCTTCAAACTTTTCTTACTAAATGACCGTATAAAATCACAAAGCAAATTGATGGAATCCTGTCGTACACTGCAAATACTACTACACTTCCAGGTGTACACAGGACCCTTAGGACGTCTCCCTAAAACCTCATTACCTAACACCTCTTCTATCTCTGTTCTCACAAGTTTTTCTTTTTCAACTGGACAACCATCTTTCACTTCATAAGCTCGACCACTGGTGTCAACTGCATGCACCAAATCATTATCCTGGAAATAACTCTCCTCATTAAAAAATGCCTCAGAGCTTGAACTATGCATCCATTCTCCAGAAAAAACTTCACAAAAATTACTACGATTAACTATTCTCTTCCATCTACTATTTCTTTTGAAATCATAAATTACCTTGTTTAGCTTCCTAATTCTATTGATTGTCAAAATAAATAACTTACGTTTAATTTCAAATGCCTGATCAATAACTTTCTCAACTATTTTTTTTCTCTTATAAAAAACCACTTTCTGCTGACCTTTCTTAATATTTTTTAACAAATTCCCAATTATCCTGTTGCGGAACATTCGTTTACGAATATCCCTAAACTGTTGTTTCCTTCTACTTTCATGCATAGAGTTATCTCTTACTCTAGCAGTAACATTTCTCATTGGCCTTTCCTTACCATTTGAATTCTTTCTCCTTTTCTGGACTGAAACATTTTCTGTAGTAATATTTTTTTTACTACACATATTTCTTATGACTGTTTTTCGACTCTTACCCGGTGCTTTCTTGGTGACTTGACAAATCTTTTTGTTAGAGGACTGCTGCATTATTCCATGGTCCTGCTGTCTTTGAAGTTTTGCAGCCTTTCTTACTCTTTCTTTGCTAGGCATCCTAAAATCTTGAAATAATCTGCAGTTGAATCTGTGGAAAAATATAATAAAAAATGTTATTAACCACTATTACCCAACAGTAAATTAATAACAGTCATCAAAAACTTAACACACTACTTAAGTATATAATATACTGAAGCCTATCTCCAATTTTTCACTGAACAGGACTCATCTCTTCTTAACCTTGGATAAACCTCACCTACTCTGTGTCCCCTTCACATAATTAAATGTAAAGGGGCAGATTTATATTAACTAGCACATCCCCAGGGATGCACCAGTTAACGTGCACCGCTGCTCTGCCACCCACGGTGTGCCGCATTTACAATCAGATAGGACAAAGCTACATCAAAACCCTGCGCCTGCTTGAAGCAGGCATAGATCTTGACGCAGTTAGGCTGAAAGCTAAAGCAACAACTAAGTGTCTTGTGCAGAAGTTACAAAAAAGGAAAAATGGCGTTTAAACCAGTAATGAGACCATGCTAACGTAATACAGAGTAAAAATATCCAGGATCTACATCAGTTTGGGGTTCACGAACCTGGCAGGTACAAGGCACTGAGGCTTTCCACCGTGCATGTCTCATCCCAAAACATATGTGGTTTGTGAATGAAACAATTTCCCAGACCAAATGCTTTGGATTGGCTACTTCTAAAAAATTAAACACCCCTACTATCCCGGAGTTAGAGGAATATGATGGTTGGAGTAATTTTACTCGTTGTCTATTAAAGATTTACAGGCCCTACTCCGTAATTCTTCCTTTAACATTTCCAGTATAAATCCAAAAGGTTGACTGCTTTGGCAACGTGCCTTATCCACGGTTTAATAACGCTGCCTTTTGCTTTATATAAGTTTTCAAATTGTATGAAAAATATACCAATAGGTCGTTATTAACCTTTAGGTAGTGGTTTTCTTCATGAAGTCTGGTCGCTTCCATACACATACAGATTTTCAAAGATGATCAAGAACTTTATCTGAATGGAGAGGAATGCACTGAGACGCCAGATCATTCACTAATGTGTAGGCACATACAGTTACACGGTTCATGCAACAAACACCGACCAAATATGGCTTGCGTGTTGCAAGGCACACCAGTTCCTGCTATCATCCCCACGTTCAAGTTCTTGGAAAATGGTAGTTATTTGATGCTCAATAATGAAGATTGTTCTGGGTTAATTAAAAGTATTCATTTTATCGTAACAGTAAATGAACGGGTTATTTGCTGCAGAAATGTTCTATTTCCTCCCACACATGAACATAGGGAGTTTTCAATCTGGCCACAAATACCAACCTTGGCAGCACATTTCAACGGCATGGCAAGAATAAGAGCTATTTTGTCTCAGAGAGAGGTGGCCTTGAGTTCGGCCCGTGAAACTTTCGTGCTTCACACAGCGAACACCCGTACAGAGGTGCAGACCCTTTTAAATACAGATTCGCCTTTCCATTTCAGCAAGATGGTTCGGACTATCTCTAACGCGTCCTCCACAAAGGGCCTGGCGCACTTTTTTAAAATTGTTACCAGTGGTCTTGTGACTTCATTTGAGAAAATCTTTGGAGTCATCCCTGCTTTCTTACATTCTATTTTTTCCACTCTGCTTCGTGGATTCCCATTTTTACTTGCATTACCAGCGGACGCTCTTGTGCTTTTTTACATTTTTAAATATGGATGTCCCTCCTGTGCAAGCTCCCGCCCTGCAGCTGCTGACACTGTTCCGCAATCGCATGCTAGAATATTATGGCACAATGCCGTTGGCGATATTAAGCACGGCATATGGATTATCTTTTCTATGCTGATGTGATTCCTTCAAATCTAAGACACTAAAGTATCGGCACGCCCTAAACCAACACAAAGAGACCTTCTTAGCAAATAATATATTATGTGTATTAGGGAGGGTGAGATATAAGCAGCCGCGGCCGTGGAGGGAGTTACGGTGGGGCAGGGATGCGGGGAGGGGGAGGGGCAGGGTGGAGCCCTTTTCACCCTGCCCCTCCCCCTCCCCGCCTCCCTGCCCACCGTAACTCCCTCCACGGCCCGCGGCTGCTTATAAGTGTTGCTAACTCTTATTCATTTACAGCATGTTAACATACTGTCACCATTCGCTTTTTATGTACTATTGACTATGCTGGTAATTTTGCTACTGATAATATGTGTACTTGTATAATCTAAGATACTACGCCTGAGAAGACGGCATTAGTAAATAAACATTTCAAATACACATGTGTTCTTCTTAACTCCATGTTCTCGTTTCTAAGAAATATATAACGACCGACTGTTCATGAGTTCCACGTATCCTGAGGTACTATAAGTTCATATTCTGGATTGTCTAAACATTGAGAGTTTGTTATATCCAATGTGACACTGTACCTAGCTTGCTAAGGGGTTTTGATTACTAAGGTGAGTTTTGGGACACCCTAATTCGCCGAGGTTCCAATCCTCTGTCCACAGTTCTGTGTCAGAACAGAAACCCTGCGACAGGGGCACCCCTCAACCTTACTGGAGCTTCATCACACTTGCGATACAACTCCAGCAATGCGCCAACTTTACGGCACAAATACGTCACGCATCTGTGCTGTTTTTGCCCCATGATGCGCCGCATTGTAAATGCAGCACACCATAGGTGACGGAACAGCGGCACAGAATGACTAACACATCCCTGGTGATGCGCCAGTCATCATAAATCTATCCCTATGCTTCTTATCTTGTTAGAGATAAACCGCCATATGTATCATCAAAGTTTTTTGCATTTCCTAAATAGCGAACTTTAAGGAATAAATAGCGATTCTTTACCATTCCTAGTTTGCGATGAGCTATTTGCTAATTACAAATTACCCATTCATTTCCATGCAGCAGGAGGCCCATAGGAATGAAGGTGCAATTTGCGATTAGCAATTACCTCATCGCAAATTACGAATTTTTCCGACGGTGCAGGGGTGTCTCAAGAACACCCTGCTGCACCCCTGAAAAAGAAATTTGGGGTCATATGGCGCACATAAATTTTGAAAACATTCCTTTACCTCAAAAACGATTTTCAACTCATAATTTGAAAACACTGCACATGGGGAAATGACTTAAAATGTCCTTAAGACACATAAAAGCATTTTTTGATTGCCTTTGCAGCATGTTTCAGTCACCTTTAACATGCCTATGTAACGGAAACATTCAAAATCTTAATTTGCCATGCACAGGTGGGAGCATATTTACAAGCAATTTGCTCCACAGACAAACTTCTTACATTGAAATGGGAAAAATAACATCAGAGACTCTCAATTACCTTATAAAGAAGCAGACACCATTATGTCCTTCTCATCAATATTAAAACCATTGCTTTTTCTCAAAAACGATTTACAAGTCATAATTTGAAAACACTCCACAGCTCCTATGCACATAAAAGCCCTGTCAGTACTAATACTTCACATTTTCTCCAATTACAATTTCTCAAAGAAACAAAATCTATTTGTGAAACACTTGAGACAAAGCAACATTTGAAAAACACAACTTTCTTCATAATTTTCTCCTTAAAGCACACTATTTTCTATCTAAATTAAAGAAATCTTTTCTCACCTTAGCAAATACTTTGAGTTTCAAAACAGTCTCAGAAACACACCAATTTGTCTTCAGCAGAGCAAAAGGTATGCACTCCAGAGTCTGCAGCTATCAAAAGCACAGAAATGCTGTAATTCCTCACACATATCTCTCATATCACCCAATCAAAACTCTTCCCTCACTTTTTTTCAAAGCAAAACCCTTCCCCCCTCTGCCCCCTCTCTGCTTTTTCTGCATAGCAACCACCTCTTGCAAGACCTCTCACACAACAATGTTGCAATTGAACTCTGAACTCTCAGTGCACCTGCATATCCAGAGCATTCTTTCATTTAATGATTTTTTCTTCGCCACTCAAAATACATCTTTCAACGAACTCATCCATGCACACTAACTTTCTGTTTTCAGCAATCAAAATCCACCAATCACTCTTACTGCTTCATTAACACAGAAACTCCTCAGTTTTTTTCATTTTACACTCTCATTTTTTCAACTGCCATTTCATTGCCACACTTCATCTGACTGCAGCAGAACCTTCTCTCACCATGTTTTCTGTCTGGATTGTTGGACATAGTTACATCTATTGGGCTCAAACGTACGCTGAAAACAGGAATTTACCTAACCTCAATTTACAAGATGTGGAAATTAAGTGGTTTGGCCACAGAGGATTAAAATGTCACCAATTGATACCATTGGTGAAAACCTTTATGCATTTGCCAAAACCTGACCTGTTAATTGTGCACTGTGGAGGTAATGATTTGGGCACTTTGACTGGGGTAGGTCTGGAAATGCTTTTAAAGGACACCTTTGAGCAATTGATGGCACTTTTTCCTCAGACTGCCTTGGTATATTCAAATATATGCCAAAGACAGAAATGGAGGTGGTCGAACCAATTTTGTCCACAAATTGAGAAGTCGAGGAAGCATGTAAACAAATCTGTTTCAGCTTACATGAGAGACCATGGAATGGGCTCCCTGTACAACAATAACTTGCGTTACTACATGCAAGATATCTACAGAGGAGATGGAGTTCACTTCTCAGATGAGGGCAACAGAGTTTTCACTCTGAATTTAAGAATGTGCATTGGTACCTACTTATAAGTACCTAAATGTACCATAAACCCAAAAGCTCTTCTCAGAGCTACCCTACATCTGATCACTCACAATTATTATTTTACTCTAACTCTTTTCACTAATTTTCAAGAAAGTACGCTCCCCAGAACGCTTCCCGGTTCGCGAACCGGGCGCACTCCACGCAAAAAAACTAAAAAAAGGTATATTTTTTTTTGCCCTGCGAGACCCCTTCAAAGCCTCCACATCAAACCTAGGGGGTCAGGGACGATCTACTATGCCCCCTTATGGTCATTTGCCCCTTCGCTTTGGCCTCCTCTTGTCTCTCGATCCTACCGAGAGACAAGATGGCGGCCGCTACGGACTGTTTGGAATGTTTACAGACGCCGAAAAACCAATCAGCTTCGCAAACCTCCGTAACGCGAAAAGTACGCGAAGCGGAGCGCTGTTACAGATATATATCTTTTTTTGAACGTTAATTTCTCAAAATCCACTGGAGCACATATATTGAGACCTAGCAAAGGCACATTGGGCTACCAGTCCCTACAATTTTGCCAAGTTTCGTGCAAATCCATTCAGCCGTTCGATTATTATTATTTTATTTTTTTTTGCCCCGCGGGGCCCTTTTAAAACCTCCACATCAAACCTAGGGGGTCAGCGAGGATCTACTATTCCCCCTTATGGTCATTTGCCCCTTCGCTTTCGCCTCCTCTTGTCTCTCGATCCTACCGAGAGACAAGATGGCGGCCGCTACGGACTGTTTGGAATGTTGACAGACGCCGGAGAACCAATCAGCTTCGCTTCACAAAGCTCCGTTGCGCGAAAAGTACGCGTCCTGGGACGCTGCCAGGTCCGCTGTTACAGATATATATCTTTTTTTAAACGTTAATTTCTCAAAATCCACTGGAGCACATATATTGAGACCTACAAAAGGCACATCGGGCTACCAGTCCCTACAATTTTGCCAAGTTTCGTGCAAATCCATTCAGCCGTTCGGGCTAAAAGTGAGGCCAACCGCCCTATGGAAATTAACATGGGAAAAACGCGTTTTGGGACCCCCCTTTTTTCTCGGCCCCCCCTTGACGAACCCCCCCAAAATTTTCAGGGGCTGCTCAGAAACAAAATGTGCCATTTTCCTGAAAATTTCAGCCAATTCCGTCCACAAACGCCAAAGTTATTAGACATAGAATTTTCAAAAATCCCATAGAGAAAAAATCCTAACTATATATACCTACTGGCGACCGCCAGTAGGTAATATATATATATATATATATATGTATATATATATATCACCAATTTGTAATAACACGCAGCACTCCCACAGTCTTTCGTGTAGAATAACAATTTATTCCTTATTATTGCAGTGCCATATAGCCCCCTTCAATAGGTGAAGGGGGCTATATGGCACTGCAATACAGGTCAAACCATCTAAATTCGGGAATTATTACAAATTGGTGAGAGATTGGATGTGAGGCTTGTCCAGCCTTGCCACGCGCACCAGCTGTGAGAAGTGCGCCCTTCGTATTTGGACATTTTGGTGATAATATATATATATATATATATATATATATATATATATATATATATATACATATCACTGCTCAAAATGTCCTGCACAGTGGGAGCACTGTTCAAGTTGGTGCCCGCATTGAGACCAGGACAGGGTCTCTCAATTATTTTTCACAAAAGTAATATCACGGCAC
The DNA here is from genome assembly GCF_964261635.1 of Lissotriton helveticus. Classification (NCBI taxonomy): domain Eukaryota; kingdom Metazoa; phylum Chordata; class Amphibia; order Caudata; family Salamandridae; genus Lissotriton; species Lissotriton helveticus. The sequence continues at coordinate 376,431 of NW_027611905.1, read as the reverse complement.
TTCTCTTGGTGATTTCAAGTTGTTTTATTTCAAAAGCGTGTCATATATATATATAAATATATATATATATGTATATTTATATATATTTATATTACCTACTGGCGGCCGCCAGTAGGTAGTTATAGTTAGAACCTATTATCAATAGGAAAATTGTAACATTCTATTCCCAATAACTTTTGTGCCGGTTGGCAGATCTTCGCGAAATTTTTAAAACTTATGGCCCGCTCTGGTCCGCTCCTATCTTTAAAGTTTCGGGGTGATTCGGCAAGCGGGGGCTGAGAAAAAAGGGGGTCCCAAAACGTGTTTTCTCCATGTTAATTTCCATAGGAAATGTTAGACACGGCTACAGCCCTAACTGCTGAACGGAATTACACCAAATTTGGCAAAAAGGTAGCCCTTGGTTCAGAAAGAACTCTTCTTGTTAAATGGTGTAAATACATTCAGTAGTTGCTGAGAAAATCAAAATAAAAAAAATATCGATATGTAGAGGCGCGCTGAATCCGCGCACCCTGCCGATCACGAGCTGCATGCTAATTGGCTGTCAACACTTCAAACTAGGAAGTGTTGGCAGCCATCTTGTGCCTCGGTAGAACCGACCCACAAGAAACAAGAAAAACTAAGGCGCAAAACAAGAAAAGGGGGCAGGGTAGAAACACCCTGATCCCCTAGGCCTGTTTAGGGGGGGTCCCACAAAGACCCCCAGGGCCAAAAAAAGCATTTTTTTTTTAAAACTGCGAAATGCGCGACGGATCCACGGATCCGGCTGCAAAAATTTAAAAACGAAGCGTGGGCTCCCGTGCTTCGTTATTAATTAGCCCCAGCTGCTCTGTGGGGCTTATTGGAGGTACCTGGTGGGCTAGTTGGCCCCCAGGGACCCTCAGGATTGAAGGGGAATTAATTCCCCAACTTAAAACGTGCCACAGGGTGTGTTTGCGCACATGACACCTCAGGCCCGCCCCCTCCCTTCACCACAGTGCTAGCGCTCCCGCTGGCGAGTTGTAAGTTGGGGAATTAATTCCTCTTGAATACTGAGAGTCACTGGGGGCCAACTAGCCCACCAGGTACCTTCAGTATGCACCAGGGAGCTGCGTTGCAGAGAGATGTTTAGAGGCCACGCACCTTTTTACACCTCTCTGCAACGCAGCTCTGTGGCACTTACTGGAGGTACCTGGTGGGCTAGTTGGACCCTAGGGACCCTCAGGATTCAAGGGGACTTAATCTCCCAACTTATAACGGCCACAGGGCGCATTTGCACACTCGCGAAGGGAGGGGGGGCCTGAGGTGACATGTGTGCAAACACGCACTGTGCACGTTTTAAGTTGGGGGATAAAGTCCCCCTCAATCCTGAGGGCCCCTGGGGGCAAACTAGCCCACCAGGTGCTTCCAGTAAGCGCCACAGCGCTGTGTTGCAAAGTGGTGGTCCAGGTCGTGCCCCTTTTTACACCTCTCTGCAACGCAGCTCTGTGTCGCGCTTACTGGAGATACCTGGTGGGCTAATTGGATCCAAGGGACCCTCAGGATTCAAGGGGACTTTATCCTCCAACTTAAAACAGGCACAGGGGGTGTTTGTACATATTTCACCTCAGGCCCCCCTCCCTTCACCAGTGTGCAAATGTGCCCTGTGGCGCATTGTAAGAGGTAGTTTTAATCCCCATGCACTATTATGTACTAGGGTCTTACAGAGGAGGTCATGCTAATCACAGGGGTACCCCAACGCATAGTGTTACCTAGTGTATGTAGGTGTTTTCACTGTATTCTAAGTGTTTTAAGCATAGCACTGGCTCTAGGCCTGGTTAATCAGAGTCAGTTACCACCAGTACCTGTCTGAAAAAGTTGTGGACACAGAAGGACTTTCTGCTCCTCTGTTGGTTCTTTCTGCACATCTCTTCTTCTTCCTGCACTTTTCTTCGTCTTTGTGGACTTCTGTTGCTTCTTTCTGCATTTCTTTTATTTCTTTCTGTGCATTGTTTCTTCTTTCATCACATGTCTTACCTCTGTAGACATAGTTAGAAACTAGCATTTAAAAAAACCTTTGAAATTCACTGAAAAAACCATAGATTTCAGGCACGTTATAGTTAGAAATTAGCATTTAAAAAAGGTTAGAAATTCACTGAAAAAAACATAAGTTTCAGGGGCGTTATAGTTAGTTGGACATTTCACTCGTACAAAACCATAGAAATTCCCCCGTTATAGTTAGGGATGTCACTAGTATGAAATTATATCAGTAGTGTTATTGTTTGCTCTGTGGCTTTATGCACCTCATATAGTCCCAATCTCATTGATGTGTGGTAAGAAAAGGGAGACTGGCATGACCCATCAATGCTTCAAAGCAGCAATCATTCCTTAAAGAGAATGAATAGTTTAAAATGCAAGTTTAGATAAGAATCTAGGAATAGGCTATCTGACTCAAAAGTACAATGTTGTGACTGTCAAAATGTTTTCTGTAGGGAGCTCTACTACTTATTATTTTGTGTGTTTTTTGTATCTTTATTCCTTTCATAATGATCCAAGGGGAAGAGGACATCTGAGGGCCAAGCAGCTGTCACCTCCACCAGGGCGGCAGGGAGTGGGACCATCACTATCACTACAACCATCAGCACCATGGCAGATGGCTCTGTTGGCCCCAACAAGTCATGCTTATTGTTTTTTCTTACCTTGAACTATTTCGAAAGGTATTGTGATCTTCTGTGTTTATTTTTTTTATTTATTCCCCTGCCTAACGCTTGTTATCCCTGCATTTCCCTAGGTTTTTATGTTTCCTCATTTCACAGCAGCCTTTCTCCTGTCTGTAGATTTCTTTTGCTCCCCTTTCTTAGAAATCTTTTCCTCGCCTCTATTTTACATGTCTTTTATAGTACTGTTAAGAGAACCGATTTTTGGTAACATAAAGAGGATCGCAGGTCCAGGTATTCACCAAAAGTGATGGTTGAAAAGACTTTATTGATCAAACTGTCAAAAATCGCAGGGACAGTGACAGAGTAGTCATGTGGACTTCCAATGTTGTCTTATACTAGCAGTTTCCATAACAGTGCAGCATTGCAGGATAAAATACCATTACCAAACACTACCATATGCCCTTTGCATTCCTTCCCACCCCTTCATTGTGCTACATTCTCTGTTTATAGCCAATCCCTCTGTTAAGACTCCTAAAAAGGTTTGTGTTTGACTACCTGTTTTTTTAGAACGTTGTCATCCAAACCTTCCACATTGATACTTTTGATGGAAGACACTGAGAGTTAACCTCTCTACAGTGAGCTATTGCTATTGTACCATGTTTAAAATACTTACGTTGGTGGCTGATCTAGTATCTAAAATGGGTTTATTATGTTTTTGTCCAGGTGTTCATTCCACCAGTGCTAGCCAGGGAGGGTGGAGGAAATTCAGCAGATCAAGGGAGGTGGAGCAATTCCAGTGGTGGCAGGGACAAGTTAAAAGTCACCTTCCTTTCATATTGACAATTCTGTATTTGTTAAGCGAGGTAGATATCTCACCCATCACCTACCTGCCCATGGTATTTCACTGGCTAAAACTGCAGTGCTGTTTAATAGGGTGTTGCAGTGTAAGCGGTGAAATGTGCATCTGCTTCAGTTAATAGTTCGGCACGAAGACTGCAATGCATACCCACCGTCGATAAGGTGTATTCCCATTGCTCACAAAGTCACCTACTAGAACTTTACTTCATCATTCTTTCTGTCCCAGCCTACCCAAAATTGTAAACTCCATCTCAGCATGTGCTCTATTTATCTACTCAAGTGACTTATATTTCATGTCTTCCATTCTAAAAAGCGTTGATCTGTGACACCCAACCATTCCATTGTTAAACCTTTACCTAGTTCAATTCCTATAACATACCTTTCCATAGACTAACTCCCCAGTACCAAGTATTTGTTGAAAATTATTTGTGGTGTAGGCCATGGTCTAATGTTGGACTAGGGACCTGATTTAGACAGACTTTGGTGGATGAGTTATTCTGTGACAAAGGTGATGAATAAAATATTACTTCCCATTCACTGTAATACAGTGTATCATTTATATTGTATCCACTGTCTACTGTAGTGTGATGTCTGTTATCCGCCACATGTGTGATGGAATATCCCACCTGTCAGACTCTATCACCCCCTATGTCTGGAGTCTGGAGTCCGTGTAGAATTGAAGAGGGAGCAGTAAAAGAACAGGGCCATTGGAATAAGGATAATAATCAATAACATACCATTACAGCTCCCAACCAGTCCAGCCTGCATCCCAGTAACATCAGAGCTGCTACCTGCAGTTTGAGTTCACTGCCCCCATAGGCCAGAACACTAGGAGCCCCTACTCCTTGTCATCAACCAACCACCTCCTCTAACTCATCCTCTGTGAGCTGTCCCTTAGCAAGCACTGCCAGTAGAACCTGGCCCGAGAGGTGGCCAATGTCATAAAGGACCTAGAGGCCCTCAGATTCCTCTTTTATTTAATATTTTCTTTGGTGGGAGTGCCTGTTCTGGGTGGAGAGGTTGGGCAGAGGAGTTGTGGAAAAGGGACCTTTTGGGATTTTGCTTGGGGCGGGCGTGGGTTTGTTGTCAGTAGAGAGGGTGGGAAGGGGAATGAGGAAAGGTGAATTCGGGGGGCGCTTTGCAGGCAGGGGTGTGTGCCTGTTGTGGGTGGAGAGGGTGGGTTTCCCATTTAAAAAAATAAAGAGGTCTTTAATATTAGTCCTTGCATTGCTAGTTTGTGTTGCATTGTGATTTACAAGAGCGAGACAAGAAGCTGTCACTGAAACTGTCACTCATTATACAGTACATCCATTCTTCCCCCTAGAATTCCCTACCTAAAGTCCCTTCCCATGTATTATTCTTTAGCAGGTTATACTTACCTCTTCCTGTAGCCCAGTATACCCCGCTACTAGAGTGGGAACGGAAAACTGACTATAGTATATATGTTTGACTTTATTGCTTTCTGAGGTTTTGCAGCCCCCAGCCACATATCAATGATACTTGCATTCTAGTTAGTTATTGCCCTTGCCCTACCCTCTATAAATATTACCATTAATGGAGTCTGCAAAGTGGCAACAGCATAAACAAAAATCCAAATCGTTCCTTCCTGACAACAGCTTCATTGCTAAATTCTTAACTAGTTTTTACTTTAATACATTAGGCAATGTCTGCTAGCTCTCCCTCATCTTCACAAACTTTATTGCAGGATTTCCCAAAGAGCCTTCTTAATGTTGGTGATAGAAGCTAAGAGGGAGAACATCACAAAAACAAGGTCTCACTTATTCTGAATGATGCTTGTGAGGTGAACTCCGACTGTAGGATTATTCGGGAGGATAATCCATCACAGGCAACTAGACTGAAAAAAAACTACTGAGTTAGTGGATAATCCAAGACCGAGACCACCATGATAACAAAATCCAACAAACAACAACTAGCATATAATCTGTAGACATTGTATTTAATTTATTAAAACATTTAAAACAAAACTTACCGAAACCTTGAGTCAGGGCTTAGGATAAGGTTACTCCACGTTGCATAGATTTTGCATGCTACACAAGGACTGATTCACAATGGTAAAGTTACACTTCTGGTGTTACTTTACTCTTGCAGTGTCCGTTTGCGACAAGTCACTTTCTATCAGTAACTTTACAGGCAGTATATTTGCAAGTAGTAAGTAACTCCAAATATTTTCAAAGGAGTTACAACTCATACAGTTAGTTACTTACTACTCGTAAAGTTACTGGTAGTGAAGCAAACACAACATTCAAAAAGTTGATGAGCAGCACATCAACATCACATCTGTTGTGGAAGTAGGAAGACAGATCAGGCTATCAAATGAACACAGTCCTACTGCCCCACAGCACCAAGTTATCTTCTTTTGTTACCTATAGTTAAAAAATACAAAATAGGGAGGACCCACCCAATTCTAAAATGTTAAAGCAATGTGTATATTTTTTTCAAAGTAGTACAATGATTTATATGCAAGTTCTGCTGTGGTCTACTCGCCTTCAAGCACATCCATGATTTGACAATGCCTGCAGAGAAGCTAATAACATCTTACGCAGGGCTCTAAAGCAAAAAACAGAGACTTGACTGCAATTAAAGAAAGCAGGAAACTGTATAAGCTTGCCACAAAAAAGAGAAAGTCAGCTTTGAAAGAGGTGAAGTAGGAATTTATAGTGGGCGCTTGCCACTCCAAAGATCCCAACACCTTCTGGAAAGCAGTTCGGCCAGTCCTATCTCCCACTTTACCAGGTGATACAGTAACCTTCCATATACCACCTGAGGCTTGGGTGGCGTACTACGCTGGACTCTATTCCATTGACTCTGGTGCTACAGTTGCATCAGTACAGTCAAACCTAATATGTAAAAATCTTGTTTTTAATGAAGAGGGAGTTTGAAAGGCAATTGAGAAAAGCAAAGCCAAGAAGGCTCCAGGGCCAGATGGAATTCCATTGGACCTATTCAAGGAAAATTCAGCATTGTCAACTCCGGTACTCACTGCAGTTTTGAACTCAGTTTTTAATGAGGGAGTTCCAAAGTCTTGGCGCTCCTCAGTCATAGTGCCTATTTTAAAAAAAGGAAATGTGCACGACCCCCAAATGCTATCAACCGATATCCCTTTTGGATTCTTCAGTCAAAGTCATCGGGAGAGTTGTGCTAGATCGCCTATTGGACTGGATCAACGTAAACCACATTTTGGCCCCCAGTCAGAATGGATTTATTAAGGGGCTAGGAACAATCGAACAGTGTCTTAACCTCCACCTTATTTTGGCCAAATACAAATACGCAAAGGGCGCTTCCACTTATCTGACTTTTATGGACCTGACCAGTGCGTTTGACTATGTCTAACGCTCTAAGTTTGTGGGACATCTTAACTAACATGGGAGTCGACGCGGGTCTGCTCTCTTTTCTGAGGCTTCTCCATCACGATCTTTCTGCTTCAGTGAGGTATGGCAATGCCGGGGAGTGGTCAGAGCTGTTTGATATCAAGCGCGGGTGCGCCAAGGTTGCGTCCTTGCCCCGATCTTATTTCTCTTCTATGCTAACGAATTGGAGAACACTTTGGTTTCAGTTGGGGCTGCAAGTGGAGAAAAAGGCTGAGCCAGCGCTACTCTATGCGGATGAAGTAGTACTTCTGGCAAGGACTGCCAATGGCCTAAATAAACTCTTTGCCAGTTAAATCTATTTTATGAAGGACCTTGGGCTGGAGCCAAACTATAAGAAAACTTTTATGATGATTTGTGGCCCCAAAAATACTAAATGCCATTGTTTGAACGTGGAGGGCAAGAAGCTGGAGAGGGTTAGTTCCTTCCCGTATTTAGGCCTGGAATTCGAGGAAGATTGCACATGGCATACTTGTATACATAAATAGAATAATACGCTATGCGCGAGTAGTTGGGACCACCTTCTACCTTGCAATGTCCATAGGTCAAAAGCCCATTGCCCCAATATTAGAGATCTATAATCGTAAATGTATACCGATTTTAACATATGGCATGGATATCTGGGGATGTAGGGAAGTATATGCTATACAAACCGAGGAGAATAGATTTTGTCGCAGTGTTTTAGGAGTTCCCCCTCATTGCCACATTTTTCTCTTCATTTGGAGCTAGGTCTTGATTATGTACAAGATATTATAACTGCAGCCCCTTCAGCCACCTGGTGGTCCATTTGGGCAAACGAAGAAGCTGAACTAAACCGGGCAATTCTTAGAGACTGTTTAAGTTGTTCCTGAGGCCTTTCTATTCCTTGGCTACAATATATTAAAACTTGCCTCATGGAACTTGGTTGTGTCTCTCTGTTTGAGCACCCAGAATCAATTGGCAAAGGGGACCGACAGAGGGTGTTGGATAGCTTCAGAAAGCATAAAGAATCTTCTAGGGAACTGTCTGTAGTGTCCAAACCCATTATTGCTTTATTCAAGAACCTTCCACTATTGCCCTGTATCTTTTATATGTAAATAACGTCCACAAAAGGAATTTACTGACAAGATTTATGCTGGGGTCTTTTTGCTGGTTGCTATGCTTCCCCTTGGGCCAGTATTCTTTTGAAAATATTATCACTTGCCCTTACGATGAACATTCAAGCCAAACTATTTTACATTTTGTCTTTTTTTGCCAATTTTATCTTCTATTTACTAGGAAATTTGTATTACCACTTTTGCGCAAGTATATGTTTTCTAAATGTACAGCGGCTTTGTATTTTCTACAGCAACTTAATGACTGTGAAGTGTGCTTTGCTGTTGCGAGCTTTCTGAAGTGCACTTTAGCAAAGAGATGTATTTGAAAAGCTCCTGTATTTACCGTATTTGCATTGCTGCTCTAATGCTTATTGTTGCTGCTGCTTTTATAAGACTGATTTTAATATGTTAATGCTACTGGTTTGTATCTTCTGCTATCTAGTTCATCTGCACTGCCACTTTAGCTCTGTACAAACCATTGTTTTACCTGCATTGTGAGTGTAAACTTTTAAATGTGTTTGGATTTTAATGTTGTTTCTTATTCTGTGTACCTTTTATGACCTTTCTTGGAGGGTCGAATAAAAAAAGAAAGAAAGATTGTAAATATTACCAACTTTTTCTTGAAAGAAGTTTGCCAGTGTGTCGCAAAAGTTTTGATTTATGACTGCATGACTTGGACTCGTTGGTGTTACAAGTTTTTTTATTACTGAGAAGAGGGTTTTGTTTGCATCACAGGCTGCTTTTATATGCGCCGAGTAGTATGCGGTCTCTGCTGCTATGATAACCTCTTTATGCTTGGCTAATTTAGTTTTATAGATATATTTTCTCCACCTCCTCATTTTACCTCCATTTTTGTTTTTGTCTATGACAATCCTGCCTATATAGCCTGAGGTTTTCATTGCACCAGGGCTGGGATCATTTTTTTAACTGTGGTATTTTTGAATTATTGGTGCTACTATATCCAAAGCAGAGTTTAGACAATGTGTAAAATTCTCAACACTTTGCTCTAGGTTATCCCCAGGTAGCCATGGATCAGAGGTAATAGCTGGCGACATTTTATGCCAGGCTCTGCTCAGAGATTCCTGGATGGAGTTTCTATGCATGATGGTTTTCTCGATCTTTATCAGCCACTTAACAACCCAATGGTCAGATGGAAAAGGTGGAAGGAGGGTGGTGTCAGCGTAATTGGAGAAAATTCCATCTGACATGTGTCCAGCCCTGTGCGTTGGACCTTTGATAATTAGAGATAGTCCAAACACGTCCATTGCTTCAATCAGTTTTTGGGAATCTGGGTCAGCTTCCTTTTCCAGGTGAAAGTTGAAATCTCCCAACACCAGGAAGTTCCCATTAGTGTCAGAAGATTCCATTAGCATACTGAGATTGTCAGCAAAGTAACACCTTGGTCCTGGAGGAAGATATACTAACATTCTCTTGATTGCCAGTGAATCTGGTGGCTGTACCGAGAAGGCTAAAGCCTCAATACCAGAGGCGGTTAATGGCTTGAATGTGGTTTTAAAGTGATTACAATAGAACACTGCCAACCCCCCTCCTTTTTTTAACTGTCTGCCTGTTGCCTTTCCTTCTGCACTTGACTTAAGCCCTGCCACTTGAAACTAAGCCACTGCAGAGATTGGGTTAGAATTATCAGTTGCTGGCGGTATTGGTGATGAAGGTGTTGGCTTTGAGACAACAGCACTACCCTCTCTGGAGGTTGAAGGATGCATGACAGAACTTCTGCCCAGAGCTCTACCTTCTGGCTGTCCTTCTTCCAGGTCCCTCTCTTGATTGACAATCTAAGTAAAAAGATTAATTCCCTACTGAAAAGGAATTAGAGTGACCAGTATTGTTTTGTACCGTGAGTCAAGTATTTTGGAACATATGTACTATTTGGAGTACACAGTCTCTCTTTGTAGACTTTAATTAACAGCCAAGCAAAGGATTAAGCGCTGAACCAACTCATATGCTTCTTCAATCACATCGATGAACATTTGCGCCACCTTTTTCAACTGGTCCTGTAGCAGCTGCAAAAACGTGTCATCGTACTGTCCTGCTTGCTGACTTCCCATGTGAAAACGTCAGAAAGGAAGTAGCATGCGTGTCAGGCACTTGACTAGCACCCTATAGTCCATCTCCATTGTCATACTTTTCTCAGTTGCGTCTCATCCTCTTTGAAGAACATAGGGGCATATTACCGAGGAGTGCGTTGGAAATCGCACAACGCACATTCCCGTATCGCCGGCTATCGCCAGATTTCATTGCCTTTTTAGCGTGCAATTATCAATGCGCATGCACATTAGCGCATGAAAACAAACGTTGTTTTCATGCGCTAATGTGGGCCTTGATAATATGGGGGGGTGAATTCAGCTTTATGATCCACACCCCCATGTTATCAATGCCTAACGCCTGGTCAGAGCAGGCGTTGGGAGACCTGCGATAAATGAGTTTATCGCAGGTCTTTTCCTCCCATCGCCTTCCTTGGTAATAGGGTGTTCCCACCTCCAACCACATTTTTCATGTGGTTGTATGTGGGAACGCCCACTTTGCATGTCATTAGCGATGTTTATGGCCGACATGCAAAGTGGGCTTGGGGCAGGCTTTAAAATGCCCTTGTTAATAGGGCTCTGGCAGTATCGCCGCTTTCTCGGCACAATTCGCTGAGAAAGCGGCAATACTTGCCCTTGGTAATATGCCCCATAGTCGGTGATCATTCGGTACTGCTCAACAGATGCTGCAGCATGTAGTAGGTCGAGTTCCAACTTGTTGGTACCTCCTCTATGAGGGCATTAACCAGTACTCTGTGAGCTAGCTGAATGATGGTCAACTGGTAGCGGGCTTTAAAAGAATGACTGGAATTAGTGCAGATTCTTCAGCTGGTGAGCAGTATGTTACTGACTGGGTCTTCTTTTTTGAGAAAGTCCTGAACAACCAGGTTGATGCAATACACCAAACACAGGACCCTGAAATATCCATCACCTGAAAATGGCCTTGACTATCCTTAGAGCACGCCTTTCTGGCTAGCTGAGCTGGGCTCCCCCACCCCTCCATCCTCCTCTGCTAAAAGCCTTGGAGTCACAATCAATAGTGACTTATCAATAAAGTCTCAGATTGGAACCGTAGTCTCCTCCTGTTTCTTTCAGCTATGACAAATAAGGAAAATAAGCAGATTTCGTACTAGGGAAGCCCTGGTGCAGGTAGTATTAGCCCATGTCATGTCCCACATCGATTATGTTAATTCCCTATGCTTTGGCCTGCCCGCAAACCTAACAAAGAGACTGCAACTGCAGAATCAGGCCGCAAGACTCATTTATCGGAAGCCCAGATGGCAACATAATTCCCCTCTCATGAAGAACTACATTTGCCCCCTGTACTTCAACGATGTACCTTTAAAATCGTCTGTCTAATCTTCAAATCATTACATGGCCCATGCCCAGAATTCATCTCCAATATAATTCGGAGATATAAACCTACGCGCACTCTGCGTTCAGGCCACATGCATTTGCTGGTCATCCAGTATTACAAATCAAAACGGTTAGGTGGCAGCAGATTTGCAGTACTGGCCCCCCGCTTTTGAAAAACTCTGCCCCCTGACATCAGATCCTGGACAGATCTCTTAAGATTCAGGAAGCTCCTCAAAACATGGCTTTTTATTCAGGAATATGATTAAACTCAAACATGGCGACTCATTTAGACATCTGACTATCCGTCCAGGACTCCAGTCACTACTATAGTTAGCGCCAAGAAATTAATTGGTCTGCGCACGCGCTCTATAAATAATTTTAACATAACAGAAAAGAGCATTTACTATATTACTGCCATTGTCAGAGGTAACAAATCCAATTCTGAGACCTCTGGTACAAAGCCATTCAAGCACCTTGCTGGTAAACTCTTCTAAGATGTTTACAGCTGTTGAGATTTCACCTTGGTCAACATCAGTAATGTTGCATACCGCTGAATGCCCTTAAAACGTACTTAAGTGCTGAGAACTGCACACAGTTGTTGCCTAAGCCCCACGAAAGAGATCCAGTGTGCAATTATACACATGTAATTAATTACTTGACAACAGGTCCACACGTCGGTCATCAGGAGTGTAGTCTGAACAGCACTCTGCTGCATAGCTTGATCAACCAATTGCAGCACATAATGATGGAGTGCTGAAACATCAACATTGGTAAAATAGGTCCGGCTGAGAAATCTCCACATCAGGCAGATGGCTGCTACCATTTCTAAAAAATCCAGCTTTTTCCACAAAATAACAAAATAAAAAGTGAGGAGGTCTAGTGCTAACATTTTAGCCAGCTTCCCATTGCATAAACATGCTGTTGGGTGGTTGCCCCTTCTGCCTAAATATGCCTGAAATAGTAGCTTGGATTTTCTTCTTTCATGGTGCCACTGACACAGGCGGCTTCAGGAGAGAACTAGGAGGTGGTAGACTCAATGCAGGAATCACTGTATGCGGCAGTGTCTACATCTGGGTCTTGTACCATTTGAAGTTTGCGGGTGATGCTGACACAATACAGGGGACAGGACTGCGTTGTGTAATATTGTAATCCTCTTCTTCCTTATGACCACATTCTTCTTCTATCACTGTGAACTGAGCTGCTTCCCCTTTCTCTTCACTACCACCAGCAGCTATTTTGTAAGTTGCTCCTCACACCCGATTGCATGATGTTTTCTCAGGTGGGGCAATTGGTCTCCAGTACCGTACTGCGAACCTGGCTTACCTCGATTAACACTTGCATGGCAAATGGAGGATATTTTTTTAATGTGCCAATGCCTAAAGAACTGGAGATAGGAGGCTGTGTGGTTTACCTCTTTGTAGGGCATACTTTGACTGTGGTAATAGAGAATGCAGGTTTCGGGGGTGGAGGTCTTACAAATATGGAAGCTGGCGGTTGTGGTGGAATCACATCCCTCTTAGCAGGCTGAATAGGAGGGCTCACATCAATGGTCTCTGATCCACTCTCCATACTGACAATCACCTGTTTGTCCTTATCACTGTCCCTTTCCAAAGGTTTAAGGCTTTTGTGAACTTTACTTTTACCTTATCTCTTGAGGCAGGTCTCGGACTCAGTCGGGATCCAAACCATGTTTCAGATCATCAGAAAAGGGGCTTGGAAAAGATGATGGAGTACCTGTTATTTTTCTTGCTGGAGATTGTGAAGCCAATGGTTGAAGAACAACATCTTGCTTACCAGGAATCTCAACGTCCTGTTCTGTTCCAACTTCAGGAAAACTGTTGCTGGCTGTGATTCCTGTTGTCCACTTTCCTGTGAGGACTGGGCATTTTGCATTGGAGGAAAGTCAATTTAGACTCACTGCTCATCACCACGACTGTAGTGGCGACATCGCTGAAATACATGGGCTTAGTTTTAGGTTGGGGTGGTGACGTTGATGTAGGAGTGCTGCTTCCTGCCACTTTTTGTCCAAAGAAGGGGGCGGGAAGTAGACCACATTCCCTGAAAAAGGTGGAGAGTGGCACCCCAGTGGTGCCAATCTTCTTCTCCTCTTCACTGGACACTTGTTTGGCAGTAACACCCTTCTTTTGGGCCATCTTCAAGTTCTTTCTTTGCTCGGGAAGTTGAAACTTACTTGCAGAAGCAGAGGAGCACTCAGGTTTGTAGTGTCTTGTGAGTTTATTGATGGAACCCTTCTGGTAGAACTTGACTTAGGCATCAGAGTGGAACTCAAGGAAAGATTGTTTTAGAATGTTGAGTTTGCGGTTACACGTAGTCAAATAAAGATGTATATTATGAAGCTCCATGTGTGGTGTAGTTATTGGCGGGTACCCAGGTTGGGGAGGATGCTACAACTGGCAACTTGATAGGGTATAAGTACCTCGAAGAACAACTGTGCTCTCCCAGAGAGTTTGCTGTGATCCAAACAAACTGCTTGTACATGCCAATGGCGTCACTGTCAAAGTATGGAATCGACACTTCATGCATGTTATGTAATGTTATATAATTTTATAACGTGTGCAGCTACTCCGAAGAGTGTCCCGGCCCAAAACCAAGAGGAGCCAGCAAACTTACGCTAGGCAAAAAGGTAGGTTTTTAAATGTTTCTTAAAGGCCAGAGGGTCATGGATATTACAAAGCGCAAAAGGAAGGGCATTCGATGCCTGGGCGGCTTTCATGGCAAGGGAACAGCCGCCCAGCCTGTGGTGAATAAAGCGGGCACTTGAGCTAAAATATGTGCTGATGAGTGTAATTGTCTCTGCGAGACATAGAAGGAAAACCGCTTCCGCAAATAGGCGGGACCATGACCGTGGACGGCACGGGAAGCCAGTGAAGTGAGCTATATTATAGCTCTATAATAACTTTATTCGTGAAGCCCTTGACCAAATTGCTCCAATCAAATTCAAACAACAAAAATATATCCCTCCTAAGTCTTGGTTCAATACCGATCTAAATAATCAAAGACGCACCCTTAGACATTCTGAATGGGTCTGGAGGAAGCATCCGACCGTTGAGAATCTGGCTCTACTTAGAGCTGCTAGAGCCCAATACAAAAAACATATCTTCAATGAAAAAGCCTCCTTTCTCCGGACTCAGCTTGACCAGGCAAGAAACCGCCCTAGAGAACTCTTTAACATTGTTAAAAAACAAACTTACACTGGCCCTCCCAAAATTTTAGCCTCTACCGACAGATGTGAAGAAATTGCAAGCTTCTTTACTAACAAAATCAACTTGATCGAACTATCCTTCTCTTCCCTCCCGCTCTCACTCCAACCTCCCCCCATCCAACACACCCTTTCCACCACCTCTAACTCACCTTCGTTCACTTTCTCAACACCTCTCAAGCCCTCCCTGCTCTCTTTCAACCAGACCCCGTTCTGGAACAAAACCCCCCGGCTAAAAACAATGCCTCGTGGAGTGACTTTAGTCCAGTATCCGAATCTACGATCACTAATATCATTACCAAACTCAAACCTCCCTCCCACTCCAAAGATCCTCTTCCCGCCCATCTGGTTCAAGAACTTAATTCTATCATCGCACCTATATGGACCAAAATCATCAACTCCTCTCTTTCCACTGGCTGCGTCCCCGCCTCTCTTCAACTTGGCCAAATCACACCCATTCTAAAAAAATCCCACGACCGACCCTAATGACCTAAACAACCTTCGCCCTATCTCTAACCTTCCATTCCTCTCTAAAGCCCTAGAGAAATGTGTCCTATTACAATTAGATAAACACATCATCACCTACAATCTACTTGATGTTTTCCAATCTGGCTTCAGAAAGGGATGTAGTACAGAAACTGCTATGCTAAACATTACCGACAACATCCATCGCTCACTAGACAAGGAGGAATCTTCAATACTAATCCTCCTTGACCTCTCTTCTGCTTTTGATACTGTACACCACCCCACCCTTCTCAACATTCTAAAAGCTCGATTTGGTCTTGAAGGTAATGTTTTAAATTGGTTCTCCTCATTCCTTCATAATAGATCACAACAAATCAAGCTCAACCACTTCCTCTCTAAACCCCAACCCGTCTCACTCGGCGTCCCTTAAGGATCCATCCTCTCCCCAACCCTCTTCAATCTGTTCATGGAACCACTCACTCTCATCCTCAAACAAGCTAATATCAGTTACCACCTCTATGCTGATGACGCCCAACTATACTACAAGATCAAATCCCACAAAGACATACTTCACCTCAATGACACCTTGACTAAAGTTCAAACTTGGTTCCATCGGAACCATCTCAAACTTAACCCGAAAAAAAATGAAATCATACTGTTCTCCCCCAAAAACAATTCCCTTCCCATCCAACTCTGGATCAATGACATCAAAACTCTTAACTGTTCACTCTCTACTTCTAATTCCGTTAAATCCCTAGGCATCAGTATTGACCAGAACCTTAATCTCATACCCCACATTAAAAATGCAGCAAAAAGTGCTCTTTTCACCCTTCTACACCTCAAGAAAATTAAACCATTTATTCCAGCAGTCGACTTCAAGCTTGTTGTCCAATCGCTTGTCCTTTCTAGGATCGACTATGGTAATGCAACTCTGGCCGGCACACCTAAAATACATCTTGCTCCGATCAAATCTGTCCTCAATCTAGCTACGAGACTCATCTCCGACTGTAAACAATTTGATCACATCTCCCCCGCCCTCAAGAACCTCAATTGGCTCCCAATAGTAGGAAGATCCACCTATAAGATCGCTTGCATCACACACAAAGCTCTCCACCAAAACACACCTTCTTACCTTTCAACCAAACTACACAAAGCAGGATGCTCCAGGTCCCGGAGAAGCACTCCCTTGTCCTTATCCCTTCTAGACTCAAATGTCAAAAGACCCAATCCCGTGGATTCTCTGGCAACGCTCCCACAATTTGGAACTCTCTCCCCAAAGATCTTCGCTGCAACCCCTCTTACTCTCTCTTCAAAAAAGAACTCAAAGTACTTCTTCTCAACAAATACTGGGGTAGCTAATGCAAGCTCTGCAGATTACACTTTCATTATGTATCTTTGCTATATTATGTATATTTGCTTTCATTATGTATATTTGCTTTTTGTTTTTCTGTTTCCCGCACAAGCATTTGTTGATTTTCACCTCCATGTAAAGCGCTCTGATACTCTTGGGTCCAGCAGCGCTATATAAAACCTTTGAAATAAAATTAAATAAAGCGTAGATGTTCGCACGCGCTACTCATATTGGAAATTTCTTAGAGAAACCTGGCGGCTGCATTTTGGACAACCTGGAGTTTATTCAATGAGTATCCCGGGATGCCCACATACAAAGCATTGGCATAATCCAAACGGAGAGAATCAAAGCGCGGATGACCGTCTCTTTAGCAGGCCTGGGGAGAAGAGGAAGAAATCTCCTTAAGGGTTTAAGGAGACTAAAGCAGCTACCTGAGAGCTTCTTAACCTGGGTAGAAAAGGATAGTTTGTCCTCAAACCACACTCCCAGGTTCTTAGCGGATTTCCCATTAGATGTCGGTAGGGGGAACCCAGGAGGCTAGATCGTGTCTCTGAAACTGGTGAGGAAATTACTGTAGAGGAAAATCTACGTCTTGTCTTTGTTGCATTTGAGTTGCACGGCCACAAGCCACTTGAAGACAGAAGATAAGCAGTGCTTGACAGAGGATACAGAGTCTGCATCCTTTTTCCAGGTAAAAAGGAGCTGGGTATCATCTGCACAGGCAATCACCTTAGCCCCCAAGACCTCAGCCAAATAGACCAGAGGAGTGACAAAGATGTTAGAATGAAGGGGGCTAAGGGAGGACTCCTGCGGGACCCCTGTGGCGACCGTCTGCCGGGCTGATGCAGCCGGCGGCATTCAGACCTGTTGCACCTGCCCTTCCAAGAAGGACCTAAGCCAGCCCCAAACAGAGCCCGAGACGCTAATCTCAGTGAGCCGGAAAAGCAGCAGTGAATGTGGGATCATGTCGAACGCTGCCGACAGGTCGAGCATTACTAAAGCAGCTCTCCCGCCGGCATCCAGACACTCAATAATGGCCTCAGAGACCTCCACCAGTGCTGACTAAGTGCTATAGGAGGAACGAAACCCTGACTGGGCTGGATGCAAGAGGTCCGACCCTTCGACAAACTCAGTAAATTGACTGGTTACCACCTTTCCACAGACTTTGGCTAAGCTGGGCAAGAGGGCGACAAGATGGTAATTCCCTGGGATCTGGGGGTCAAGGGCGGGCTTTTTTTAGAAGAGGGAGGATTTTAGCCTGCTTCCTGACCTCCAGCACACGGGCCTCAAGAAGGGAAGAGTTTATGCTGTTATTCACTTCAGGGTTGATAATCTCCATGACTGCAGCGAACAATCTGGCCATGCAGGTGTCAGCGGGCGAGCCTGATTGCAAACCCTTCAAAATTTCGAGGGAGATAGGCAAATCCACTGGAAAGAAAGCGTGTAGAGAGTGCCTAGGAATAGCAAGCATAGAGACACATGGCACGGGGTCAGATAGAGGTCCAGTGCAGGGTATAAAAACCGCCTGAATTGTGTGGATTTTATCCATAAAGAAATTGGACAGAGTATCACACCAGGCCTCTGTGGCATGTGGAGTCAAAGCGCAACTCCAGCTGCTGTAAAGCAGATGAAGACAATGGAAGTGTTGCAAAGAATCTACACATCATTGGACGAGTACCTGCTGGTCAGCCCATACATAAAGGTACAGCGCTGCCACGCAAGATAAAGTTATACATTATACAGAGTGTTAACGCTGAAGGAGAATTCAACCAGGTTTACAAAATGCATCAGCGGATAATCATAACTTGCAAAATAATGCTGTAAAAGAAAGCGCTGCAAGGCGGAGATCAACCAGGTCTTGAAAATGCAAATTGACATTGAGAAGGGATAAATAAATGACTTACCAACTCCAGTAAAGAGAGTCATTGTACCACAGCACTCAGAGGAGTGTCCCAGGGAGAAGTGCCTAGGACTGTGCTTACAAAGCCAATACAACCTCAGCGCCAGGTGCCTCAATCAAGGCCAAACATGGGTTGTGTTTTATAGGTTTAAGACATACAACCACAGTTTTCTGATTTTGCCAGAATAGTCAAAGGCGTTTTTTTGATGGAGACCAAGAAGAAATCGAATTTCCAGTCATCATCAAAGATGATCCAGAAGCCAGTATGTTGCAAGGTCTTAGAGACACTGAGCAAGAAACAGCATCAAGTAACACACTACTTTCAAGTTCCACACTGGTCTACAATGCTGCCGCCTTCCTGAAACCCCCACCATCTTTCGATACCGCCAAATAGCAAAATATTGGTGATAGATGGAATGCTTGGATAAAGACATTTGATTATTTCATTGATGCACTTAAAGAGATTGATAACAAAAAGTTTATCAAAGATGTCAAAAGTCTTGCTGGTGATGGTGTGAAAGAAGTCATAAAGAAAATGCTGCAAACTGATGAAGAAATCACATGCTGTCAGATTAAAGAAACACTGACTCTCAAGTTCAATCCAAAACCAAATGTTTATTACAAAAGATACATTTTCAGTCAAGAAAGCAAAAATTGGGTGAAACTATTGATGAATTTCTGAAGAGACTTTATACACTCATCAAACAATGTAAGTTCAACTAATTTAATGATGGGGCTATACGTCTTAGAGTTATTGATGGATGTTTGTCAGATTAATTTAGACGACAAATGCTGAGAGAAATTCTAAGTCTGATGCAAGTGTTAATGGCTGTCAGAGCTGAGGAGCATGTTGAAAGACAAGCCATTGACATGGAGGCCAAGGTGCTCATAGTGAATCAGTCATGAGTATAACAAGTAAGCCAAAGCAAAAGACTAAAGGACACGAAGTGATGTCTACATGTGAAAAGAAGATATGTTTTAGATGTGGACTTTTGTTTCCACATAGAGGTAAATGCTGTGGGAAAGAGAACCATTTTGTGATGGATTGTAAAGTAAAGAAAAAAGTAAGTGCTTCACAGCACAAAGACACAATGGCCACCAGAATATTTCAGAAGCAATGTTCAACGCACACCCACAAGGACAAGCGTTGACATCAATTGAGGCAAATTGACACTGAACAAACTCAATCATTATCTAAATCATCAAACAGTTCTTCCACCTCAATACCTAGAGAAATTGAGGAAGATGGTTGTGTCATGCGATGTTCACCTCAGAGCAACATGTGCATGTTGTACTGGCCGCATCTGAGGAGAAATGTCAGTCAAAGAAAAGACGAAAGGCCAAAGCACTAAAATCATATAAATAATGGTTCCTCGATACCTTTCATCATCAACAGTGGTGCATTGATAAGCATAATGCCTGAAGAGCAATACAATTAATTATCTCCATTTCCCTGACTTATGCCATCAAAAACCAAAGTGCACACATGGGCTGTATTAACACCCATAAAAAGTCAAGGTTTATTTGTAGCCACAAGAAAACACAATATAACAAAGGTGCAAGCTTCCATCCATGTGCTTCAAGGTAGAGCATCAAGTGCCTGTCCGCTCAATTTCAGTACAGCTGCTGATATGGGACTAATATCAATGAACTTTAACATAAATGCTCATCACAACATAGTAAGTCAATTCCCTTTCTTGTTGCATGGTTTAGGAAAGCTTAAGACTATGAGAGTAAAGTTGCATATTAATGAAGATTTCCATCCATTTGCTCAGAGACATAGACAAATTGCCTTTCATTTACAAGAAGCTGTTGAAAAAGAACTTGAATTGCTACTTAAGCATGACCTTGTTGAGCGTTCCACTGGTCCGACACTATGGATTTCACCCACAGTGGTAGCACCATAAAAGGACAGTGAAGGAGCTGTGTGCATCTACTTTGACATGTGTTGAGCAAAAATGGCAATTATTATTATTATAGGGGACTTATAAAGCCCATGGCTACCCATGGTCTTCCCAGCGCTAGCGGTCGGATGCTAAGTACAGGCAGGCTAGGCCTTAAAGATTTTGCTTGAGCAGCCAGGTCTTAATCTCTTTGCAGAACTGAAGTTCCCTGTTAATCCGTCTGTATTCCAATGGTAACCCGTTCCACAATTTAGGGGCCAGATGGGAAAAAGATCGTCCTCCCCATTTTTTGTTCCTAACCTTTGTCTGTTTTAAACCGTCTTCCATGCTGGACCGCAGCTGTCTCTTTGGGATATAAGGCGAGACTAAGTTCTTAATTCTTTTTGGGCCTTTATTATGCTGTGCTCTGTGAGTAATGACCAGTGTTTTGAATTTTATTCTGGCCTCTATTGGGAGCCAGTTTAATTTAAGTAAATACTTTCCCACTGATTTCCGTACCGGAATGTTGCACCAGAATTAAACAAGTCCACACCTTGCTGACATGATAACACAATTAAATGGTGAAAAGGTCTTCTCTCACCTTGATTTGAATAATGGTTATATTAATTGGATCTCAAAGAAGATTGCAGGTACATTACAATCTTTTCTACACATGCTGGTCGTTTCGATACAAAATACTCAGTTTTGGTGTATCCTTGGCTGCAGAACTCTTCCAAGATGTAATTCAACGTGCCAAGCAGCATGTTGTGAATGCATCCAATTATAGCAATGATATATTGATTTTTGGAGCGACATATTGATTTTCGGAGTGACTCAGAAGGAGCATGATAAAGCTCTCACACAAGTATGTTGTTTACTTACGGATGCAGGTTTGATTTTGAATGCCTGTTCCGCAAGACAAAGTTTAAGTTCTTTGGCCATATTTTTTCAGATATGGGTATGACACCAGATCCTGCAAAAGTACAAGCACTGTCAAAATGCTCTTTCCCATAAGCTGTTTCTATGATTAGTTCATTTCTTGGCATGGCCAGTCACTGTTCAAGATAGATACAAGACTTTGCTACAATAAGCGCTCCACTACAAGAGTTAACAAAGAAAAATGTTTCATACAAGTGATCACAAGAATGTAAGAGAAGTTTCAAGAAAATCAAACAAGCCGTTGCAACTGCTGCTGAAATGGCTTATATCAATCCAAAGCTTCATACAGAGGTTGTTGTTGATGCTAGACTAGTCAGGTTAGGCGCTATCCTTGCACAGCACAATGGACACCCAAATGCTCAAAGACATATTGTAGTATATACCAGTAGAAAGTTGTCCTAGACAGAACATGCTTACTAACAACCTGAGAAAGAAAGTTTAGTTGTGGTATTGGCTTGTGAATATTTCCATATGTTCCTGTACGGAACGCCTTTTACACTGCTAACTGATCATCAAGCTTTACTGACTATCTTTTGCAATCCAAAGCTATGGTACCTCCTCGCATTGAACAGTGGTGACTATGATTACAAGAGTGGAATTATTCTATTGTGCATCATCCAGGAAAGGATCAAAATCCTGCTGACTACTTTTCCTGAGTGTCTATACAAGGTCAGGGTACTCCATTCAAGAAGGCTGAAGGCTACATTAATTTCATTGTAAAATCAAATATGCCAGTTGCTATATCGTTAGCCACGAGCCATGATAGTTGAAAGATGTAATTACACATCATTCATGGAACCAATACACATGACCTCTCACCAGCGATGGTGAATATAAAAAAAACACAAGAGTTAAAGAATAACTTTCCAATAACTCAGGAAGGAGTTATACTGTGGGGGTTGAGAATCCTGATTACAAAGAGTACGCAACAAAAATAATTGAAGTAGCTCATGAAGGACGTCATGGAATTGTTGCCATCAAAAGATTTCTCCAAGACTGAGTTTGGTTACCATATTTAGATGAGAGGGTTGAAAAGGAACTCAAAGCCTGTCATCTATACAATTGCCTTTCTACAAATATTACTCAACATACTCCTCACATGTTGGAACTCCCTAAGCATGTATGGCACAGAACAGCGATTTGGCTTCTTTGGTCCACTCAATAATGGACATCATCTTCCATTAACAGAAGATCTCCCATCCACAACTCACAAGTGAATCATTGCGAGAGACTAGATAGCATCTTTTTGACATGGGATGCTCCAGCCAGTTTGAAGTCTGAAAATGTCCTGCCTTTCAACAGTCTGGAATTTAAGGATTTCCTAGTGTATCGGAGCATAAAGCATCAGAAGAATACACCTTTATGGGCGCAGTCCAATGGACACGTTGAGCATTTTATGAGTATGCTAAAGAATGCAGTACAGAGTGCAACTCTTGAGAGGTTCAGTTTAAAAACTGTATTGAATTCTACCCTATGAGCCTATTTTTCAACACCTCACTTGATCACAGTCGAAAGTCCTGCAACTTTGATGTTCGGCAGAGCAATGACAAGCTACCTCAATGGGCCAACAAAAAAAAGGAAATGAGAACACAGCTAATACAAAAGACTTGGTTACCAAGCAGAACATGAAAGCCTAAGCAGACAAAAGGTGACATGCAAAGAATATCACGTTCAAGACAGGAGAACTAGTGACTGCCCAACACATGCAAAGGAGGAAATCTAATGCTCTATATGATGCTGAACCTTTCCAAGTAGTGTCCAGCAAGGTATACATGGTGACTGCCTAGTGTCCTGAAAATCCTGTTACCAGAGACTCTTCTCACTTTTGACATTTGGTGCATTGATCTTCTGATCGAGATGGTGAAGGAGAGAACTCAGGGCTGCCTGTCACCTCTTAACCATCTTTGAAAATCTTTGACACTGAAGATGACAGCTCCCAGCTGCCAGTAACCAGATCTGGTTGAATAAGATTGGTCGAAGATATTTAATTGTGTGTGTGTGTGTGTGTGTGTGTGTATGCGCGCGCGTGTGTGTGTGTGTGTGTGTGTATATATATATATCCAACGCAACTTCCTCCACTCACTGGAAAGGAATGCACCACACACTAGACTGTCGGGCAAACAATGATTTAATATTCATCCAGGTAATGGAAGTTTCGGGGGATTCGTCATGCGGGGGCCGAGAAAAAAGGGGGGTCCCAAAACGTGTTTTCCCCATGTTAATTTCCATAGGACGAATAGACAAGGCTACAGCCCGAAGCGCTGAATGGAATTACACCAAACTTTGCAAAATTGTAGGGACTGGTACACAGAAGTGCCTTTTCTATATTTGGTGAAAATTGCTCCAGTGGTGTTTATGAAAATTAACTTAAAAAATATATATATATCTGGGCGGAGCCTAACCACACATCTCATCGTGAGATCTGATTGGCTGTCAGCACTTCATCCAAGAAGTTTTGGCAGCCATCTTGGGACCAATATACATGATAGCACCTCAATCAAAAGCATTGCAGTTAATAGAAGGTTATAGGACTTTAGTTACATTATAAATCATTTGTTGATGCTACCATACTCATTTTAGGAATTGTGGTGTGTTCTAAGGTGATTTTACCATGTGAAAAAGCCTTCTGCTGGGATATCATGAATCATGTTTGAAAGAAAACTATTATCTCATCCTTTTCCCACAGTGGTTTGGAAGGGGATCTATAAGCTAAACTGAAAGCATATTTTCTGTAAATTCACATTATCTTTCTCAGCCATGTGAGAATGAAGTCTGACATTCTCAGTAAAACATGTACATCCAACAAGGACAGAGACTGTCTGTTGATTCCTTTATGTTCTACTGCAGCTTCCCAGAGTGTTCTAAAGAACAACTAGAGCACTAACAGTCCTACTTATTACAAGGGTAGTTCAAGTTCAAGTTCAAAAATTTGTATAGCGCACTACTCACCCAGAGGGTCTCAAGGCGCTTGAGGGAGGGGGAGGGGAGGGAGGGTACTTTACTTATCGAATATCTACGTTTTTAGTTGCTTTCTGAAGGAGAGGTGGTTCTGTGTAAGGCGGAGGTGGGTGGGGAGAGAATTCCAAGTTTTGGCCACTAAGAAGGAGAAGGATCTACCCCCCATGGTTGATCTGTGGATGCGCGGAATTGCGGCGAGGGCTTGATTGGACGATCGTAGTTGTCGGGTGGGGGTGTAAAAGGACAGGCGCGTGTTGAGGCATTCGGGTCCTAGGTCGTAGAGGGCTTTGTGAGCGTGGGTGAGGAGACGGAACGTTATTCTCTTGTTGACGGGGAGCCAGTAGAGGTCTTTCAGGTGACCGGAAATGTGATCTTGGCGGGGGATGTCTAGTATGAGTCTGGCTGAGGCGTTTTGGATGCGTTGGAGTTTTTTCTGTAGTTTAGCTGTGGTTCCGGCATAAAGGGTGTTTCCGTAATCCAGTCGGCTTGTGACTAGTGCGTGGGTGACAGTTTTTCTTGTTTCGGTGGGAATCCAATGGAAGATTTTTTTGAGCATGCGTAGCATGTTGAAGCATGATGATGAGACGGCATTGACTTGTCTGGTCATCGAGAGGGAGGAGTCCAGGATGAAGCCCAGGTTACGTGCGTGGTCAGTTGGTATGGGTGTGGTTCCCAGGGCCGGTGGCCACCATGAGTCGTCCCAAGCAGAGGGGGATGACCCTAAGATGAGGACTTCCGTTTTGTCCGAGTTCAGTTTTAAACGGCTGTTCTTCATCCACTCGGCTACATCTTTCATTCCTTCGTGTAAGTTGGTTTTGGCGGTGTTTGGGTCTTTTGTGAGGGAGAGGATCAACTGGGTGTCGTTTGCGTAGGAGATGATATTGAGGTTGTGTTGGCACGCGATGGATGCGAGGGGACTCATGTATACGTTGAAGAGGGTGGGACTGAGTGATGATCCTTGTGGTACGCCGCAGATGACTTCGGTGGCCTCTGATCTAAAAGGGGGGAGGCGGACTCTCTGGGTTCTTCCAGCGAGGAACGAGCTGATCCAGTCCAATGCTTTCCCTTGTATTCCGACGTTGCTGAGGCGTTGTATGAGGGTGCTATGACAGACTGTGTCGAAGGCTGCGGAGTAGGATGAGGGCAACTGTTTCTCCGTTGTCCAGTAGTGTTCGAATGTCGTCTGTTGCTGCGATGAGGGCGGTCTCAGTGCTGTGTTTGGGTCGGAAGCCGGACTGTGAGGGGTCGAGGGATTTATTGGATTCGAGGGTACGGCACACCTGAAGCCATCTTGATTGGAATAAAGTGGTAACTCTTAAAACATTTAATTTAAAAAGGAACAAAATGAGGGGGTATATTTTGCCATAGAAAGTATGATTAGTGCTGCAGAAAGAACAATTAGGGCACATTTTGAGTGATTTCTCAAATCCTCTTGTATTTCATTAAAAAATTCTGACATGCACTCTCCCAAGATGGCCACCAGAGACAAAAGAGCCCAAATGTAGCCCAAATATCACCCAGATGTAGCCCAAGTACAGCCCAATGACAGAATGTCCCAGAGTGTTCTAAAGAACAACTAGAGCGGTAACAGTCTTACCTACGACAAAAGTATGGCACACCAGAAGCCATCTTGATTGGAATGAAGTGGTAAGTCTGAAAATATTTAATTTAAAAAGGAACAAAATGAGGGGGTTCATTTTGCCATAGAAAGTATGATTAGTGCTTCAGAACGAAAAATTAGGGCACATTTTGAGAGACTTCTCAAATCCTCTTCTATTTCATTAAAAAATTCTGACATGCAGTCTCCCAAGATGGCCACCAGAGACAAAAGAGCCCAAATGTAGCCCAAATAGCACCCAGATGTAGCCCAAGTATAGCCCAATGACAGAATGTCCCAGAGTGTTCTAAAGAACAACTAGAGCGCTAACAGTCTTACTTATAACAAAAGTATGGCATACCAGAAGCCATCTTGATTGGAATGAAGTGGTAACTCTTAAAACATTTAATTTAAAAAGGAACAAAATGATGGGGTATATTTTGCCATAGAAAGTATGATTAATGCTGCAGAAAGAAAAATTAGGGCACATTTTAAGTGACTTCTCAAATCCTCTTCTATTTCATAAAAAAAATCTGACATGCAGTCTCCCAAGATGGCCACCAGAGACAAAAGAGCCCAAATGTAGCCCAAATATCACCCAGATGTATCCCAAGTATAGCCCAATGACAGAATGTCCCAGAGTGTTCTAAAGAACAACTAGAGCGCTAACAGTCTTACTTATGACAAAAGTATGGAACAACATAAGCCATCTTGATTGGAATGAAGTGGTAAGTCTGAAAACATTTAATTTAAAAAGGAACAAAATGAAGGGGTTCATTTTGCCATAGAAAGTATGATTAGTGCTTCAGAAAGAAAAATTAGGGCACATTTTGAGTGACTTCTCAAATCCTCTTCTATTTCATTAAAAAAGTTTGACATGCAGTCTCCCAAGATGGCCCCAGAGACAAAAGAGCCCAAATGTAGCCCAAATATAACCCAGATGTAGCCCAAGTATAGCCCAATGACAGAATGTCCCAGAGTGTTCTAAAGAACAACTAGAGCGCTAACAGTCTTACTTATGACAAAAGTGTGGCACACCAGAAGCCATCTTGATTGGAATGAAGTGGTAAGTCTGAAAACATTTAATTTAAAAAGGAACAAAATGAGGGGGTTCATTTTGCCATAGACAGTATGATTAATGGTTCAGAAAGAAAAATTAGGGCACATTTTGAGTGACTTCTCAAATCCCCTTCTATTTCATTAAAACATTCTGACATGCAGTCTCTCAAGATGGCCACCAGAGACAAAAGAGCCCAAATGTAGCCCAAATAGCACCCAGATGTAGCCCAAGTATAGCCCAATGACAGAATGTCCCAGAGTGTTATAAAGAATAACTAGAGCGCTAACAGTCTTACTTATGACAAAAGTATGGCACACCAGAAGCCATCTTGATTGGAATGAAGTGGTAAGTCTGAAAACATTTAATTTAAAAAGGAACACAATGAGGGGGTTCATTTTGCCATAGAAAGTATGATTAGTGCTTCAGAAAGAAAAATTAGGGCACATTTTGAGTGACTTCTCAAATCTTCTTCTATTTCATTAAAAAAATCTGACATGCAGACTGAAACATGCACTTTGAATACCAGCAGCAGACTTCCCTGGTGAGCAGTAGCTTTACTACAGTGATATAATGAGCAACTAGAGTGCTAACATTCAGAATTTATGGCAAATGTGTGACACATCTGAATGCCTTCTTGATGGAACCAAAGTAAACAAGCATTGAAAATGCAATAGATCTCGCCCTCGTTTAAGTTAAAGCCATTCTGTTTGTAATGAGGTGGCTTTTTAGCTTTGCTTTTAATAGTGTTTTCAAACTTTTATGTAAATAACATGCATATGTATGCATATATGTATATGTATGCATGCATTTATATTTGTATTTATATAGATATGCAGATTATATATGTTTATATATGTATGTATATATATATATATACACATACATATATATAAATGCATATATATGCATATATATATATATATATATATGTGTATATGTGTGCGTGTAGATAGACCGAGGCACAAGAAAGCAGAAAAACAAACGTGAAGAACACAAAAAGGGGGCAGGGTAGATGATACACCCTGACCCCCTAGGCCTGCCCAGGTGGTCCCACAAGGACAAAAACGGCCCACTTTTGTTTTTTTAAAAAACCTGGTCTGTTTTTTTAAAAATTACCCCCGGGGGGACCAAATTGCGGCGGCATAGTGATAAAGAAGTGTGGGGGGTCCACAATCCCCCCACACTGCTCTGGGGACCGCCGCCCCCGGGGCAAAGCAACGTAGCTCCTTGGCGCATACTGGAGGCTCCTGGTGGGCTACTTGGCCCCCAGGGACCCCCAGTATGCAAGGGGAATTAGTTCCTATTCTGCAAACACGCCAGGGGTTGCGCTGCAGAGAGGTGTAAAAAAGGGTGTGGCCTCATTACACCTCTCTGCAATGCAGCCCCCTGGTGCATACTGCAGGTTCCAGGTGGGCTAGTTGGCCCCCAGGGACCCGCAGTATGCAAGGGGAATTAGTTCCCCCTCTGCAAACACGCCCGGGGGCTGCATTGCAGAGAGGTGTAAAAAAGGGTGTGGCCTCATTACACCTCTCTGTAATGCAGCTCCCTGGCTTATACTGGAGGCTCCTGGTGGGCTAGTTGCCCCCCAAGGGACCCCCAGTATGCAAGGGGAATTAGTTCCTCCTCTGCAAACACGCATGGGGTTGCGCTGCAGAACGTTGTAAAAAGGGGGCGTGCCCTCTGAACACCTGCCTGCAAAAATGTAGTAAATCAGTATAAAAAAAATAACAATTAATACATTTAAAAATTGTCATTTAAAAAACCTTCGAAATTCAATGAAAAAACCATAGGTTTCAGGCCTTATATAGTTAGGAATTAGCATTTAAAAAACCTTGCAAATTCACTTAAAAAACCATAGGTTTCAGGCCTTATTTTTGGGGCCGATTAGGATGGCGGTTAATCCGCATCCCCCGGGCCGGCGGAAGCCACCGCCGGCCTGGAGGATGCGGATTAACCGCCGCGGCCACAGACAACACCCACCTCCAGATTAGGATGGCGGTGGGATTGCGGTGGGAACAGCGGCGGACGGCTGGTCCGTCCTCCGCTGATCCCCGGGGTGTGTAGGGCTATTTGGTGACGGTGTCTGCAAGACACCGTCAGCCAAATTAGGATGTGCACGGACACATGCTTTTCCGCGGTGATGTCACTGACCATGTCATGAATGATCTAATATGTGACATCATCAGCAGTGGGTTGCGGGTGCGCGAAATATAGTTAGTACAACTAACTATATAGGAGCAATTTCAATGGTTTTGTATGAGTGAAATGTCCAGCTAACTATAACACCCCTAAAACTTATAGTTTTTTGAGTGAATTTCAAAGGTTTTTTAAAAGCTAATTCCTAACTATATAAGGCCTGAAACCTATGGTTTTTTCAGTGAATATATATGTATATATATATATATAGATATATATATATATATTCCAGCTCCAACCGTCCCTGAATCCAAGGAAACGATCACGCACTCACGGGGGTATAGTTCTCAATTGATTTTATTACCGGCTTTCTCCAACAAACAGACAAACGCGTTTCGGACTGTAAGTCCTTCGTCAGTGTCTATGCATGCAATGTTATCCAGCACATTATAAGCAAACCTCACTTCCTGTCACATGTGAGGGGAAAAGACAGACATCATTATGTACTGTGTAAATGGAGCGGCCATTTGTAAGTGGGTAATTCTCGTGCAAGGTTCTATTAACACCATGCAAGTTTGGCCCCGGATTTATACTGATTCCTACATTCACTTAAATGGCAGTGAATACAATAATCTTGCCGTGGATCGGCAAATCATGGAATCCTGCAGATCCTATTTACAAAGTATTTACAAATTACAACAAACCAGATCAATTTATGATCACAGTCCCATTGCGCCGTGGGTTGTTTGTAAATCATCATTATTTGCATTTCCTACAAAAACAAACCCAAGTCGGTGGTAAATTACAAAAATCTCGCCGTGTATCGGCATGTCACCGACTATGGCAAAGCCAAAACTTCAGAAAATCTTAGACACGCCAGATTAGCACTATGTACAATATATACAGTATGTACAGTATAACCAAGTTCATCCCTTGTAATCATCATTACACATTGCAAATTTATGCCATTTAAAGGGGAACAAGGAAATTAAGAAATTATTAGAAAAATATTAGAGAAATGTATGGGGGGAAAAGGATAAAAAGGGGATAAGAAGGGGATAAGAACGGTGGGGGGAAAAGAGAGAATTTAGAATTAATTAATAGATTAAGCAAGTGGGAGAAGAGAAACACAAGAAGAGATTGAGAAACAATTCATATACATATTCAGAGTACACAAAGAAACAAGCCAACTCGCGCTACATGTGACACATGTCTGTTGCATGTGTAAGAAAGACAACATGGAGCAAATAATCATCAGCAAATGTAACTGCAGGTTCCAAAGTTCACATTTCATCCTATACCTTCTGCATGTATACACTGGCTATGCTCCAAAAGAAGGGGAGAAGAGCCTAGAGTCTAAGACCTCAGGCTATTTTGCCCAGATGGACACCTAATTCCTCTCCAATATTCAAGCCCCCAGGCTGTTTCGTCTGCATGTCAATTATATGACGTGATTCTAATCTGCGTAGACGCGTAAGTCTATCTCCACCTCTAGGGTTCAGGGGGACATGATCTATTCCAAAATATTGGAGAAGTTCACGGTTACTCTGGTGTGATTGGGCGAAATGTCTCGCCACCGGGTATGTTATGTCCTTATTCATAATGGCCCGTTGGTGTTCTAAGACCCGCATTTTAACCCCATTTATTGTACTCCCTATATACTTGTGCCCGCAGGGACACAACAGGCAGTACACCACATATGGTGTTGTACATGTTATAAAATGCTTGATCTTCTTTGGTTGTTTCAGGCCCGGGACAGAATAAGAGAGAATTCTCCGGCTATTTTCACATGCGCGGCATTTCCCACAGGGAAAAAATCCAGCCATATCTCGCAATGTACCCTGTCCAGAACTTTTCATGGGTGTTAGATGACTCTGTACCACCATATCCTTGATAGAACGGGATTTTCGGAAAGTAATCAGTGGTCTCTCCGGCACATCGCTCCCAATTACTGGATCAGTTCGCAATATATGCCAACTCTTGTTGAGCATCCCTCTGAGGGCATTTGCTCCATCTGAGAAAGTAGTTATCATTCTAAATTTATTGATGTTTTCGCTATCTCCCTTTCTTTCCTTGTTTCTAGACTCGCATGATAAGAGTTGTCATCTGGGGATCCTGGACACTTTGTTCAAAATTAAGTCCAACAATACCGGATCATACCCTCTCATGCAGAATCTCCGTACGCACTCATTGGCAGCCATTGTAAAGTCCTCCTCGCGGGAACAATTACGTCTCAGCCTTAGTAGCTCACCGTATGGAATACTTTTTACTAGGCTGGGTGGATGACTACTCTTGGCGTGGAGGATACTATTCCCTGCCGTGGGTTTTCTGTAGAGGGTAGTCTGTAACTTTTCATTCTCTACAAAAACTCTAAGGTCTAAGTAGTGAACTTCCTCACTACTTACATCGGCAGTAAATATCAGATGCAGATCATTATTATTCAGATCCCTGATAAAATTGTTGGCTTCTGTGGAGGAGCCCCTCCACACCACAAACAAGTCGTCAATATAACGACGCCACACCACAATGTTATCTGCCCATTTACTGTTGACCCCGGCAATGGCCACCTGCTCCTCCCACCAGCCCACGAAAAGATTCGCGTAGCTGGGGGCGAAGCAGGTTCCCATGGCGGTCCCAGAGATTTGTTTAAACAGGGTATCCTGAAATAAAAATATATTATTTTGCAAACAAAATTCCAGCATTTCAATCAGCATTATACCATGGTCCCTGTATTTGCCGGGTCTCTTATCAAGAAAATACTCAACAGCCTTCACCCCCAGATCGTGCCTTATGCAGGTGTAAAGGCTCGTGATATCAAGAGTAATGAGCAGAAAAGATTTGTCCCAAGTGATGTGTTCGATCTGTTCTATAAAATGTTTCGTGTCCCTCACGTATGATTTTAAGTTCACCACAAACTCAGCCAAGAAGTAGTCAATATAGATGGATAAATTCTCCGTAAGTCCACCTTTGGACGAGACGATGGATCGTCCCGGCGGATTGATTATGTCTTTGTGTACTTTTGGGAGTTGGTAGAACGTGGGAGTGATTGGTTCAGGATTTCGTAGAAATAGAAACTCATCCATGTCCAACATGGACTTGTTCCGCCATTTCGTTAGGAGATCATGGTACATCTTGATACTGCTTTCATACTCCCTCACATCAGTGATAATGTAAGTTTCTGGATTATGTAGTTGGCGGAGGGATTCCTTGCAGTACTGCTCTCTTGGTAAAAGGACGATATTGCCGCCCTTATCAGATGGCTTCAATACCATTTTCTCGTTTTTCTTGATATTATCCAAGGCGGATTGTTGATCTATAGTTAAGTTATGTTTCTGTTTCACATTCCACTTATTGCTGGTGTTCATTCTGTAGTGCACAAGATCCTGTGTAACTGCCTCTGAAAAAGTATCTATTGCATCAAAAGGCATCTGAGGGGTAAACTGTGAGACAGCTCTAAAATGAGTTTGCGGTGATTCCTGCTCAATGCCTATTGTTGTCTCAGTTGTTTGTGTTTGTTCCTCTCTTAGGTCTTGTAATATCTGAACAGAGCGTAAATCTCTTACCGTTAGGATGTCAGTGGATTGTATGGCAGTTTTCTTTTTCTTCTTACTCTTGTGATGAAATTCGCCATCACTAGGTTTCATTTTGTGGAATTTATGTAACTTCATTTTTCTTACGAGTTTGAAAAGGTCGATTCTTGTTTGTGTGAATTCCAGTCTTTCACTTGGGCAGAAAGTGAGGCCCAATTGTAAAGTGTCTTTCACAACATTCGATAGATCTTTATCAGTGAGATTTATTATTGTCAAATTATCATCACCGTCTACCACCTGTTGCCTTTCTTGCGGGTATTGGAACTTGTCGTTCTGCCTCTTCCTCTTCCTCTGCCAGCCGCCCCTTCTTGTACATCGTCGTCGTCTGGGGGTTTGCTCTTTCCCCCTCTCAGCCACGTTTTTTTGATTAGATTGAATTCCAAGTGAAAAGGATTCTTCCGCACTTGGCTCGTCACTCCCAGATTTTCTTCCCCAGAGGGCTCCTCATCTGTGGCACTCGACTCTGAAGTGACTAGTTCCACCACTGGTTCCGCCATTTGCTTTTTGCTTTTATCCTTCATGGCTGCTCTGGCACCATCGTATTTCTTTGAAAACGTTAATACTCTCCCTTGGCTGTAATCACGTTCGTCCCTTTCGAACTTCTCTTGTTTTCTTGATCTTATTTTGAGTTCATACTTCATAAGTCTCTTCTTCATTTCATCCCTCAGTTGCTGTATTTTTGTTTGGTCCTCCTCTTTGGAGAGGTCATTCTCCAAGGATGCGATTTCTTCTAGGGCTTTCTTTCGGTCACTCCAGGCGAATTTGACTAATAAGTCCAACATTGCCTTACAGGACGCAGCCATCAATTCAGCCCATTGTTCCAATAACATGGGGTCTGGATTTTCATATGCCGGCACAATATAAATCCGGAGCCCCCGTGGAACCCTATCAACATCCATATAATTTTGGAGGGAAGTGGCCTCCCACCATTTTCTGATCTCCTTCTCACTGCTGCGTTCAAGCTTGTTTAGTAAAACAGTCAGGGCATCCAACGATTTTTACCCAGCTCTTCCCCTCATGGGCATTGCCTGCGCAGTGGGAGCTCGTTTTTTAAAGATGTCTAACGCCGCCTCGCGGCGATCCGTTTCATCACACATCAGTTGGAAAAGGAATTCACTTAGATTTATTAGCCGTTGCGGAACAGTGAACCGCGTACAGACGAACTATGCCCCCTCGCCCTGCTCAGCTCGCAGTCTTGTGTATATACAGTGGAACGACTCACGTTTTTCTCGTCGCTCTTCCTCGCGACCCGTGTGAGAACGTCTCTTCCTATGCTGCGTTAGTGCGGTGCCCCGGTACACTTCAACCAGCTCCACGGTGTACCAAAATCCCGAGGCACTCGCGGGCGGGTGCCGTTTTCGCGCGTGGTACCAGCGCATCAATATTCCAGCTCCAACCGTCCCTGAATCCAAGGAAACGATCACGCACTCACGGGGGTATAGTTCTCAATTGATTTTATTACCGGCTTTCTCCAACAAACAGACAAACGCGTTTCGGACTGTAAGTCCTTCGTCAGTGTCTATGCATGCAATGTTATCCAGCACATTATAAGCAAACCTCACTTCCTGTCACATGTGAGGGGAAAAGACAGACATCATTATGTACTGTGTAAATGGAGCGGCCATTTGTAAGTGGGTAATTCTCGTGCAAGGTTCTATTAACACCATGCAAGTTTGGCCCCGGATTTATACTGATTCCTACATTCACTTAAATGGCAGTGAATACAATAATCTTGCCGTGGATCGGCAAATCATGGAATCGTGCAGATCCTATTTACAAAGTATTTACAAATTACAACAAACCAGATCAATTTATGATCACAGTCCCATTGCGCCGTGGGTTGTTTGTAAATCATCATTATTTGCATTTCCTACAAAAACAAACCCAAGTCGGTGGTAAATTACAATATATATATACATATTACCTACTGGCGGTCGCCAGTAGGTATATATAGTTAGGATTTTTTCTCTATGGGATTTTTGAAAATTCTATGTCTAATAACTTTGGCGTTTGTGGACGGAATTGGCTGAAATTTTCTGGAAAATTGAACATTTTGTTTCTGAGCAGCCCCTGGAAATTTGGGGGGGTTCGTCAAGGGGGGGCCGAGAAAAAAGGGGGGTCCCAAAACGTGTTTTTAACATTGAGTTTTCCATAGGGCAGTTGGCCTCACTTTTAGGCCGAACGGCTGAATGGATTTCCACGAAACTTGGCAAAATTGTAGGGACTGGTAGCCCGATGTGCCTTTGCTAGGTCTCAATATATGTGCTTCAGTGGATTTTGAGAAATTAACGTTCAAAAAAAGATATATATCTGTAACAGCGGACCAGGCAGCGCTCCGGTTCACGGACTTTACGCGTTACGGAGCTTTGTGAAGCGAAGCTGATTGGTTCTCCGGCGTCTGTAAACATTCCAAACAGTCCGTAGCGGCCGCCATCTTGTCTCTCGGTAGGATCGAGAGACAAGAGGAGGCCAAAGCGAAGGGGCAAATGACCATAAGGGGGCATAGTAGATCCTCCCTGACCCTCTAGGTTTGATGTGGAGGTTTTAAAAGGGCCCCGCGGGGCAAAAAAAAATAAAATAATAATAATCGAACGGCTGAATGGATTTGCACGAAACTTGGCAAAATTGTAGGGACTGGTAGCCCGATGTGCCTTTGCTAGGTCTCAATATATGTGCTCCAGTGGATTTGGAGAAATTAACGTTCAAAAAAAGATATATATCTGTAACAGCGCTCCGCTTCGTGTACTTTTCGCGTAACGGAGCTTTGCGAAGCTGATTGGTTCTCCGGCGTCTGTAAACATTGCAAACAGTCCGTAGCGGCCGCCATCTTGTTTCTCGGTAGGATCGAGAGACAAGAGGAGGCCAAAGCGAAGGGGCAAATGACCATAAGGGGGCATAGTAGATCCTCCTTGACCTCTTAGGTTTGATGTGGAGGTTTTAAAAGGGCCCCGCGGGGCAAAAAAAAAAATAATAATAATAATAATCGAACAGCTGAATGGATTTGCACGAAACTTGGCAAAATTGTAGGGACTGGTAGCTCGATGTGCCTTTGCTAGGTCTCAATATATGTGCTTCAGTGGATTTTGAGAAATTAACGTTCAAAAAAAGATATATATCTGTAACAGCGCTCCGCTTCGCGGATATAAAATTATCTCTGTATTACCTAGCTGTTGCTAACACCAGTTAGCGACCGCTAGTAGGAGATAGCGACCATCTTGGGCCCCGCTTTGCATGTCAGTGATATTTATCACTAATGACATGCAAAATGGGCATGCCAAGATGTTAGCGACTGGAAACAGTCGCTAACATCGCTATCTCCTATTACCAACTTTTGGAGATATTCGCGCTAAGCGCGAATATCTCCAAAAGCTACCACCTGCCCTGAGCAGTTCTTAGCCATGTTATCCAATGGGAGGTGGATAACATGGCTAAGAGCATTAGCTCGGTAATGCATGAATATCGCTGAGTTTTCAGCGATATTTATGCATTGCGGTCGTTTTTTATCGCATTTGCGATAAACCTTGATAATAGCAAGGTTTATCTGCGATAATTTCTGACGATGCTTAGCGGTAAAAAATTCGTTGCTAAGCATCGTTAGGGATAAATATCGCTTAACTTTGGTAATATGCCCCAACGTCTGTTAACGTTCGATTCGAAGGAAA
The DNA here is from genome assembly GCF_964261635.1 of Lissotriton helveticus. Lineage (NCBI taxonomy): Eukaryota > Metazoa > Chordata > Amphibia > Caudata > Salamandridae > Lissotriton > Lissotriton helveticus. The sequence continues at coordinate 340,337 of NW_027611905.1, read as the reverse complement.
TCAGGAAGTGTTGAAAAACATTGTCTGCGCCATCTTGCCTTTTTTCAAATGCCATACTTTTGTCGTGCACGGCAGTCATTTTAGATGCCTTGACCAGACCCACTCTCTGCACGCTGTCGATCCTTAGCATGGCTCCCCACCCTCGCAAGCATCTCCCCCAGGCACTGGTCACCCCCGCTCTCTGTCTTATGCATGGGTAATAAACCTCCCCCCATCTGCGCTGCTCTTCCCTGAGAATCACACCCTGTGCCCGCCCGACACCTCCCTTTCGCCCTATTCACTACCGCACCCTCTGACACTCCTTTTCCTCTGTGTCCGATTGTCCAGGCCGGTCCTAGGCTATCAGCTAGTCCTGCAGATGTAGTTTATGGCCCCAGCTGTAAAGAATCACCCCTCTTCAAAGGAGTTATAGTATATCAAGGCCCACATTCGATGAGATCCGTCACAGCACACGCGTTCCTACTATCTGAAAACCATCCTGTATTGTGATTGGGGAGGGGACCGAGCCTGAGGCGGAAGATTCCAGGGATGACTCTTTGTACATCAAAGTTTTTACAATTATGTGTCACATTAAAAATATATAGCACTCCAACAAAGTAGTAAGATTATAAAACTTTAATAACTTATAAATATATACAACAAAACAAAAACAGTAAAAACATTTAAACATTTTTAGGGAAAAACAACGAAGTAGCGGTCGGCTGTGCGAATAGTCCCAACGCAGCACAACGTCCAGATTTCTGGACGGCACCCAGGTGATGTTGCCTGGGTGCCGTGGGGGGTGGGTCATCAGTAGCAAACTGTTGTGCGAATAGTTCCAAGGCAGCAGAACGATGGCACCAAGGTGATGTCCAGTAAGTTGCCGCACTGGTTTTGGTATCCTACAATGCTGCTCCGAATAACGGCGTGGGGCTCCCGGGGGGGGGGGGGGAGGCGGCGTGAACGGGCCTCCCCAGGTGGAGCCTCGTCTGCTGTAGTGGGGCGCCCCTTTACCGTTTCAGTTGCCATTCCGTCCGCTTTTGGTCCACTGTGTCAAAATCCGCAATTCAGCTGAGTTGCGCCCACTCTTGCGGTGCAGCGATAGGCGGCTGTCACAGGACTCTCAAAATGGCGGCAGGCTCTTTCCTTTTTGGGCCTGGTCCACTGAAATGGCCCTGGGACACCTTGGAAATCGGACGCTTGTCTGCTAGGTCTTGGACTCCATTCTCGAAAGCGTCCCCTCCGCCTTGAGGATTCAACAAAAGTTTTGGGGGCCCCCGACTCCTGCAGGCTTCTGGTGGGGAGCGGCTGCCATGATTGCTCGCGGAATGACCACGACGGAGCCACGAGATGGTGGTGCTTTCATGGTGACGCCAGCTTCAGTCTGAAACATCCAGAAACAAGGTGGGGCTTTCATCGTTTGGGGAAAAAAAAAAAAGTTTTCATCCAATGAAAAGTGTTATTTTTAGGTCATATTATCAAGCCTTCCATCATTAGGAAACCAAAAGTAAAATGAACCAATGAAAAGTTTTATAAACAAGTCACATGACCTGTTATGCGGCATAGGGTATAAAATGCGGAGAAAATACGTTGGCACGTGAGGCGGCGTCAGTAGCGGACCGATGTGCGAATAGGCCGAAGGCAACACAACGCGCCAAGATCCGGATGGCACCGAGGTGGTGTCCAGCAAGTTGCAGCACTGGTGTGGCCATCCTACAATGCTGAAAGTCGGCGTGGGGCGCCCCGTTGGCCTGTGAGTTCGCGTCAGTAGTGGACCGATGTGCGAATAGGCCAAAGGCAGCACAACGCGCCAAGATCCGGTTGGCACCGAGGTGGTGTCTAGTAAGTTGCCGCACTGGTGTGGCCATCCTACAATGTTGAAAGTCGGCGTGGGGCGCCCCGTTGGCCTGTGAGATGGCGTCAGTAGCGGACCGATGTGCGAATGGGGCCAAAGGCAGCGCAACAATATTTTCTGAATAGAAGACACCACAAGGCGCTGAGATTCGGTTACCATCGAGGTGATGTCTAGCAAGTTGCCGCACTGGTGTGGCCATCCTACAATACTGCTCCGAATAACGGCGTGGGGTGCCCGAAGGGGGGGGGGGAGGCAGCGTGAACGGGCCTTCCTAGGTGGAGGCTCGTCTGCTGTAGTGGGGCGCCCCTTTACCATTTCAGTTGCCATTCAGCTGAGTTTCGGCCGCTCTTGATGCTACAGCGACAGGCGGCTGCAACAGGACTCTCAAAATGGCGGCCTGTTCTTTGGATTTGGGCCTGGTCCACTAAAATGGCCCTGGGACACCTTAGAACTCGGACGCTCGATTTTTTTTCCTTTCCTCTACATGCAAAAAAAGGTAAATGCCCGGTACGTTACACGCTTCATCTGCCACGATGTACTCTCCAGAGGAACCGAAAAAAAATATAGTTATGGTAACTATACCATGCATCGTCATATGGAGAGGTGGCACCAATTAATTATAGTGCTGCATAAAAGAGAGATTTGGAGGAGAACCCCCGACCTGCCAGTACATTCATCAAAGAAGTGGCACTGACAGCATCAGAGGCAAGGGAAACGGTCCCAAATATTTAGAAGAACTTTTGAAAGATTAAAATGACATGTTTAGATTGTGGCAAATTAATTTCATGTGGACAGATGAGTGTTACTCTAATAAATACAGCATATGAACATCATCATAGTCGATGGTTGGTAGAGACATTTTGACTATATCCTGGACCTGCCCGTCCTCGCCCAAAATGGCGCCGGAATAAATGGGACTCGTAACTCCTTGTTGTGTACTGGTTGCAGAACCTTGAAATCACGAGAAACGTATGCAGTTTTGAAGCACATGGCGGGCGGGGACGAGAATTGATTGAATATTTCGACATCTCTATTGATATTAAGTTCTGATGTGTTATTGATTACTGTACTATTGAAAGTTCGAATTAACCTCACCCATGGTACTTGCCCGCAAATGTATATCTAGATAATTTTATTGTAACTGGCCCTGTCGTATTTTAATTATAAAATGTATGTCCACCGATTCCGCAACTGTTAGACACCTTAGTTCTTGCAACCTAATGGCCCGCCCGTTACGTTCCTGTACAGTGTAAATGTCTACTCATCATATACGATTACAGTTTGCTCCGTGGCCGGCCCACGTGGTTATAGGCTCGTATTTGTATAATGAAATTTTCACAATAAAGGTTTTTAAAAGAAAACATGGTAGTAGTATATACATTGGTAAAGTTTTTAATAATAGTCACTGTTTTAGAATCATTAAAAGGCAAGTGAAATAAAGCAGACCAATTACATGAAGGGTAAAAGGTATAATACGCAGGAACGCAGTAAAGATAAATGGTCAAGGGCTGTTGTGTTTTCTACTCCTGCAACATAAAGTGATCGATAAGAATCTCATATTCAGGCGTATCGGCGACTAAGACAGCAGGTCGACCCTCTTTTGCTCAACGGCTCCGTCATGGGACGAAGAAACGCCCTTTTTCTCGAAAAAAGAATATATTTTACTTGCAGGACAGTTGTAAATTTTCCGGGAAAGTACATTAGCCTGGAACATTATAACATATATTTAAGAAAAAATAATGTTCGGAAGTAATAAAAAGCGTAATTTTTAGGTCATATGACCAAGCCTTTCATCATTAGAATAAGAAAAGTAAAATGAACCAATGAAAAGTTTTATTAACAAGTCACATGACCTGTTATGCTTACGTTACGCGCTGCGCGTCGCGCCCCGGATGACTTCCGGATGCGCTAACGCGGCGCGTCATATGACGCATTACGCGACAACGCAGGTCCAGAATATAGTCAAAATGTCTCCACCAACCAGCGGTCGGAACACAACCCCTTTCAGCAAGCTAAATAGTTCTGTTAAATGACAACAGAAGGGACAGGCAACAGGAACCATCAGTCAAAGAGGGGAGGGCTAGTTCTTCTCTACCGGGTTACATTGGGGCGCTACCGGAACTGATCGAATTGGTAGTCTACAGTGTTTCTGGATGTTTCAGACTGAAGCTGGGGTTAGCATGAGAGCACCACCATTTCGTAGCTCCGTCGTGGCCATTCCGCGAGCAATCATGGCAGCTGCTCTTTATCGTTATTTTGGGCGGGGTGGGTGGCGGAGCCGAGCTGTATTGCAGCCATCATGGTGTGGAGTTCAGTTCATCTCACTAGTTTCGTATTTGTCATGAGGGGTTGTTCCTAATGTTTCTATTTTAGCGAGGTCAAAAAGAGATCCCATTAGTGGCCTACTGATTTTGCTCGATTCCTTTTGTTTTTTTTACACGATTTTTCGTTATCTGCAAAGACTAAACAGAGTATTGCGACTCTGTGTTTGTTTGTAAATAGAGAATGAACCAAAGAGAACCAATTCTAAAACAGTAAATGCTTGGATAACAATCAATCAAATGGAGAGAGAAGCAGGCACGACGTATTACAACGGGGGCAAAGGCCTGCGTTAACTACCTTTCACTATCTGCAAAGAGAGAGTACTCCTAATAGAAATGAGGGGGGGGGCAGCATTCAAAGCAGATCAGTGTGCATAAACACGAAAATGTTTTTACTTACCACGTACTTGACATTCGACAGCTTATGATATTTGCTATTAAAAAACCATTGAAATTCACTGAAAAAACCATAGGTTATAGACCATATATAGTTAGGAATTAGCATTTACAAAACCTTGAAAATTCACTGAAAAAACCATAGGTTATAGACCATATATAGTTAGGAATTAGCATTTACAAAACCTTGAAAATTCACTGAAAAAACCATAGGTTATAGACCATATATCGTTAGGAATTAGCATTTAAAAAACCTTATTTAACCCACACAAAACCATTGAAATTCCATATATAGTTAGTTGCACTAACTATATATCGCGCACCCGCAATCCACTGCTGATGATGTCACATATTACATCATTCATGACATGGTCAGTGACATCACTGATGACATCACTGATGACATCTCAAATGACATCACTGATGACATCACTGATGACATCTCATTTGACATCAATGACCACATCACTGATGATATCATTCATGTGACAATACAATGCATCTCCTCACATTTTAATATAACCTCTGTTTCACCCAGTGTTAAATACAGAGTATAATCTTTGAAACCATTGACACACCAATACTAGTTACTACATACGCACTCACTGATTCCTACGTCTACACACACCTTCACTCATTCACCCATACAATCATTCATACATACAATCACTCATCTTTACAACACTATCATATGCACTCATACACCTATACAGACACTCACAGTCTGCCACTCATCCATGGAGTTACTCACTCACCTAGTCAGTCATGTAAAGAATCAATGACACTTCCATTTTCGTGTCTATACAGTTAAACATAGAGCACCTTACATTTTCAAACATATACTAACACATACTTACCTTCTTATACAATCATTGATACAAGTACACATTGATCTGCACAGAGTCACACACCTCCCAGCCAGCCACACACACACTCAGTCTCCCATACAAATACTTGGGCAATCAATCAATAACCCATATAGTTACTCATATAGCTACTGATAAACACATGCAGCAGTTTACAGAACAACAGACATAATGATGCACAAATTAAGACAGTTTAGTCACTAACCCATGCACTCAGTGAGACACATTTAATCACTCACTCATACAGTCAGTCATGCACCTACTAAATCCTTCGTCCAGACACTTACACATCCACTCATTCTTCAATATGTAAGACATATTTAAACTTTACAGAAACAAAAAATCACTGGATGTTGTTATCAGTCATGTCATCAGTGATGTCATTTGAGATGTCATCAGTGATGTCATCAGTGATGTCACTGACCATGTCATGAATGATGTAATATGTGACATCATCAGCAGTGGATTGCGGGTGCGCAATATATAGTTAGTGCAACTAACTATATATGGAATTTCAATGGTTTTGTGTGGGTAAAATAAGGTTTTTTAAATGCTAATTCCTAACGATATATGGTCTATAACCTATGGTTTTTTCAGTGAATTTTCAAGGTTTTGTAAATGCTAATTCCTAACTATATATGGTCTATAACCTATGGTTTTTTCAGTGTATATATATATATATATATATATATATATATATTACCTACTGGCGGTCGCCAGTAGGTATATATAGTTAGGATTTTTTCCCTATGGGATTTTTGAAAATTCTATGTCTAATAACTTTGGCGTTTGTGGACGGAATTGGCTGAAATTTTCAGGAAAATGGAACATTTTGTTTCTGAGCAGCCCCTGAAAATTTTGGGGGGGTTCGTCCAGGGGGGGCCGAGAAAAAAGGGGGGTCCCAAAACGTGTTTTTAACATTGAGTTTTCCATAGGGCGGTTAGCCTCACTTTTAGCCCGAACGGCTGAATGGATTTGCACGAAACTTGGCAAAATTGTAGGGACTGGTAGCCCGATGTGCCTTTTGTAGGTCTCAATATATGTGCTCCAGTGGATTTTGAGAAATTAACGTTTAAAAAAAGATATATATCTGTAAGCGCGCTCTGGGCAGCGCTCCGGTCCGCGGACCTTAAGCGTACCGGAACTTCGCGTAGCTAAGCTGATTGGCTCTCCGGTGTCTGTCAACATTCTAAACAGTCCGGAGCGGCCGCCATCTTGTCTCTCGGTAGGATTGAGAGACAAGAGGAGGCCAAAACAAAGGGGGAAATAACAATAAGGGGGCATACTAGCTCCTCCCTGACCCCCTAGGTTTGATGTGGAGGCTTTAAAGGGGCCCCGCTAAGCAAAAAAAAAAAAAAAAATTTTTATTTTTTTTCGTGGTTAGCGCCCGGTACGCGTACCGGGAAGCTAAACCGGAAGCGTACCAAAAGAAATAGAGCTTGCCAGAGTGCTAAACATTCTAGCAATTTTTTTGGAAAGGGAAGGTAGTTCTGAAAAAAACTTTTTTGTTTATATTTTTGTTGTTTTATATTTTTTTTGTATTTTTTGAACATTTTTTGTTTTTTTTGTATTTTTTGAACGATTTTATATTTTTTTTGGGTTTTTTTGGGGGGGGAACAACAAAAAACAGGCGTTGAAAAGGGCTCAACAGGAGCAAAAAAAAATTACTGGGGGCGGTTAGGGCAATTATGATTGTCATAAGCCAGGTTGATGGCATTAATACTCATGTTACCACATGATATCAACGCACCACAGTGCATACAAGTATGTTTCATGTGCCCAAAATTCTCTTGGATGTTTGGCACAGTTTCCCGTGCCTCTGCTGGTGTCAATGATATTGACGATGTTGACCTGGCCACAGGAGTTGCTGTTGGGTTTTGTTCCATATCCCGTATTTCCGCCCGGCTGTAATTAAGTGGATGCTTCCTGGTCATGTGCCGATGCATGGTATAGTTCCCATAGCTATACTTTTTATCAGTCCCTCTTGATAATTTCTCTTTGCAGATGAGGCAGGTCACATACCTCGCATTCACTTTCTTTTGCCCTGGAGGGATTGAATAAAACTGCCAGATGAAACTGGCTTTCCTATGGGAAACCCGGGGCACCTCTTCCAAGAACTGTGGTTCTTCTCCCTCCTCTTCCTCCATTTCTTCCTCTTCCTCCTCAGTGTTGGTCATCACCTGGGGAGGTGGTCCTCTCTTCCCATGAGGAGGTGGAGGTGGTGGTGGGGGTCCACCAGCTGAAGCAACTACTGAAGCCATTTCTGATATACTAATGAAGGTCTTCCTCTCACAATGATGAAAGTCAGAGTGAGGAAAGAAGGAGGGGTTTTCATCATTTGGGAAAAACAATACTTCTCAACCAATGAAAAGTGTTATTTTTAGGTCACCTGACCTAGCCTTCCATAATTATGAAACTAAAAGTGAAATGAACCAATGAAAAGCTTTATTAACAAGTCACATGACTCTAACTTTCATGTTACGCGCTGCGGAACGCTCCCCGGTTAGCTTCCGGTTCGCTGCGCTTCGCGCCTCGGTCCGCGCCCGGGGACACTTCCGGGTGCGCTAACGCAGTACGTCACAAGACGCATTTCGCGGCAACGCGATACGTCGCGCTTTCGCGCCGCGGATCGCTTCCGGGGAGTTGCGTTTCGCGCCTCGGTCCGCGCCCCGGGGCACTTCCGGGTGCGCTAACGCAGTACGTCATAAGACGCATTACGCGGCAACGCGATACCGTAACTATGTTGATTTGTTACCGGTTCGCGGACCGGATCGCGGAATCGAATTGAGCTAACGGGAAGCTTCCCGGTTCGCGGACCGGGAGCGAAACAAAAAAAATATTAAAAAAAAATTATTAATAAACATATAAAATATATTTTTGGATTTAAAGAAGAATACATTTTACAGCTATAGATATTAGCTTTTAAAAAACCAATGAAATTCACTGAAAAAACCATAGGTTATAGACCATATATAGTTAGGAATTAGCATTTACAAAACCTTGAAAATTCACTGAAAAAACCATAGGTTATAGACCATATATAGTTAGGAATTAGCATTTAAAAAACCTTATTTTACTCACACAAAACCATTGAAATTCCATATATAGTTAGTTGCACTAACTATATATCGCGCACCCGCAATCCACTGCTGATCATGTCACATATTACATCATTCATGACATGGTCAGTGACATCACTGATGACATCACTGATGACATCTCAAATGACATCACTGATGACATCACTGATGACATCTCAAATGACATCACTGATTACTTCACTGATGACATCTCATTTGACATTACTGATCACATCACTGATGACATCATTCATGTGATAATACGATGAACCTCTTCAGACTCTAATATAACCTTAGATACACTCAGTGTAAACAGACACTCATAGACTGTCACTCATCCATGGAGTTACTCAGACACTTAGTCAGTCATGCAAAGAATCAATCACACCTCCATTTCCTCAACTATACAGTTATACACACCTTACTTATTCAAACATATACTAAAACATATTTACTCTGTTATACAATCCCTGATACAAGTTCACAATAATCCATACAGCCACTCACACATTCACTGGCTCTTATGCACAGTTATTTATATATGTCAACTTTCACATGTACTGTGTTTTACATATGTACTTACTTTGACATGTAGCACTGAGATATCCATTCACTCACCAATACACTCATGCACACAGTCAACCGGCCATACAGCTGTTTCCACATGCACTTTTGAACCCATACATCTAGTCAATCAACTGCTCACACATCTATGCAGAGAGTCATACACCTCCCAGCCACCCACACACACACTCAGTCTCCCATACAAATGCTTTGGCAACCAATCAATAACCCATACAGTTAATCATATAGCTAATGATCAACACATGCAGCAGTTTACAGAACAACAGACATAATGATGCACAAATTAAGACAGTTTAGTCACTAACCCATGCACTCAGTGAGACACATTTAATCAGTCACTCATACAGTCAGCCATGCCCCTACTAAATCCTTCATCAAGACACTTATACATCCACTCATTCTTCAATATGTAAGACATATTTTAACTTTACAGAATTATACAGTCACTGGATGTAGTCATCAGTGATGTCATTTGAGATGTCATCAGTGATGTCATCAGTGATGTCATTTGAGATGTCATCAGTGATGTCATCAGTGATGTCACTGACCATGTCATGAATGATGTAATATGTGACATGATCAGCAGTGGATTGCGGGTGCGCGATATATAGTTAGTGCAACTAACTATATATGGAATTTCAATGGTTTTGTGTGAGTAAAATAAGGTTTTTTAAATGCTAATTCCTAACTATATATGGTCTATAACCTATGGTTTTTTCAGTGAATTTTCAAGGTTTTGTAAATGCTAATTCCTAACTATATATGGTCTATAACCTATGGTTTTTTCAGTGAATATATATATATATATATATATATATGAAAGTAAGCTCCTCCTGAAGAAAGAGAAGAGGCCACAGCAGGGGATTTGACGGAGGCACCTTTATTCAATGACCCTGCAGTAACGGCAAATGCATTTCGGCTTTCTAAGCCTTCCTCAGCGCCAGCAGTCATCAAGTGGATACACGTCATCTTCTTATGTAATGTCCTGCCACAAGCTATTGGGTTGCGACCCGCTCCTCCCCCAAGCCAGTGCTTTGGCTCACCTGTGGCAGATCGTCCGTTGTCTTTGAACTGCAATTCCCAGAATGCTGTTCATTCGTCCAGGTAAGTACAGCGGGGGATGTGCAATCACTGGGCGGAATGCTGGGCATGCGAAGACAATGGAATCTTATGTTTCCCCAGCATGATGTGGAACTTGAAAGCAGGCGCCTCCTTGTGTCCCCAGCCGCTCGCAGCCGTTCCTGGAAGCGCTGAGTGTCTTTTTTGCGTGCTTGGAACATCTTTGGCTGCTTTTTATTTACCTGCTGACCTGGACTTCACGAGAAAGTGACTATGTCTCCCCATTGCTTGACTCACGGACCGGGGCTAATTAGTCTACACCACCGGGAGGTCGCGGGACTGCGAGGACCAATAGGCAGTGCGCGACATTGGGCGCAGCTGGTCTTCTTCCCACCTACCATCGACCCCCTGCAGTACTAATATGGCTTGTGGCCCCCGCTCCACGGGAGCCGCTCGCAGCCGTTCCTGGAAGTGCTGAGTGTCTTTTTTGCGTGCTTGGAACATCTTTGGCCGCTTTTTATTTACCTGCTGACCTGGGCTTCACGAGTAAGTGACTCTGTCTCCCCATTGCTTGACTCACAGACTGGGGCTAATTAGTCTACACCACCGGGAGGCCGCGGGACTGCGAGGACCAATAGGCAGTGCGCGACATTGGGCTCAGCTGGTCCTCTTCCCGCCTACCATCGACCCCCCTCCCTCTATTTAGTTACGCCCAGTCACGCGTCTCGCGGGACGCGCGCGGGCAAAGCCCGGGCCAAGGGCGGGCCCGTCTGAGGCCGTCTGAGGTCGATTGAGGCCAGGCCGGGCTACCCCCCTTGGTTCTGGGGTCGTGTGGAATTTTCTTGTTGCCGGCCAGAGCACGGCAGGTTATTTTAAATTATTTTATAGTCCTGTGCTCTTAGAGTCTGTTTTCCCATTGGGGTTGTGTTCCAAACGCTTTATTCTATGGCTCTTCATTCAGGGAGGGGTAGGAAGATGACCCTTTCCACCACCGGGGGGGCGGCCACGGGCACTCTTGACCAATTCATTACTAGAGCAACAGCGGTCTTAGAAAAAGAAATCGCATAATCCGAGAAGCGTTTGTCCCTGGATCTTATTACAGGGAAATGCTCATCGTTAGGCCCGATTGGGTTTGTATCGACCCCCGAACCCCTGGTACCTAGTGTGCAACTAGCCGCGCAGAGCCCGAACTCTAGCATTCTGTTGCTGGGGTTTGGTAACTCCGTGGATTGTTCACCCACGAGTCTATCAGGAGGGTCCCCGATTTCAAGTAGCCCGCAGCTTCGGGTTCCCAATCCACTACTGACCCCGAATACTACTCCCAAAGCTAATAATTCGAAACCTGCGAGGAGTAAAAACATTAAGAATAACCTCGTTTTAGGTAAGAGGAAAAGAGGGGGTGGTCCGCAGAAGGGCGGCTTAGCGAAAATTTCAAAATCAATTGGGTCTAAGCAGGCCCCACCTTATCCCCCCATCTCCTGGAGAGTCTATAGTTCCCCTGGTTACTAACCAACAGTTGGACCGAGACAGTAGTAATGAGGGGTTGCTTGATAAAATCGAAATACTAGTTAAATCATTGATGCTACCCCTCTTGGAGAGATCGAGATTGATGAATAGTAAACTTCACCAACTTGAAAAGATAGTGCTAGTGAATACCAACGCGCTAGACACTTTAGTGAAGGGTTTGAAGCGCCCATGTGCTGATGCTTCTGTTTCCATTAATACTGGGGTTGCTAACAGTGGTAGGGTAGCTCCGAAAGTGGTTAATGCCAAGATCGCCAGTCAGAAGCTTATGCTCAGTGCTCTTAAGTACCCAGCAGGAAGTAATCCTCTGTGCCCTCCTAGGGTACAGGGGTCGGGAACAACTGAGGTGCCAAGGCAACAGCCCGCACAACCTGTTCAGCCAGAGGGGAGCCAGTCCAATGGGTCCTTATCACAGGGTGGTGCAAACAGATTCCTAAGGTTGCCTTGTATTAATCTCCCCCGTGAATCTGTTCCATATACGGTTGTTCTGGCGGGAGTTCCCAGGATTGGTATGGAGAAACCAGAATCGTACACGGAGTTAAAAAATAAAGTTATGCATTGGTTGAATACAAATAGATCTCTTCCCCCCTCTTCCAAAGCGGAAATTTTGAATGTGAGAAGGGTGAGTTGGGTGGGTCATAGAGCAAAAGACATAGTGGGTGACTGTGTTATCATTAATTTTAGAGACCTGTGGGTGGTAGATTACATCTGTAATGAGCCCAGGACGGGTGGAGAGGGCGCTATCCATTCCCTGTGTCTTAACTACTTCTATAGTAATATGAATCTTGGCCCAATCCAATGCCCTAAACATACGTTTAGGAGGAGACCTTTGGGCCCTAGTGTGTTCTTCAGGGATGAGTACCATTGCCTTATGTTCAATAGGTACGAGCCACTAATGGGTCTGGAAGGGGTTGACTGACTCACGAGCATCTCCCATGACAGCACTGGGTTGCAGGCCATAGGTGAGGAGATTAAGGTAGGCACCACTAGCCAAGCAGTTGAAAATATAGTGGGGGACAATGGGTGCAGTTCAGCTGGTTGTGCTCCCCCTAGAATGGATTCAACATCGTATGGGGGGATTCACCCAGGGATTGCTAAGGGTGGCCGGGTTGTAGACTTCGGAAAGGTTGGGTCATCTGCAGTAGATATTACAGATAGAAGGCTGTTGATAGAGGATGGGAGCCCACTTGGGCCTAATGAGTTGGCATTAGAACAGCGCAAGCTCAGTAACCGGGGTAATCTGCTGAAAATAGTCTCGTGGAATATCGCAGGGCTAAGGAATAAACTCGATATAGCTGAATGGTCCATTTTCGCGGAGGAACAGGATATTCTGATCTTTCAGGAAAGTTGGGCCGCTGACCCTATTCATCGCCTTGGATACCTGAACTTTTACAAACCTGCCACGAGAAATTTAAGAGGTCGACCATCGGGTGGTTTAACCATCTGGGTCAGGCAGTCACTCGGTTACAGGGTGTCCGAAGTAATAGAGGTTAATCCAGATATACTCGTGATTAAGTTGACCAGTCCAAATCAACTGGTGATTACGATTATTAATATCTATGCCAGGGGTCAGGTAGGAGGGAGGAGCTCAGGCGGATGGTATGGTGATTGTGGCAGGCGATCTGAACTGCACTTTCGAACCCATAGGTCTCGAGGGGGGTGAAATTTTTGCAGGAGAAGACGCCCAATGGGATATACCCAAACTCGAATTAAACCCCATAAAAAAGTGGACAGAGGAGGCCCTCCAGTGGTTGGGTCTGTGTCTTGAGTGGGGCCTAAGAGCTGTCAATGGCCGTTCTAGTTCCGACAAAGTTGGCCAGGTGACATTTGATAATGGTACTCACTCTAGTCGTATTAACTATATACTACTAAAGGTGGAGATTTGGTCAAGTATGGAGGATATGATAATACCCTCCCGCCCGGAGAGTGACCATAATCCGCTCATCCTTAGCCTCCGTATAGAGGGAGGTACGGTGAGTGCCAGTCCGCTGGTGTTTGGTACCACTGAGGCCCTCCTCACCAATGATAGGCGCAGGGTTCGCTGGGATAGGGTTATTGATGATCCTCTAATATTGGTTAGGATCTCCCATGAGGTCTCAAACACATTGAGTGCTCTTCAAGCTCTGGGTGACAGTGACAATGAGATTGCATCTGCTAGTGCTCTACATGAGCAGCTTTTTGGGGCCCTGAAATCCTTTTTTTTTAAGAGTGGTAAGCCCAGGAATCCCTTCCCTAAAAAATCAAGGAATCGCTGGTATAATAAATCGTGCAGGCTGGCCTACGGGCTCCTGGTTAAAGCCCTTACAACTTGAATTACTGAAGATGTTAGGCAAGCTAGGTTAAAGTATAGGAAAACCCTTAAACTGGCCAAGAAGGACTGGGATGACCAGCATTGGCAGGCTTTATTTGGGCCAGTAAACTAAGTAACCAGTCTAAATTTTGGCAGGTAGTCAAATGGGGAAATACAGGGGATCCACAAGTTCCGGCAAGCCATGTGACTGCTGGACACTGGGTTGACTATTTTGGGTCGCAATTTCAGGGTCTGGAATTTGATGCAGCTCTAGCTTGTGTCGATTCCGCACTTAGGTTATCGATCCAGTCTAATCCCCTGGTATTCACTAGTAGTGACGCCGAGACTGCTCTCATGTCGGTGCAAGGTGGTAAAGCACCAGGCATGAATTGCATTCCTGCTGACTTATTTAAATTTGACTCTAATAACTTGGTGCCTTATATTACCTTCCTAGCGAATGCTATAGGGAAGGGCGCACTCCTGGCGGGGTACCGAGATACTCCCCATATTTAAAAAAGGTGACCGGTCAATCCCGGGGAACTACCGGCCAATTAGCTTAATAGACGCCATCCAAAAAATTGTAGCCAGGATGGTGCTGGCCAAGATCCAGGTCTGGATGGAACAGGCAAATGCTCTATCCACGCTTCAGGCAGGCTTTAGATCTTGTGTCAGCACAATCGATCAGGTGTTTAGATTTATTTTAATTTATTGGAAGGTTGTTATTTTGGGTGGCTGGACCATTTACGCAGCATTCGTAGACTTAAAGTCTGCTTTTGACTTGGTTCCCAGAGCCAAGCTATGGGATGCTCTGGGTAATATGGGGATGCCTCGAGAAATACTAGAAATGGTTATCAGACTTCATGAGGAAAATTATGCACAAGTCAGATGGGGAAAACAGGGGCAGGTTACAGAAAGGTTCCCGGTCTCCCGAGGCGTACGCCAGGGGTGTGTACTAGCACCTACGTTGTTCTTGTTATTTATTAATAGAGTTGTGTAGTACTTTGATAAATTTCCAACAGATGCCCCAGTTTTAGGTGGTACCAGGTTCCCTCTCCTCATCTTTGCAGACGATACCCTCATTCTATCTAAAACCAAGATGGGTCTCCAGTCTGCTCTAAATAAGTTTGAGGAATTTTGTTAATGTAGCCAAGACAAAATTCATGGTGCTAACTAAAAACAAGTTTATACAGAGCCATGTCAGTATGAACGGATGTGAGCTTGAGCAGATTAAAGTCATGACCTACCTGGGGGTTTGTGCTGGAAAATAGGCTTAGCTGGAAACCCCAGCTGGATGTATTCTCCCTAAAGCTTGCCCAGCTGACCGAATGCTTGATTAAAGAGCAGAGATCTGCTCTGACCAAGAGGATAGGCCCAGCATTGAAAATCTATCAAGCAAAAATAAGTTCAGCGATTTTGTACGGTGCGGACTTATGGGCATACTCGGACCTATCGTCGCTGGTCAGAGTTCAAAATTAATTTCTCCGCAATCTTGTTGGCCTTCCCCAATCTACCCCCATGAAGCCCCTGTTATTAGACCTGGGGTGCCATTCCATTGACGATGTAGCCAGATTTAGACCTGCAGCGCTATGGAGGAGAATATGGACAACCCCCGAACTGGCAACTTTAGCCAATGAAATATTCGATCTAAGATCAATAGTGGGGTCTTAGAATATTCCCTGGTTTAGGAAATTAAGATCAACCCTGGACAGTATGGGCCTAATTCACCTGTGGTTTGAACCAAATATCAGCATTTTTCCATCTAAAAAAGAATTTAAAAACCTTTACTGGGCTTCAGTTAGACACCAACTCATTGTCAAGACAGATATTACATCTCTGTCTGGTAGGTTTTTAGAACACAAATATGACCCCTTTTTAGAAGATTACTGGGACACCATCACCAAGAGTAGTGATAGGAAACTTTATCGCCAGTTTTGGGTGGGGTCGCTTCCAGTTAGATCATTCACTAGTAACTGGAGAGGTCAGACAAATGAGTTTTGCCCCTGGTGCACTGATCACAAAGAGACAATAGGTCATGTATTTTTTGTTTGTCCGGCGTATCTAGCGCCCCGGCGTAAATAGCTAAAACCTTTATGTTGTAAAATGAGAACCCGGGCAGGGCTGGTGGCCTTACGTAATCTGAAGTCAGATATCACAGAACCGACAGTTATAGCGGTAGCAAAGTTTTTAGGCTGGGCGTGGTCTGTTAGGGAAAATCACCTCAGCAGCAATGGCTAATTGTGGTTATTTGTCTTATGATATTAGTAATACGTCTTTAAATTTAGCTACGACTTTTGGCATATCAACCGATCATTGTATTGTCACTGTTTTAGGCTGTATGGATATAAATTGTATTATGGAATTTAATTTCTTTTTATGTCTAGTATTTAAAGTAATTCATGCATAATAGGTCAAGTATGGTTTTAACGTTGTCTTTTAGGATGAAATATATCGAAATAAAGACGTATGAACAGAACTGATATATATATATATATATATATATATATATATATATATATATATATATATATATATATATATATATATATATATATATATATATATATATATATATATGAAAGTAAGCTCCTCCTGAAGAAAGAGAAGAGGCCACAGCAGGGGATTTGACGGGGGCACCATTATTCAATGACCCTGCAGTAACGGCAAATGCATTTCGGATTTCTAAGCCTTCCTCAGTGCCAGCAGTCATCAAGTGGATACACGTCATCTACTTATGTAATGTCCTGCCACAAACTATTGGGTTGCGACCCGCTCCTCCCCCAAGCCAGTGCTTTGGCTCACCTGTGGCAGATCGTCCGTTGTCTTTGAACTGCAATTCCCAGAATGATGTTCATTCGTCCAGGTAAGTACAGCGGGGGATGTGCAATCACTGGATGGAATGCGGGGCATGCGAAGACAATGGAATCTTATGTTTCCCCTGCATGATGTGGAACTTGAAAGCAGACGCCTCCTTGAGTACCCAACTGCATCAACCCACAGTCTCAAGAGTCCATTCGGCGGGGCAGATACGGGAATCCATTACGCCCAGCGTGGAGTGCAGTGACACCAACACCACTCTGTCTCCTCCTGGAACTGGTGGTGGGCTCTGGCATGACCAATCCCTTGGACACTGAAAAAACGAGACGTTATAGTTAAAAATTTGCATTTAAAAAAGCTTCGAAATTCACTGAAATAATATAGGTTTTTCAGATGTTATAGTTAGAAATTAGCATTTAAAAAACCTTAGAAATTCACAGAAAAAAACATAGGTTTCAGGGGTGTTATAGTTTGCTGGACATTTCACTCGTACAAAATCATAGATTAGTAACTAAACTATGTGAAAGTGTGCATCACTGTCTCTGTTGTTGTATAACATGCTGCATCAGTTGGTCACTAAGGACATGAGTGTGTACATTAGTTATTGATTAGTTGGGTGAGTATTTGTATGGGACACTGAGTTTGTGTGTGGTTGGATGGGGTGTGTGTAGCTGTATGCAGAGATGTGTGAATGGTTGATTGACTTGGTGTCAAGGTTTAAGAGTGCATGTGGAAACAGTTGTTTGGGTGGCTTATTGTATTTATTTGTGTGTTGGTGAGCAAATATATGTTTTAGCTGTACAACTTCAACAAAGTAAAAACATAAAAGGCATTGCATGTGAGATTTGGTGTTTGTAAATAAGTATATGTAAGAGTCGGTGATTGTGAGAGTAACTATATGAATGAGTGTATAATTGTAATGGTGATTTTTTAACATATTAACTATGAGTTACTATGTGTTTGAATAAACGAGGTGTTGTGTGTATAATTGTGTGAGTAAATGTAAGTGTGATTAATTTTTTTCATGAGTGACTAGGATGACTGCATAACCAACTAAGATGACTTCTGTGGTGTCAATGTCCATATATGTGTATAAGAGCATTTGATTCTAATAATTAGTGACTGCATGTATAAGTGATTCTGTTGAATGGGTAGTTGTGTGTGTAGACTTAGGAATAAGTGAGTGGGTATGTAGTAACTGGTATTGGTGTGTCAATCATTTCAAATATGGTACTCTGTATTTTACAGTGAGTGATGAAAGGTTATACTAGTGTATGATGAGGTGTATCAGATTGTCACATGGATGATGCCATCAGTGATGTCATTTGAGATGTCATCAGTGATGTCACTGACCATGTCATGAATGATGTAATATGTGACATCATCAGGAGTACATTGCGGGCGCGCGAGTTATAGTTAGCAGAACTAACTATAACGGAGGAATTTCTATGGGTTTGTACGAGTGAAATGTCCAGCTAACTATAACACCCCTGAAACCTATGGTTTTTTCTGTGAATTTCTAAGGTTTTTTTAAATGGTAATTTCTAACTGTAACATCTCTGTAACCTATGGTTTTTTCAGTGAATTTCAAAGGTTTTTTAAATGCTAATTTCTAAATATAGTGTGTTTGAAACCTATGGTTTTTTCAGTAAATTTCAAAGGTTTTTTAAATGCTAATTTATAAGTGCAATAGTAGGTTATACCTATTTTTTTTTACTGATTTTGCTACAGTTTTTTAACTGTTTATATATAAATATTTTATTAATTAAATAACATTATATATTTTTCTGAAAATTGCCCAAAAAAGTTGTAAAAAAAATTCAAACTGAAATATTGTTTCTTTTTTTGTTTTATTTTTTAATTTTAATGTATGTATATTATTTATTTATTTTTTCTCCCAAATTTTTTTTGGAGTCGCGCAACCAAAGCATACACATCACGATGGGAGTTCGTATTCTAGCCACTATTTTAGAAAAGTTGTGAAGAATCCGCGTACGGTGTGAGCGCTGCGTGTTTTTCAGTTACATCATATACATTTAATATTACGTGACGTGCGTGATTGGTATGTGACCAGTCTGCGACTCCTGCTCCCGTGCATTCGCGAGACCTGCTCATTACGGTACGCGATGCCTCCGCGGTGGGGGGTCCCGCATGACGTCATATACGTGCTAGGACGTGTTGGGTGCGTGACTCCGGCAAAAAAAAATTATGTTCTAAAATGATATGTATGTGTCTTTAATATACATATTAGGGCAAGAGGTTATCAAAGATATTCATGAAAATTATATATTTGTACTTGTAATAAGCTTATATTATTTTCAAATATATTTTCGCGAAGTCGCGTTGGGTGCGTGCATTGTGAGCGCAGAGTGCACAGATCACATGTGATCTCAAAAAAAAATATTTCATTAGTTCAAAACATTTCCCACTGTAACTATTGAAGGACCCCACCCATTTGAATCATTCTTGTTGGAGCATCTTTAGAGAGACATCTCTTTTCCTACAAGAACCCCTTTTGCTTGTTTTTTTGCTGTTTTTAAAAAATATCAAACAAAGTGGCATCAGGACAGCAGCAGTAGCAGGAGGAAGTATCTTCTGAAGAATAATTTTTGCAGGAGGCACCACGTCCACAGAGGCCGGAATTTGTCGTGTGGAAATTCTTCACTTTTCCACCTGAAGAGAAGAAAGTAAATGCGAGAAAGGTGACGTGCAAAATTTGTGACCGAGTTCTGTCAAGAGGCATTGAAAAAAAAATACTCTTGTGGCACTGCTTCTATGTACAAGCATATCCGGACCACACATCCTCTCAATCTTGCTCGGGAGGAAATGGGGCGAGCTGCTTTGAACCCCTCACCTGCTGTGGCAAGTACATCTGGAGCGTCCTCAGAAACGCCTACAAAGGACATTAGACCAGAATTCGCCTTTCTCGAGCAACACTACGTGAAGTGTAAAAACTTATATGCTTCAGTGAGCAGTCGGTGGATGCAGTTTGTGCTGCGCAACACAACTATTGTTGTTAATTTTTTTTGTTTGTTTTTGGAATGATAAGTAATTCCAAAGGTTTCCTGTTTTATTTGTTCTTTTGTTGTTCATTTTTTGAAAAAACACCCAAAAAAATGCAAAACTGTTCAAAAAAATACAAAAGAAAAAAAAGTTCTTATCAGAACTACCTTATCTGGTTAAAGAAAGAACTATAATTGCAAGGTAATGTGTGAAAGTTTGGTTGAATATATGTATACAGCATGATTGACTGAAAGAATGCATTAGTAGTGTATGGTGAATTTATAGGTGAAGATTTATGATAGGATATGTAGCTAGTGCTGGATGGGTGATTGGAGAAATACATGGCACAAGTAGAAGGATTCCAACACTGCACAGGTATTAACTGGGTATTTAGAAGAGCGTATTAATAGTATGTAGCTTGTTAGAGATCTGCATGCATAGTGTACAAAACATTGTACCTGTACTTAGGTTAGTGGCTAGGCCATTCCTTAAGTATATGACTAATAACTGGAGTAATTTCAGTTCTGAGAGTGCATGCTAAATGTATATGTGCTTAAATATTGGCAGAGTGATAGGATACGTACACAGTGTTGGATGGGTAAATGGACAAGTGCATGGGACGGACAGAAGGATTCCTAGACTGCATAGGTACTGAGTATTTAAAAGACTGTATCAATGCTATATAGCTGATTAGAGGTCTGCATGCATACTGCACATAATATTGTAGCTGTACTAGTATTGGTGTGTCTATGGTTTCGAGAATGGTAATCTGTATTTTAGGGTGTGAGGAGGTGCATCAGAGGATCACATGGATGATGTCATCAGTGATGTCATTTGAGATGTCATCAGTGATGTCACTGACCATGTCATGAGTGATGTAATCTGTGACATCATCAGCAGTGTATTGCGGGGGTGCAAATTATAGTTAGCACAACTAACTATAACTGCTGAATTTCTCTTGGTTTCTACGAGTGAAATGTACAACTAACTATGACGTCCATGAAACCTGTGGTTTTTTCAGTGAATTTCTGAGGTTTTTTTCATGCTAATTTCTAACTATAATGTCCCTGAAACCTGTGTTTTTTTGTGTGAATTTTATATATATGTATTTAATCTCCTCTCACTCTTACAAGGAAGGAATCAACACTCAGGTTGTAGTTTGGAAGTATTTAATCTGCAAAGGACGTGATCCACGTGTTTCGGCTCGTCCGAACCTTGATAACGATACAAGACGTCGTTGTAGCATCCTTATTTAAAAGTGCAAATGCCTCCGGTTGCCAACATCAACATAGGACTACATATTACGAATCCAAAAAGCTGGTGGCCATATATCCCTGGTCATGATGTGAAAACTCAGGAATTGATACAATAAAGAAAAGAAAACAAGTGTTAATATGCACACAATGTCATTTCAGCGTTTCTTGCCCAGTGACCGCCATACCTGTATGTTCGTCAACGTGACTTATTCATAATAAACATACTTAGGATTGCAAACATCAACATAAACAATGGACTACACATTACTTTAAAGTGAAAGGCTATCAGTCATATTAATCTGGGCACGTTGCGTATTATAATGGTTCTTACACGAAAGAATAGAAAAAAAGGGGTTTAATATACACACACTATCCCTAAATAAAGTTCTAGCGATTATAGTTCCATTCCATTTGCAGCTCATTTGAGATGTCATGAGTGATGTAACTGACCATGTCATGAATGATGGAATGTATGAGGTCATTAGCAGTACATTGCGGGGGCGTAAGTTATAGTTAGCTCAGGTAACTCTAACTGCTGAATTTGACTGGTTGTGTATGAGTGAAATCTGAGTCTAACTATACCGTCCCTGTAATCTTTGTTTTTTTCAGGAAATTTCTAGTTTTTTGTAACGTTAAGTAAGATGCATATCACAATGGATGGTGGGGGGTTGGAAGCAGGGCCTGGCATTGTGCTGCCCCCACCCAAGCTTGCTTCTCCTGCCTTCTCTCCTCCTAGCCAGCCATTGTCCAAGTCCATGTCCCTGCTCCCTTATTACAGCCCTGTGTGGCCGTTGTTCTGCCACTGGCCTTCCCGCCTTCTTTGAACAGTTAGCTTGCTGCCCCATTCACCTCTTCCCTATCCTCAGTTGTCTGAATCCATGGTCTAGCCTCCTCCCTCCTGCCATGCATGGTCTGATGTGCTGCCACTGCCCTCCATTTAGCATGATGTGCCAGTCCACTCCTCCTGCCCTCCATTGCCCAATTCTATGCCCCATCATTGACCTCCTGCTTAGTCTCTGTGCTTAGCTTGCTGCCCCTATTCTCCTTCCCCCTGTCCTCCGATGTCTGCGTGCATGCCCCTGCTCCATCCTTTTTGTCCACCATGTTCCATGGAACTCCAATCCTATCTACTCTGAGTGTTCTGTTGAGCTGCCACTCCCCTCCCACCTGTCCAGCATTGTCAGATGACTGTAACCTGTCCCTGCCACCTCCACCGTGCCTGTCCACATTCCATGCCCCCTATCCCCTTCCTCCTGTCCTCCATGGTCCATTTTACTGTCACACCCTTCTGCCCTCCCTGGTCTGTTGTGCTGCAACTGCTCCTCCTGCCTGCCTTGCGTGGTCTGTTGTGAGGCCCCTTCCCCTGAACTCTCTTGTCTGTGCCCAGGTCCTGACCCTACCTTCTGTCCTCCATGGTTCTTTGTGCATGCCACTGGACCCTCCTTCTTGCCCATCATAGCCATTGTACTTCCACTAACCCCTCCACTTGCCATGCATGGTCTTCTGTGCTGCCACAGCCCCTCCCATCTTCCCTCTGTGGTCAGCTAGCTGCCTCTGACCCCCTCCCACCTTCCCTCCATGGTCTGTGTGTATGCCATTATAGTCTCACTGTTGCTCTCCATAGTGTGTCCTGCTTCTAGTGCCCAACCTGCCTGACCTCCATGGTCATCTTGCTGGTCCTGCCCTGCCCCCTTGCCCCCAGCCCTCTGTTTCCATGTGCAGATCCCTATTTCCTCCCTCCTGGTTTGTCTGTTCCATTGTAATGCCCCTAATCCATCCCTCCTGCCCTTTATGGTCCGTTATGCTACAGCTTTCTCTCCTGTCTGTCCATTATGGTCAGCTAGCTACCATTGCCTCTTTACCCTCTGTTCTATGTTGTTCATGTGCATGCTCCTGTCCCCTCCCTGTTGCTTTCTATGGATTGTTGTGCTGCACTCCTGTCCCGCATGCCCTGTGTGGTGTATTGTGCTGCTGCAAACCCTGATGCCTGCCCTGCAGGGTCAGTTTGGTGCACTTCTCCATGTCCCTCCTGTCCTCTGTTATCCGAGTCCATGTCCCTACCCCAATTCCTCCTGCCTTCCATGATCCAATGTACCATATGTGCTAACATTTCGAACTTGGTAAGAGGGAGATTTTGAAAAAAAACTGGGGTATTGATTTTCCCCTTTGACTTACATTAAAAAAGAAGAGATTGTAGACAGGAGACAGATCATATAAAGCCCATTTGGGCTTAAAAATATTGGACGTTTCCTGGCTGAATCGTGTCTGTTGGCATATATGGTTGAACTACAACTGCCTCTTCCTTCTGCACACAATGGTCTATTAAATTGCCACAGCCTCTCCTGCCAGTCCTGTATTGTTGGTTTGTTGCCCCTGCCCCCATTTCCACTGCCCTTCATAGTCTGTTGTGCTGCCACTGCCCTTCCTGCCTGCCCAGTGTGGTCAAATTGTTTCCTCTGCACCCTCCTACCTGCCTTCAATTTTCAGAGTCCATGCCCCTGGCCTCTGCCTCTCAACAGTATCCTAATGAACTACTAGATTGCTAACATTCTATATTTATTACACAATTGTGGAACACCTGACGTCATCTTGATGTAATCAAAACTGTAATACCTAGAACATTTCCTTTAGAAATTACATATATGAGAGGGTCTTATTTGCATCAAAATTATGGTTAGTGCTCTAAAAAACTAAAATGAGGACATGTTTTCTGAGTTTTTAAATAGCGACAAAGCACTTTTAAATTATTTGTTATCCTTATTTTTTTTTTTATCCAGTTGACCACTTGGTGAAATGTTGCACTTAGGGGAGAGGATGTGGTGTTACTTCCAGAGCTGTAGACCTTGCAACTGGGGAACCAGGTTGGAGTTTCTGCTTCAGCTCGACATTCTGTGATTCTGGTCAAATCACTTAATCTGCCCTCGTCTACAACCAAAATAATTTGTTCTTATGTGATGTAACCAATGCTCATGTAAAGCACTCCTATACCTGACAAGTCTGCACTATGTAAAACTGCAAAAACACAAAAAATAAAAAGTGTTTTGCACACTTCTGTCATTGGGCTATATGTGGGCTACATCTGGGTGGTATTTGGGCTACATTTGGGCTCTTTTGTCTCTGGTGGCCATCTTGGGAGATTTATTTGTTATGAAATTTCCTAATTTCCTCATTTACTGCAGCCTCCTCAGTAGAAAATGCATTCAGTTTTTTACTTTGATTCCATCAAGAAGGTATTTAGATATGTCACACATTTGCCATAAGTTCTCAATGTTAGCACTCTAGTTGCTCATTAGATCACTCTAGTAAAGCTACTGCTCACCACAGAAGTCTGCTGCTGGTATTAAAAGTGCATGTTCCAGTCTGCATGTCAGAATTTTGTAATGAAATAGAAGAGGATTTGAGAAGTCACTCAAAATGTGCCCTTATTTTTCTTTCTTCAGCACTAATCATAAATTCTATGGCAAAATAAACCCCCTCATTGTGTTCCTTTTTTAAATTAAATGTTCTAAGTGTTACCAGTTTATTCCAATCAAGATGGCTTCAGGTGTGCCATACTTTTGTCATAAGTAATACAGCAAACGTTCTAGTTGTTCTTAAGAACACTCTGGGACATTTTGTCATTGAGCTATACTTGGGCTACATCTGAGTGATATTTGTGCTACATTTGGGCTCTTTTGTCTCTAGTGGCCATCTTGGGAGACTTATTTGTTATAAAGTTTCCTAATTTCCTCATTTGCTACAGTCTCCTTAGTAGGACATACTTTCAGTTTTTTACTTTGATTCCATCAAGAAGGCATTCAGATGTGTCACACATTTGCCATAAATTCAAAATGTTAGCACTCTAGTTGCTTATTAGATCACTGTAGTAAAGCTACTGCTCCCCAGAGAAGTCTGCTGCTGGTATTGAAAGTGCATGTTTCAGTCTGCATGTCAACATTTTTTAATAAAATAGAAGAACATTTGAGAATTGAGAAGTCACTCAAAATGTGTCTTACTTTTTCTTTCTGCAGCACTAATCATACTTTCTGTGGCAAAATGAACCCCCTCATTTTATTCCTTTGCAAATTAAATGTTTTAAGTGTTGTCACTTTATTCCAATCAAGATGGCTTCAGGTGTGCCATACTTTTGTCATAAGTAAGACTGTTAGCGCTCTAGTTGTTCTTTAGGACACTCTGGGGCATTTTGTCATTGGGCTATACTTAGGCTACATCTGGGTGATATTTGTGCTACATATGGGCTCTTTTGTCTCTGGTAGCCATCTTGGGAGACTTATTTGTTATGAAGTTTCCTAATTTCCTCATTTACTACTGTCTCCTCAGTAGGAAATACTTTCAGTTTTTTACTTTGATTCCATCAAGAAGGCATTCAGATGTGTCACACATTTGCCATAAATTCAGAATGTTAGCACTCTAGTTGCTTATTAGATCACTGTAATAAAGCTACTGCTCACCAGGGAAATGCTGCTGCTGGTATTGAAAGTGCATGTTTCAGTCTGCATGTCAGAATTTTTTGATGAAACTAGAAGAGGATTTGAGAAGTCACTCAACATGTGCCCTAATTTTTATTTCTGCAGAACTAATCATACTTTCTATGGCAAAATGAACCCCCTCATGTTGTTCCTTTTTAAATGAAATGTTTTAAGAGTTAGCACTTTATTCCAATCAAGATGGCTTCAGGTGTGCAATACGTTTGTCATAAGTAGGACTGTTAGTGCTCTAGTTGTCCTTTAGAACACTCTGGGAAGCTGCAGTAGAACACAAAGGAATCAACCTACAGTCTCTGCCCTTGTTGGATGTCCATGTTTTACTGAGAATGTCAGACTTCATTCTCACATGACTGAGAAAGATAATGTGAAAATATGCTCTCAGTTTAGCCTATGGATCACCTTCCAAACCTCTGTGGGAAAAGCATGAGAAAATAGTTTTCTCTCAAACATGATACATGATATCCCAGCAGACGTCTTTTTCACATGGTAAAATCACCTTAGAACACACCACAATTCCTAAAATGAGTATGTTAGCATCAACAAATGATTTATAATGTAACTAAAGTCTTAAAACCTTCCATTAACTGCAATGCTTTTTAATGAGGTGCTATCATGTATATTGGTCCCAAGATGGCTGCCAACACTTCTTGGATGAAGTGCTGACAGCCAATCAGATCTCACGATGAGATGTGTGGTTAGGCTTCGCCCAGATATATATATATTTTTTTCCATTAATTTTTATCAAAACTACCTAACGGATTTACACCATTTAATAAAAAGTCACTTTCTGAATCAAGCACTACCTTTTTGTCAAATTTGGTGCAATTCTGTTCAGCAGTTTGGGCTGTAGCCTTGGCTAAAGTTTCCTATGGGAAATTGATTTTTTTACTTTTATTTTTTTAATTTCTCAACAACTACTGAACGGATTTACACCATTTAAAAACAAAATGTTGCTTTCTGAACCAAACTCTACCTTTTTGCCAAATATGGTGTAATTCCGTTCAGCAGTTTGGGCTGTAGCTGTGTCTAAAATTTCCTATAGAAAATAAAATGGAGAAGACGCACGCTAGCTGCACGAACAAGACAAAGAGTAGCTAAAAGTGAAATCAAGGAAATTAAAGACGAAACAGGTCAGATAATCACTGATGATAAGGGAATCGCTGAGGTATTTAGGGCATATTATAGCAGGTTATATAAGGAGGAGTTAGTCCGGGATAGGAGTGAAATAGAGCAGTATCTAGAGAACATCCCGGGTAAAGTACTTAGTGAAGAGGATAGAGAATATCTGGATAATGACATAAGCGATGAGGAGATAAACGATGCGATACTGGGCTTACCAAATGGGAAAGCAGCTGGACCCGATCTGATTCCAGGAGAATTTTATAAAATATTCTTACCCTCAATATTCAAAGAATTAGCGAGAACTTTCAAAGGAATTCAGCAAGGGCAGGCAATCCCGGGCAGCTGGGCGGGAGCTGACATTGTAATTCTACTAAAAAAAGGGAAGGATCCGACAGAACCTGGATCATACCGACCCATCACATTAATCAATGCAGATACCAAAATATTCTCAAAGATACAGGCAGCTAGACTCGCCAGGGTAATTACTCAACTGGTGAGTGACAACCAACACGGGTTCATACCTCACAGAGATACCACAACACATGTTAGGAAAATGATAACACTGTTTGATATTCAGGAAGGGGATGGGAAACCAATGGCCACTTTGTTACTCGACGCTGAGAAAGCATTCGATAGGGTAGCATGGGAGTATTTATGGGTTGTTTTGAGAAGAGGGGGAGTGGGCGAAACATTTATCAAAGTAATACAATCACTCTACTCAAATCCAACAGCAAGTGTCAGGATAAATACAGGTCGCACGAAACCCTTTAATATTACCAGGGGCACAAGACAGGGGTGCCCTTGTTCACCTTTATTGTTTGCAATGTATATAGACCCTCTAATATACAAATTAGAACAAAATGCAAGAATTGAACCACTACTTTCTAAGAGGGGAGATATAAAGGTTCTTGCATATGCAGACGACATAGCGGTTATAACACCCAACCCAATGGATGCGATAAGGGAAATAGAATCAGAGGCAGAGCTGTTTGGGCGAATAGCGGGTTATGCATTGAACAAAAATAAGACACAAATTATTAAAAACGCACACACAGATTGCACAGATACACGGGTGGTTAATGAAGGTAAATACTTGGGTATTATTATCACAGCAGATTTAGGAAAGTTGGTGGAAATTAATATCACTCCTATTCTCATAAAAACGAAAAAAGACCTGGATAGGATACACAATCTGCATATGACAATTGTTGGGAGGGTTAACTATGTGAAAATGAACCTGCTCCCCAAAGTGCTATATTTGTTTAGAACAATTCCGCTGTTTTTTAATTTGATATGGTTTAAGAACTTAGAGAATATGGTAAATCGCTTCGTATGGGCACAAGGGAAGACAAGGAGGGCACTGAAATATATGTCACTACCTTATGATAAGGGAGGATGGTCTCTACCAGACCTCAGGATGTATTATTGGGCAGCGGCTCTGCAACAAATGACCTGTTTATTGGGAGGGATCGAAGGAGAGGAGGATTTACATACAGGGTCTTTAGAAGTGTATGGCTTAATTTTGGGAGATGAAGCTAATAATGCTTTTCTGAGATATACGGAGCCAAGCTACTTCAAGCGAACTAGGTTTAAGACACTGGAAGCCGCCAATAAGATCTGGAAGGCATTTAAGAAGAGTTTTGGTCTGGGTAGACTCCACGGATATACGAGACTAGTAGGGGACACAACACTACCCTCGGATATTTTCTCGGATGTAATCTTTAAAGAATGGGTTAGACAAGGAATTAGAAACATGGGAGACTTGATGGGGGAATTAGGGGTACGGCAATTTGCAGAGCTCCAACAGGAATTCGGGGTTAGTAATAGGTCTTTTTTCAAGTACTTACAGATAAGAAGTTTCTTAGGTAATAAACGTGGCGGTCAGGCGGGATTTAAGGAGAACTCAATACTACAGATGATGGAAGCAGAGCGGCCATGTACAATTAAACGGCTGTATGCAGCATTAATAGATCATAGAGGGGACGACTTAGGGAAGTATGAGACCAAATGGATGGAGGCACTAGGAATTTCTGAAGGGACATTTACAAAATCACTAACCTTGGGGCATGAGGTACTATGTCTGGCATCACTAAAAGCACAACATTACAAAACTTTGTTTAGACTTTACTATACTCCAGCTAGGATCGCTCAGTGGGGAGGAATACAGGGGGTGAGGTGCCCGCGATGCGATAGTTCAGAGGCAGACATAATCCACATGTTCGCAGGGTGCCCAATCCTCTCATCACTCATAAACAGTATTGAAATGTTCTGTGATAAATCATTGGCTTTCAAAGTGAAATTGACACCTGATGTAATAATGTTAGGCCTCGAGGCACCCAATATAGAACAACATAGTGCAGGTGGTTTCATATTTGTGGCAATGGCCGTACTACGTCTTTGCATAGCGTCTGTATGGAAAGATAAATTGGCTCCCTCCTTCCAGCAGTGGTTGGCTAAGCTATTGTATATGCACAACCTTGAGAAGGCTATTTATGCTAGAAAGGGGAAAAAAGGGAGGGCACTGGGGCTACAGCTGTGGAAGCCGATATCCGATTGGAAAGACAGGATGTTAAATGTATAAGGGGGTGACACAAGGTAGTAGGCCCTGAAGAAGCGAATGTCAAGTTTTTTTCTTCTTTCCCTCCTACTTTAAATACTTAAAGTTTTAGTTGGTAGTCTTAAATTAGGACTTCTTTGCTGATTCTGTTATTTTATATCGTATTCTGTAAGAAATGTTATTACTGCAATATGTATCATCTGTAAATAAGTAATGAGAAATGAAAAATTTGTTACGGCGCGGGGTGGGGGGGGGAAACTGTTGTAAAAATGTCAATAAAAATAAAAAAAAAAAAAAAAAAAAAAAAAAAAAAAAAGAAAATAAAATGGAGAAAAAATGATTAGTCAAATCACCCCGAAACATTCAGAATAGGAGCGGACCGGAGCGCCCCATAAGTTTTGAAAATTTCGCGAAGATCCGTCATCCGGTGCCAAAGTTATTGGTAATAGAATGTTGCAAATTTTCTATGGTAACCAGGTCCTAACTATAACTACCTACTGGCGACCGCCAGTAGTAATATATGTGTATATATATATATGTGTGTGTATATATATATATATATATATATATATTCACTGAAAAAACCATAGGTTATAGACCATATATAGTTAGGAATTAGCATTTAAAAAACCTTATTTTACTCACACAAAACCATTGAAATTCCATATATAGTTAGTTGCACTAACTATATATCGCGCACCCGCAATCCACTGCTGATGATGTCACATATTACATCATTCATGACATGGTCAGTGACATCACTGATGACATCACTGATGACATCTCAAATGACATCACTGATGACATCACTGATGACATCTCAAATGACATCACTGATGACATCTCACTTGACATCAATGATCACATCACTGATGATATCATTCATGTGATAATACAATGCATCTCCTCACACTGTAATATAACCTCCGTTACACCCAGTGTTAAATAGAGAGTATCATTTTTGAAACAATTGACACACCAATACTAGTTACTACATACGCACTCACTGATTCCTATGTCTACACACACATTCACTCATACAATCATTCATACATACAATCACTCATCTTTACAACACTATCATATGCACTCATACACCTATACAGACACTCACACTCTGCCACTCATCCATGGAGTTACTCACACACCTAGTCAGTCCTGAAAAGAATCAATCACACTTCCATTTTCTCATCTATACAGTTAAACACAGAACACCTTACATTTTTGAAACATATACTAACACATAGTTACTCTCTTATAGAATCACTGATACAAGTACACATTGATCTGCACAGAGTCACACACCTCCCAGCCAGCCATACACACACTCAGTCTCCCATACAAATACTTGTGCAACCAATCAATAACTCATATAGCTACTTATATAGCTACTGATCAACACATGCAGCAGCTTGCACAACAACAGACATACTGATGCACACTTTCAGACAG
This sequence comes from Lissotriton helveticus, assembly GCF_964261635.1. Lineage (NCBI taxonomy): Eukaryota > Metazoa > Chordata > Amphibia > Caudata > Salamandridae > Lissotriton > Lissotriton helveticus. The sequence continues at coordinate 309,691 of NW_027611905.1, read as the reverse complement.
TTTAGTCACTAACCCGTGCATTCAGTAAGACGCATTTAATCACTCACTCATACAGTCAATCACGCACCTACTAAAACCTTCATTCAGACACTTATACATCCACTCATTCTTCAATATGTAAAACATATTTAAACTTTACAGAAACACATAATCACTGGATGTTGTCATCAGTGATGTCATCAGTGATGTCACTGACCATGTCATGAATGATGTAATATGTGACATCATCAGCAGTGGATTGCGGGTGCGCGATATATAGTTAGTGCAACTAACTATATATGGAATTTCAATGGTTTTGTGTGAGTAAAATAAGGTTTTTTAAATGCTAATTCCTAACTATATATGGTCTATAACCTATGGTTTTTTCAGTGAATTTTCAAGGTTTTGTAAATGCTAATTCCTAACTATATATGGTCTATAACCTATGGTTTTTTCAGTGAATTTCATTGGTTTTTTAACAGCTAATATCTGTAGCTGTAAAATGTATTCTTCTTTAAATCCAAAAATATATTTTATATGTTTATTAATAACTTTTTTTTTAAATATTTTTTTTTCTTCGTTCCCGCTTCGCGAATCGGGAAGCTTCCCGTTAGCTGACCTTGATGCCGCGAAATAGACCGCGAGACGGTAAACGTTTCTTTACCGCAACTGCCGCGTTAGAAAACAACATCGTGACGCCTCCCGTCCGCATGACGTTTCGCGTTGTCGCGTGATACGTCATATGACGTGCTAAGTTAGCGAACTCGTACGCTTACCGAGTCGCAAAGCACAGGTTTCTGGAAGCAAACCGGGAGGCCCTGCAAAGCGCGTAACATACACACAGCAGGTCATGTGACTTGGTAATAACACTTTTCATTGGTTCATTTCACTTTCGGTTTCCTAATGATGTAAGACTAGGTCATATGATCTAAAATGAACACTTTTCATTGGTTGAGAACTATTTTTTTTCCCAAATGGTGAAAATCCCTCCTTCTTTCCTCACTCTGACTTTCATCATTGTGAGAGAAAGACCCTTTGTTACCAGTGAGCAATGGCTTCTTTACTAGCTTCAGCTGGTGCTTCCCCACCACCTCCACCACATCCAAGGAAGAGTGGACCACCTGCTAAAGTTATAATTCAGCAAGAAGAGGAAGAAGAGGAACAGGACGACCTAGATAATCTCCCTATTATGGCCAGAAGATCTGTTGTACCGGAAGTAACGGGACCAGAGGGCAGGGAGATGGTGCCAAATATACAAACGAGATTTCGTGAAGTAAAACAAGTCTGCATACATTGCAGTGGATTCATTTGCTACGCAGAAAGTAGCATCACTCTGATCAACAGAGCTATTGACAATCATGCTCATGTTTGTCCGAAACTCCCCAAACAATAAATTCTTTTTTTTTGTTTTCTTGCTCCTGTTGAGCCCTTTACAATGAATCGTTTTCGTTGCCCCCTCCGAAAAAAAAACAAAAAAAATATAAAACTGTTCAGAAAAATTCAAAAAAAGTAAAAAAATGTTCAGAAAAATAATAATAAAAAATATAAAACAACAAAAACAATTTAAAAAAAAGTTCTTTTCAGAACTACCTTCCCGTTATTAAAAAATTGGTACAATATTTGCAACTGTGCCAACCTCTATTTCTCTTAGTTCGCTTCCCAGTTCGCTCCCCGGTACACGAACCGGAAGCGAACCCAAAAATTTTTTTTTTAAAAAAAGAACAGTAAGTATAAGGGAAGGAAACAGACACTTATGTTAAAAGAAAGACAGCTATAAGGGAGTAAACTAGAGATACTATTACCCGTAATCCACTGCTGATGATGTCACATATTACATCATTCATGACATGCTCAGTGACATCATCAGCAGAGGATTGCGGGTAACAGTATCCCTAGTTTATTCCCTATAGCTGTGTTTCTTTTAACATAACTGTCTATTTCCTTCCCTTATACTTACTGTTCTTTTTAAAAAAAAAATGTTAGATCAGTCAGAAACAGTGAAAGTAATGAAATATAAAAGACTACGTAGAATATGAGCACTGTATGCAACAACTTTGACACTTACAGAAGCCTCACCTTCTCCATGCCTCCTACACAGTTCTACATGTACATCATAAATGCAAACAGAACAGAATTAATTATACATGTTAAATGGTTTATTTTTGCTGTTCTCAGAATGTATCAAATTTCACTAAAACAGTGACTTGAAGGTATTCATCATATAACAGCGGGGAAAAAAAAAACACAATCAAAATGATTGTGTTTAAAAAAACCCATACAACATTAGAAATCAGAATTCAGAACTCCTTAAAGTTAACTTACTTTCCATGACGGCCAAGGATGTCCTATGAACAGCTTACACTCTGTTGTGCTGTTATTACTTTCAACCCGCCACTTTCTGAAAGAAAACCTCCATCGTTTTCAAAAACATGTTACATACAATAAATGACTTCTTGCTCTCTACCACAAGATTCCACAAGGCCAAATCTTGTCAGAGCCATGTATAACTCTTGGATTTCTTGTTAGCCAATCCCGTCTTTTCGCATTTCCACAACTTTCAGAATTAAAATGTTGAAGATCATTTACACAATCCTGGACTAGTAATATCTTCCCCTTCTTCCTCAATCATGTTCTACATTTCCTATCACACTGATACTGCTTACTATGAAGCAGACTTACACTACCTTTATGACTAGTACAATTATTTAATTCTCTACATCACTTTTAATCACAAAGCAATGTAAAACAGTAGACAGCATTGCAGACTTACATTCCCTCTACTCCATGTTTTGATTCGCTGCTTCAATTAGCTTATAAAAAGAAATAGTTTTTCTGAACTCATTCAAAGTGCACATATTTCTCAATAACGTCCAGTGTTATGGTAAAAAGTTATGTCTCTGTACTACACTTATCTTCAAGGCCAAATAGTGTAGGAGCCATGAGAACTTCTTGAAATTCCTCAGAGCACATCCCGAGATTCTTTCCCTAAAATTTTGGTTTTAAAAACACCAGGTAAGAGTTTTTAAGGTCATATGGCAATTTTTTTTTGAAAATTAAAACAGAATCATTGCAGAATGACCAGCCATTTCTACACTTTAAATAAGCTGTATAATGTCCTGATGTTATTGAAGAACCATCATGATATATAATTGCTACAGTTACAAAAGTCCTTCCTGATATTGACAACTGTGAAGCCACAACATTTTTAATTAAAGTTGTCAATTTTGTTCCATCAGGCCTACATCGTTGGAACATTAAAATGACATACTGGCCATATGTTCGTATAAATAATGTGGACATCATTTCAGATTTACATTGCCTACACTCCATATTGTGATCAGCTGCTTTTACTAGCTTATTAAAAGAGACTGATTTACTGTCTGGCAAAGTTAAATATATAAATCTTTCTGAGTCTACACTAGTACTACTTGATACCCTACAGTTCTCGCAGTCATGCTGCCATTGATAAGAAAGCCCAAACAGATGATCTACATCTACACCTTCAGCATACAATACATCAAGCATATACATTAAAAACTCCTGACAATCTTGCTGACTATTTTGAGAGAATTGTGTTTGGCCTGAACATCTGTCTAACAGATTTCGAATTTCAGACACACTTTCTATGTTTGTTCTATCAGTGCTACATTTCTCTAACACAGAATTTAACAAACTGCAAAATCTTTGATCAGAATTGACCACAATCTCTTCTTTTACATTTTGTAGAGAAAACAAAACATTAATCACTACATTAGCATAGCAGTTGACACCAGAACTGTTTTCAAATTGAAAACCAACAACATCTTCAACAGAATCCTTTTTGTTTCTGCTTATAATTTCAGGTTCATCGACTTTTCGTCTTTTTGCTACAACCTCCCCAGTATTGGTCACATTTCTTCGTTTCCGGCCTACCACACGTTTCTCAAACAAAGGATACTGAGGCAAATGTGGCGCATACTCTCTTCTCAACCTATTGTATTCCTTAACACAATCTAGATCCGCACAAATGTTTGTGACATCACACTCAATCAAGTACAATCCCGATAAAGTCCTAACTCGTGACAATGCCACATATGCCATACCCTCCTTGAACACAGAACTGCCAATATTCACCAATGCACAGTCTACACTTAAACCTTGCGATTTATGGATTGTCACCGCATATGCCAAGCAAACAGGAAACTGCTTACGACGAACATATAAGTCTTTTACAAGCAAAAATCTAGCAGAACAACGAGCAATTAGCTGTACTTCCTCAATGCCATCAAATTTAATTTTTAAAAATTCAATTCCATCTCTATTTCTGTATTTCACAAAATCAACAACATTACCCATTGATCCATTTACCAGACCTCTTTCAACATGTAAATTCCTTCTTAAAATTATACGGCAGTTCAAGCACACATTCAGAGTCTTTTCAAAACCCGCAGTTTTAGATATACTCTTCTCTAATGAATCCAATTTTGTTTTCAGATTCTCAGACAAAATAATTGTTGATCCCATATGCTCTACTCTGTCAATAGCTTCCAATTTCACAATCTCTTGCTTTTCTAAATGCAACATTTTGTTGTTGAATTTGGCACATTCTGCAAGAGTTGGCATCAAACATATTCCAGATTTTTTCTCAGTAACTTTCTGAAAAATATTCTCAGGCACAACATCTTCGTCTGGATATAAATTTGTCAGTAATCGTGCATGTAAAGCTTCTTTCCCATGCTCGGTCACTTTTCCAATTCTAACATCTTGTAGAATAGTCTTGTAAACTTCATCCTTTGCCTGACGCATATTTTCATGCAGTTCAGCATAATTGAAGTTTAACCATATATTGACGTTGCCAATACTCCCTAAGCACTTCCTGGTATCTTCATGCGTGAGCATTTTGAACACAGGTTGCCCTTTCACTGGTGTCAGCTGCAGAAGATCTCCGAAAACAATGATGTGTTTGCCACCAAATAACACATCATACTCTGTTTTGAGAACTTCTTGCATTCTCAAATGCACAAAGGCAAGCATGACATTGGAAACCATGCTTACTTCGTCAATGATAAGAAGTTTCATTTTCCTCAAGACTCTTGAAACTTCAAAACAAGCATCTCCAGATAGCTTGTGATATTCTAATTTGTTGTCATGCTCCACTGGCAGCATCAGTAAACGATGTAAAGTAATCCCTTTAATGTTATGTGCTGCCAGTCCAGTTGGAGCGGTGACAACACAAGACAGCGATGACTCTGTCCTTTCCTGCAAATAACATGAAATTGCTTTAATAAGGAAACTTTTTCCAGTTCCCGCTTCTCCACTCACGTACAGTCGGACAGGCTTCAACGACGTACATGAGCACTCTTTCTTGTCATGACTTAATCCATGATCAATTTGCATGGTAAGTTCGTCATATATTTTCCTCTGCTCAACGTTGAGTTGTCTTTCCAACTCTTCTAAGTTAACCGCATCCTCCTGAGCATGTGCCATGGCTCTTTCCACTTCATTCATAGCAGTGGCAGCTTCATTTTCGATAAGAGGTCCTCCTAGTGGATCCTGACTCAATGAAGCAGAACTCTGACTGTCCTGAGAACTGTCTCTGGCAATCTCGGCTGCAATCGTTGCTTCCTGCTCAATTTCCACATTCAACATTTCTACATATTTGGGAAAAGCAGGACATTCTATGGTCTCCTTGGCAGCATTGAATGAGTCTTCGTAACAAAGGAAATCTCCAAGCAGTTCCTCTTCTGCACGCCAAGGCTTAAAAACTTGCAAAAGTGCTAAATAGAAAAACTCCTTTTTTTCAGGAGATTCGCCACTCAATTTTCGATGGTTTATCAAGTGGCATTTTCTTTGCTTGACCAGACATCCCTCACTTCCTATTACAGCATACACTCCTTTCTCAGTATCTTCTTTGATGTTCCTCTTGAATATGTAATTTTGCAGAACCTCATACAGACAAACATTCTCGAGGTGACTGCTTCGATTTGGATAATATGTATCCAACATGTTGCTCTTCAAAATGTCGGTACTGTTTGGCTCCTTTTCCGCCAAATACTCAATTTCCCGCACAGGTTTCAGAACTCGATTACGCGTTACAGCAAGACCAACACTCGCCCAAACGATACTCCTGGACTTGGCATAGAGACTTGCTGAAGACAACCGGTCAGAACATTCGTAAGCTCCGATTTCTCGATGCGACAACATCTTCAGACTGAAACTGTACAACTTCTTGCTGAGGCTCTTTTCATGGGAAATGTCCTCCCACATATCCTTCAATTCTGTCTTCTCTTTTTTGGTGATGTAAGATGTCACATACCGAGCCACAGCCATACAGTTATCAGCCACAAACTGTATATCCATGTTAGCATTCCACATGGACAAAATCACCGGGTTGTAGTCGTTAATGTACTTAGACTCTTCGTTCCTCTTCAAATTGTATGTGTTTTTAGGTGATTTCTTCATCACATTATGTCGCAGCGAAGACATCAAACTGTTCACTCTTCCTTTAGAAATCACCGGTCGTGGAAAGCCGAAACGACATTTGGTGTAGAACTTGTCTTTGTTCCGGAATTTACGACGACAGTACTTTCCACATCGATGGCTTTGGAAACGTAGAACTTTTTCTCGTAGGCTTTTTTTCTCCTTTGCGTTTGGAACAGCACACGTAGAATACTGTTCTATGAAACTCATCACTGAGTCTTCTGCATCCGTTCCAAATTTAGGTGCATCCTTGATCCACAGCAACATATGTATATGAGGAGCACCTCTTGCTTGGTACTCCTTCCTCCAGAAGAAATCCAACACCTCTCCAAGAGGTGGATTCTTCTTATTCATGATGAAAGACATCATACCTTCAAATCTATGTTTGAAGTACCTACATACATTGACTGGATCCAAAGAGCACAGTTCTCCGGGTGTCTTGAATTCGATGTTTTCTACGTTAGCATTTGCCTCTCGTAGAAATTCAAGTAAGTCTTCCCAGCCATACTCAGCACAGCTCAAAGTGAGGAACCATGTGGGAGTTCCTAAGTTCCTTAGCATACATTTTAAATCACCATGACGACGGTACCAGTACTCATTAGTACCACGCTGACACGCCATGAGATTAATCAGGTGAGAATCCAAAATACTGTCTTGGACATTGACTTTATCCATAAAGTCACTTGCCGAGATGTTTTGCATGTGTATACCACTTTTCAAGATGTGGTTCACTGCATATGACAGTCCAGACAGATCGCTTTCAAACAGGAGATGAAACAAATAAGGAATGCATTGTCGAAACCTAGGATCTCCTGCATACAATCGCAAAGTCCGGTATTCAGAAGCAGGAATTTGATGAGGTCGCTCATCATATCTTCCTCCCTGACCTGTTGGAAAAAGCTGTGGGAAACACCGAGCTTCCAAACTTTCCTCCCAAACACTAATGGGACTCCCTTTCGCTTGTTTCATTTGAAACAACTCAATAGCATTCCCCATGACTTCCTTGGAATGCAAAGGATGAACACTATAATGTTCATATATTTCTTCACTAGTACAGGGTTCTACTTTCTCAATTTGACCAGCACACAAATCGTTATCCTCTTCCTCACTTACTTCCTCTTCTGCAACATATACATTTTTATAGTACTTATTATATTTTTTCAAATACAATGTTGCCCTTTTGACTTTCCTAACATCTACTAAATCTTGCCATATTTTCTTATTCTTTGTCGGAACCCCATTAACTAAGATAACAAGAGGTTCCTCTTCCACTTTTTCTACTCCAATTGTGTTAATGTTTTTCTTCAAATCTAGAGGCAAATAAACAACTCTTCCCTTTAATCCTCTCTGTAAATCTGATGGAGGCAATTTCCCTGTCTTTGGCTCCATTCTTACAATAGCCTGAAAGGGATGGATACTTTGAATCAAAATAGATTCATAAGTATTTAAATCCTTCAATTCAGAAGGAATCTCAACCAATTCCAGATTATTATGAACTGCTCTAGCAGGCATCTGGTTTTGATTTAATTTGTTACAACAATAAGTACACACACGTTGATCCAATCCCAAATCAAAACAATTTTCTACCATCAAGTATGTTGTAAAATCCTTCCATTCACTATTATTTTCCCTTTCACTTTTTCCATATAAATCCACTAACTTAGTCTGATTCTTATAATAAGTGCGTCGACAACACACACAAGTGAAATTTGGCCTCTCACTTGATTTCACCTCAAACGTCGCAATTTCACTCTGGAAATTATCTGTACTGGAAACCTGTACACTATCTTCCACATTACTCTCTTCTTCTTGGTCAATTTCAACATTCTCCTCTTTACTTCCAAAGTAACAAAACTCAATTTCTTCACATATATTCTTCACATCTATTTCAGAACCATGCAAAAGAGCAGCGCATAATTGTTTAAGCATAATTGCTGGACTCTTAGCATAATACAACATTCTAACTAATTTCCTCACTTTATTATGATGCACTGCTAGCATCCTGAAATGATGAAAAACACTCTGGCATACTCTCCTGGAAAGACAAGCCAGTGAATGACCATGCAAACCTATCACTTCTCTCACTCTGCAAGGATCTAATTCTTGCAACAACTTCATTTTCTGCTTCAAACTGTTCTTACTAAATGACCGTATAAAATCACAAAGCAAATTGATGGAATCCTGTCGTACACTGCAAATACTACTACACTTCCAGGTGTACACAGGACCCTTAGGACGTCTCCCTAAAACCTCATTACCTAACACCTCTTCTATCTCTGTTGTCACAAGTTTTTCTTTTTCAACTGGACAACCATCTTTCACTTCATAAGCTCGACCACTGGTGTCAACTGCATGCACCAAATCATTATCCTGGAAATAACTCTCCTCATTAAAAAATGCCTCAGAGCTTGAACTATGCATCCATTCTCCAGAAAAAACTTCACAAAAATTACTACGATTAACTATTCTCTTCCATCTACTATTTCTTTTGAAATCATAAATTACCTTGTTTAGCTTCCGAATTCTATTGATTGTCAAAATAAATAACTTACGTTTAATTTCAAATGCCTGATCAATAACTTTCTCAACAATTTTTTTTCTCTTATAAAAAACCACTTTCTGCTGACCTTTCTTAATATTTTTTAACAAATTCCCAATTATCCTGTTGCGGAACATTCGTTTACGAATATCCCTAAACTCTTGTTTCCTTCTACTTTCATGCATAGAGTTATCTCTTACTCTAGCAGTAACATTTCTCATTGGCCTTTCCTTACCATTTGAATTCTGTCTCCTTTTCTGGACTGAAACATTTTCTGTAGTAATATTTTTTTTACTACACATATTTCTTATGACTGTTTTTCGACTCTTACCCGGTGCTTTCTTGGTGACTTGACAAATCTTTTTGTTAGAGGACTGCTGCATTCTTCCATGGTCCTGCTGTCTTTGACGTTTTGCAGCCTTTCTTACTCTTTCTTTGCTAGGCATCCTAAAATCTTGAAATAATCTGCAGTTGAATCTGTGGTAAAATATAATAAAAAATGTTATTAACCACTATTACCCAACAGTAAATTAATAACAGTCATCAAAAACTTAACACACTACTTAAGTATATAATATACTGAAGCCTATCTCCAATTTTTCACTGAACAGGACTCATCTCTTCTTAACCTTGGATAAACCTCACCTACTCTGTGTCCCCTGCACATAATTAAATGTAAAGGGGCAGATTTATATTAACTAGCACATCCCCAGGGATGCACCAGTTAACGTGCACCGCTGCTCTGCCACCCACGGTGTGCCGCATTTACAATCAGATAGGACAAAGCTACATCAAAACCCTGCGCCTGCTTGAAGCAGGCATAGATCTTGACGCAGGTAGGCTGAAAGCTAAAGCAACAACTAAGTATCGTGTGCAGAAGTTACAAAAAAGGAAAAATGGCGTTTAAACCAGTAATGAGCCCATGCTAACGTAACACAGTGTAAAAATATCCAGGATCTACATCAGTTTGGGGTTCACGAACCTGGCAGGTACAAGGCACTGAGGCTTTCCACCGTGCATGTCTCATCCCAAATCATATGTTGTTTGTGAATGAAACAATTTCCCAGACCAAATGCTTTGGATTGGCTACTTCTAAAAAATTAAACACCCCTACTATCCCGGAGTTAGAGGAATATGATGGTTGGAGTAATTTTACTCGTTGTCCATTAAAGATTTACAGGCCCTACTCCGTAATTCTTCCTTTAACATTTCCAGTATAAATCCAAAAGGTTCACTGCTTTGGCAACGTGCCTTATCCACGGTTTAATAACGCTGCCTTTTGCTTTATATAAGTTTTCAAATTGTATGAAATATATACCAATAGGTCGTTATTAACCTTTAGGTAGTGGTTTTCTTCATGAGGTCTGGTCGCTTCCATACACATACAGATTTTCAAAGATGATCAAGACCTTTATCTGAATGGAGAGGAATGCACTGAGACGCCAGATCATTCACTAATGTGTAGGCACATACAGTTACACGGTTCATGCAACAAACACCGACCAAATATGGCTTGCGTGTTGCAAGGCACGCCAGTTCCTGCTATCATCCCCACGTTCAAGTTCTTGGAAAATGGTAGTTATTTGATGCTCAATAATGAAGATTGTTCTGGGTTAATTAAAAGTATTCATTTTATCGTAACAGTAAATGAACGGGTTATTTGCTGCAGAAATGTTCTATTTCCTCCCACACATGAACATAGGGAGTTTTCAATCTGGCCACAAATACCAACCTTGGGAGCACATTTCAACGGCATGGCAAGAATAAGAGCTCTTTTGTCTCAGAGAGAGGTGGCCTTGAGTTCGGCCCGTGAAACTTTCGTGCTTCACATAGCGAACACCCGTACAGAGGTGCAGACCCTTTTAAATACAGATTCGACTTTGCATTTCAGCAAGATTACCCATTCATTTCCATGCAGCAGGAGGCCCATAGGAATGAAGGTGCAATTTGCGATTAGCAATTACCTCATCGCAAATTACGAATTTTTCCGACGGTGCAGGGGTGTCTCAAGAACACCCTGCTGCACCCCTGAAAAAAATATTTGGGGTCATATGGCGCACATAAATTTTGAAAACATTCCTTTACCTCAAAAACGATTTTCAACTCATAATTTGAAAACACTGCACATGGGGAAATGACTTAAAATGTCCTTAAGACACATAAAAGCATTTTTTGATTGCCTTTGCAGCATGTTTCAGTCACCTTTAACATGCCTATGTAACGGAAACATTCAAAATCTAAATTTGCCATGCACAGGTGGGAGCATATTTACAAGCAATTTGCTCCACAGACAAACTTCTTACATTGAAATGGGAAAAATAACATCAGAGACTCTCAATTACCTTATAAAGAAGCAGACACCATTATGTCCTTCTCATCAATATTAAAACCATTGCTTTTTCTCAAAAACGATTTACAAGTCATAATTTGAAAACACTCCACAGCTCCTATGCACATAAAAGCCCTGTCAGTACTAATACTTCACATTTTCTCCAATTACAATTTCTCAAAGAAACAAAATCTATTTGTGAAACACTTGAGACAAAGCAACATTTGAAAAACACAACTTTCTTCATAATTTTCTCCTTAAAGCACACTATTTTCTATCTAAATTAAAGAAATTTTTTCTCACCTTAGCAAATACTTTGAGTTTCAAAACAGTCTCAGAAACACACCAATTTGTCTTCAGCAGAGCAAAAGGTATGCACTCCAGAGTCTGCAGCTATCAAAAGCACAGAAATGCTGTAATTCCTCACACAGATCTCTCATGTCACCCAATCAAAACTCTTCCCTCACTTTTTTTCAAAGCAAAACCCTTCCCCCCTCTGCCCCCTCTCTGCTTTTTCTGCATAGCAACCACCTCTTGCAAGACCTCTCACACAACAATGTTGCAATTGAACTCTGAACTCTCAGTGCACCTGCATATCCAGAGCATTCTTTCATTTAATGATTTTTTTTTCGCCACTCAAAATACATCTTTCAACGAACTCATCCATGCACACTAACTTTCTGTTTTCAGCAATCAAAATCCACCAATCACTCTTACTGCTTCATTAACACAGAAAGTTTTTTTCATTTTACACTCTCATTTTTTCAACTGCCATTTCATTGCCACACTTCATCTGACTGCAGGAGAACCTTCTCTCGCCATGTTTTCTGTCTGGATTGTTGGACATAGCTACATCTATTGGGCTCAAAGGTACGCTGAAAACAGGAATTTACCTAACCTCAATTTACAAGATGTGGAAATTAAGTGGTTTGGCCACAGAGGATTAAAATGTCACCAATTGATACCATTGGTGAAAACCTTTATGCATTTGCCAAAACCTGACCTGTTAATTGTGCACTGTGGAGGTAATGATTTGGGCACTTTGACTGGGGTAGGTCTGGAAATGCTTTTAAAGGACACCTTTGAGCAATTGATGGCACTTTTTCCTCAGACTGCCTTGGTATATTCAAATATATGCCAAAGACAGAAATGGAGGTGGTCGAACCAATTTTGTCCACAAATTGAGAAATCGAGGAAGCATGTAAACAAATCTGTTTCAGCTTACATGAGAGACCATGGAATGGGCTCCCTGTACAACAATAACTTGCGTTACTACATGCAAGATATCTACAGAGCAGATGGAGTTCACTTCTCAGATGAGGGCAACAGAGTTTTCACTCTGAATTTAAGACTGTGCATTGGTACCTACTTATATACATAGAATTTTCAAAAAACCCATAGAGAAAAAATCCTAACTATATATACCTACTGGCGACCGCCAGTAGGTAATATATATATATATTACCTACTGGCGGTCGCCAGTAGGTATATATAGTTAGGATTTTTTCTCTATGGGTTTTTTGTATATATATATATTACCTACTGGCGGTCGCCAGTAGGTATATATAGTTAGGATTTTTTCTCTATGGGTTTTTTGAAAATTCTATGTCTAATAACTTTGGCGTTTGTGGACGGAATTGGCTGAAATTTTCAGGAAAATGGCACATTTTGTTTCTGAGCAGCCCCTAATAATTTTGGGGGGGTTCGTCAAGGGGGGGCCGAGAAAAAAGGGGGGTCCCAAAACGCGTTTTTCCCATGTTAATTTCCATAGGGCGGTTGGCCTCACTTTTAGCCCGAACGGCTGAATGGATTTGCACGAAACTTGGCAAAATTGTAGGGACTGGTAGCCCGATGTGCCTTTTGTAGGTCTCAATATATGTGCTCCAGTGGATTTTGAGAAATTAACGTTTAAAAAAAGATATATATCTGTAACAGCGGACTGGGCAGCGGCCCAGGACGCGTACTTTTCGCGCAACGGAGCTTTGTGAAGCGAAGCTGATTGGTTCTCCGGCGTCTGTCAACATTCCAAACAGTCCGTAGCGGCCGCCATCTTGTCTCTCGGTAGGATCGAGAGACAAGAGGAGGTCAAAACAAAGGGGGAAATAACTATAAGGGGGCATAGTAGATCCTCGCTGACCCCCTAGGTTTGATGTGGAGGTTTTAAAAGGGCCCCGCGGGGCAAAAAAAAATAATAATAATAATAATCGAACGGCTGAATGGATTTGCACGAAACTTGGCAAAATATTAGGGACTGGTAGCCCGATGTGCCTTTGCTAGGTCTCAATATATGTGCTCCAGTGGATTTTAAGAAATTAACGTTCAAAAAAAGATATATATCTGTAACAGCGCTCCGCTTCGCGTAACGGAGGTTTGCGAAGCTGATTGGTCATTCTGTCACTGGGCTATAGTTGGGCTACATCTGGCTGATATTTGGGCTACATTTGTTTTTTTGTGTGTCTGGCGGCCATCTTTGGGCTTCATTGGGCTACATTGGGCTACATTTGGGCTCCAACATATATATAGGCCAATGTAGCCCAATATATATTTTTCAAAGTTAATTTTCGTAAAAACCACTGGAGCATATATCTTGAGACATAGCAAAGGCACATCGGGCTACCAGTCCCTACAATTTTGCCAAGTTTCGTGGAAATCCATTCAGCCGTTCGAGCTAAAAGTGAGTCCAACCGCCCTATGGAAATGAAGGAAATGAATGGGTAATTTGTAATTAGCAAATAGCTCATCGCAAACTAGGAATGGTAAAGAATCGCTATTTATTCCTTAAAGTTCGCTATTTAGGAAATGCAAAAAACTTTGATGATACATATGGCGGTTCATCTCTAACAAGATAAGAAGCATAGGGATACATTTATGATGACTGGCGCATCACCAGGGATGTGTTAGTCATTCTGTGCCGCTGTTCCGTCACCTATGGTGTGCTGCATTTACAATGCGGCGCATCATGGGGCAAAAACAGCACAGATGCGTGATGTATCTGTGCCGTAAAGGTGGCGCATTGCTGGAGTTGTATCGCAAGTGTGATGAAGCTCCAGTAAGGGTCGGGGGTGCCCCTGTCGCAGGGTTTCTGTTCTCACACAGAACTGTGGACAGAGGATTGGAACCTCGGCGAATTAGGGTGTCCCAAAACTCACGTTAGTAATCAAAAACTCCTTAGCAAGCTAGGTACAGTGTCACATTGGATATAACAAACTCTCAATGTTTAGACAATCCAGAATATGAACTTATAGTACCTCAGGATACGTGGAACTCATGAACAGTCGGTCGTTATATATTTCTTAGAAACCAGAACATGGAGTTAAGAAGAACACATGTGTATTTGAAATGTTTATTTACTAATGCCGTCTTCACAGGCGTAGTATCTTAGATAATACAAGTACACATATTATCAGTAGCAAAATTACCAGCATAGTTACTAGTACATAAAAAGCGAATGGTGATAGTATGTTAACATGCTGTAAATGAATAAGAGTTAGCAACACTTATAAGCAGCCGCGGGCCGTGGAGGGAGTTACGGTGGGGCAGGGAGGCGGGGAGGGGGAGGGGCAAGGTAGAGAGGGCTCCACCCTGCTTCTCCCCCTCCCCGCCTCCCTGCCTCACCGTAACTCCCTCCACGGCCCGCGGCTGCTTATATCTCACCCTCCCTAATACACATATTATATTATTTGCTAAGAAGGTCTCTTTGTGTTGGTTTAGGGCGTGCCCATACTTTAGTGTCTTAGATTTGAAGGAATCACATCAGCATACACCAGCTCTCTCTTCATGTGAGCCGCATCAACTGTTGTGTATGTGTGTTCGGCAAAGCAATATAAAACCCGCCTCATGCCCAGAATTGGCAGAAGTTGCACTTATGTTATGAGTATGAAGTCGTGGAGATCAGACCTCATAACAATTCTGTATCGTGTTGTTCTTGAAACTTTAGCACTCGCTGTACAGATATAGTTTAACAAGCAAAGCAGATAGTAGAGCAATAACATATTATTCTCATGTAAACCACGATGAACTACTAGGTGGAAAGCTAAAGCAACAACTAAGTGTCGTGTGCAGAAGTTGCAAAAAAGGAAAAATGGCGTTTAAACCGGTAATGAGCCCATGCTAACTTAACACGGTGTAAAGATATCCAGGACCTAGATGACACCTCCCCATGATCCGGAAACGAACTGAATAAGATAATAGAAGTGCCATCTCATGAGAGCAGATTGCAAGTTTATATGTGGACGGTCCGCAAGGTAAAGCATTAAAAACTAGGAAAATTTAATGCTAAAGAAAAATAAAACAGCCAAGTACTTTATCGAGTCTTAAGCCAATAGGCAAGGTAAATAATAAAAACTTGACAAATAAGTCAATGAATTGTCAATGAAATGCTAGTACTCAGCATATCAAACATGAAAAAGGTCTATGACATAACTGTGTATGCAAAATAAGCTGCAACAGCCTCCAATAGGAAGTCACCGTCTTCATCCGAAAACAGTTCAGCCATCCAATTTAAAAGCGGAAAAGAACATACGTGCTCTCCCAGCACCGGATCCTCTATCACCATCAGAGGACAGCTCGGTGGGTTTTCAAGAAAGCTCTGTTCCAAGAAAGACTGTGCTGCCGCCAGTAAATTCCAGGGACCAAGTAGTCCATGCATCAATGCCACAGCCATAATCCTTTCGCCAGGACAAACCAACTCGTGAGTAATGATAGGAGTCATCAGCTGATTAAAGTCGACGTCAGGAGAAACCGGTCCGCAGAGACACAAATCAATGGCCCAATCGAAATCACAGGTCAGGCAGTGAAATACAGGCTGGACACAGGTGAAGTAGGAGAATCGAAAAGATAATCCATATGCCGTGCTTAATATCGCCAACGGCATTGTGCCATAATATTCTAGCATGCGATTGCGGAACAGTGTCAGCAGCTGCAGGGTGGGAGGTTGCATAGGAGGGACATCCATATTTAAAAATGTAAAAAAGCACAAGAGCGTCCGCTGGTAATGCAAGTAAAAATGCCAATCCACGAACCAGAGTGGAGAAAATAGAATGAAAGGAAGCAGGGATGAGTCCAAAGATTTTCTCAAATGAAGTCACGAGACCACTGGTAACAACTTTAAAAAAGTGCGCCAGGGACTTTGCGGAGGATGCGTTAAAGATAGTCGGAACCATCTTGCTGAATTTGAAAGGCAAATCTGAATTGAAAAGTGTGTGCACCTCTGTACGGGTGTTCTCTATGTGAAGCACGCAAGTTTCACGGGCCGAACTCAAGGCCACCTCTCTCTGAGACAAAAGAGCTCTTATTCTTGCCATGCCGTTGAAATCTGTCCCAAGGTTGGTATTTGTGGCCAGATTGAAAACTCCCTATGTTCATGTGTGGGAGGAAATAGAACATTTCTGCAGCAAATAACCCGTTCACTTACTGTTACGATAAAAGGAATACTTTTAATTAACTCAGAACAATCTTCATTATTGAGCATCAAATAACTACCATTTTCCAACAACTTGAACGTGGGGATGATAGCAGGAACTGGCGTGCCTTGCAACACGCAAGCCATATTTGGTCGGTGTTTGTTGCATGAACCGTGTAACTGTATGTGCCTACACATTAGTGAATGATCTGGCGTCTCAGTGCATTCCTCTCCATTCAGATAAAGGTCTTGATCATCTTTGAAAATCTGTATGTGTATGGAAGCGACCAGACCTCATGAAGAAAACCACTACCTAAAGGTTAATAACGACCTATTGGTATATATTTCATACAATTTGAAAACTTATATAAAGCAAAAGGCAGCGTTATTAAACCGTGGATAAGGCACGTTGCCAAAAAACCCGCAATCCTCTGCTGATGATGTCACTGAGCATGTCATGAATGATGTAATATGTGACATCATCAGCAGTGGATTACGGGTAATAGTATCTCTAGTTTACTCCCCTATAGCTGTCTTTCTTTTAACATAAGTGTCTGTTTCCTTCCCTTATACTTACTGTTTTTGGTTAGCTTCCGGTTCGCGTACCGGGGAGCGAACTGGGAAGCGAACTAAGAGAAATAGAGGTTGGCACAGTTCCAAATATTGTACCAATTTTTTAATAACGGGGAGGTAGTTCTGAAAAGAACTTTTTTTTTTTTTTTTCAGAACATTTTTTTACTTTTTTTGAATTTTTCTGAACAGTTTTATATTTTTTTGGGTTTTTCTTGGAGGGGGCAATGAAAACGATTCATTGTAAAGGGCTCAACAGGAGCAACAAAACAAAAAAAAGAAGTATTTATTATTTTGGGCGTTTCGTACAAACTTGCATATGATAGTCAATAGCTCTGCTTTTTTCTCCGTAGGAAATGAATCCATCGCAAAATACGCAGATGTGTTTAGTAGCATCACTCTGATCAACAGAGCTATTGACAATCATGCTCATGTTTGTCCGAAACTCCCCAAACAATAAATTCTTTTTTTTTGTTTTCTTGCTCCTGTTGAGCCCTTTACAATGAATCGTTTTCGTTGCCCCCTCCGAAAAAAAAACAAAAAAAATATAAAACTGTTCAGAAAAATTCAAAAAAAGTAAAAAAATGTTCAGAAAAATAATAAAAAAAATATAAAACAACAAAAACAATTTAAAAAAAAGTTCTTTTCAGAACTACCTCCCCGTTATTAAAAAATTGGTACAATATTTGCAACTGTGCCAACCTCTATTTCTCTTAGTTCGCTTCCCAGTTCGCTCCCCGGTACGCGAACCGGAAGCGAACCCAAAAAATTTTTTTAAAAAAAAGAACAGTAAGTATAAGGGAAGGAAACAGACACTTATGTTAAAAGAAAGACAGCTATAAGGGAGTAAACTAGAGATACTATTACCCGTAATCCACTGCTGATGATGTCACATATTACATCATTCATGACATGCTCAGTGACATCATCAGCAGAGGATTGCGGGTAACAGTATCCCTAGTTTATTCCCTATAGCTGTGTTTCTTTTAACATAACTGTCTGTTTCCTTCCCTTATACTTACTGTTCTTTTAAAAAAATTTTTTTTAGATCAGTCAGAAACAGTGAAAGTAATGAAATATAAAAGACTACGTAGAATATGAGCACTGTATGCAACAACTTTGACACTTACAGAAGCCTCACCTTCTCCATGCCTCCTACACAGTTCTACATGTACATCATAAATGCAAACAGAACAGAATTAATTATACATGTTAAATGGTTTATTTTTGCTGTTCTCAGAATGTATCAAATTTCACTAAAACAGTGACTTGAAGGTATTCATCATATAACAGCGGGGAAAAAAAACCACAATCAAAATGATTGTGTTTAAAAAACCCATACAACATTAGAAATCAGAATTCAGAACTCCTTAAAGTTAACTTACTTTCCATGACGGCCAAGGATGTCCTATGAACAGCTTACACTCTGTTGTGCTGTTATTACTTTCAACCCGCCACTTTCTGAAAGAAAACCTCCATCGTTTTCAAAAACATGTTACATACAATAAATGACTTCTTGCTCTCTACCACAAGATTCCACAAGGCCAAATCTGGTCAGAGCCATGTATAACTCTTGGATTTCTTGTTAGCCAATCCCGTCTTTTCGCATTTCCACAACTTTCAGAATTAAAATGTTGAAGATCATTTACACAATCCTGGACTAGTAATATCTTCCCCTTCTTCCTCAATCATGTTCTACATTTCCTATCACACTGATACTGCTTACTATGAAGCAGACTTACACTACCTTTATGACTAGTACAATTATTTAATTCTCTACATCACTTTTAATCACAAAGCAATGTAAAACAGTAGACAGCATTGCAGACTTACATTCCCTCTACTCCATGTTTTGATTCGCTGCTTCAATTAGCTTATAAAAAGAAATAGTTTTTCTGAACTCATTCAAAGTGCACATATTTCTCAATAACGTCCAGTGTTATGGTAAAAAGTTATGTCTCTGTACTACACTTATCTTCAAGGCCAAATAGTGTAGGAGCCATGAGAACTTCTTGAAATTCCTCAGAGCACATCCCGAGATTCTTTCCCTAAAATTTTGGTTTTAAAAACACCAGGTAAGAGTTTTTAAGGTCATATGGCAATTTTTTTTTGAAAATTAAAACAGAATCATTGCAGAATGACCAGCCATTTCTACACTTTAAATAAGCTGTATAATGTCCTGATGTTATTGAAGAACCATCATGATATATAATTGCTACAGTTACAAAAGTCCTTCCTGATATTGACAACTGTGAAGCCACAAAATTTTTAATTAAAGTTGTCAATTTTGTTCCATCAGGCCTACATCGTTGGAACATTAAAATGACATACTGGCCATATGTTCGTATAAATAATGTGGACATCATTTCAGATTTACATTGCCTACACTCCATATTGTTATCAGCTGCTTTTACTAGCTTATTAAAAGAGACTGATTTACTGTCTGGCAAAGTTAAATATATAAATCTTTCTGAGTCTACACTAGTACTACTTGATACCCTACAGTTCTCGCAGTCATGCTGCCATTGATAAGAAAGCCCAAACAGATGATCTACATCTACACCTTCAGCATACAATACATCAAGCATATACATTAAAAACTCCTGACAATCTTGCTGACTATTTTGAGAGAATTGTGTTTGGCCTGAACATCTGTCTAACAGATTTCGAATTTCAGACACACTTTCTATGTTTGTTCTATCAGTGCTACATTTCTCTAACACAGAATTTAACAAACTGCAAAATCTTTGATCAGAATTGACCACAATCTCTTCTTTTACATTTTGTAGAGAAAACAAAACATTAATCACTACATTAGCATAGCAGTTGACACCAGAACTGTTTTCAAATTGAAAACCAACAACATCTTCAACAGAATCCTTTTTGTTTCTGCTTATAATTTCAGGTTCATCGACTTTTCGTCTTTTTGCTACAACCGCCCCAGTATTGGTCACATTTCTTCGTTTCCGGCCTACCACACGTTTCTCAAACAAAGGATACTGAGGCAAATGTGGCGCATACTCTCTTCTCAACCTATTGTATTCCTTAACACAATCTAGATCCGCACAAATGTTTGTGACATCACACTCAATCAAGTACAATCCCGATAAAGTCCTAACTCGTGACAATGCCACATATGCCATACCCTCCTTGAACACAGAACTGCCAATATTCACCAATGCACAGTCTACACTTAAACCTTGCGATTTATGGATTGTCACCGCATATGCCAAGCAAACAGGAAACTGCTTACGACGAACATATAAGTCTTTTACAAGCAAAAATCTAGCAGAACAACGAGCAATTAGCTGTACTTCCTCAATGCCATCAAATTTAATTTTTAAAAATTCAATTCCATCTCTATTTCTGTATTTCACAAAATCAACAACATTACCCATTGATCCATTTACCAGACCTCTTTCAACATGTAAATTCCTTCTTAAAATTATACGGCAGTTCAAGCACACATTCAGAGTCTTTTCAAAACCCGCAGTTTTAGATATACTCTTCTCTAATGAATCCAATTTTGTTTTCAGATTCTCAGACAAAATAATTGTTGATCCCATATGCTCTACTCTGTCAATAGCTTCCAATTTCACAATCTCTTGCTTTTCTAAATGCAACATTTTGTTGTTGAATTTGGCACATTCTGCAAGAGTTGGCATCAAACCTATTCCAGATTTTTTCTCAGTAACTTTCTGAAAAATATTCTCAGGCACAACATCTTCGTCTGGATATAAATTTGTCAGTAATCGTGCATGTAAAGCTTCTTTCCCATGCTCGGTCACTTTTCCAATTCTAACATCTTGTAGAATAGTCTTGTAAACTTCATCCTTTGCCTGACGCATATTTTCATGCAGTTCAGCATAATTGAAGTTTAACCATATATTGACGTTGCCAATACTCCCTAAGCACTTCCTGGTATCTTCATGCGTGAGCATTTTGAACACAGGTTGCCCTTTCACTGGTGTCAGCTGCAGAAGATCTCCGAAAACAATGATGTGTTTGCCACCAAATAACACATCATACTCTGTTTTGAGAACTTCTTGCATTCTCAAATGCACAAAGGCAAGCATGACATTGGAAACCATGCTTACTTCGTCAATGATAAGAAGTTTCATTTTCCTCAAGACTCTTGAAACTTCAAAACAAGCATCTCCAGATAGCTTGTGATATTCTAATTTGTTGTCATGCTCCACTGGCAGCATCAGTAAACGATGTAAAGTAATCCCTTTAATGTTATGTGCTGCCAGTCCAGTTGGAGCGGTGACAACACAAGACAGCGATGACTCTGTCCTTTCCTGCAAATAACATGAAATTGCTTTAATAAGGAAACTTTTTCCAGTTCCCGCTTCTCCACTCACGTACAGTCGGACAGGCTTCAACGACGTACATGAGCACTCTTTCTTGTCATGACTTAATCCATGATCAATTTGCATGGTAAGTTCGTCATATATTTTCCTCTGCTCAACGTTGAGTTGTCTTTCCAACTCTTCTAAGTTAACCGCATCCTCCTGAGCATGTGCCATGGCTCTTTCCACTTCATTCATAGCAGTGGCAGCTTCATTTTCGATAAGAGGTCCTCCTAGTGGATCCTGACTCAATGAAGCAGAACTCTGACTGTCCTGAGAACTGTCTCTGGCAATCTCGGCTGCAATCGTTGCTTCCTGCTCAATTTCCACATTCAACATTTCTACATATTTGGGAAAAGCAGGACATTCTATGGTCTCCTTGGCAGCATTGAATGAGTCTTCGTAACAAAGGAAATCTCCAAGCAGTTCCTCTTCTGCACGCCAAGGCTTAAAAACTTGCAAAAGTGCTAAATAGAAAAACTCCTTTTTTTCAGGAGATTCGCCACTCAATTTTCGATGGTTTATCAAGTGGCATTTTCTTTGCTTGACCAGACATCCCTCACTTCCTATTACAGCATACACTCCTTTCTCAGTATCTTCTTTGATGTTCCTCTTGAATATGTAATTTTGCAGAACCTCATACAGACAAACATTCTCGAGGTGACTGCTTCGATTTGGATAATATGTATCCAACATGTTGCTCTTCAAAATGTCGGTACTGTTTGGCTCCTTTTCCGCCAAATACTCAATTTCCCGCACAGGTTTCAGAACTCGATTACGCGTTGCAGCAAGACCAACACTCGCCCAAACGATACTCCTGGACTTGGCATAGAGACTTGCTGAAGACAACCGGTCAGAACATTCGTAAGCTCCGATTTCTCGATGCGACAACATCTTCAGACTGAAACTGTACAACTTCTTGCTGAGGCTCTTTTCATGGGAAATGTCCTCCCACATATCCTTCAATTCTGTCTTCTCTTTTTTGGTGATGTAAGATGTCACATACCGAGCCACAGCCATACAGTTATCAGCCACAAACTGTATATCCATGTTAGCATTCCACATGGACAAAATCACCGGGTTGTAGTCGTTAATGTACTTAGACTCTTCGTTCCTCTTCAAATTGTATGTGTTTTTAGGTGATTTCTTCATCACATTATGTCGCAGCGAAGACATCAAACTGTTCACTCTTCCTTTAGAAATCACCGGTCGTGGAAAGCCGAAACGACATTTGGTGTAGAACTTGTCTTTGTTCCGGAATTTACGACGACAGTACTTTCCACATCGATGGCTTTGGAAACGTAGAACTTTTTCTCGTAGGCTTTTTTTCTCCTTTGCGTTTGGAACAGCACACGTAGAATACTGTTCTATGAAACTCATCACTGAGTCTTCTGCATCCGTTCCAAATTTAGGTGCATCCTTGATCCACAGCAACATATGTATATGAGGAGCACCTCTTGCTTGGTACTCCTTCCTCCAGAAGAAATCCAACACCTCTCCAAGAGGTGGATTCTTCTTATTCATGATGAAAGACATCATACCTTCAAATCTATGATTGAAGTACCTACATACATTGACTGGATCCAAAGAGCACAGTTCTCCAGGTGTCTTGAATTCGATGTTTTCTACGTTAGCATTTGCCTCTCGTAGAAATTCAAGTAAGTCTTCCCAGCCATACTCAGCACAGCTCAAAGTGAGGAACCATGTGGGAGTTCCTAAGTTCCTTAGCATACATTTTAAATCACCATGACGACGGTACCAGTACTCATTAGTACCACGCTGACACGCCATGAGATTAATCAGGTGAGAATCCAAAATACTGTCTTGGACATTGACTTTATCCATAAAGTCACTTGCCGAGATGTTTTGCATGTGTATACCACTTTTCAAGATGTGGTTCACTGCATATGACAGTCCAGACAGATCGCTTTCAAACAGGAGATGAAACAAATAAGGAATGCATTGTCGAAACCTAGGATCTCCTGCATACAATCGCAAAGTCCGGTATTCAGAAGCAGGAATTTGATGAGGTCGCTCATCATATCTTCCTCCCTGACCTGTTGGAAAAAGCTGTGGGAAACACCGAGCTTCCAAACTTTCCTGCCAAACACTAATGGGACTCCCTTTCGCTTGTTTCATTTGAAACAACTCAATAGCATTCCCCATGACTTCCTTGGAATGCAAAGGATGAACACTATAATGTTCATATATTTCTTCACTAGTACAGGGTTCTACTTTCTCAATTTGACCAGCACACAAATCGTTATCCTCTTCCTCACTTACTTCCTCTTCTGCAACATATACATTTTTATAGTACTTATTATATTTTTTCAAATACAATGTTGCCCTTTTGACTTTCCTAACATCTACTAAATCTTGCCATATTTTCTTATTCTTTGTCGGAACCCCATTAACTAAGATAACAAGAGGTTCCTCTTCCACTTTTTCTACTCCAATTGTGTTAATGTTTTTCTTCAAATCTAGAGGCAAATAAACAACTCTTCCCTTTAATCCTCTCTGTAAATCTGATGGAGGCAATTTCCCTGTCTTTGGCTCCATTCTTACAATAGCCTGAAAGGGATGGATACTTTGAATCAAAATAGATTCATAAGTATTTAAATCCTTCAATTCAGAAGGAATCTCAACCAATTCCAGATTATTATGAACTGCTCTAGCAGGCATCTGGTTTTGATTTAATTTGTTACAACAATAAGTACACACACGTTGATCCAATCCCAAATCAAAACAATTTTCTACCATCAAGTATGTTGTAAAATCCTTCAATTCACTATTATTTTCCCTTTCACTTTTTCCATATAAATCCACTAACTTAGTCTGATTCTTATAATAAGTGCGTCGACAACACACACAAGTGAAATTTGGCCTCTCACTTGATTTCACCTCAAACGTCGCAATTTCACTCTGGAAATTATCTGTACTGGAAACCTGTACACTATCTTCCACATTACTCTCTTCTTCTTGGTCAATTTCAACATTCTCCTCTTTACTTCCAAAGTAACAAAACTCAATTTCTTCACATATATTCTTCACATCTATTTCAGAACCATGCAAAAGAGCAGCGCATAATTGTTTAAGCATAATTGCTGGACTCTTAGCATAATACAACATTCTAACTAATTTCCTCACTTTATTATGATGCACTGCTAGCATCCTGAAATGATGAAAAACACTCTGGCATACTCTCCTGGAAAGACAAGCCAGTGAATGACCATGCAAACCTATCACTTCTCTCACTCTGCAAGGATCTAATTCTTGCAACAACTTCATTTTCTGCTTCAAACTGTTCTTACTAAATGACCGTATAAAATCACAAAGCAAATTGATGGAATCCTGTCGTACACTGCAAATACTACTACACTTCCAGGTGTACACAGGACCCTTAGGACGTCTCCCTAAAACCTCATTACCTAACACCTCTTCTATCTCTGTTGTCACAAGTTTTTCTTTTTCAACTGGACAACCATCTTTCACTTCATAAGCTCGACCACTGGTGTCAACTGCATGCACCAAATCATTATCCTGGAAATAACTCTCCTCATTAAAAAATGCCTCAGAGCTTGAACTATGCATCCATTCTCCAGAAAAAACTTCACAAAAATTACTACGATTAACTATTCTCTTCCATCTACTATTTCTTTTGAAATCATAAATTACCTTGTTTAGCTTCCGAATTCTATTGATTGTCAAAATAAATAACTTACGTTTAATTTCAAATGCCTGATCAATAACTTTCTCAACAATTTTTTTTCTCTTATAAAAAACCACTTTCTGCTGACCTTTCTTAATATTTTTTAACAAATTCCCAATTATCCTGTTGCGGAACATTCGTTTACGAATATCCCTAAACTCTTGTTTCCTTCTACTTTCATGCATAGAGTTATCTCTTACTCTAGCAGTAACATTTCTCATTGGCCTTTCCTTACCATTTGAATTCTGTCTCCTTTTCTGGACTGAAACATTTTCTGTAGTAATATTTTTTTTACTACACATATTTCTTATGACTGTTTTTCGACTCTTACCCGGTGCTTTCTTGGTGACTTGACAAATCTTTTTGTTAGAGGACTGCTGCATTCTTCCATGGTCCTGCTGTCTTTGACGTTTTGCAGCCTTTCTTACTCTTTCTTTGCTAGGCATCCTAAAATCTTGAAATAATCTGCAGTTGAATCTGTGGTAAAATATAATAAAAAATGTTATTAACCACTATTACCCAACAGTAAATTAATAACAGTCATCAAAAACTTAACACACTACTTAAGTATATAATATACTGAAGCCTATCTCCAATTTTTCACTGAACAGGACTCATCTCTTCTTAACCTTGGATAAACCTCACCTACTCTGTGTCCCCTGCACATAATTAAATGTAAAGGGGCAGATTTATATTAACTAGCACATCCCCAGGGATGCACCAGTTAACGTGCACCGCTGCTCTGCCACCCACGGTGTGCCGCATTTACAATCAGATAGGACAAAGCTACATCAAAACCCTGCGCCTGCTTGAAGCAGGCATAGATCTTGACGCAGGTAGGCTGAAAGCTAAAGCAACAACTAAGTATCGTGTGCAGAAGTTACAAAAAAGGAAAAATGGCGTTTAAACCAGTAATGAGCCCATGCTAACGTAACACAGTGTAAAAATATCCAGGATCTACATCAGTTTGGGGTTCACGAACCTGGCAGGTACAAGGCACTGAGGCTTTCCACCGTGCATGTCTCATCCCAAATCATATGTTGTTTGTGAATGAAACAATTTCCCAGACCAAATGCTTTGGATTGGCTACTTCTAAAAAATTAAACACCCCTACTATCCCGGAGTTAGAGGAATATGATGGTTGGAGTAATTTTACTCGTTGTCCATTAAAGATTTACAGGCCCTACTCCGTAATTCTTCCTTTAACATTTCCAGTATAAATCCAAAAGGTTCACTGCTTTGGCAACGTGCCTTATCCACGGTTTAATAACGCTGCCTTTTGCTTTATATAAGTTTTCAAATTGTATGAAATATATACCAATAGGTCGTTATTAACCTTTAGGTAGTGGTTTTCTTCATGAGGTCTGGTCGCTTCCATACACATACAGATTTTCAAAGATGATCAAGACCTTTATCTGAATGGAGAGGAATGCACTGAGACGCCAGATCATTCACTAATGTGTAGGCACATACAGTTACACGGTTCATGCAACAAACACCGACCAAATATGGCTTGCGTGTTGCAAGGCACGCCAGTTCCTGCTATCATCCCCACGTTCAAGTTCTTGGAAAATGGTAGTTATTTGATGCTCAATAATGAAGATTGTTCTGGGTTAATTAAAAGTATTCATTTTATCGTAACAGTAAATGAACGGGTTATTTGCTGCAGAAATGTTCTATTTCCTCCCACACATGAACATAGGGAGTTTTCAATCTGGCCACAAATACCAACCTTGGGAGCACATTTCAACGGCATGGCAAGAATAAGAGCTCTTTTGTCTCAGAGAGAGGTGGCCTTGAGTTCGGCCCGTGAAACTTTCGTGCTTCACATAGCGAACACCCGTACAGAGGTGCAGACCCTTTTAAATACAGATTCGACTTTGCATTTCAGCAAGATTACCCATTCATTTCCATGCAGCAGGAGGCCCATAGGAATGAAGGTGCAATTTGCGATTAGCAATTACCTCATCGCAAATTACGAATTTTTCCGACGGTGCAGGGGTGTCTCAAGAACACCCTGCTGCACCCCTGAAAAAAAAATTTGGGGTCATATGGCGCACATAAATTTTGAAAACATTCCTTTACCTCAAAAACGATTTTCAACTCATAATTTGAAAACACTGCACATGGGGAAATGACTTAAAATGTCCTTAAGACACATAAAAGCATTTTTTGATTGCCTTTGCAGCATGTTTCAGTCACCTTTAACATGCCTATGTAACGGAAACATTCAAAATCTAAATTTGCCATGCACAGGTGGGAGCATATTTACAAGCAATTTGCTCCACAGACAAACTTCTTACATTGAAATGGGAAAAATAACATCAGAGACTCTCAATTACCTTATAAAGAAGCAGACACCATTATGTCCTTCTCATCAATATTAAAACCATTGCTTTTTCTCAAAAACGATTTACAAGTCATAATTTGAAAACACTCCACAGCTCCTATGCACATAAAAGCCCGGTCAGTACTAATACTTCACATCTTCTCCAATTACAATTTCTCAAAGAAACAAAATCTATTTGTGAAACACTTGAGACAAAGCAACATTTGAAAAACACAACTTTCTTCATAATTTTCTCCTTAAAGCACACTATTTTCTATCTAAATTAAAGAAATTTTTTCTCACCTTAGCAAATACTTTGAGTTTCAAAACAGTCTCAGAAACACACCAATTTGTCTTCAGCAGAGCAAAAGGTATGCACTCCAGAGTCTGCAGCTATCAAAAGCACAGAAATGCTGTAATTCCTCACACAGATCTCTCATGTCACCCAATCAAAACTCTTCCCTCACTTTTTTTCAAAGCAAAACCCTTCCCCCCTCTGCCCCCTCTCTGCTTTTTCTGCATAGCAACCACCTCTTGCAAGACCTCTCACACAACAATGTTGCAATTGAACTCTGAACTCTCAGTGCACCTGCATATCCAGAGCATTCTTTCATTTAATGATTTTTTCTTCGCCACTCAAAATACATCTTTCAACGAACTCATCCATGCACACTAACTTTCTGTTTTCAGCAATCAAAATCCACCAATCACTCTTACTGCTTCATTAACACAGAAACTCCTCAGTTTTTTTCATTTTACACTCTCATTTTTTCAACTGCCATTTCATTGCCACACTTCATCTGACTGCAGGAGAACCTTCTCTCGCCATGTTTTCTGTCTGGATTGTTGGACATAGCTACATCTATTGGGCTCAAAGGTACGCTGAAAACAGGAATTTACCTAACCTCAATTTACAAGATGTGGAAATTAAGTGGTTTGGCCACAGAGGATTAAAATGTCACCAATTGATACCATTGGTGAAAACCTTTATGCATTTGCCAAAACCTGACCTGTTAATTGTGCACTGTGGAGGTAATGATTTGGGCACTTTGACTGGGGTAGGTCTGGAAATGCTTTTAAAGGACACCTTTGAGCAATTGATGGCACTTTTTCCTCAGACTGCCTTGGTATATTCAAATATATGCCAAAGACAGAAATGGAGGTGGTCGAACCAATTTTGTCCACAAATTGAGAAATCGAGGAAGCATGTAAACAAATCTGTTTCAGCTTACATGAGAGACCATGGAATGGGCTCCCTGTACAACAATAACTTGCGTTACTACATGCAAGATATCTACAGAGCAGATGGAGTTCACTTCTCAGATGAGGGCAACAGAGTTTTCACTCTGAATTTAAGACTGTGCATTGGTACCTACTTATAAGTACCTAAATGTACCATAAACCCAAAAGCTCTTCTCAGAGCTACCCTACATCTGATCACTCACAATTATTATTTTACTCTAACTTTTTTCACTAATTTTCAAGAAAGTACGCTCCCCAGACCGCTTCCCGGTTCGCGAACCGGGCGCACTCCACGCAAAAAAACTAAAAAAACTGTATATTTTTTTTTTGCCCTGCAAAACCCTTTCAAAGCCTCCACATCAAACCTAGGGGGTCAGGGAGGATCTACTATGCCCCCTTATGGTCATTTGCCCCTTCGCTTTGGCCTCCTCTTGTCTCTCGATCCTACCGAGAGACAAGATGGCGGCCGCTACGGACTGTTTGGAATGTTTACAGACGCCGAAAAACCAATCAGCTTCGCAAACCTCCGTAACGCGAAAAGTACGAGAAGCGGAGCGCTGTTACAGATATATATCTTTTTTTGAACGTTAATTTCTCAAAATCCACTAGAGCACATATATTGAGACCTAGCAAAGGCACATCGGGCTACCAGTCCCTACAATTTTGCCAAGTTTCGTGCAAATCCATTCAGCCGTTCGATTATTATTATTATTATTTTTTTTGCCCCGCGGGGCCCTTTTAAAACCTCCACATCAAACGTAGGGGGTCACCGACGATCTACTATTCCCCCTTATGGTCATTTGCCCCTTCGCTTTGGCCTCCTCTTGTCTCTTGATCCTACCGAGAGACAAGATGGCGGCCGCTACGGACTGTTTGGAATGTTTACAGACGCCGGAGAGCCAATCAGCTTCGCTTCGCAAAGCTCCGTAACGCGAAAAGTACGCGAAGCGGTGCGCTGTTACAGATATATATCTTTTTTTGAACGTTAATTTCTCAAAATCCACTGGAGCACATATATTGAGATCTAGCAAAGGCACATCGGGCTACCAGTCCCTACAATTTTGCCAACTTTCGTGCAAATCCATTCAGCTGTTCGATTAATATTATTTTTATTTTTTTTTGCCCCGCGGGGCCCTTTTAAAACCTCCACATCAAACCTAGGGTGTGAGCGACAATGTACTATGCCCCCTTATGGTCATTTGCCCCTTCGCTTCGGCCTCCTCTTGTCTCTCGATCCTACCGAGAGACAAGATGGCGGCCGCTACGGACTGTTTGGAATGTTGACAGACGCCGGAGAACCAATCAGCTTCGCTTCACAAAGCTCCGTTGCGCGACAAGTACGCGTCCTGGGCCGCTGCCCGGTCCGCTGTTACAGATATATATCTTTTTTTAAACGTTAATTTCTCAAAATCCACTGGAGCACATATATTGAGACCTACAAAAGGCACATCGGGCTACCAGTCCCTACAATTTTGCCAAGTTTCGTGCAAATCCATTCAGCCGTTCGGGCTAAAAGTGAGGCCAACCGCCCTATGGAAATTAACATGGGAAAAACGCGTTTTGGGACCCCCCTTTTTTCTCGGCCCCCCCTTGACGAACCCCCCCAAAATTTTCAGGGGCTGCTCAGAAACAAAATGTGCCATTGTCCTGAAAATTTCAGCCAATTCCGTCCACAAACGCCAAAGTTATTAGACATAGAATTTTCAAAAAATCCATAGAGAAAAAATCCTAACTATATATACCTACTGGCGACCGCCAGTAGGTAATATATATATATATATATATATATTCACCAAACGCCCAAAGCATTAGAAGCGCACACAACAGCAGATGTAACCAACAGGTTTATTTTTTTTTTTATAAAAACTTTATTTTCAAGAAGGCAAAGAAGTTATTCACATTATCATTATTGATCAGTAGTTTCACATTATTTCAAACATTTAGCAGAGAGACTGATAATTCCCATTACATTCTGACGTCTGAGTCTATTCTCATATTATGGATATGAAAGAAAGAAACGCAACCGTGTCGTACAGAATCTCACTTATCAACATACCATACCCTGTTTCAGTTCGTAATTTGCCCATTTATGATATAGTAATTGGTTCTCAGCGAGTTCAACTAATAAAAAGAAAATCACTTCTACAAAAACCCAACTAATGTCATCACTACAATAGAATGTTGTACCCTTTCATATACAGTTATCATCTACTGCACATAATCTGGACATTGTTCAAAGGTAATGTCGTGTTCCCGCTCCATCCCACCACAAATCAGAGTTTCACACACTAGTCCGCCTCCCCTAATCTTCCTCCTCCTCTGATTCTAAGTCTTCGTCCTCCGGTAAGGGTGCACATGGTTCTCCCCTGTATTTATTCCACGGCAACCACACCTTATTCCATTTACGGGGACAGGCCCGCAATACGTACACCGCCCTCTCTTTCACCATGAGGAGGTCCATATTTCTAATCCAGCCAGTCACCGTAGGCAATTCTGGAGCACCCCATTTTTGTGCAATGTCTCTTTTGGCCACTGTCACAGCCAACGTGACCCACAATTGTCCATATCTGTTCAGGTCAGTAGGGTCCCAAATGTTCAACAGGCACTTACGGGGTTCAGGCAGGAGTGACACCTCAAGGGCTTGGGAGACTGTGCGCATAATTTGTCTCCAGACTTCTTGGATCAATGGGCAATCCCATAGTGTGTGGAGTAGAGTTCCTTCCTCCCCGCAGCCTCTCAGACAGAAGGGGTGTGGTGCCCGCTGTATCTTGTGTAGAAGTGTTCTGGTGTAGTAGGTGCGGTGTAGGATCTTGAGCTGGACCAACCTGAACCTAGCCGAGATGCCCACTTCTCTTGGCGACGCAAGCGCCTCATTCCATTCTGTGTCATCCATGTCTCCTAGTTCCCCAACCCATCTCTCTCTAAGTTTCTGCGTGGGGTCTGTCAGGTTGTTAACCAGTTTTTTGTATGTAAGAGAGGTTGCCTTCTGCTCCATAAATTCCGTCAGTAACCTGTCCTCTAGTGGTGACGAGTCCGGGAGTATGGTGTCAGGTGGAATTGCGTGTAGTAGGGCGTGTCGGATTTGCACATACCTGAATGTTTCATTGGGGCCCATACCATACTGCTGCTGTAGCTGTGAGAATGCAACCACAGAGCCCTTATCCCAAAGGTCTCCTACCACCGAAATCCCAATTTGATCCCAGTGTGCGAAGCCCCTACTGGACCTTAAGTTTCCTAACGATTTCGCGTCCCATAACGGCGTCATTCTAGTGATTTTCCCCTTCCACCCCAGTCGAGATTGTGCTGTATGCCATAAGGTTGCCGTATGTAACGTCGGTCCAAGCAATTTCCGAACTTGTGAGTGATTGTACAATACTGAGAGCATGCCGTCTGTCCCCAGCTGCGACCAGTCCGCCTTATATGCGGGGTCATCCCGCGGGACGTGGATCCAGTGATTAATTATCTTAAGTTGGGATGCCCAATAATATAATTGAAGATTGGGTAGTGCAATCCCTCCGTCATACCAGCTTTTAACTAATTTGTCATGTGCTATACGGGCTGGGCCATTGCCCCACAACAGAGCAGATACCAGTGCAGCGACTTGTTGGAAGTAGCGTGGAGCCACCACATGAGGGGTATTTTCTAACACATAGAGAAATCTAGGGAGAGCCATCATTTTATATAACGCTGCTAGCCCAAGGAGGGTTAGCGGCAGGGTAGCCCAGTACTAAGCATGGGCGTAAAATCCGCTCCGCTCGCGGATTTTTCGGATTTTCGGCAAATCCGCAATCCGCGAACGCTCGCGAATTTGTCGAAAATCCGTGAATCCGCTCGCGGCGGATTTTTTGCTTGGTTGCGGCGCGCGGCGTGGTGCACGGCGTTCACTTTCCGTCATTTTAGCGTTTGCCGAGTTGTTTTTCTTTGCGAGTGACGCGCCATTTTAGATCTTGCTGCGTGTTCCCGCGGGAGTTTGTCGCCCGCGAATACGTACTCGCGGCTTGCCACCTTGCACAGCACACCTCGCGAGAGTTCGCAATTGCGAACATGTAGTTGCGGCGGAAAGGAACAATCTCGCACTTGCGAAATAGAGATTTTGCAATTTCGCACAAGAAAATCACCAGCAAACAGGATAAACCTTCAGAAAATTATGATTTTTATCAGAATCACTCCTCAGGTTGACATTTGCATGGCCTTTTTTTTTGCAAGGAGTCCATTTTGGGGGGGGGGGGAGGAAGGAAGTGCCCCACAGTCTCCAACTTCCTGTTCCTGTCCAGCAGGCTCCTCCCAGTGCTTTGTCCATCTCCTGGTCACTTTCATTTGGATCTGGAGCTGGAAGGATTACTTTTTGTGGGTGCTGCTGGATATTTGGATTTGAGGCCTTTTTGACTGTCTTTGGATCACTTTTGGATTAGAAATCAACTTTCACAAGTAAGTTTGTTTGGGGCATTACAGTTGCTGCAAGTACAATTTTGGAACTTTTTCAGAAAATTAAATAAATTATATTGTGGGTAGCCACAGTATCCAGTAGGACCAGGGTTGGTTATGGGTGCATGATACAACTGTTTTGTTGAATTTAAACACCATTGAGGCCATGGATGGGCTGGGATTGTGCAGATTTTATTGTTTTTTGTCGTTTTTTTGGGCCTGCTGGTGTGGCCCTTTGCCCAGGGGTGGTGAGTGTTGCATGGGCCTAGTCTTTCTGTGGGGTGTCTTCTTGAATTTAAACATAATTGAGGCCATGGATGGGCTGGGATTGTGCTTATTTTATTGTTTTTTGTCGTTTTTGGGGGGCTGCTGGTGTGGCCTTTTGCTTGCCCAGGGGTGGTGGTGGTGCATGGACTGAGTGTGCCTGTGGTGTTGTCTCACTCTCTTTGATGTAAACATCATGGATGGCATTGGATTGTGGTGATTTCTGGCTGTTTTTCTGTTTTTTGGGGGTGTACTGTTGATGTGGTCTGGCCATGTGGGTGGTGGTGGTGGCCATCTTGAGTGCTGGCTGGTACAGGCAACATGTGCTTGGGGTGTAAGGGGGCCATTTTGAGGAGAGGCAGTGTCTGAGGCCTGCACTTATTTTGCCTACTTTTCATCCCTTATGCCCAGGGGTAGTGAGTGTTGCATGGGCCTAGTGTTTCTGTGGGGTGTCTTCTTGAATTTAAACATAATTGAGGCCATGGATGGGCTGGGATTGTGCTTATTTTATTGTTTTTTGTCGTTTTTGGGGGGCTGCTGGTGTGGCCTTTTGCTTGCCCAGGGGTGGTGGTGGTGCATGGACTGAGTGTGCCTGTGGTGTTGTCTCACTCTCTTTGATGTAAACATCATGGATGGCATTGGATTGTGGTGATTTCTGGCTGTTTTTCTGTTTTTTGGGGGTGTACTGTTGATGTGGTCTGGCCATGTGGGTGGTGGTGGTGGCCATCTTGAGTGCTGGCTGGTACAGGCAACATGTGCTTGGGGTGTAAGGGGGCCATTTTGAGGAGAGG
Organism: Lissotriton helveticus; assembly: GCF_964261635.1. Taxonomy (NCBI): domain Eukaryota; kingdom Metazoa; phylum Chordata; class Amphibia; order Caudata; family Salamandridae; genus Lissotriton; species Lissotriton helveticus. The sequence goes on along the minus strand of NW_027611905.1, from coordinate 275,302 downwards.
CAGTGTCTGAGGCCTGCACTTATTTTGCCTACTTTTCATCCCTTATGCCCAGGGGTAGTGAGTGTTGCATGGGCCTAGTGTTTCTGAGGGGTGTCTTCTTGAATTTAAACACCATTGAGGCCATGGATGGGCTGGGATTGTGCAGATTTTATTGTTTTTTGTCGTTTTTTTGGGCCTGCTGGTGTGGCCCTTTGCCCAGGGGTGGTGAGTGTTGCATGGGCCTAGTCTTTCTGTGGGGTGTCTTCTTGAATTTAAACACCATTGAGGCCATGGATGGGCTGGGATTGTGCAGATTTTATTGTTTTTTGTCGTTTTTTTGGGCCTGCTGGTGTGGCCCTTTGCCCAGGGGTGGTGAGTGTTGCATGGGCCTAGTCTTTCTGTGGGGTGTCTTCTTGAATTTAAACACCATTGAGGCCATGGATGGGCTGGGATTGTGCAGATTTTATTGTTTTTTGTCGTTTTTTTGGGCCTGCTGGTGTGGCCCTTTGCCCAGGGGTGGTGAGTGTTGCATGGACTGAGTGTGCCTGTGGTGTTGTCTCACTCTTTTTGATGTAAACATCATGGATGGCATTGGATTGTGGTGATTTCTGGCTGTTTTTCTGTTTTTTGGGGGTGTTCTGTTGATGTGGACGGGCCATGTGGGTGGTGGTGGTGGCCATCTTGAGTGCTGGCTGGTACAGGCAGCAACATGTGCTTGGGGTGTAAGGGGGCCATTTTGAGGAGAGGCAGTGTCTGAGGCCTGCACTTATTTTGCCTACTTTTCATCCCTTATGCCCAGGGGTAGTGAGTGTTGCATGGGCCTAGTGTTTCTGAGGGGTGTCTTCTTGAATTTAAACACCATTGAGGTCATGGATGGACTGGGAATGTGCAGATTTTATTGGTTTTTGTCGTTTTTTTGGGCCTGCTGGTGTGGCCCTTTGCCCAGGGGTGGTGAGTGTTGCATGGGCCTAGTCTTTCTGTGGGGTGTCTTCTTGAATTTAAACACCATTGAGGCCATGGATGGGCTGGGATTGTGCAGATTTTATTGTTTTTTGTCGTTTTTTTGGGCCTGCTGGTGTGGCCCTTTGCCCAGGGGTGGTGAGTGTTGCATGGGCCTAGTCTTTCTGTGGGGTGTCTTCTTGAATTTAAACACCATTGAGGCCATGGATGGGCTGGGATTGTGCAGATTTTATTGTTTTTTGTCGTTTTTTGGGGCCTGCTGGTGTGGCCCTTTGCCCAGGGGTGGTGAGTGTTGCATGGACTGAGTGTGCCTGTGGTGTTGTCTCACTCTTTTTGATGTAAACATCATGGATGGCATTGGATTGTGGTGATTTCTGGCTGTTTTTCTGTTTTTTGGGGGTGTACTGTTGATGTGGACGGGCCATGTGGGTGGTGGTGGTGGCCATCTTGAGTGCTGGCTGGTACAGGCAGCAACATGTGCTTGGGGTGTAAGGGGGCCATTTTGAGGAGAGGCAGTGTCTGAGGCCTGCACTTATTTTGCCTACTTTTCATCCCTTATGCCCAGGGGTAGTGAGTGTTGCATGGGCCTAGTGTTTCTGAGGGGTGTCTTCTTGAATTTAAACACCATTGAGGTCATGGATGGACTGGGAATGTGCAGATTTTATTGGTTTTTGTCGTTTTTTTGGGCCTGCTGGTGTGGCCCTTTGCCCAGGGGTGGTGAGTGTTGCATGGGCCTAGTCTTTCTGTGGGGTGTCTTCTTGAATTTAAACACCATTGAGGCCATGGATGGGCTGGGATTGTGCAGATTTTATTGTTTTTTGTCGTTTTTTTGGGCCTGCTGGTGTGGCCCTTTGCCCAGGGGTGGTGAGTGTTGCATGGGCCTAGTCTTTCTGTGGGGTGTCTTCTTGAATTTAAACACCATTGAGGCCATGGATGGGCTGGGATTGTGCAGATTTTATTGTTTTTTGTCGTTTTTTTGGGCCTGCTGGTGTGGCCCTTTGCCCAGGGGTGGTGAGTGTTGCATGGGCCTAGTCTTTCTGTGGGGTGTCTTCTTGAATTTAAACATAATTGAGGCCATGGATGGGCTGGGATTGTGCTTATTTTATTTATTTTTTGTCGTTTTTGGGGGGCTGCTGGTGTGGCCTTTTGCTTGCCCAGGGGTGGTGGTGGTGCATGGACTGAGTGTGCCTGTGGTGTTGTCTCACTCTCTTTGATGTAAACATCATGGATGGCATTGGATTGTGGTGATTTCTGGCTGTTTTTCTGTTTTTTGGGGGTGTACTGTTGATGTGGACTGGCCATGTGGGTGGTGGTGGTGGCCATCTTGAGTGCTGGCTGGTACAGGCAGCAACATGTGCTTGGGGTGTAAGGGGGCCATTTTGAGGAGAGGCAGTGTCTGAGGCCTGCACTTATTTTGCCTACTTTTCATCCCTTATGCCCAGGGGTAGTGAGTGTTGCATACTTGCATGTCCCTAGTCTTTCTGTGGGGTGTCTTCAATGTAAACATCATGGATGGCATGGGATTGTGCTCATTTTTCTGTGTTTTGTCGATTTTTTGGGGTGTATAACTGAACTGATGTTCCTCTGTCTTCCATTGCTTTTAGGTGCACAAGAAGACTCAATAGAACCACCAGTGCCAGGAAGAAGTCCTGCAGCGGTGTGTGCAGCATAACGTCACGCGACGTCACGTCTGGACACAGAACCCTCTGCAACTCGTGCAACTGCTGCCTGCTGACCTGCTCTGAAGAAGATGGCCCCAAAAAAAGTAACCCGTAGCTCCTCTAGCAAGAAAGGTGCCAGTAAGGAGCAGAAGAAGCAAGTTACCAAGGACACTGGTGTGCCGCCCGCCCCTTTTTTTGTGAGTAAAAAAAAAAGTATGCCTGCAGCAGCTGCAGCGGGATCTGCTGGGGACCAAGCTGGCAGCAGCACCCCCGCTCCATTGGGCTCAGTGCCACCACCACCACCACGCCAACTTAAGTCCAAGCCCTTGAGTGCTGCAGAGGCAGCCAGTATACTTCTTCAATCACCATCGACCAGTGATGTTGGCTCATCGCAAGAAAGCAGCAGCAATGTCCCTCAATCAACACAGGTTGTTGTAGCTCATCTGACGAGTGTTGAACAACCACAGCGGCAACAACAATCACATGTGCAAGTACAAGCCCAAGTACATGTGGAAGGAGAGGCAGCGCAAGGAGATGCGCATGCAGAGGTGCATGGAGGGTCACAACAAGTGCCCACAATAGTTGTTCCTCCCGAAGTAGGGGCACATCAGGAAATCGACAATCAAGGCGAGGTATCATTTGAGGAAGCCACTCCTCCTGATGATCCTTCATTGTCTTCCACAACCCTAGCAAGGAAGAGATCAAGGGTGGTGTCTACATCCTCTTCAAGCACACCTCCTTCTGATGATACGGATCAAACTTGGGAACCAGCACCACAGCCGTCTGAGAGTGAGGCACACCATGATCCAACAAAGGTACTTAAGCGTAAAAGGAAGCTCGTCCAAAGTCTCAGACTTATGGAGTGTGATGAGGCTCAACAAGAAGTGGCGGATACTGCTGCTGATGAAGACTCTGCCAACGACGACCCAGTCATCATAAAGGTCACTGCAGCCCCAGCGGGCATGCAGCAAACAGACATTTTGACCCTAGCCCGAAGAGCTGCTGCGCGTGATGATGATGATGATGATGTTGTCGATGAGGAGGCAGTGGAAACACCACAATCATTGGAGTTAAGTAGTACACCAACTCGTCCCGCTTCCATATTTCTTTCTGGCAAGAAGAGACCTGCGTCAACCTCGACCTTAATTAGTGGCGGTGAAAGTGGAAAACGTACAAAAGTTGGCCAATCCAGATCCTCCACTTCATCTGGCATTAGCTTCATGACCACCACCACCAGTATCGCCGCCTCCTCCATGTCCCACAGACACTTCAAGTCCCCAGTTTGGGACTTCTTTACTGTTTGTCCAAAAAATCCAAAGTTTGCCATTTGTACCATTTGTAAGCAAGCAGTTAGTCGTGGTAAGCCAGGTACCAACTATGGTACCGGAGGCCAGAGAGGTCATCTTAGGAGACAGCACACTGTCAAATGGTTTGCGCACCTAGATGCGATCAAGAAAGGCCGAATTGAAGGAAACGTTGATGTTTCATCTGATGATGACGAGGAGGAAGAAGACGTGTCAAACACTTCCCTTACACCCAGTACCCCTGTCAGCAGCACACCCAATGTGAGGCACACTAAGAGTGTTGGAGCGACTGAGACACCAACGCACAAAAGTTCACCAGCGAGCAAAATTGGGTCAACGAAGTCATTATCAGCCCGTAAATGCTTGGTCCAGGCCAACATTAGAACAATGCTTACTTCAGACGTGCCATATGAACGCAACCACCCACTGACGCGTCTGTATAACACTAAGCTGGCTAAAATGCTAGCTGTGGACCTTCTACCTTTTTCTTTTGTAGAAGCGGTAGGTTTTCTTGAATTAGTTGCAACGCTCTGCCCTAAATGGAAGGTTCCGAGCCGGTTCTATTTTGCCAGAGTTGCGGTTCCAGCACTACATGAAGATGTGCTGCAGGCGATTGGGGCAGCTTTGCAGAAGAGTGCTGTTCACACAATACATCTGACAACAGACATGTGGACCAGTGGCCCAGGCGATGATTACATGTGCATCACTGCACACTGGGTCTCTTTTTCAGGTGTTATAGCAAAGCTAAACGCAGGTGTTGACCCGGACCAAGTTTTCAAAGCTGCTCGGAAACATGCAACACTAGCCATGTTTGCCTTGGAGAAAAGTCACACAGCAGAAAACCTTTTGGAAGAGTTTGACAAAAAGGTGTTGTCAATGCTATCCCCCCTAAAACGCAAGATTGGTTATGTTTCCACGGATAATGGCGCCAATGTAGTTAAGGCCATGTCACAGGGTCACCATGTTAGAGTGCCGTGTTTGGCGCACTGTATCAACCTGGTAGTTCAAAAATTCTTGAGTGATAAAGAGAGTCCAGCGTTCGAGGTAATGGCCACCTGCCGCAAAATGTGCAACCATTTCAGCCATTCTTTTAAGGCCCGGAAGCATCTGCGGAGACTGCTACTTCAACGTGGAATGCCAGTGAAAGCACTCATCCAGGAGGTGGCAACACGTTGGAACTCAACCTTCTACATGCTTGAGCGTCTGCATGAGCAGTATACGGTACTCGATCACTATTTCTTGACAGAGGCTACATCTCAGAAGGAGGACCTGCGGATGAGTAAGGCGCAATGGGCCATAGTTAAAAGCCTGACAGACATGCTTCGTCCTTTTGAGTTCTTCACGCGTGCAGTCAGCCAGGAGGACTGTAATTTGGGAAAAGCTATCCCATTGTTGTGCATACTGGAGCACCAACTGATGGCGGTTTCTTCTGAGTTTGAAAAAGATGAAAAAAAAAAAAACCATTTCATTTTGTCTGAGAAATTATTACATCGCCTACGTGGTGATGAACGTCTTAAAAACATCAACTCAGATCAGCATTACATTTGTGCTACTATTCTGGATCCACGCTACAAAAAGGCGCTGGCAGACAACGCATTCTTTCCTTTCGCTGATGCAGATGTTCAAAAGTACAAACATTGGTTAGCCTGGTCAGCCAAGAGGTTTGAAAAAGAACGGCAGGTTATTGAAGGAGAAGCCAGTACATCAGCATCAGCATCAGCAGGCCATCCGCAGTCACAAGAATCCACTTCTGCACCTGTGGCTGGGGCACAAGTGACCTCTCAGCCGTTAAAGACACCGGCAACTGGATCATCTGCACCACACACAATGACAACACTAACAGTGGCTGGGGAGGAGGATTGGCTAAGTTTGATGGGGTATGGTTCTCTAAAAAATGTCACAGGCACAGCAAAAAGTAAGCAAAGTGGAGGAACAGTTGATGACCTTGAGTCGATGGTGCAGGACTATCTGAATGACTCAACAGTGGTCTTTCTTAATGAGGAGCCATTGCAGTATTGGCATGGCAAAAAACAATTGTGGCCACAGCTCTACAACCTGGCTATAAACTATTTGTCTTGCCCACTCGCAAGTGTGTCTTCTGAACGTGTTTTCAGTGCTGCTGGTGGCATTGTAACTGCCAAACGGAGCCGCCTATCGCCCAAAAATGTGGAGCGGCTGACAATGATCAAGATGAATCAGCACCTCATACCACCAGATTACAAAGTGCGAGAAAGCACGCCACATGAAGACGATGAGGACAGCAACGTAGATGAGGGGATTTTTTCTCTGTTCGGTGCCACTGACCTCATCCAGCCTGAATTCGCAGAGTATGATGACGAAATCTTGTTCTTATTCCCTGACACCGAGCCCTGAAAATGAGACAATCAATCAAGAACTTTCTTTTTCGTCCTTATTCACTTTTATTCCTGTGTGCTTTGTGTCTCTCTTTCTTTGTTTTGCACAGTTAATTTAATTCAAACTTTAATCACCTAATCCCAAAAAGAAGACCATCATCAGAACTGTCTTCACTTGTTTGCTTATTGATTTGAAGGTGCCGCAGTCTACATTCCTCAGGTTCACAAGTTCTGAAGAACATGCTCCTCTATCCTCCTCCTCCAGACTGCGATTTCCCTCCAAGCAGAGTGCTGGATTACGCACAATGAAGAAAGACTCAGCACTTGTGGGGGTGTTGTACTTCTTTGCGGGTGAGTTGACGGTTTTGGGCCCATTGCTGTGAAGCTCTAATAATGGACAAAAGTGTTTTGGACCAAATATGAGGTGAAAATTTCTTGCCGTTTTTGCTGACTTGCTTGCCTTTGAGGTGCTCTTTGGCGGGGTTCCGGGGGTTTGTGTGTAATTTTTGGTGTCTGTCGAAGCACTGCTGCGACAGTCTAATCTTGATTGCATTTGCTTTTCAGGAAATCCGTGGTGGAAAACAGGAGTTATGATGATTGATGATGACCTAGCTGCACAGCGCGTTACTTTGGACCGAAGGCCGAGAGATATTGTAAGTATGAGATTTAGCTTTTTCGCTGTTTGGGGGTGTTGTCGGGTGTTTTTTTGCGGGTGGGTTGGCGCCGGCGGGTCTTGCCTGGGGCATTCCTGGGAAGGTCTAATACCGGATACAAGTATTTTGGACAAAATCCATAAGGAACAGCCTTTTTTTTGCCATTTCTTCAGACATCTTGCTCAATGTAGCTTTTGGGGGGCTTCCTGCTGTTCGTGGGTGGGTTGCGGCCGGGGTCTCTGTCGAAGCACTGCTGCGACAGTCTAATCTTGATTGCATTTGCTTTTCAGGAAATCCGTGGTGGAAAACAGGAGTTATGATGATTGATGATGATGACGACCTAGCTGCACAGCGCCGCGTTTGGACCGAAGGCCGAGAGACATTGTAAGTATGAGATTTAGCTTTTTCGCTGTTTGGTGGTGTTGTGTCGCGTGTTTTTTTGCGGGTGGGTTGGCGCCGGCGGGTCTTGCCTGGGGCTTTCCTGGGAAGGTCTAATACCGGATACAAGTGTTTTGGACAAAATCCATAAGGAACAGCCTTTTTTTTGCCATTTCTTCAGACATCTTGCTCAATGTAGCGTTTTGGGGGGCTTCCTGCTGTTCGTGGGTGGGTTGCGGCCGGGGTCTCTGTCGAAGCACTGCTGCGACAGTCTAATCTTGATTGCATTTGCTTTTCAGGAAATCCGTGGTGGAAAACAGGAGTTATGATGATTGATGATGATGATGACGACCTAGCTGCACAGCGCCGCGTTTGGACCGAAGGCCGAGAGACATTGTAAGTATGAGATTTAGCTTTTTCGCTGTTTGGTGGTGTTGTGTCGGGTGTTTTTTTGCGGGTGGGTTGGCGGGTCTTGCCTGGGGCATTCCTGGGAAGGTCTAATACCGGCTAGAAGTTAGTTGGACAAAATCCATAAGGAAACACCAGTTTTGGCACTTTGTAAGTTAGGGTTCGTTAGGGTTAGCCCTAGCAGCAGGATTGCATGTGTTTAGGGGGGTTCTATTGCAACGCGGTTCTGTTGTTGTAGAGCACTGTTGGAGCGATGCTGGCTATGGATACTTTTGCTTGCAGGCAAGTGGTTTGAATACAATCCACGGTCTGTATTTGGGTCTACTGTTACTTTCAAAGTACGTTTTGTAACCATTTTTCTGCTAGGCATCATCAAAGTGTGACTTTTTGAACCACACAGCGTACATACCTTTTATTTATTTATCAGTGGTATTGTAATAGCACTTCCTGTTTTCCGTTCAATAATTACAGGCCGGGTTTCAGTCAACATCCGCCAGGCAGGCAGTGGACAGGGTGTCTCTTCTGTCAGTGGTCACCACCACATTGATGGACGAAGCGTCAGCTGGAATGGAGGAGTGCCGCCAATAAGAGGAATTGTTTGCTGCATGCAACTTACTTACCAATTTCAACAGGACAACTCCAACAACATACGCAATACAGATACAGTATCCATTGTTGTCTTTTATTCTATGAGTGTGACTGCATGTGCTTACCTTTACTTTGTAACCAAAGATTGTCTGTAAACTCTGTATCTTCAATTATTGTTTGTCCATGCTCTGCTTTTTTTTTCTTCTCTCAACAAAACCTACCCAAAAAGAAACCCCCATTCCCATCCATTTTACAAACCCTAACCCTCTTCCCCCGGGCTGTGTTGTTTTGCTTGATGTCTGACTAAAATGACATCAATAATTCCACACACTTGCTGGGGAGGATAAGGTGATAGCAGCAACAGGCTGGTGAAGGAATACGAGGATATCTTCTAGACTTACTCAGCTTCAGTACTATATCTTCTAGTAGTAGTAGCCAATGTCAAATAAATTCAACGCAAGTACTAGTTATACTTGCAATACTTTACCATTTGTTAGGCTACATTATGGCACTGTTCTAGTGTACTGTCACCTGCTATTTTCTCGATCGTACCGTAACCGTTGTAATGCTACAGTAAGGAGTACAAACAAGGTTTCGTTTTCTTTTTTTCCATAGGCATGCAACTGCCACTGTGTCACACCACTAGTAACACCGCAATGAGGAAATGTCACCCGCCCAGGAATGACAACGTTAATCCCCATTTCACCTGGAGCCAGCCCTGGGCCTAGCCCTAATTTCTAACACAAATTACAGGTAAGATAAGCGTTTGGTGGGAGGTAGTATAATGGAGTATTATTTCGGAGTAGACAAGAGTTTGACGGTTGTACTACTAAAGTCCTACGACTGTTCAGGAAAACAAAGTTACTGTTACACCCCCGCCCCCCACCCACCAGACTGAAAAGCAGTAAAAAACAGGTATGGTCAGATAAAGTAGTTGAAAAATATATTTATTTATCCCTAACAAAATAATCTCCCTCACCCACCCTAACCCCAACGATTGTCTCTGAAACGTCCCAAAACGATCCCAACTCCCAAATCCCACCCCCCAAAAGTCTATAAAAAAAGGGCAAGGGACACTCCACTACTGGAGGGTGCTGGTGCTGGTGCATGATGCGGCATGGGCATCATACTCCTTGCGGAGGGTGGCAAGCTCGGAGCGGAGGCCCTTAACCAAGGTCTTATACCTCAGGACCTCCTGCTCCAGGTTGGACATGCGGACTCGTAGGCGGTGTTGGCGTTCCTTGCAGCTCCTGTGGGGGGCAGCTGGTGTTTCCGGTGCTTGGCGGTGGCGGTCGGCTTTCTTAGCCCGGCTCGGTCCCGCTGGTTTAGTCACGGAGGAGGATGCAGTCGAAGATGTTGCCCCGCTCGACTGCGTGTCCTCCTCCTCCTCCAGGGCCACCAGCCGCCGATACTCGGCGACTGTGGCCTCCAGCCTCCGTTGCCGGGCCAATCTAGCCTGCTCCCTCCTTGTTGTTGATTTGGAAGAAGGAGCAACTATATGAAGAAAGAAAGACATAGTCTGTAACCAATGCTCCTTATTAATAACACAAAGTGATTGAGCCGAAAGTTGGGTCACAGAGTACAAGTAGCAAATTGAAAGCACAGTACATAACTATTGAGGACAGTATCTATGTAACCCTCCCACTTCTGCATCCTTGCTCTAACAGTAGTGGTAGTTTAATGAACTAATTCTACGACCACTATGGACTTCCATTACAGTCGACTATGACAGTACACCAGTCTTATTCTTCTTCTTCTCTCTTGTTTAGGGAAATGGGTACGTTATCTTATGCAAGCCGGCAGAATGACATGGACACAGCACAGTGAAGTTGCACCCGAGAAAAAAAGTTGCACACCATGATGATGGAGACAGACTTGCGTTACTGTACCGGTCCAGTACATGCAGGTGGTGAAGCTATTACTTTTCTATTACGGGTGGCACTGAGAATACTCTGTTACAAGGGCTACTGCTTAATTAATTTACCTTTCACCCTACAGTGCAAATGAGTACTAGAAAAGGAAACTGAAGAAGCTAACTAATTTGATTATCTATCACTTCACATGGGACGTATTTAATGACAGATGAGATGACTTTAGGTGCTTTGCTTAATATTGAGTGAACACAGTGATACACCCACACATGAATGACGTACTACAAGTAAACTAAAGTTATTAAGAGAGGTACGGAGTGTCCACCGTAATAACCAGATATATGCTGTGAATGCAAACGCAATACAAAGTACTGCTACTATTCATGGAAGTATTGGACACATTTACAATTTCTTTTCCTTGCCTTCCCTGCACTGGGACGGACGTGCGGGTGCGGTGGTACATGCTCTTCAAGGTAACACTTACTTCACCTGGCGACCATCTACTCTCTCTAGATACACATTTGCTATGTAAGAGTCAGAGAATACCATGCTCCAGGCATCCATTCATTCAAAGTATACGCACACATACAGTTTCTGTTTCACCCACCCAGGCTGCTGTCCTTCCACCCATCCTTGCTTCATCATTGACCCAGCCATGCACCATACCATATTCTTTCCTTCCCAGCCACCTCTGGGTCCAAGCAAACACATATCGTTCTTCTTTGCCAGCCATCATACAAGTTCGCGTCCCACTTACTTACACCCTTCTTTCGCTTTTCGTTCATCCCATCCATCACGTTCGTCTAAGAACTTATTGGGATTCTTCTCACCAAAAACTTCACAGCTAAGTCGAAGTACATTTCGAGGAGGCTACTACCTGGTTGATTTGTAATTGTAATACACCCGTGCAGAAAGCACACTATGCAGTCTTCAATCTCAATAAGTAAGGAATATATAGCTTACCTGTTTCCGCCACCACCGTTTGATCCCCCACAGGAACGGCCACCAGCTCTTCTACCGCCGCATCCTCCCCAGAGGCCTCCGAGTCCAAGTCCAACACATCAGCCACCTCCGCGCTGGCCCCGTCACCAGATGTTACACCTACAAAGTACATTTAAGAAAGTTAGAATACACCACTCACTACTATATAATATTTGGTCTAGGAGAAATGTTAAAAAAACAGAATACAATGTAATAATTTGTGACTGTCTACTCCATAGTAAAAATGTCCCATTTTCCAGGGAAGGCTGTTGTCTTGCTGCACTTTTATGCACAACTGATGAATGCTTGCTTTTGATTTTTAACACGCACCACTTTTTCTCCTAACAGACAGAAGCTTGACTCCTGAGTCCTAAGAGCACGACCAGGATCAAGTTCAAAGTAGGTGAGAGTTCGGCTCGACCACAAGAAATGTGTCCAATTAATCGTCAGCACTAACCACTTTTCCGTTTACAGTTAAATAGTTTTATGACAAAGTAGATTTCAATAAATGTGTTTACTTTTAATAAAGCTTTTACACTTAAATAGACTCTGTGGTTTTTGTTCCTCTAGACTAGAGTGGATGAGCTAAAGGTTTTGGAATTTTTGCAAGCATGAGTGCCTCTGACACTTCTTGACTGTGCTGTGACTCCGTACTACTCTCTTGTCCTGCGTACGATAATCTAGAGATCATTGGGGATCTATAATCGGTGACTTCGGGAGCTGAATGACTCTGCCACACTATCTAGTCAGTAAGGAGACAGTGCATAGAGGTATTGCTGAATATAATGGGAGTCCAATGGAATTGCCAAATGTCCAATCTTAGTTAGCTACACAGACAGACTAATAAGAATAGTCTAGTAATACCACAGGGAGTCATCATATTCGAGGCAGGATAAGAATTTATATCCAGTCTACAAGAAGATCAAAGACGATTTAGAAAAAATCGAATGAGGAACGCTAGGAAAAAATAGGTACTGTTTAGTAAAATGTAAACTTACTGGGGCCAGCAAAGGAGCCCTCGCCTGCCCGATCCTGGCCTGCATCCTCAGCACCCTCCTCCTGTGTCCTCTTGCCCTTGGGGGGAGCTGATGTACAACATGAAAGAAAGAAAAACCATAAAACATGGATGAGATTTTTCAACCAAATCAAACATTTCAAAAGAACAATAACAACATATTTTGGAAAAATAGCAAATAGATAGACAACTATTCCACGGGATCTATCTCATGTGGTATACTACGTTATTCGTATTGCCTGATTTGCGGAACGTTGACTTAGAAAGTTCCTATGTAACTCAATAAACAGACTACTAAAGAGGTTTGCCTAGGCCTGGCACTGCAGGCAGTAGTGCACAACACGTGACAGACAAAGTCCATCCTGCTTGCAGATCAGTGAATACTCAAACTATCAATCCACCCGCCACCACCGCCACTATTTCTTCTGATAGCCATGTGACTGTCTAAAGGAAGGACACTGGACTTCAGTCTGTTGGGGCTGATTTATAAGTCCCTTGCGGAAGTTGCGGCTGATTTTCCTCCATTGTTGCGTGCCTTTTCTGACGCAGCGGCAGAACAAAAGACTCGCCATGGTGTTGGTGCGGCGTATATATTAAAAAAAAAAACACATATGGGCATATGGGCGATGCATCACGTTGTAAAGCCCTGCGCCATCAGGGGGCGTTCCGGCGCAAGGGAGGGCGTACCTGCGCAGGAACGAATCCTAAAAGTGGCTGAGGGAAATCTACAAGATGTCAATCAGTCATTTTTATGACAATGATGCATGACTCAAACCCTGCGCGCTTGAAGCCGACGTACGGCTTGATGCAGCATTGGGGAGATAGGGTACCCCAGAGCATTGCTGGAGCTGCGCCATCGTTGGCACGCAACTCCAGCAATGCGCTGCCTTTACGGCACAGATGCGTAAGGCTTCTGTGACGTTTTGGGCCAATGGGTGGTGGTGGCATGGCACACAATTACTGCCGCATCCCTGCTACTTTGCAGGGATGCGCCGGTAATTGAAAATATGAACCTTACTGTCTAGCATTACGCAGTTCTTTTCTTTACAGTACACTGATACATAATTTCTCAGGCCAATGAAATGCTTCTGAACACAACATACAAAACAAAGAAGCATAGTAGCAAGCAAGGCTACTGAGAAGGAGAGCAGTGCACCTGAAAATGAAATGCATAGAAGATTTTGAAATATAATTTACCTCAATGTAATCGGCAGCATTATTGCTCTTGGTAAAGAACAAAGATTTGCAAATAACAGAGCAGGATAAAACAGAGTAGTAAATGTACTACTACTACTACTCACCAAGCCCGGGGACCTCTACGCCGAGCGCGTCCAGCAAGTCCCGCTCCCGGTCCATGACATCGGTCCAGCGGTGGGTGGCCTGGTTATATGTGCGCCGGACCCCAGAGATCTTGTACATGGCCCGGCACACCTTCTCCCACCGCTGGCGGCGCTCCCGGATGCCATAGCCGGTCGCGATCTTGCCGCCTCCCAGGATCGTCTTGGGGAGGCGGCGCTGGACATGGAAGATCAGTGCCGCCACTTCCTCCGCGCTAAAGATCTCCCTCGGGACCACTTGCTCCCCCCTTAAACGCCCGCACGGGAGCCGGGCACGGGGTGCGGGACCCTTCCCCTTCTCAGGGTGCTTCCCGGCTCCCTTTACCATGGTCTGGGCAGAAATAAACTTAAATGATAAAGAAGAAATAGAATAGTGAAGAAGAAAATAAAAGAGTTTAAAAAAGTAGTTTAAAAGTAACTAAAAGCTGCAGAAAACACAAAAATATAGAGCTAGAAAAATAGAGGGTTAGATAATAAGTAAAATTAGATCAAAAAAACTTCAAACAAGCAAAGGATGGCAGAGATTGAGAGAGGATAGAGAAAGCATGCCCAGAACCATAGCAATGAATGAGAAACAAGATGGCCGCGCCCGTTCACGACCGCGTGGGTAAGTTCGCGCGAGATTTTCCTTGCGAGTACGCGCGAACTTGTACTCGCGAGCAGCACACTTTGCGAGATTACACATAGCGGGCGGAAACGGAATTACGTCACGCCAACAAGATGGCCGCGCCCGTGTACGACCGATAGGGTAACTTGGCAAACGAATAGCTAGAAGCGCCTCGCGAACACGCGCAAGATCACGCGAACATACACGTCGCAACAAAAACAATTTTGTATTCGCACGTATTCGCGGCTTCCGAAATCGATCTCGCACGGATTCGCGCCCCAAATAACGCGCGAAATTGCAAAAAAAACGATTTTAGCTAAAATGAAAGCAATGAGCAGGTGCAAAAGTTCAAACTTAACATTAGTAACATTCAAGGTAGTGCTTCCTGATGGGCCCCTCCAGAGTTTGCAACAATTCTATGACCCTGCTATGACCCAAACAGCAGGCTCATAGAATAGCACCATAAAGGTCCTGTAAAAAAAAAATTTCACTGCAACAAAAAGCAAATTACAGATAAGGAAGGAAGCAGGTGCCAGCCAGACTGGAACTTTCAAAATTACTGACACATTAATGAAACACAAATTAATTGATGGCAGTTGAAGAAGGGCAGGTGTGCTAGCTTTTTTCAACCACCATAATCTACAGTAATAAATAAACCTAATAGGTGCCTGTGAGGATGTACTAGAGGGTGGCATGGGTGTCCCAGAGGGTGGCAGTGGTGAAACAGAGGGTGCTGTGAACCTGTGATGATAAACCAGACGTAGAAACAACATAGTCGCGGCCGTTGCAAGCCGAAAAGTAAGTTCGCAATTGCGAACTTGTCCCAAAATCGGCGCGAACACGCGCCAACACAAAAAACGGAAAAATCCGCAAGTCCGCTAGAGTTCGCGGATCTTCGCGGATTGCGAATCCGTAAATACGCAAGTTCGCGGATTGCCAATCCGCAAAATCCGCCCATGCTTACCCAGTACTTAACGTCAGCACGTAGACGTGTCAGAGGTGGCACCAAGTTCGCGGTGTAGAAGTCCGCTGCATTAGCGGTGACGAAAATGCCCAGGTATTTAAATGAGCCGATCGCTAATTGCAGGGGGCAGTCATCCCGCAACAACGGCTCCTGGCCCTTAAGTACGAATATTATAGATTTGGACCAATTCAGGGTGTAACCTGACGCTTTCCCGTGCTCATCGCACAGAGCTACCAACAGGTTTATTTTATGCAGGAAACTCGCATCAGCATTCTTTGGTGAAATATTCCATGACCTGACGCGTTTCGAGTATCTCCTCTTTATCAAAGGTCAAAGGAGAGTATGCTAGCAGCGCAGGGAGTTTTAAATCACACAGTCTCACCCTCAGTAGGCAGGGCGTGGTGCTCGTAAGGATTTCTGGGATCTGTAGTATTGTCCCAAATTAACTCACTCCCTTTGTAGGTCCCGCGTTGCAAACATACAATTAAAGTCCTTTTAAAACCCTAAGTGGGCCCCTGAATGCATCTTACGAGTTCAGAATATCCTCATCGGTTGTGCTGCATACCGGGCGTAGATTCAGTTCTCACCTCGCAGCCTCCTTTTGTCATGTGGATGGTGCAGCTTCCCACGGCAGGGCTGCCGTGTTATTTAGATATTCACCAAACGCCCAAAGCATTAGAAGCGCAAACAACAGCAGATGTAACCAACAGGTTTATTTTATGCAGGAAACTCGCATCAGCATTCTTTGGTAAAATATTCCATGACCTGACGCGTTTCGAGTATCTCCTCTTTATCAAAGGTCAAAGGTGAGTATGCTAGCAGCGCAGGGAGTTTTAAATCACACAGTCTCACCCTCAGTAGGCAGGGCGTGGTGCTCGTAAGGATTTCTGGGATCTGTAGTATTGTCCCAAATTAACTCACTCCCTTTGTAGGTCCCGCATTGCAAACATACAATTAAAGTCCTTTTAAAACCCTAAGTGGGCCCCTGAATGCATCTTACGAGTTCAGAATATCCTCATCTGTTGTGCTGCATACCGGGCGTAGATTCAGTTCTCACCTCGCAGCCTCCTTTTGTCATGTGGATGGTGCAGCTTCCCACGGCAGGGCTGCCGTGTTATTTAGATATTCACCAAAGGCCCAAAGCATTAGAAGCGCACACAACAGCAGATGTAACCAACAGGTTTATTTTATGCAGGAAACTCGCATCAGCATTCTTTGGTGAAATATTCCATGACCTGACGCGTTTCGAGTATCTCCTCTTTATCAAAGGTCAAAGGTGAGTATGCTAGCAGCGCAGGGAGTTTTAAATCACACAGTCTCACCCTCAGTAGGCAGGGCGTGGTGCTCGTAAGGATTTCTGGGATCTGTAGTATTGTCCCAAATTAACTCACTCCCTTTGTAGGTCCCGCGTTGCAAACATACAATTAAAGTCCTTTTAAAACCCTAAGTGGACCCCTGAATGCATCTTACAATTTCAGAATATCCTCATCTGTTGTGCTGCATACCGGGCGTAGATTCAGTTCTCACCTCGCAGCCTCCTTTTGTCATGTGGATGGTGCAGCTTCCCACGGCAGGGCTGCCGTGTTATTTAGATATTCACCAAACGCCCAAAGCATTAGAAGCGCACACAACAGCAGATGTAACCAACAGGTTTATTTTATGGAGGAAACTCGCATCAGCATTCTTTGGTGAAATATTCCATGACCTGACGCGTTTCGAGTATCTCCTCTTTATCAAAGGTCAAAGGTGAGTATGCTAGCAGCGCAGGGAGTTTTAAATCACACAGTCTCACCCTCAGTAGGCAGGGCATGGTGCTCGTAAGGATTTCTGGGATCTGTAGTATTGTCCCAAATTAACTCACTCCCTTCGTAGGTCCCGCGTTGCAAACATACAATTAAAGTCCTTTTAAAACCCTAAGTGGGCCCCTGAATGCATCTTACGAGTTCAGAATATCCTCATCTGTTGTGCTGCATACCGGGCGTAGATTCAGTTCTCACCTCGCAGCCTCCTTTTGTCATGTGGATGGTGCAGCTTCCCACGGCAGGGCTGCCGTGTTATTTAGATATTCACCAAACGCCCAAAGCATTAGAAGCGCACACAACAGCAGATGTAACCAACAGGTTTATTTTATGCAGGAAACTCACATCAGCATTCTTTGGTGAAATATTCCATGACCTGACGCGTTTCGAGTATCTCCTCTTTATCAAAGGTCAAAGGTGAGTATGCTAGCAGCGCAGGGAGTTTTAAATCACACAGTCTCACCCTCAGTAGGCAGGGCGTGGTGCTCGTAAGGATTTCTGGGATCTGTAGTATTGTCCCAAATTAACTCACTCCCTTTGTAGGTCCCGCGTTGCAAACATACAATTAAAGTCCTTTTAAAACCCTAAGTGGGCCCCTGAATGCATCTTACGAGTTCAGAATATCTTCATCTGTTGTGCTGCATACCGGGCGTAGATTCAGTTCTCACCTCGCAGCCTCCTTTTGTCATGTGGATGGTGCAGCTTCCCACGGCAGGGCTGCCGTGTTATTTAGATATTCACCAAACCCCCAAAGCATTAGAAGCGCACACAACAGCAGATGTAACCAACAGGTTTATTTTATGCAGGAAACTCGCATCAGCATTCTTTGGTGAAATATTCCATGACCTGACGCGTTTCGAGTATCTCCTCTTTATCAAAGGTCAAAGGTGAGTATGCTAGCAGCGCAGGGAGTTTTGAATCACACAGTCTTGTGTGCGCTTCTAATGCTTTGGGCGTTTGGTGAATATCTAAATAACACGGCAGCCCTGCCGTGGGAAGCTGCACCATCCACATGACAAAAGGAGGCTGCGAGGTGAGAACTGAATCTACGCCCGGTATGCAGCACAACAGATGAGGATATTCTGAACTCGCAAGATGCATTCAGGGGCCCACTTAAAGTTTTAAAAGGACTTTAATTGTATGTTTGCAACGCGGGACCTACAAAGGGAGTGAGTTAATTTGGGACAATACTACAGATCCCAGAAATCCTTACGAGCACCACGCCCTGCCTACTGAGGGTGAGACTGTGTGATTTAAAACTCCCTGCGCTGCTAGCATACTCACCTTTGACCTTTGATAAAGAGGAGATACTCGAAACGCGTCAGGTCATGGAATATTTCACCAAAGAATGCTGATGCGAGTTTCCTGCATAAAATAAACCTGTTGGTTACATCTGCTGTTGTGTGCGCTTCTAATGCTTTGGGCGTTTGGTGAATATATATATATATATATATATATATATATATATATATATATATATATATATATATATATATATATACTGATTTGGAAAAAACATTAAAAAAAATATTTAACAGAGGGGGAGATGTAGTGTCTTGCGAGTTTTATGGTTTAATCCATTTGGCTCCTAAAAGAATCCATAGAGCTGTGACGTAGGTGTCAGAGCAGAATGTAATGAAAGCATGTTTTAGGATGTTGTTGAATTCGTGGTTACTCTCAGATGAATGAAGACGTTTAATATTAAGCTCCGTGTGTGGCATAGTCATTGGCTGGTACCCAGGTTGGGGAGGACGCTACAAGGTGGTGCGGTGGTGCCACTGCTCACCTTCTGTCTGGCAGTACAGTGTGTAATGCACCTAGTTGTGACCCTGAATGAAGACAAACAAGAACATAATTCAGTGAAATGTGCCATTTGCAGTTTAAATCTACAGACAATATAATTTAGTGATATTATCACAAATACTTGATAACAATAGAGTATCTAATCATTCCAAACCATGCATTACCATAATATTTCAAAAACATATAGATTCAAAAGGTTACTTTATTTGCCTCTAAGGCCTATGAGACACCTATGGCAGGCAGGGGGAGAAGGGGAAAATTGAATAATTCTTTAAAAAATCATTTATGGTGTGAGTTTATAGCATATGAGACTAGAAACCTACAGAAGGAAGGGGAAGCAGGATAAAATCAAATATTTGAAAAAAATATCCTAGAATATCCCTAGGAACTATGAGAAATCCTATGGGAGGCACAGTTGGAAATGCAAAAATGCTTAAAAACACTACACTACAATCATCAACAAGCATATTACTCTCATATCAGGGAAAAGAGAAAATGTAGAGAAAAAAGCCATGGGCCTCTTCTATTACTGTCCCCACTGTCCCTAGAAAATGCTTTGAAAAGGATTTATACACTGTCTACACAAAATGGTACCCGGCCACATGTTCAGATAAGAACAACAAGCAAGAAGGCATAGGCAACAATGAACACATGCGGGCCTATGGGAAAAGCAAAGCACGCTGGATACACAAAATGGTCACCCAGCCACATGACCACCAAGGTGAAGGTATGGGCATTAAAGTCCACATATAGGCCTATGACAACAGCAAAGCATACTGGCTACAAAAAATGGCCGTCCTGCCACATGGTCACCAAGGACATAGGCATGCACAACAAAGAACACATGCAGGCCTATGGCAAAAGCACATTGACTTCACAAAATACTCAACAACCTCATGGCAACCAAGAGTGAAGTTGTGGACTACAAAGAACACATGCAGATCTATGGCAAAAGCACGCTGACTACACTGATTCTGATTCGAAGATTTATTCGGCACAAGGCCATAAAAGAATAAGTATCATAACTAAAAATATTTAAAATAGATAAAAATATTGCAGTGTAATCTCAAGCCATTCACGATGCCATTTTCAAATTCCATCCACACTACAAGGTGAATAAACTTAGCAATAATCAATAAAAGAGGCCACAGTCTTCCTGATTTTGAGTGCTTGATGGATATAACCTAATACTGCAGCACAACAAAATTCAGAATCTAGCAGATGAAGATGAAACAAACAGACAGAAAATGAACTAGAATAAAAAAAAAGAGCAGTCATGTACATAAAAAAAACATCATGGGTCTGGAATAAAAATTACAATAAAAACAAAAAATGGGCAAGCGATTGCTTAGAAACCCATCACAAGGAAAGGGAGGTAATAAAGATAACCACTAGCCTTGCTTAGGGTAGGCTACCAGGAAATAGAAAGTGCCCAATCTAAAACGGGTCAGATAAAATATGCTTTCCAAATTTGTTATCCAGGTAACTGTACTGTTCCTGGCCCTCAGTCTGCTTCAAATCTAAAAAAACAAATGACTGAGGACAAGGAATGATGCTTTAAAAACCTGGAATGGGATCGGTGGTAAGTGAAAGAGGATTTTACCATTTGTTTTGAGCTTCCATTGATTTCTTGAGGTTTGTGAAAGAACTCAGACAGTCCTATTATTGTGAAAGTCTTTTGAACATGAGCGAGCCAAGGGATTGAGGGTGCATGATCTAATATAAGACAGTCTGCAAAACCCATTTGGCTGAATGTTGTATGGGGCAAGTGCCAGATCGTTCACCATAACAACAGCAGGGCAACCTAAACTAGATCCTCCAAAAATGCCAATCCAACTTCCAAATGAGTAGTAAAAGTTGCTGTGCTCCTCAGCACGTGTTTTCACAAAGACAAGGGAACCCGAAAGGTATGCCATAGGGACCTTGGGCAGTATCAATTTACAAAAAACAGTGATCCCTACATGTGGACAAGATAACATACAAAAACCATTAATCATACACCTGATAAGTAGTATGTCTTTTGTCCAGCCGGACAAGAAAATTTATTTTAAATGTTCTGGTTGATAAAGTGAATTTTAAAAACCAAAAAAGATAACAAGTGGGCACAGCCGTGACCCACAACAATCAAGACAAAACAACAAAGAAATGGCCAAAAGGGCAAAGCGAAAATCTGTCTGTATACTTGTGGTCAGTGCTACAGACTCAATCTCTTAAACATAACTATACCATTGCATCAAATAATATAGCATTAACATATTGCATATGGGGTTTTTTAGTCGACGACGTTTCAATGCCTTTTTACATTTGTGACATCATCATCAGGACAAGAATTATCAACATTATTGTTTTGTACAACAGTTATTAACACAATGCCTATTATCACATTAATGTTGGTTTCCTCGTAGGTTCAGGAATACTGATGAGTAAACGCTGATAGATGTGCTTTCTTTCACATCAAGTCCAGGGCTTCCATCAGGTTTGTATGGATTTGCCAGGAAAGGAGCGTGATGGCTCAATTTGTGATGGCCGGAGCGCTATGGCGAATACGGCAGTCCGATGGGATCGATCCCATCGGACTGCCGTATTCGCCATGGAAAAAAAAAGTGCTCCTCAGCACGGCAAGTAACCTGCAGAGGAATTGATTTTCCATTGTTTGGAGGTTGCCCACCAGAGAGTAGCCCCAGATGCCAGCCCCATAAGTCCTCTGGGAAATACACTTACTCTTTTAGAGAGACTACGCAAGATTTCCACCGACCACATGGGCACCAAGGGGGAAGGCATGGACAACAAAGAACACGTGCAAGCCTATTGTAAAAGCAAAGCACACTGGCTAGACAAAAAGGCTGCTCTGCCACATTGTCACCAAGGGTGAAGACATGGACAACAAAGAACACATGCAGACCTATGGCAAAAGCAAAGCACACCGGCTAAACAAACTGGCAGCCCTGCCACATGGAAAAGGAACAAATGATGGGTGGAATGCTGAACAAAGCAAACATTCACCCCCAATCACATAGATATGGGTGTAATCCATCGTTCTTTTGCTTACCATGCCACTCCAGTTTTAACCCAGCCATATGCAAATCAGTCTTGACACTGATCCTCATGGGAACAGTCCAGCTGGAACTGCCAAGCAAGGTCCTCCCTAGCCCAGAAACAAGCGTCCTGGTACCAGTTTCGGGGCATCACCCCTCATCAGCCAACCTAGCTTGAATCCAGTGGCTCAGTGAGCACTGGATTAACATCTTGGCATACCCTTCCCACTTAGGGCAACAAAAGCAAAAGGAACAAATGGTGAACAAAATGCTGAACACTGTAAACATTCACCCCTATCATAAAGACCTGGGTTTAATTCATCGTTCTTTTGCTAACCACACCACTGCAGTTTGGACCCATCCATATACAAATCAGTCTTGACCCTATTCCTCATGGGAACAGTCCAGCCCGAACTGCCAAGCCAAGTCCTTCATGGACCGGAAACATGCATCCTGTGACCGGTTTCCGGGCATCACCCCTCATCAGCCAGTCTAGACCAAGGATGAAGACATGGACAACACAGTACACATGCAGGCCTATGGCAAAAGCCTAGAACAAAGAAGAAATGTTATCCTTTGGCAAAAAGAAACACACACTGGCCACACAAGAATGGCCACTTGGCCAGCAAAGAAAGGAGGCATGGCAAAGAGGAAAACACTGCCATGAATTCAGAAATGACAAAAACACATATTAAGTCAACTTAACCCCTCCCATGCTCATTACGAGCTGAGCTTGTCATGAGCCACGGTTCTCGTGTGCTCATGACGAGCTCAGCTCGTCATGACCGTTGGAACGCTCGCACGCGGGGCTAATTCCCCTGCTGTGTTGAGCATTCCATGGGAACGGGTGTGGTCATGACGAGCTCAGCTTGTCATGAGCACACGAGAACCGTGGCTCATGACGAGCTGAGCTCGTCATGAGCACTGGGGCGCTGTGCACACCCCAGTCCCCCCAGCACAGCAGGGGAATGTGCCCCGCACCCAAGGGGTTAAAAGATTCCCCAACCACAAACGTTCCAAGGCTTCAAAAGTTACAGCAACAAAAACCATTTTAACGGTTTGCAGAAAAACATAAAATAAAACAAAACACATTTTACAAATTATCCAAGGCCATCCATAAATCAATAGACGGTTTAAGCACAGAAAAAGTTTTTATTGTTCACCCAATGCCTAGTGCTGCCAGGCCGTGGCACATGGCACACTAGGCCCCAGACAGTAAAATGAAATGATCAAAGTACTAGTGTAAAATCCATACCTTGGAGGAAAGGTATTTTAAACCAGGCCCCCTGCCCTCCCAAAAATATGCAAGTTTTTTTCTTTAGAAAAAACTACAAAGGTGATTGCAAACTAGCCCCCAGTGCAAATTCACTCACAATCAAATTAAAAACATTAAGAAAAAACAAAAAAATAAAACACACATACTAGTACTCACCCTCCATCAAACAACAAACATATCCAAACATTTTCTAACTTATTTGATTTGTCACAAAAAAATCACTAAAATCCAATGTTATATTCAGCTGGGATTGCAAAGAGAGTGATCCTTTCCCCTCAAAATCCAAATAAATAGAGGCCAATGTATGGACAAAGTAGGGGGAGAATCCTTTTGGACATCTGCGTGGCACTTCCTTCCTTTTATAAAGAAAGGTAAAATAAAGAAAGCATTTTGTGCTAAAAAATAACTATCTGACCCATCTGTTTAGGAAGGATACATACTCAAAAAACAATTTTTAATTGATTTTGCTGCTTCTCGGGTGGAAAATGTACTCGCAAAGCGGCCCTCTGACCAGACTACTCCTGTTAGACAATCGTACCAGAAGTCTTCCTTGGGATCGGAAATCATGCTAGGGGATGCCAAATCTCACCTATGCTTGCCAGCATGCTTGTTGGATCCTTGCATTGATCACATTGTCATTGTGTTGCTCAAACTTGCAACAAATTCTGCCACACAACAATTAGCAAAAATGGGCCAGATCTCCATGTTAAAAGAGTAACACGAGTTATAAGACAAATAAAGGCAGTAGGACTATAGGACAGTCGCACTAGTATTTATCCGTATTCTTTCATTAGTTAGACCCAAGCACTCAACTATTTGTGATTCTACCGCCAACAAATCACTTCTCAAAACTACTTAGCACATACAGGACAAGGGTATCTACTATCTACACGTGATCATTGATACTATCATTACTTTTTTTAGAGGCTTCATATTTCAATCATTGATGATGCCCAGACATCACAATTAATATAGACCAAATATATAAATTATCCAACCCGTGAGTGTACATTAGTAATACTCAAGAATCACAGAATCTTGATGAAAGAATCTTGATTCATATCTATTCTTTTTGTAGATGTAAACATGAATTCAGCCCAGCCAAAGCATTTAGTCCTAAACAGACTTCCTCAGGGTTGTAAGTAAATGCTCAAAACCAGGTGTATCATCTCTCGTTAGGCTTTGGGATGTAATTGAGTGGATCCCAGACGATAGTATCAAAGATGAGTCATCAAATATTCTATGTTCAGCTCCAATTTATTTATTACAACCCTCCATCTTCCACATGAGATGTGAACTCATTATGATCAATTATATTACTTTTCCATGAATTCAAGGCAACAGTACACTCAGATGGTAGCTGTTGCTTTGGATCCATGGAAAAGTTAATGGAATATATACCTAAATGGAGTGGAGTAAACATAAATATTTTGGCAAAATACTAATTTTGAAAAAGTTCATATGATATGGGGAGCTTATCCTATTTTCCCATTAACACTTTTGGTCTGAGGTGTAGTAAAAACCTCATTTTTTGCCATGTCCAAAGCATTCACATGAGCCCAGGTTTTGCTCCGCTGCTAGTACTCTGAAGTCTCTGCATTGGCTTCCTGTCAAGCAGAGGATTGAGTTTAAAGTACTCTGTTTGTCCTATAAAATCTTTAAGGGACCTTCGGCGCCGATCCTTACGAATCTTTTGACGCCCTATGTCCCTGTCCGCTCTTTGAGATCTTTTTTTTTGTTGAAAATGTGTTTATTTGCATATCAAGTAGGGCATCAATGTGTTACAGTCTATATAGAATGACAATCACATAAGGGCATGCTCCTCGCTGTACAGTTATAACAATCGTAATGTAAATTTTCAATTTTGTTGCATTGCGATTTACTCAACGAAACCCCCATAGATCTTCCACCCACCACCCCTAACGTACCCACCCTTGGCATTCTTATTAGCAATTGCATTTATCAGTTGGCAGTCGACTGCTCCCATACATAGCTCCTTCCTATTACATCGTCCTTTACAAGCAGCTAGAGGTACAAATAATAAAAAGTACGGGTTCCTGATTAACATAGTTCAAAGTGCACCCGTAAGTATCGAGGCACCGTATGACGCAGTGAGGGTAGGTCACAGTTCAAGCAGTAGAGAGCGAGACATTAGAGCCCTCCTCCCTGTTCAACTCAAAGGCTCCTAGTATGGTGAACCAGTCCAGCGATATCGGTGTCTTCCTATGGCCCCTACGTTCTTCTTGCTGTAGTGCCTCACCTTCTGCCTTACACCACCGTATAACCTCTGCTTTCCATGTGTCAGGTTCTGGTGGTTTGGGTGATTTCCACCGCATGGTTATCGCGCGTTTCGCTAGCAGCATGGCCATATCAGTGAAGCGTGTCGACACACTTCGTTTACGCGCGCTCAGTCTTAGCCCTAGTAGTGTGTGTTCTAGAGTGCGGGGCAGTAAGGAAGCTCCTTTCCTGGTGAGTGAGTCATGTACGTTTGTCCAGTAATAGCCCAGTTTCGGGCAGTCCCATAGCATATGTATTAGTGTGGCATCATCAGCTCTGCATCTGGGGCAGGTGTCAGCAGCGTCAGGGAACATAGCATGTATACGGCGCGGCGTGTGGTAAGCCCGGTGCAGGACCATCAGTTGAATGAACTTGAACTTCGGGCTTCTGGCCACTCTTTTGGGGAATTGTAGAATTCGCTCCCATTCTTTCTCCTCAAGTGGTCGACCTATGTCGGTTTCCCATTTGGCCTTAAGGAGTATTAAGGGGATCGCCCTCCCGGTTCTGATACTTGCAGTAAGCCACCTGGTGAGGTGGCTTCCCGCCCCCATGAGGTATTGCATGGACAGTAGTGGGTTTGTGGGTGGCTCCACGCCCTCTCTTGCCCATTTCTCCGTCACATAGTGACGTATACTAGCAAGTAGGAGGAATGAGCCTCTTGGGATGTTATGTGTGGTCCTGAAGTCCTCAAAGGATAATATGCGTCCGTCAGCGAATAGATCTCCAACGTGCATGACCCCTGCGTCATGCCATGGGGCCAATTTGTGGGTCGTGAGCAGACCGGATTCCAGTGGGATACCGAGTAGTGGGGTTGTAGGGGCGTAGGAAGTCGTGGGGGACGTGTACTTCACTACCTTCCACCAATATTGAATGGCAAGGCGGAGAAGGGGGGGAGCATCCTTAGGAAGTTCTGAGTGGGGCAGAAGGGAGGTGTGGAGTTTCCCTTTGGACCGGTCTGTCTCCGTCATGTCAATCTCATGGAGGTTCCTGCCCGCCAGCCAGTAAGCCGGCCATTGTAACTGACAGGCGTAGTTGTAGGCCCTGAAGTCTGGTACTCCCATGCCCCCAGCCCCAGAGGTAAGTTGCAATTTAGCCAGGCCAATGCGTCTCCGCCCTGTCCCCCAGATAAGCTCCGTCAGCAATGTGTCAAGTGTCTTGAAGGTAGAGGCCGGAATCAGGAATGGCAAGTTAGTGAAATAGTAAATGAGTCGGGAAGCACCACCATCTTAGAGATTGTTACTCTACCTGCGACCGATAACGGTAGCGACAACCAGAATTGTACCTGTGATTTGAGTGCTCTTATTGCCCTGCCCAAGTTGCCGTGCAACATTTCCTCTGCTCCCCTGTAGATTTGGATCCCGAGGTAGCGGAAAGTGGTATCCGCCATTTGGAAGGCGTATGGCGGGAATGGTAGTTGTGTAGATGGATCAGTGTCAGTGAAGCAATAACCGAATGACTTGGATTCGCTTATCGTGAGGCCCGACAGCAACCTGTAGTCCTCAAAAAGAGCGGGTACAGGGTGTAAGTCACCCCTTAAATCATGAAGGTACAGGATGATGTCGTCAGCATAGGCAGACACAACATGTGTCATCCCACCCCTCCGAATGCCGAGGTGGGGTGCTTCCTTACGGAGCTTACAAAGCAACGGCTCGAGCGCCAGAATAAATAAGAGTGGGGAGAGTGGGCACCCTTGTCTGGTACCCTTCGCAATGGGTAAGGGTTCAGAGATGCATCTGGACGTCCGAACCCGCGCTGTGGGGTGGCAGTAGAGCAGTCTGACCCAAGCAATATATTCCGGGGGCAGCCCGAATTTCTCAAATGTGGCAAACATGAAATCCCACCTGAGGGAGTCGAAAGCCTGTTTAAGATCTAGTGTGATGCTGCCCTCGGTGTTCCCGGTCGCCCGGTCATGTAACATCAGCTGGGCTAGCCTACGGAGGTTCAAGGCTGTGCTTCTACCAGGAACAAACCCGCACTGGTCGGAATGAATCAGTTGGGGAATGTATTGTGTCAGTCTAGTTGCCAGTATCTTGCTCAATATTTTGTAGTCGGTATTAAGGAGGGACAAGGGTCTGTAGTTAGCTAAGTGCATTCCGTCTCTGCCCGGCTTTAACAGGGAAGTTATCAAGGCCTGCAGGGAGGATGATGGCAGGGAATCAGTCTGTAGCGCATCGTGATAGATGATTTGTAACCGCGGGGCAAGAAGTTCGCTAAACGTCTCGTAAAATTCTACAGGCAGGCCGTCCGTCCCAGGAGTTTTATTCTTCGGCAGGGCGCGTATCGCCTGTTTAATCTCAGATGTGGTGATAGTACGTTTCAAGTCATCACGTTGTCTATCAGTAAGCCGCGGTAGGGCTAGGCCCTACATGAACGTCTCGAATGCCGCATGTGAGAGGGGTTGGGGCGGGCCGTACAATGTGGCGTAGTAGTCTTTGAACGCCTTGTTGACTCCCAATTGAGTCGAGGCTATGGAGCCGTCCTGGTCTGTAACTTCAAGGATTGGGAGGTGCGTTGGGCGTCCCGTATTATGCGGGCCAGGAGTGGGCCTGACCGATCCGCTTGAGTGTGTTGTCTGTTAGTGTATTCTCGGTAGTCCAGTAACCTCAGGTCTTCTAGGAGCTCAGCATGTCTGATGTGCGCTTCCTGCAGTGGTGTAAAGTGAAGGTGCGTGCCTACTGCTTCTTTTTCTAGCATTGCCAGGTTACCTTCCACTACTTTAAGGCCGTCCATTACCACCCTCCTCATGCCCACCCGGGTGGCCATCGCCTCCCCCCTAATGTAGACTTTGAATGTGTCCCACTCCAGCCGTCTGGAGCTAGCCATGCCAGTGTTCGTGGTAAAGTAAGCCTCAATGGTGTCCGCCAAGGACGATTTGAAGGCAGTGTCTTCCAACAGGTCCGTTGGGAGCCTCCACGTCGGTATAGGCGTCAGGAGCCTACCCCATTGTATCGCCAGTTCTACAGGATTATGGTCCGAGAGTGTCTTACCCATGTGTTGTGCCGTGAGGATCGCCCCCAGTAAAGAGCGGGAGCAGAACACTCAGTCTATATTGGTGTGCAGTTGGTGAGGTGGGGAGAAAAAGGTGTATTCTTTGTCTAGCAAGTGTTTGCTGCGCCACGCATCCGCTAAGTCCCACCCTTCCGCCCATTGTGTTAGCGCGGTCGCCTGTTTCCTGCTGTCGGTGGCGTGTAGTGGTGGGTGCGACCTGTCCAACATGACATCCATTACAGCATTAAAATCCCCTCCAATAACCCACTGAAAGCCCGCCCAGTCCGCCAGGACACCATTAAGTCCAGTTAAAAAGACCGATTGACCCGAATTCGGGGCATACACACAGCCAAGCACAACAGGAGCCCCATCCAGTTCACCCCGCACAAATACATATCGTCCCTCCTTGTCAATGCTCTGTTCTGTTGGTTTGAAGGGCACAGAGTTACGAACCCATATAGCCGCGCCCCTCGAGAATGCAGAGTAGGATGTAGCAAAGAGCTGGCCTCTCCATTTCTTAGACAGTTTCAAGTTCTCAGCACTGCTTAAATGTGTCTCTTGGAGGCAGGCTATCACAATCCCTCTACGGTTAAGTTGGGCCAGTATTCTGTGCCGTTTGTGGATCGAACCCATGCCTCGCGCGTTCCAGGTGCACATGTTATACAAATTAAGTGACCCCATGACTGCACGCATTATGAGGAAGTGTTGCGCTCGTAGGTGAGCAAGCCAAGATTGCACTAAGTTGGTGATAGAATGCCATTTGAAATAACAACCCCTGAACTTTAAGGTCCCCAAGGAAACGGACTCGGGGTCCAAACCATGATACCCAACCCGGGTAACTTTCAAACTCAACCATGTTCATTCGATGGGGGGTGCAGTCTGTCCGAACCTAGTATGTGCTGACCCGCGGTGACCTGGCAAGCGCTTAGCACATACAACCCCCGTGCCACCCACCTGTGTGCGGCTAATCGTGCTGTTCATACATTACCACTAGTGCATCGATCAAGGCGCCGTAGTCAAAATTCTGCAGCCATTTGCGCCGTGATCTTGGGGAAGAGCTGCAAACTATCCGCAGATCCCGAAACCTCTGTACGTGTGTCCGAGTTAATGGCCACTCCCCTCGCTGTGTCTGCATCATGAGTGGCCAGTGCAGCCTCTGTTAGCTGTGTCACCTTCGCCTGTTCTGCTGATCGGTTTGTCGCATCCTGTCCTTTCGGTGGGGTTCGTGTCGAGGTACCTTGGCCAGTATCAGAGGTAGGGCGATGTCGGTCTGGTCGGTTCCCGTGAGCGTTGCTGGTGCCTTCGGCAAACGGGTCTTGAGATGTCGGTGGTGTGAGTGTTACTTCCATCCATTCCTCTGCGTCTTCCGGGGAATCAAAGAAGTGTGATCTGTTGCCATGCAGGATCTTGAGGTGGGCTGGAAAGAGGAGGGCATATTTCAGTTCCCGTTCGCGCAGCTTGCGTTTAACCCCCAGGAAGGTGGACCTAGCTCGCTGTACTGCTGGTGTGAAGTCCGGGTACACGGATATAGTCTTGTCCTCGTACCTGATGGGCGCCTTCTCCCTTGCCGCGCGCAGCACTGTGTCGCGATCTTTATAGTGAAGGAGGCGTGCGATCAGAGGGCGTGGCGGGGCTCCCGGCTGAGGCGGCTTCGAGGGCATCCTGTGCGCTCTCTCCACGCTGTATAGGGCAGTTAGATCTTCAGGGCCAACCATCTGTTTGAGCCAGTCTTCCACAAATTGAGTGGGATTCCTCCCTTCGCTCCGCTCTGGGATGCCCAAAATTCGGACGTTGTTGCGGCGGGCCCGCCCTTCTGCGTCATCCACCTTGTCCCATAGCTGTCTGAGCTGTTTTTCCATGCCTTCCAGTTTCGTGGAGTGCTCCGTATGCTGGGGGATCAGATCATTGAGTGCGAGTTTCTGCTCCGACACTCTCTCAGACAGTTTGTTGTGATCTGCCCTGAGCAATGAGAGGCCCGTTGTCATATTATCAATACGTTATTCGAGCGCTTCTCTTGTCGCCCTGATCTCGTTCAGGATGAGGTCCAGTTTGGCGTCCTGAGTCCCCTTCCCGGTTGGCGGGATGACATCCGCGCTGGAAGAGGCCAGAGGGTCTTCAGAGCCGGTAGACTGCATGTCCTCTGTTGCACCCTGGTCCTGGGCTCTACCCCGGTGTCTCCCCATGGATCTGGTGTGCAGGGCGACGCTGCGTTGGTCGCGCGCCCCTATCGCCGGTTCCACCCTGTAGTGGCTCGTAACTTCCCGCTTCCTGGTAAGCGTTGAGGGATGCAATCCGGGAGCAGAGAGATCGCCTATGGCATAGCGATCCACGAGGGGTCGGGAGAATCAGCCGACACAATGTCTTTCTTAGAGCCTGCGAGGAATGCTGTGGCGTTGTAAGCAATGTTCTCAGCGGGGCATAATTGGGCGCAGGCAGGGACGGCTGGGGTCGACCGCCGAGTGGCACCAGAGGTTTCACAGTGAGGGGTCAAATATCACCGCGTAGTGGCATTGAGTAGGAGTAGCTTCAGATAGGGCGCCCTTGTTCTCGTACCGCCGCCCACGGGAGTGTCGGGGTCGGCACTCGTAAGGATGTGAGTGGGGTCTCCACCAGTGTCACGACGCTCCATCTGAGTCCGGTGATCTGGGTCCCAGTGCAGGGCTCCGGTGGGTGTAGTTCTCCGTGTGATGAGCTAGGCGTATTCTACAGCCCTGGAGGGAGGCTAAATGGCGGCTGCCGGTGCAACCCCCGCAGTTACCCACTAAATAAAGTCAGTGCCAGTCGCCGCCCGGGGAGACGAGCCGCTGGTCTCCTCCGCCGCTGTCGGGGCACCGCAGTCTGCGCTCAGCGCTCCGGCGCTCTGTTGTGCGCGGGCCGCAGCGGTGGAGCTGCAAGCGCGGTTCTTTCCTGTGCGCGTTGTTAGTCCCGGCCGCGGTCGGGAGGGCAGCGATGGGTTCACAGGGCGCCCCAGCAGAGATGCATGCAGGCTGGAGAGGCAGGGTGGAGGGTATGGGCGTAGGCACGCCTAGAGTCCGGGCGCACCTCTGTTGCCCCCGCTGATCTCCGCCGCCTTTAGGTAGCCCTCCGGGCCGTCCGCCAAATCCAGGCTGCAGCTGCACACGAGGCTGTAGGCCGCAGCAGGCGCCGCGACTCCTCACCGGTTCTAGACCGTGTCGGGGGTCGGCAGGTCCTTGTCGCCGCCGCTCCATTCCTCACCGATGCTCCGAGAGGCAGTTTCAGGTGGGTGGCGTACTTGGGGAGCAGGATATGTAGCAAGTGTTGTGGGCTAAGGACGGAGCTCAAAGACTACGCGTCCACCATTTTCGGCTCGTAGACACGCCCCCCCCGCTCTTTGAGATCTTTAGGCCAGGATCTCGCAGTTGTCCCTCGGTTCAAGCTTAGCCGAGCTGGAGGCCACTCATTTAGAGTTCGGGCTGCTGCCCTCTGGAATTCTCTTCCTTTAGATATACGGGCATCTGACAATCTTTTTCTGTTTCGTAGGGCCATCAAGACTTTTTTATTCCCTTAAAACCTGTTTCTTCTTAGTTTGCTGCCTTTTTAGTTGTGTTGTGTTGACTACCTTGTCAGGCGCCAGGACGCCCATTTGCTGGGGCAGCTGTGCGCCGAATAAATGTCTATAACATAACATAACTACTACATTGTCAGGCAATCTCCTCTATACTAGGTGTAGCCTTTTTTGCATTACTGCGATTTTTGGGTGATTATACCCTGTAAATGAGTTAGCACCATAGGCCTTTCCCAGATTGGTATATTTGATGCTTAATCTGGAGAAAAATGTTGATTCTCTTAGTTCGAGCTACCTTTTTGATCTGCTGCGACAACTGTTGTTGGGCAGTTGTGTCCTTAAATTAATCGAACTGCTTTACACATGTCCATCTGCGTGGGTTTGTGTGTGATGGTACAACTTGGACCCCATACCTATTTGCAGGTGCACTAGACAAGAATGCCCACCTTCCCCATCACTTTTTGCTTTTACCATGGGGATAGCCATAGAGATTAGCAGTTAAGGGTATAGGTGTTAGGGGTATGGGTTTATGGGTTAAGGGTCAAGGCATTGGGGTATTTGGTATAGGTGTTATGGGTAGAACATTAAGGGTTAAGCTATATGATTAAGGGTATAGGACCAAGGGTATAATAGTTAAATTAATTAGGATTGGGTTAAGGGTATAGGTTAAGGTTGCGTATAGAATTAACAGTAAAAGGTTAAGGGTATGGGATATAGAGTTATGGGTAATAGGCATAGAGTTAGCAGTATCTGGTTAACCATATGTGGTTAAGGGTGTACTTTTAGAGTTATATTTAGGGTTAAAGGTAAACAATTAATGATACTTAAGAGTTTGAGGAACAGGGTTAACTACTTTGCCCATATATGTTTGGAGAGACCGTTTTAAACGTGTTTAAAATATTTTATACATAGTTGCAATTATTTAGTTTATCTGTTCAAAATAAACTTCACTGGGTTTTTTTTCAATGGAATACACTACAATTTTGAACTGATGCAATTAGAAGTGTTAAAACAAACGGATGCTAGTTCATTGGAGGGGCTGGATAAGAGACCCCCTTACACCTAAATAGATCCTGTTGAAAAAATCAAGTCAAGAGCCAATCAATGTTATTACCATACCCCAAAGGTTCTCATTAGGTATAATAACGAAGAATCTGCTGAATTTTTCTCCCATAAAAGATGCAAAAGGCATTCACAGAAAGTACTTGAGAGTCCATTTGGAGAGATAAAACCTGTTTTGCCCAGAAGGGTTTCACAGAGTGAGAAGCTTTAGAGTATCAGTCAAAATCAGGCGACTGTCGAGACAGATGGCAAAGAATGGAATTGTCCCTCAGTAACCGAAACCTCTGTTTTGTCTGTATTATGTTTTAACTAGTGTTGGCTATCAACATTCTTACTTTTGATAGTCAATGCTGTATGGAAAATCTTTCTGAAGAGAGACCTATCATTCAAAACATTATTTGAGTGTAATTTGCATAGATGTATAGCTGAGGACTGAGCAGCAAATGGCCTAATATTCAGATTGTATAATAAGTAGATAGAGCAGAGTCCTGAGGGACACCACAGGTAATCCACACTGATAGAGGGAAGAAGAGGATCCGAAACACCCCTCTGAAATCTCTCAGAGAGGGAGACGGTGAACCACTCCAGCAAAATATCTCCATTGCCGGCAAAGTCAGTGATGCTGGAACTAGGGCTGTGGGAGGGACTGCAGCACTCCATGATAACACGGAAAAACATCAGCGGGAACCTGTGACCTAACACTGCAGTCTGAAATATTGGTTTGTAATATCTCCAATTCAACACCTAACTTGGGGGCATACTACCAACAAAGTCGTGAAGAGAGGTGTTAGCCGCCTTAGCTTAACGCCTCTCTTCGCCACTTCGGAAACGCTAGGCTGCAACATATTACCAAGGATATAGTGCAGCCTAGCGTTTCCCCCTGCGATGGCGATAAGTTGTACAACTTAACTCCAGCGCAGGCAGGGAAGGTTTGTTTATGTACAGGAAGGTGTTCCTTCCTGCACATAAACAAAGCTTAAATGCCATTTTGTAACTTACATGTGTGCTGCCTCATGCAGCACACATGTGAGTTACAAATTGGCATTTTTAAAAAGATGTTTGTTTATGTACAGGAAGGGACACCTTCCTGTACATAAAGAAACCTTGGCATTTTGCTTTTTCCATGTGTGCTGCACAAGGCAGCACACATGCAAAAAGCAAAAACGAGGAGAAATGAAGTATTTCTCCTCGTTTCGTCACCTTAAGAACAGGTCTTTCCTGTTCTTAAATTCGGCGCTGCCACCTAATATCGCCTCTCTTGATAATAGGTGGCAGCGTCGAAGTGAATGGGTGTTGCGGTGGAATGCCGACCGCAACACCCACTGCACGCCTCCTTTCACGATGAGTTTAGCGTGAAAGGGGCCCTATTACCAAGGCAGCGTTAAGTCAATTAACGTGGCTTTAAGCCACGTTAATTGACTTATTGCTGCCTTGATAATAGTGCGATGCAAATATCGCCGCGTTATCGGCAGAAAAGTGCCGATGGCGTGGCGATAAGGGTCTTGATAATATGCCCCTTGGAAACTCAACTTTCTGAAGTAATTACCCCAATAATATAGGGCGGTCTTTTATGATAAAATAGTGCTCGTTTAATTACGTAGATTAATGTCAGCATATCATAAAAAATGCGAACATCTTCAAACTAGCAACTAAAAACTGTTGGAGCTAATACCGCTCTGACTAGCACAGGAGAAATTAAAAGAAGAAACTTACATAAAAGGTTTCCAAAAACATATTGATGTAAAAATATATCATTGAAAAACTGTACAAATATTTTATGATAATGCCCCTTTTGAATGTGTAGTTGAGACATTTTCTCGAGTATATTAGTGTATGAAGGGAGCAGAAACCTTAGTATGGCAAAGGAAATCACTCTTGAAATCAAAGGGGTGCCTACCTGATGAAAACATGCTTCGATTTATTTGGACTCTTTTAGACATTGAGGGACTTATTTATGAGAGCCCTGCATCAATGTTGCACCATGTAAAGTGGTACATGCGTGAAGCAGGGCTCTCATAAAGATTTATGAAACCACACAAAGCCACCCTGCGTGGCTCTGAGTAACCGCATAAATCATGAGTCAGCCGATTCACGCAATACCCATGGAATGTGATGCTGCCCCATATTTACAAAGTAATGTAAACCTTAGGAAGCATTAAATCCGTACACCTCCTGGGTGAGGCGTAACAGGGAGAAATATGTTTATTTCTCCTAGTTTTTCCTCTTTCCATATCTGCTGCATTCTGCAGCACACATAAAAATATGAAGATGAGTCGTAGGAATGTTTTTGTGCAGGAGGGTGCCCATTCCTGCAAAAAAAGAATCCTGCCTGCAATGGAGGCACCCTTGCACTATGTCACCGATGCACCCCTGCACTGCCAATAGTCACCACCGCCGCCTGCCAGATTACAAGTAATTGTGTGGTCTGGTGGGCAGGAGGCATGGCAGTCCCATGGCAGTGCAGTTTAAAGGCTCATTGTGAGCCTTAAACAGCACCTCCATGGGAGACTGCCAGTGCACTTTCCTGCACGGGAAGGAATACATTATGTCTGGAATTCCTTCTTGTGCAGGAACTGGGAGTGCAAAACTACAGGCGGGCTCAACATGTGCCTCCATGCATGCAGCCCTATGCACAGGGGCAACCCTTCTATCCTCACCGCCAGCAGTCACATGGAGGAAGAGCCTCCATGACACAGCTGGCAGTGAGGAAAGTCGTAATATGCTTGGCAGTGCCTCACGGCACCACCAAGCATATTGCGGCCCTCAGACTGCCAGAGAATGCGGTTCCCCTGCCCTTGCGGTGGTGCAATGTTGGTCCGTCTGCCCTAGTTGTACTAGGGCAGTCGGAGCGCTGGTGCAGCAGGGGCTGGACCGCCTCCGCCCTACCCCCTTCCAGTCTGAGGGTCTTTGGACCGCCAGGATCATAATCAGCCCCATAGTGTCTGGCAATCTAAACAGTACCTGCCAATCTAAACAGCTTTTAGGTGCCACAAAAGAACACCAAATTATTGTTTCAATCTGATATTAAGTTAGGGGAAATTCTGAAACCTATCTTTAAAATTTTGCAGTGAGGAAAGGTTAAAAAATATATCCAAAAAGAGTAATCAGATAATTAAATGGCATAAAGTTCTGAAGAACAGGTGCTCAATACAAGATCCCTCACCACCAACTGTGCGGGGAGGACCCAAGTATCCCAATCAGGTAGGAGTCTCCTATTCAGTTCATAAGCCTACTTGCAAAGTCGTACAGAACAAAAACACAACAGCAGCTGCCTTGCTACTCCTAATTTATGATGTGGGCTGTCCCGCACTGTATCTTCATAGAGAAACACTCCTCACAATATTGTAAAATATTTAGGGGCTTATTTACAAGCCCCTTGCGCCACCGGTACGTCACTTTTTACCATATTAAAAGGGACGCACAGGAGGCCCAAGGGGCTTGTAAATAAGCCCCTTAATTGTTACTGGAAGAGACTGGTCCTCAGAGGAAAGGCAGCTCAAAGTCCCTGATGTCCGTTAGTGGGATTAAAATACAGCAGAGCCCAGAGTGAGAGAGGAAAAAGGCAACCAGGGAAGGAGAAAGGCAGATGAGAGGACGTGGGCATGACCGAGGCACAGATGAAAGATAGAGAGTTGCGAGAGTGAGGTAATAAAGAAAACAAAGAGAGATGGAGACACGTGCAAGTGGGAGTACGAAAGGAGACACAAGACACATCTGAGAGAGACAGAAGTAGGTGAGAGAGCTTCGAGAGACTGAATTGTAGACAGTCCATAAAGAGACAGGCAGTTGAGAAAGGGACAACTTAGAGAGACATGTAGGCAACAGTTGTGTGAGCGTGTGATCCAGCGTTCTCCAAACAGGTCCTGGAGGGCCGGATCCATGCCAGATTTTTAAAATAACTACATGTATCTAAATGGGGAAATGCACAAAATCTGGTAGAGACCCGGAAGCACCACACGACATTGTAACACTCTCTGGCCAGGTGTGGCCAGAGAGCTTAAATAAACGGGCCGGGGTCACTCAAGGCTTCCGGTCCCTGCCAGCAGCATACTGTGTGGTTGTCAGTTATTGTGTCTCCCTATTGTGCATAGGCCTCCCCAATAATTGCTTGCTGTGACCGACCGTCCTGAGTCCGTGCTCCGGACCCCCCTACAGCATGGATCCGGCCCTCCAGGACCGGTTTGGAGACCCCTGGAGATAGAAGGGCAGACCAGCGTCAATAAAATAAGTACAGAGATGAGAGAAAGAAGTAGAAACAGAGAGAGAGAGAGAGAGGTGTGCTGCTAGAGAGAGAGGCCGAGATGGAGTGAAAGTGATGGTTGGGTAAAAGACAGACAGTCACTTTGTAAAGGAACACCCGAGAGTGATAGTGAGGATGAGACAGGTGTGAGAGAGCTAGATATAGCTGAGAGGGCTATAAGGGGAGAGACGTGATGGAGCTAGAGAAGTAAAAGAAAGAGGCAGGTAAGTGAAAAAGGCAGATAGGCTAAAGGCAGGGAGTTGAGAGATTTAGAAACAGACTCATGAGAGTAAGGTGAAAACTACACAGGTTGGTGAGAAAGAGACTGGTAAGCAAGAGCCACAGAGAAGGGCACATTCGAGAGGGAGAAGGGCAAAGAGGGAGGACAGGTGAGTGAGATAGAGTGAGGGATGAAGTTAGAGACCGTGAAAAAAGTACAGCTGAGCGAGAGAAAGAGAGCGATGGCGAGGAGAGAGAGATGAAGAGAGGCGAAAGACACGTGTTAGAGAAAAAAAGGGAGGCAGAGGAGAGGTGATAAGGCAACAGAAACACATACAAAAGAGACAGCTGCGAGAGAGAGCTTAAGGAGACAAAGAGAGGGGGTAGAAACAGACATAGATG
Source organism: Lissotriton helveticus (assembly GCF_964261635.1). Taxonomy (NCBI): domain Eukaryota; kingdom Metazoa; phylum Chordata; class Amphibia; order Caudata; family Salamandridae; genus Lissotriton; species Lissotriton helveticus. The sequence continues at coordinate 237,615 of NW_027611905.1, read as the reverse complement.
TTAGAAGGGAACCTGAGAGGGGGTAGAAATAGGCAGACTAACTGAGGCGTTTAAGCGACAGATAGGTGAGAAAAGGGCAGCTGAGAGAGTAGGAGTGGAGAAACGCAATAGATGTAATAAAGAGAAGTGTGACAAAGGGAGAGAGGGAGCAAGTGAGGTAAATAAAGAGAGAGAGAGGCACAGAGACAGGGGATGAAGAGAGAGCAGGGTGATAGAGATAAGCAAGTTAGAAAGAGAGCACAGAGAGAAGCAAGAGAAAGCAAGACAGACATGGTATGAAGGGTCAAGAAAGGGGTAATAAGTGAGAGAGTATTGATGAAGAGGCAATCAGGTGAGAAAGAGTTGGCTGAACAAGAATAGTGAGAAGGGCGGCAGAAGGGATACAGGAGTAGATAATGATGCAACTGAAAGAGACATGAGGTGATAATAAAGAGAAAGCGAGAGTTGAGAGAAGGATACAAGTGTCACTGAAGAAAATAATATAGACGAGAAGATAAAGAAAAGCAGAAGGAGGAGAAATTAAAAACAAGGAGCAGATGAGAGGAATACAGGGCAGGGGAGAACAGTGAGATAAGAGACAGAGAAAGAGAGGAGGGAAAGGGAAAGGGAAGATGTGAATAACAGGGAAACAGGGGAGAGCCACAACAGACCGAATATTGGTAAATGAAGAAACAATTGAGAAGACGAGTAATGGGTAGGGGAAAAAGTGAAGAGGATTGAGAAAATAATGAGAAACATAAGCATGTTCTTTTAGAAATGTAGATGAAAACCACCTTGTGTTGACCTGTGTACTCTCCTTGTGTAACGTGTGGGTCCATAAAAAACAGCACCACAAGTTAGGGCACTAACCATATCCTCTATGTTAACATTTTTCTGACAATTTTAGTATTTACCAGCTTTCCAGTCACCTTGATAGCCCAAAAAACATATGTGCCATAGGGACAACGCATAGCATAGATGGCAAGAAGGGTTCTACAGAACGCCTTTTGAGGTACCTGGGAGAGATATATCTCACTGGAGTTGAAGATCTCAACTTTATTCTGTGGCAGTATTTTCAAAAATCTTTCTAAGGCCCAATTATCCATTGTAGCAAGCAGCTCTATGGACCAGGCATCGTACCGGAAATTCTAAGTTGCTCCACATGTGTGATTTCTTCAGTTTGTATAAGAATCACACAGCTGTGTCTTGAACCACCAGCAAAATGTAAATCTGTCTGTTGTATTCATATGAATGGCATTGACAAGGTCTATACGAAATAATCGATAGCCCTCAGGCATGTGGCCCTTTATTCAAGACCAACATTGTAATCATATTTCTGACTAATCTAGACTGAAGTATACAACTTTGACACCTGTCCTACATTACAGACTTAAACAGTTGATAGTCAATATACATTTTCAGATATTTACCTGTAAAGCTGATTCACGATGCTGCCATAAGGAACCCTGGTCAGGAAAAAAGGGATGTAGATGGATCCATTTTGTGATATTTCTCTTTTTCTGTCTCAGCAAGCTGGTTTATTTACTCTCATCCACATGTGTATTGTTTACTTGCTCTACTCTCAGTCATGAGATAGTAGAGGATGACAACCTTCATTTTAAGACCATGCATGCCTCCTGATTTAGAAGAGGCACCTGCAAACGCCAGGATGATGGCAGTCCAACAGTAGTCTAATTTCCATCTTTCAGAAATGCTTTTTCAGACGCGCCACTGTGTAGGTTGTGAAGTGAAGTGATAATCAGCAGTAGAGTTCCCTAGACGTTGACATGTTAGAGCTGGCAAAGAAACCAGACCCCGGAGTGGAGCACTGATAGTCGAATGCTGATGGGAAAGTGCATGGGAATAAAGGAGCCCATCTGACTAGCAGGAAATAGACTAGAACCACAGAATGGTACTGAAAGGGGAAAGAGGCAAGGAACTGAAGCAGGAAGTGAGAAAGGACCATACAAATCTGAAAATAAACTGTTGGAAGGTGGGAAGAGTAGGAGAATACAGGATGGGGGTAGGGAAGGTGAAGAAAGAGATATGCTACCAACGGAACAGGGTTCGACGTGTGAGGGAGTTATTGCGCACAGCTCTGTTTCTATTAAATTATCAGAAAAGGTGGCGTGATGAAATGGTGCTACAAGAGGAGGGATGACCCTAAAAATCCTTCAGGAGTTGTTGTGTGAAACAACAACTGTGTCATTTACCAACAGTATCTTGTGCACACATATATAGTAATACATGAAATATGTACAATATTTTAGATTTCACAAATGAAAGTAAGAATATTTGAAGCGTCGTTGATCTTGTAGCTTTAATACTCGAAACTAGACAGCGCCAGCCGACACGTGTTTCGTCTGAGTATACATAAACTCGGACTCTTCAGGGCTTCTACTTGTATGTAGCAAGAGGATCAATCCCCCTTAACCAGTGATAATTCCAACCCGGTCAGGTCTCGAGTATAGAATACAATGGCCATTGCAGAGCACGTCGCGGACCTAAACAGGCAGCCGGACAGGACGACTTGATACAGCCCCATTGCTGGGATTTCTATACGCAAGACCAAATTTTGGCCCCTAGATTTGACTTGAAATAATTCTTTGGTCAGTCCTGTTTGACTAATACGGCGTTATTATCGATGAGCACACCGCAACAGAGCGGACGGTCATTGTGATTGACAACTGCGAGCAACAATCTATCGACACCCTGACCGGGTTGGAATTATCACCAGTTAAGGGGGATTGTGAAATTGTGAAATCTAAAATATTGTACATATTTCATGTATTACTATATATGTGTGCACAAGATACTGTTGGAAGGTGAAGAAAGTGAAGCAGTAATGAGGAGGCTGAAAATCTCAGGAGACAGAGGGGCATATTAGCTTCCAATAGAAGCCCAGGTTAGATGTGCAGGACATCTAACCTGGGTATCTATTGGAATTCTATAACGCATATTAGCAAGCCCATTATTGCCATTTTAGCAGCAGTTTCCTGCCGCTAAAATGGCGATAATTTTACCGAGGTTCATGCTAATATGCCCCATAGTTAGGCTGGAGAGCTTTTGGGGCATATTAACAATGGCCAGCGTTATTTATCGATGGCCGTGCCTAGCGATAATTATAATATCGCAGACTGTCGCTGGTATTTATTGCCCTGGTAATGCGTTATTAACAACGCATTACTCCAGTGCGATAACAATTCCAGCGATAGCAAGGTTATCGCCCTTTTGCAGGGAACATCGCTGTTTCCGGCGATGATTCCTGCAAAAGGGCGATAACCTTGGTGATACGACCCACAGGGTCGTATCAGCATAATCCACCCCCTATATTAGGGATGGCTAAGTCAGGATTTTAGCAGATGTTAGGTTTTTTGCCAAAATCTAATGTGTGCTAAAATCATGTGGGCTGCCTTGTAAATATTGCGATGTAAACATCAGCAATATTTGCAAGGTAGTCCATCTTGGGTATGCCCAGTAATGCCCACTTTGCATCTCATTGGAGATACAAAGTGAGTCATTGGGATAAAGGGTGCTAACTTGTAAATAGGGCGCTGGTTTTATCTCCGCTTTTTTGGCTTTGTACGCCAAAAAAGCGGAGATAAAGCCCTTGTACATATGCCCCTTTGTACTGTAGGAAATAGTTGCAAAGCACTTCCTGATGCAGCTAAACTGATTTTCTAGTGTGCTGGTATTTGAGCACGTTTTGGTGTGACATTGATTAGTGCTTTCTTTACACATGTGCAGGACCGAGCAACTGCTCCCCTGTGGATGCATGGCTGGTCTACTCTTCTCTGGGAAGAAAATGGCATTCAACGTTCTCCTCCATTAAGCAGGGTTTCATTTTGTTACGCCACTTCTGAAGAACAATGTAGTATGTGGTGCTGCAAACAATTTGCCCAGTGCACAACTCCTTCAACAATTCAGTAGCATAATTAATGAAAACCGGGGTGCACAATTCTTCATAGAAGAGTGCTACAACACAACATCCAACCTCCTACACAAATTTAATGCTCCCACTATGTTTTGTAGAAAATAGACAGAATGTAACAGGATGTAACATATATGGCCTCATTATAATGGCGGTCGGACTTTCGGCCATCCGCCATCCTTTTGGAAATGGGACAGCCCGACTAGCTGTCGGCGGGCTCGCCATAGGGAGTATGACATGACTGCCTTCAAGGCGGCCACAATCTATATATTTTGTATTGCGGCATGTGCTGCTGGCTGCACCACATGCCACAGTACAAAATAAACACATTGCACATATCCCTTCACCATGTGGCTGGCACTATGCGGTGCCTGTCACATGGCGCCGGGATATGTAGTGTGGCACCATAGGTGCCCCCAGTGCCCATATTTGGAGGGCCAGGGAAAAATGGGGCCCGCTAGGGGCCCTAAGTCACTTGCTGCCAGCCTTTTCATGGCGGGTTATACACTATCAAACGGCGGGCTGAAACTGGAATTATAATCCCTACTGCAGTACCTGAGCAGGCACCACCAGCCCTGTAGGGATTACAGACTGTCTGATGAGTTCCTTGTGTCGTACTGTCTCTGCACCTGCCGACCATCTGCCCACCTAATGGGGTGGACAGTCCAGCATGGTCTGATGGAGTTGGGACCACTACTGATGGCCTGACGGTGGCAGTACCAAAGCATCATAATGAGGCCCATATTTTTTGGAACACCTGAAGTATGTGATGTTATCTGACACCTAAAAAAAGCTGCTTCCAATTAAACTTCTGAAAAAATATAATTATATTGCAAATTTGCTTTGAAATTATTTGCAAGCAAAATGCAGATTCTTCCTTGCAGTATGTTTTCAAAAAAGTGCAGGTACATACTTCTGACAAATGCAGTGTTGTGTGATACTCCAAACACCTTTCCAGGGTTTCTCTTCAACTATCCATGGTTCAACAGATTTGCTTTGACATCAAGTACAAACAAAATGTAGTTGTAGTGTGTAGTGTGTTGTCTTTATATTGTAATCAACAAAGTGTCTTGTAGAAAAAAACTAAACTAATTGCTCTTATGTTACACAACAAACTACCTTTCTCCTCTAACAATGTAGTGGTGCTGGCAGTAAGGGCCTATTTAGAGTTTGGCAAACAGGGTACTCTGCCACAAATGGACCACCGTGTATCTGACAGCAGTTCTCCACCTGCCTCCGCAGTCAGAATCACTACACCAATGAAGTTGGTGCCACAAGTGTAGGGGCATCAGACCATCTGAACTATTTTGAGCCAATGGCCTCATGATTTGTGATTTTCATTTAGTTCAGACTGCCAGAAATAAACAAATTACCACCACATCATGGGAGAAACTGCCAGAGCTTCAGAGTCATGTATTTTTTTTTCTTTCGTCTTTTTTGGGAAACAAAAAGGTTGATGAGAGACTACCGAAAACATGGCAGCCAGACCACAAACTATCAGTGCCTTCAGAGCACTGCTTTATTTGAGCCAGTGGTTGCCAGTCGGCGTACCAGCACTGATTTTTTGGGGACCAGCACTTATTTTCCCTTTTCAGACATTTCTCCAGAGCAAGAGAGGGAAAACACACACACACACAGTGGAAAGACAGAGGAGGAGAAAGTAGGGAAAACAGTCATAAAAGGAAAAAAGGACTAGCAAAGTAGAGATAAAGGGTAAGAAAGTGTCCGGCAGTGATTAAAGATGCCTGTAGTGGATTCAAGGCTCCCAGCGTTAGTAGTCGAGGCACTGACATTTATTAGCTCCGGTCGTAGGTTTCTGAGCAGAGCCTTGGGCACCAGCACTTATTCTATTGCAAACTAAGTGCTGCTTCAGAGGAGCAGTCACAATGGTGGCTCTTCTGAAGGCCATCCGTCACCAAAGTAAAAATCAGGCCTTAAGTCCACAAATAGGTGGTGCAAAGAATCACACCCAACAATTGGTCAGATTTAAGGTTTGGTGGATGGTCATTATTCAGACTGGCAGAGCACATTAAATCCACCACCATGACAAACTACCTACTGTCTGCCAAATGTAGGGGTCAGCAGTGACCTCTGTATATTGACAGTAACCGCCTTCAAAGTGGTTCTTGAGAAGGTGCAAAAGAATTGGTGGACAGCTACCGTCAGTATTGACTGATAACCAATGTATAGAATTACTGGTTAAATAACTATGAATTAACTGAAGAAGGGATATTAAGATACAAGTGGTATATAAAGATGTAATTTTTCTATGTAATATTTTAAATATTTTTAAAACAGTATTTTGTAAATTTTACTATGTGACTTTTATGATTTTTAAATGCAAAAAAAGTTTATTTGATTTGATTTGACTGATAACCTCTAATCTTTTACCAACTTTATGGTTGTCAAAAAATTCCTCTCAAAGTGAGAGTATGCCATTGAAAAGCAAAACAATAAATAGTTTATCTCTGAGTTTACTTGGTCTTGATTTGTTTTTTTCTGTCATTCACCACAAAGTTTCACCTGGCATTTTGTCTTTGTCTGAATTTGAAACCAACACAATGTTCTATGAATTTTTACCCTTTACATAGGTATGTCTGTGGTGTTGGCTGTCTGGACTTGGATGGTAAATAAACCAGACCTACTGACTCTTTGCAATATGTATTGGTACCAGATCTTTAATATACACATAAAAGTATTCTGAATCATCACACTTTCAATCATTTATCTCATGCAAATGTGGCATACAGAAAACAATAATGTTTTTTTTCTACTGTAGTTATCTGAACTCGAGTGCTAGCCTAACCTAAGATGGACGCCAAGTGCTTATTAAAGTTTTAGCCATCCTGAATCCAGAAATGGCTGGCCCATATCATGAGATCCTGCTCACACTCAACTCTTCCAAGCTTTTGGAGACTTCTGCTGCAGGGCTGCATACAATTTCAGCATGCTGAGCAGCTCCCATGAACCCCTCTGTGTTCTCCCTTTGACTTCAGTGCCTGACATGGTGTCCCTTTGTCCGTCTACTCCCACTCGCCTTCTTTCTGTGACTTTTCTGCTGCTGGGTCTCTGTGTACCGTCAGAACCCAAACTCCAACAGAAGCAACCTAAGTTCTGGGTTTATGTTGCAAGATTGGCATGGATATGATCTCACCCTAAAATGCAAAGAGCAGCAACCAGCCAGCATGGCTGGGCAATGGAATGTGCTGTTGGATATCTTTAGTAGATTTTCTTTGAGATATGCTATACTAAACTCTAGTCAGAGTCTACTCGGGTAAAGGGCTGGACACTGAAAGGAGGCAGATTTTCTATTCTAAAGTACAGTCAGAGCCAACTAGAGGAAGGTCCTGGATGTGATAGGGGGAGGGTTTTTCTATTCTGCACTCCATTCAGAGCATACTCAGTAAAGGTGCTGGACACTAAAAGGGGGTCGATTTTTATTCTAAACTCCAGGCAGAGCCAACTCAGGAAATATGCTGGACACTGAATGGGGGCAGAGTTCCTTTTCGGAAACAAACTTTTTAATTAAAAAAACAACAAGATTGTTTTACCTTATCAAAAAAAGGAATTACACAGTTACATAATTAAATCCTATAAAACATGTTGTTTTAATCTTGTAGGTCAGACTCTCATCAACCAGGAAATCAAGGAAAATAAAATATGGGCAAGCAAAACAATATTCTCTACAGAGAGCAATTTTCAAAACCATCAAGTAATCACCTTAATAATTAGTTCCTTAAATATTATTGGTTAAAATTTCCAAATCCCAAAATTTTTTGGAAGATGGTGTTTAAAATGTACATCATTTTCTTTCTTTTAACAGGATTAAGTTGAACATATAAGACAATATATAATCATTTTGCATGATAAATCAATCATATATTTTTCAGATCAACAGTCCAGTATAAAATAAAATTACCATTTTGAACATCACAAAGAAATTGTAATTAACACCACTAAAAAATATAACACCAATGACCAGTTCTCAAGACCACCAAGTTACAATTTCCAGCAGAACAAAATGTCAATAAACAATGTCCTAATCCTTAACCCCTTCGCTTCTAGGCCTTCCCCACCCCCCGTGCTAAGCCTTTTTTTGGCTATTTGGGGTAGTTCCCGCTTAGGCCTCTGTAACTTTTTGACCATATAAGGTATCCACACCAAATTTGTGTCCTTTTCTTCCAACATCATGGGGATTCTAAAGATACCCAGGGTTTGTGGATTCCCCTCGAAGGGACCCAGATATTAGCCAAAATCCAGCAAAATTTAGTTTTTTGGAGAAAAGTTTGAAAAAAGGGCTGCAAATGAAAGCATCTGGGGTTTTCCCTGCAAATGGTATCAAAAAAGGGTTTGTGGGGCTGAAAACACAATTTTCCCAGCTTTTAGGGAATGACAGACGTTTGTCAGAAAAACAAAATCCTTTACACGGTTTTGGCATTTTTCTGGGACATAGCCTATTTTTGCAATTGTTTGTGCTTTCAACCTCTTTCTTGTTAATGGTAGAAACGGGTATGAAAGCAATAATGGATCTATATATTTTATTAAAGTAGACACAATTCTGAATTCAGCAAGGGGTCATTTGTGTAGATCCCTCAAGGTTTCTAAATACAAACTAACAGTTACATTTTGTGGAAATTGAAAATTTGTTGAAAAAAACAGCCTTTTGTGTCAACGTTTTCACCTGTAACTTCTTCTAATTATGACAGCTCTTTGAAAGCAATATACCGTTACATCCACAGAACCTTATTGGTTGTGGGGATTTATAGGACTTGTAGGTTCACCAAGAACCCGATGAACCCATGTACCGGGCATATAGCAATTATTCTGGGAAAATGTATACATGGAAAAATCGGTATGAAAGACACCTATGTATTTCTGAAATGGGAACAAAATATAGAGTTTAGAAACAGTAGATATTTGCACATTTCCGTATTTGATAATACTCATACTAGCATGAGAATCATCAGTCATTTTTCAAAATGACTTCTTTTTTACACATTGTCTTTCAATTGGAAGGCAGAAATGCATTGAAAGTCAATAGGTAATAACAAATGCTTTACAAATCTGAATTTCCCCAAGTCTTCCGATAAAAATGGTACCTCACTTTTGTGGGTAGGCATAGTGCCCACAACAGGAAACGGCTCAAAACGCAATGTGAATACACCACATTTTTACAATGAAAAATTACCCTTTTTTTGCAAAGTGCCTAGCTGTAGTTTTTTTAACCCTAGCTCTGCCAGCACCTAGGGAAACCTAGCAAACCTATACATTTTTAAAAAACTAGACACCCAGGGGAATCCAGGATGGGGTGATTTGGCTCCCTCTCAAAATAAACTCACATTTTTCTCACATTTCTGTGGTGGAAAGTTCTAGAATATGCATGGATCCACAAATTTACACCCACCCCGCGTTCCCCAAAGTCTTCTGAGAAAAATGGTTACTCACTTGCGTGGGTAGGCCTAGTGCCCGCGACAGGAAATGGCGTAAAACGCAACGTGGACACACCACAAGTTCACAGTGAAAAAATGACCCTTTTTTGGCAAAGTGCCTAGCTGTAGTTTTTGAAGCCTAGCTCTGCCGGCAACTAGAGAAACCTAGCAAATTTATACATTTTTGAAAAATAGACACCCAGAGGAATCCAGAATGGGGTGACTTGACTGGCTCCCACCAGGTTCTGTTACCCAGAATCTCTCGCAAACCTAAACAATTGTAAAAAAAACACACATTTTCCTCACATTTAAGTTTCCCTAGATGGCCGCCGAGCCCAGGACCAAAACTCATGGGACCCCCCTTGCAAAACCAGGTTGGTTTGTGATAGGTAATTTTGATATCACATCAATAGGTTTTGGGCCCTTCCCTGCCGCGGGTACTTGGCCCACCCATACAAGTGAGGTACCATTTCTATTGGTATACTTAGAGAAATGCTGGTGGGGGTTTGGAAATTTGCTGTTACTTTCTGCAGCATGAAAATTTGAGCACAATAATGCAAGGTAAATGTCACAGTCACATTTTGAAGTTTGCAGCACATTGTGGGTAAGATAACTTGTTGGAATCCCCAAGAGAGACATCACCATGTATTCCTACTGGGGGGTTTTAGTTTATGACAAAATCCACAGTTGGTAGGTTTTTCTTAGAGGAAATGTACACCTTGGCAGAGAGTCCAGCAAAACAAAGATTACTGCACAGCTATCTATTCCTCAAGCACACACACATACTGGTTGGATTTGGCACTAGGGTGAGTGATGGTTCTGTATATAAAATTGTATTAACAAGAGCTTTCACAAAAATGAAACTCACTGTCAATAATTGAAAGGACAAAAAACTGAACCGGTGACTCGCAGCTCGTGAGCTGTAAAGCCACGTCAAGGCATCAACCGCTTTACAGGCCATTCACACACCTTTCATACATGATAAACACAAGACCATTCACACCAACAGCCACAAAACCAATACATTACAACATTCACAAAAAGGGACAAGGTACACCCTGCTTGACAAAAACATAAAAGAAACATGTTTCTACACAACCACCTATTCCTCAAGCACACATACATACTTTTTGGATTTGGCACGAGGGTGAGTGATGGTTCAGTATATATAGTTGTATTATCCAGAGATTTCACAAAAATGAAATGCACTGTTAATAATTGAAAGGACCAGAAACTGAACCATTGACTCACAGCTCATGATCTGTAAAGCCACAACAAGGCACCAACCTCTTTACAGCCATTCATACACCTTTCATAAGTGTGACACATACAAAACCATTCACACCGCCAGCCGTGGGCCCACACATTACAACACTCACACCAGCAGACAGCGTCATTCAAGGGCCCATCACTTTCACAGGCCCACATTCCTGACACAGCAAACACACCAGCTCACGGATTGCATGGAGTGGCGTTTGGCTAGCAGTGTGTGTACTGACCAGCAGAAAGTCACTATTCATACACTGCCAGCCAAGCGCCAGTCCACATACACCACCAGCCGAGCGCCAGTCCACGCACACCGCCATCCAAGCACCAGTCCACACACACCGCCAGCCAAGCACCAGTCCATGGACCCCAACAGCCAAGCGAAAGTCCAAACACACCGCCAGCCAAGCGCCAGTCCAAACACACCGCCAGCCAAGCACCGGTCCATGCACACCGTCAGCCAAGCACCAGTCCACTCACACTGCCACCAAGCGCCAGTCCACGCACACCGCCAGCCAAGCACCAGTCCAGCGCACACCACCAGCCAAGCACCAGTCCAAATACACCACCAGCCAAGCGCCAGTCAACACACACCACCAATCAAGTGCCAGTCCACGCACACCGCCTGCCAAGCGCCAATCCAAACACACCGCCAGCCAAGCGCCAGTCCATGCACACCACCAGCCAAGCACCACTCCACGCACACCAAACCCACATTTTGGATTTGTTTTTTACAAATAAGAAAATACAAACAAATTGCAAATAGATACAAATCTACTAACACAAAATAAGAAACGAAATCCACTACACAAATGCCAACCTTGAAACTGAACAAAAAATATTAAACATTAGAGGCAAGGCATTTCACTTTACCACTCATGGATCTCCCAAAAATTAGTGTGCATGTGATACATTCTAAAAAAAGCAGGCACACACAGCCCAGAGTTAGAAGGACACTTGGGGCAGTACATACGAGTCTCCTTCCACGTACCTCTTCACCAACAGACTCTACATCTCCTACTGGGAAAGTATTTTGAGGGTGTGGGAGGAATGTGATCAGGAAAATGGTGTTCTTTCAATCTAGCCACATCCTCCACTACTCCAACTCTAGGAACACTTGCCTGTTCCACTAAAACAAGGCTGCCTATTACAGACTCTTGAAACTTAGCAAAAGTCATCGTTGACTCAGGACAAGAATTCTTGAAAACAACAAAAGCATTAAAGGTTGAAAAGTGGAAAAGATGGATAGCCAACTTCTTATACCAAATGTAAGCCTTTTACGAAGAGCAGCATAAGGTTCCAACCTCTGATCTACTCTGTCAACACCACCCATGTGCCTATTATAGTCTAAAATACACACAGGTTTGCGCACTTCAGCAACCTCACCCCAAATAGTCACAGGTGAAGTGCTTTCATCATAGATGGTAGTCAGCATGTAGACATCTCTCCTGTCTGAAACCTTCACATCTAGAAGTTCCTCGTAACGCACTGCACTGTCCTCGCACAAGCTTTTGACAAACTAGTTCTTTAGGGAAACCTTTACGGTTAGAGTGGATGGGCCGCAAGCAACAGTGTCCACTTTGACCAATTCCCTGAACAACAGCACACCAGTGTAGAAGTTATCTACATATAAATGGTGACCTTCGTTAAAAAGTCATCTACCAAGTTCCCACACAATTTTCTCAGTCACTCCAAAAGTGGACAGACAACCAGTGGGGTTAATCCTGGATTCCTTACCAGTGTACACCCTGAAATTAGAGACATATCCAGTCCTACTGTCACACAGTATATACAGCTTAATTCCATAGCGTGCCCTCTTACTAGGAATGTATTGCCTAAAAACCAAGCGGCTCTTGAACAAGACCAAAAACTCATCCACTGTTATTTCTTTCTCTGGAGCATAGACGTCCGAAAATGGATCTAGAAAATGATCAGTGACAGGCCGAATCTTAAAAAAACGGTCACACTCAGGGTGATCTCGTGCAATGCTAATCCATTATTGACAAAATGCAGCATCCGAAGCAGAAGCAAATACCTATCACGACTCATAACTGCCGGAAATATAGACGTTGCCATCAAGGGACTAGTAGACCAATATGAAGACATTGATGGCTTCCTTAGCAAGCCCATCAAAAAAGTTAAACCCAAGAACTTCTTCATCTCTTCCAGATTTGTGGGAGTCCACCGGGTAGCTCTAGAATAAGGCTCAATGCTGGCACCGTTGTCCCTCAAAAACTGTTTGGCATACAAATTAGTCTGCTCAACAATCTCTGCCAAAAACACATTGTCCATAAAGAACTGAAAAAAATGTATCGGCAAAAAGTTTTCTGTATTCACTCTACACCCTGAAACACCAGTAAAATCTGGCAATGCCGGCTGCACCATGCCTGGGGCAACCCAGAGGTCATCACTTCCAACTGGAAGCCTTACAGCTCCAGGCTGCAACCCAGATGCCTCTTGCTGCACTATCGGCACATCAATGTCCTCCTGTATAACAGGCACTTCATCCGCACTAAGAGTCGCTTCATCCGCACTGAGAGTAGCTTCATCATCCGATGATTCCATGTGGAGAGAAAACTCACTGCCTGAACCTTCCCCTCCCTCCTCTGACTCAGATGCAGAGTCAGTCTCTAAACCATGGTCGGAGGAGAACTCAAAAAGCATACCAACAACCAGCTGAGCAGTAATCCTGCGGCTAGCCATTATCCTTACTAAGAAAGGAGACTGCACAAACAAGACAACAACAACCAACACTGTTCCAAATAAGTAAGTAAAAACAAATGTGTGCCTTTATCACAAAGATCTAAATACTCAAAAACTATACAGTTCACTTGCAAGATACAGCTACACTCACCAGCACCTACTCTGCAGAGACACAGCAAAAACCAACGATATCCCACTAGAAAAAAACAACAAAACCAATTACTCACAAGACAACAATTTACACATTGAGCACAAATGCAAATAGTTTTTGACACAAAAAAAAGAAGCCAAACATACTGCTATTATTACACCATTTGCAAAAAACACAGTCATGCAGGGAAATTAAACACATTTACATTGTACAAAAAAAAGTCACTTACCAGACACATGCAACTGCACGAACAGCAGAACCACCAGTAAGGAAACTGCAACCTGGAACAGTCTAAAGAGCAAACACATTGAACTACAACAAAAAGGGAGAAATAAAGCATTACAATTGCAATTCACAAGGAAAAAAAACAATTAACATTATAACACACTATGTCACTACCCAAATGGTCAATCTGCCAGATGGGCCTTCAAATAGGGCTGAGAAAAATGGGGGTGATCTTGCCCAAGGGATTGGGTAAGGTTGTCTGCCAGACCGATCTATCCCCAAGGTGGAGCAGAAAACTGCAGACATAAATGTGCCCCCTTACAAAAGAAATAACTCCCTGGTGCCTAGTAGCGTTTTCTGCCTCCCCCCTCCGCCTTGGACAGAATGGCCAAAAAAAGGGACAGAAAAAACATTAACCAAATATACCCCCTTGGAACCCTGGAATTTCCCAAACAAGCAAAGAACTGTCTGAAAGGCCTTTTTCCAAAACCCAACAGTTTTCACTGTCATACCTGGACAACATGGCTTACTTCTTTGATTACTAACAACATAGGACCAGATGTAGGTAATCCAAATTTACCGATTCTAAAATACCGAATTTTACCGATTCGGTATTTTTGAATCGGTAAATGCTATGTAGAAAAAAATTCGGTAAGTATTACCGAATCGGTACGATTTGGTATTTACCGAAACGGTATTTACCAATTCGGTAATTCGCATTCATTAGCCCATAGGAATGAATGTGAATTACCAAATCATACAGATTCGGTAAAATAGGGAAACATTCAAGGGTGGCAGGGTGTCACATTGACACCCTGTTGCACCCCTGAATAGTGCTTGTGTGCACATGTGGCACACATACATGCCCTAAGGGCATGTATGTCTGCCACATGGCACTGTTGAAAATGCACAGATTTGAATTTTCAAAGGTATTAGGTATTTACCACCAACTAATAGTTGGTGGTAAATAACGAATCCTTAAAGAACATAAGCACTCTTAAAGGTGCTTCCTACATGTCGATTGGGTAAATACTGAATCACTAAATGATGATTCGGTAAATACAGAATGGGTAAATACCGATTCGGTATTTACCAAATCATCCCTTACATCTGAAATGGCTCAATACCGGTCGGTAAGCCTGAAATTGACCGAATTTCGGGTTTACCGACTGGTAATGGGCCACCTACATCGGGCCCTAAATATTTTAAAACAATACTCAAAATGTTCTAAAATTCAATTGCCATTTTGCCTACTTGTTTTAAATTAAAAAATGTCTTCCTACCTGATGCTGTCTTCTTTCTTCGACTGTTGGTGATTTATTTTGGCATCCAATTACCAAGAGCCGTATTTTATATTATATTATCTATATTATTAGTCTACCTCAATCCACTACCCAAAAATAGTTTCTTCTGTGGTCTTCCTTCTATCTGAGTTCTTCTATGTTTGGACCACTCGTAAAATAATATTTTTTTTTTTAATAAAGAAAAGAGCAAGATAAAATCCATGATGCCATCTCCTTTGTTCCCTGATGTCTCACTTTTGAATTAATTCCAAAGTCCAAGCATCCCGAAATAAAATAAAAATAAAAAAGTATTTCAAAATAGGAGTAATGTAATAGAGTCATTCTGTGTTCTTTCTTCTTAGTCAGTGTCTTCTATTTTAAAAATGTAACCCTAATAAAAGCCTGATGGGAAACCAATAAGGGGTGGATTATGATGTCGGCCGGAAAGTCTCCGACCACACATCGGAGGCTTTCCGACCTACATTGACATATTCAAATCCGACCGCCTAATTACAATCTAGAGGGGTAAAGTTGCCTTCAAGGGATATGATTTGATTAAGAATCAATTAATTAATAGAACTTCATTTAGGAGGAGAAATCAATTATCCTCATGTGTAATTAATACATCAACATACAGGGGATCTATTTGCTTGAATCACATTTAACAAGTCTTAACACATATAAAACATATAAACAACAAAACACAAAGGTGTATATAAAAAATGAATTTTATCAAAAGTTGTTAAATCAGCAATAATTCAAAAAAGCAGGGAAGGAAATGCAGGTACAAAAATGATAATAATAGACTAATAAATGACACAGCAAAACCTAAAAGAGCATCTATCCCAAAACAAAATGAATCAAACACTGCAGGGATAAGACGAGTGTCAACGTTTCGGTCTCCTAGAGCAAAGTTATCGAGACCATCCTCAGGACTGATGTCAATTATACACTGCTGAGAGCTGAAATGTAATCTGAAACATAAATGTTTACAATTACATGTCTATCATAATTTGAAAAAATCAATTAATACACCCATGTGACAAACCTCACTACATGAATACAAGGACCACTACAATTAACATTACAAACATATTTAAAATTTACAGAGACAAACATGGACACCTATTGCGTCACTGATTTGAAAAGACAATGGCATTGCTCATTATTTATAACATTTAGGGCTGAATTGTGTCTTCAGACCGGAAACTACTTGTGCAAAAACAGAATTGATCATACACATGTCAATGTTAACTAAACCATTTAGAAAAATTTGTTCGACAGATGCTAAACATAACGGCACTGCTTACTTCATGCAATGAAACTGGTCAGATAGATTTAATCATACATCTGTCAATATTAGCTAGACCACTTTGGAAAAATTAAATTGACAAATGCCGAATATAGCGGCACTGCTTCCTTCATGTAATGAAACTGTTCAAATCTCACACGTTGGAAGAGGAACCATCTTAGTTCCAACAAACCCGAATAGTCACAACAGAGCGAAGTGCCTAGCGCACTGACTTTAATAAAATAAATGCGGATGCTTCACAAACATACCGAGGTGGAGACAGATGCCACAATGTGGGTCACGGCGAGGGATTTTTGAGGGCCAGATGGGTTGCCTAAACAAACAGGACTGATTACTTAGTACCAAAGACTAGCAATTACAGCTTATAAAGGTACCCAAAGTTCACATAAAGTATACAGTACCTAGTGGTACGGCAGACCAACGCCTCAGGTTGATGACAGAGGAAAGATGGACCGTCACGGAAGGTGTACAATTGTGACTAGGAGTTAAAAACACTGGAAAGAATAAAGAGGACCGTAAATATATTTATATGGTCCCTCTAATACATTCAAAATTAAATTAAAACAGGAGTTTTTACACACCTCTGTCTATGACAGTATGGGCTTGGAATCCTCGTGGCGCCAGGTAGGTGTATCAACAATGTGATATAATCTAAAGGGATAGTAAATAAGTAGACTGCTTAACAAATTATAAATGAGGTATTCGAGGCTTATATCGGGTGTCACTGAACGGGAATAACTACCTTGTTCAATGCAGCAATATCAGGAAGTGGGACCATTGGACGCTTGAATCATTTATTTTTGCAGTCTCTGGAGTAAAAAAACGATAAAGGACAGGTAAGCAGTCAGCGTAAGTATAGAGGACTTGGTTAAAAAGCGCTACACTGAAAACCGAATCTAGCGCGTTTAGCTTACCTAATGTATCCAAAGAGGTCGGGATCAATCTGACCGGCAGCACGGCTGAAACAGAGTGATCAGAGGTCTGCCGCCACCCGATTTAAAGCACTGTTTGGAGCGCGAAAGAGGACTGCGCGCATGTCTATCTACACCGGAATTCGGTCGCCATCTTAGAGTGGTCAAACTAAGGCTAAAGCCTATATGTAGACCGGCGCAGTCGCCATCAAAGATGTTAATTGGTAGTATAATGTGGTCATTTTCAGGAGTAGTGTCATCGAAAGTACTTAGTTACGAATACAGTGAAACAGTACAATGTATTCAAAAATATTATTGGTTGGTGAAACATCCGCATTTACCATACAAAACATAAACACCTATCAATCAAACGACAGCATATTAAAGAATCTTAACACATTATTAATACAAGCTGCCATGACTAAGCTTTCATAGTATTAACTCCACATCCCAAACACATTACAAAAGTTCACAAATATGTCAAGGAAAATAGGGCTACTACCTAGGGAAGACATGCTAAGGCATGCCATTCGGTGGCAGAATTCAGACCCCTTTTAACTGTGTCTGTTAGGCAGATTAATTTGCCTTCTCTTAATGAGAGAATTCTGTCAACGTTATTTTGTCGTGCACTAGGTCGAATGACTTCAAGCACCCACCAGAGCATATCAGTCTCTTTGTGGCCCAGTTGTAAATAGTGTTCAACCAATGGGGCATTATCTTTCTTGCAGCGGATTCGCGACTGATGTTGCAAGATACGCTTTTTAATGGGCTGTATGGTTTTGCCCAAATAATGGAGTAGGCAGGGGCATTGAACACAATACACCACATTTGTGGTATTGCAGTTGGAAAAATTCTTGGCTCATAAAAGACTCAACTCCTCCCTGCTTACAATTTCCATTGTGATGTGCAAAGATGCACAAGTATGTATATGTATTCATATTTTCTAGATGTAAGATATTATTTTGAATAGTAATAACAATTTTTTGTATTTTCTAGAATGCTAAATTATCTTTAATAAAAATATTATGTGGGAATTATTTGTCTTGAGTGGTTTTTTAACTTTATATTTTTTTATTTTTTTTTATATTTTTACAAATTATATTAAATAATTCATCATTTTTAAAACAATTTATCTTTTTCTGTCATTTTTGCATAACATGTTTTACTTAATATGATTTGTTTTTAATATTATAAAATTATTAATACCCATATATTTTAATTCATATTCAAGTAATAATACACTTCCCACACTCATTACCCCTCAATCCCTTACACTTACAGCTAGATTCATCAAAGTGAAATCGGCTCGCAAAGGGCCAGATTCTGAGAATCTGGCCCTTTGCAAGCGGAATTTTTGCATTTGGGATTCATCATCCCAAATGCAAAAATCGCAATTATAGAATTCGCAAATTTGCGAGGAATTGCATTTAAGGAATCTCTATTTGAGATTCCTTAAATGCAATTCATGAAACATTTAAAAATTGCAAATTCGCAAATTTGGGCCGCTATTTACCGCGAAGTCAAACCTCGTGGTAAATAGCGGAAACTTAGAAAAATGCACTTAAGTGCATTTTTCTAAGTTGTATGTTACACACATATATGTCCCAAGGACATGTGTGTGCGTAACACCAGCATCCAATGTCATTTCAGTGGTGCAACAGGGTGTCCATTGGACACCCCTGCACCCTTGAAATCGCAAAATCAAAATGTGAATCGCTAATAGCGATTCGCACATTGATATGTCTTCCCATTCATTCCTATGGGCCTTTAGGCCCATAGGAATGAATGGGGAGTTATTCCTTATTTGCGATTAGCAATTAGCTAATTGTAAATAAGGAAGCTGTAGGAATCGCAATAAATACTGCGATTCCTACATGAATCCCGTTTTGCGAGTCTGTAATAGCGAGTCCTTATTATTCGCTATTACAGACTCGCAAAACATGCCGATGATGAATCTGGCTGTTAGTCCATAACAAATTGTTTTGCATATTTTTAGCACTTATGTATTGTAATTTAAATAATTGTATATTAAAAATTAAACTATTTCCTCGCAGGAGTTTTAATTGTATTCCCCAGTATTAATTTAACTCCCCATCCATTAGTCCTAGATCCCTCACCCATCCCTAAAAAATGCCTATTTTAAACCAATATGATATTTTATTGATAATATTTTTAATTACATTCAAGTACTTATACCAGGGTATGTTAATTAATACCTGGGTATTAATACACTTCACCACCCGCTAGCCATTAAATTCTTGCATCTAGTCCAAAACAAATTATGCATATTTTAACTAAGTATGCATTTTAATTTTGCTAATTAAATAAAGCATTTATACCCAGATATTTTAATTAATACCTAAGTACTATTACTCTTCCCCACCCATTACCCTTAATGCCCTGACATCCTGCCATTAAAATAGTTTTTGCACATTTTAACCAATATACATTTAGGGCCTCATTATGATGTTGGTCGGAAACCATTCCGACCGACTCCTTGTCGGAATGGTTTCCGACCGACTCGGGTTCAGGGAGTCTGACCGACCGATTATGATGGTTCCGAACACCGTTCAGTCGGACTCCCATTGACTTTAAAGAGAGCCTGTGTTCTGACCGACAACACAGGCTCCCATTGCAAAAAGGGGTGGTTGCAGAAAACCCTGCACCCTGTGGTGAGCAAACCAAGGTTCCTGTCACACTGTGCATAGTCTGAAAGAGAGGTCCCATGGGTATCCCCACAGGCCTCTTACGGATGCTTCTGGGTGAAGGGGGTCCTGCTACGGGTCAGTTTCCGACAGATTTTATGTGTCGGACAGACCGAGTCTGATTGGCTGTCAGAATCCAACATCGTAATTGGTCAGTCGGAAACACTGTCCATTGAGCTTTACGAATTGCTCTGACCGACTCGGACTCTCTGAATGCCGGTCGGAAATGATTCGGAATGACCAAACGGTTTCCTTCTATTGTAATCAGTCAGTTGGAGATGTGTCTAAATTGGTCTGACACATGGGTTTCGACATGGGTTAGGAAAATCCAAATGCCATTCTGAGCCTTTCCGACCAACATCGTAATGAGGCCCTTAATGTGAATAATTAAAAATTAATCTAAAGTATTTATACCGAAATATTTTAAATAAAACCTGAGAATGACTACACTTCCTCAAGCAACCCCTAAATCCTTTAAATTCTGACCTATTACATATTTTGCAAATTTTAAATAAATCTGCATATATAATTTAAATAATCATAAATTAAAATAAAATATTTATAATCAGGTATTTTAAATAGTACCTGTCTATTAGTGCACTTCTCACTCACTATCCCTAGATACCTTACATTCCACCCCTAAAAACATATGTTGCATGTTTTAAAGAAATATGCATTTTAATTTAATAACTATGAATTAAATACAAGTATTAATAGCTAGGTACTTAAATTAATACCCAGGAATTAATACATTTTCCCACCACTAGATCCTTTAAATCTCAATACTTTTTACAGACATGCCAAATTAAAGTTAAAATAAACAAACATTTAAATTACAAAAAAATGAATACACAATTAATCTATTCCAAAATGTAATTTAAAAACACAATAACATACGCTTACTTGTACTTGCCTATACACGCCTATACTTACCAGTATGCATAGTAATGGTAGTAAGGGTATCTGTTTTACAGGCCCTTGTATAGTAAAGATTGTATTGAAAAAATACTATGGGCCTGATTACGAGGTGAGTCAGAGGCTTTGTGACTCACATCATAGGTTTCACTTTCGACCGCCGCATTACAATGCCGGTGCTCGAAAGTGAAACCGGCCGGTCATTCTGGCTGAATTCTGATGGTCTGAGCCCGTCGGCCAGTCGGAGGCCCCACTGTAATCCCTGAGGACGGCGTTTCCGCCATCAGGATTACGATGTTGGTTTCCAACAGGCTTTCCATGTTGGGAGTTCTGACAAGGAAGGCCTGTCAGAGAGTGACTTTAGGGGCCGCTGGCAAGGCCTGCTTCTCCCAGCGGCCTCCAGTTGGGGGCCGGTTTACAGACGCAGCACAGGCTTCTATAGAGAAATGGGAGTATGCAACCACAGTATGGGGCTCATTACGATGTTGTTCAGAAAGCAATCCGACCAACTCCTTGTCGGAATAGGTTCCGATGGACTCGCATTCGGCAAGTCCGACACCGATTACGATGGTTCCAAACACAGTTCGGAAAGTCTCCCATTCACTTCAATGTGAGCATGTGTTCCGACAAACAACACATGCTCCCATTGCAGAAAGGGGTGGTTGCGGAAAACCCTGCACCCTGTGGCGGGCACCCCATGGTTCCTGCCACACTGTGCATGGGTTGAAAGGGTGGTCCCTTGGGTACCCCCACAGGGCCCAAGTGGAGGCCTCAGGATGAAGGGGGTCCTGCTAAGGGCCACCAAAGTCAGTTTCTGACAGCCATTCTGTGTCGGACAGATTGATTTGGAAAAGCTGTCAGAATCCGCATCGTAATCTGTCGATGGGAAATGTGGTCCATAGAGCTGTACGATTCGGCTCCGACCGACTCGGAGACTCCAAATGCAGGTTGGAACCGATTTGGACTGACCGAACTGTTACCTATCCATCATAATCGGTCAGTCAGAAATGTATCCGAGTTGGTCGGAAACATAGGTTCCGACATGGTTTAGGAAAATCTGACTGCTATTTGAAGCCTTTCCGACTGACATCGTAATGAAGCCCCATGTGCAGTCGCATTGTAATAGCGGTGTCGGGACCACCAACCGGAGGCTGCTATGTCCCGAGACCGCAAGGATGTTGGGTGGATGTAAGTCCGCCCGCAATCGTAAACAGGCCCTTTGTAGTAAAGACTGTGTAGAAAAGGCAGTATTGCATCATGATGGGCAATTACTGCTTTCTAGACATGCACAGGCATTGTGTCCTTGGGAGTCAGCCATCATGGGTGTAAGTTAGAGTTTTAGGCCCAAGGGCGTCCATGGTGTATAAGTTGATTTTGTGTGTTTTGGGCATGGGGACACAACATCCTTCTGGACACAAGGGAACACAGCACAACCCATGCTGCAAGCACCTTGAGCTACCCATCCGATCCCTTGATGATTTCTCCTTTGTGCTACTGCTACACCATTGAGCTATTACCAACATTACCACCATTACCAGTAACAGCACACTGTTTTGACAACACTGCTACCACCACCAATACTATCAAGCCACCACCAATACTTCCAGCATCACTGCTACTGTTAAATCCATACACACAACCACTGTTAAAATCACTGTTTACAATATCACCACTACTGTCACCTTAACCATTGCCATCATTATTACCATAATTACAACAACTATTCCACCACTCCCATTACCACCATTATCACTATCACAATTACTAAAACCACCACCACCATGATTCCTATTGCCAGCATCCTTACTCAAATCAGAACAACCACCGTTACTACCACCACCATTATCACCACCAGTCCCATTACCTCCAACATTACCACCATCATTATCACTACATATGCCATTACCATCACCACCATAATATCAAAACCACCATTATTAGCACTACAACTACCATTACCACAACCATTGCCACCACTATTACCACTGCCACCTTTACTACCACCATTACTACCACCAATAACACTACCACTACTATCATCACCATTGCTATCGCTACCATTGCATCATTATAACACCACATAAACACTATCACAATTACCCATACCAGCAATAAAATGATGACCCTGACCATTACCACCACCATCATGAACACAACTAGCACAACCACTACCACCTTTACTGTATCCAATTCACCACCAACAGTATCACCAAAACCACCTTCACATGAACCATGACCCTCTTTAGAAGCACCACTACCCCTGCCAACACTAAAACCATCACTACCACCACCACTACCACCACGCATTACCACTATTGCAAAAACCATTACCACTACTGCCACCATGAACATCAGTATCATCACCTCCACCATTACCATTATTCCAGCTATTGTTTCTAGCACAACCATCTTTACCAGCACTACCACTCAATTACCACCATTATCAACATAAAATCACCATCAACTACAACACCATTTTCTCTTCCCGACACAACAAGCCTTGCAATCCACATTAACACCATCACCATCACCATCACTACCACAACCATTTATACCACCAGGAACATCTTTACCACTTTTAACATTACTACACTAATGCCATTTCTAACCACCATTACCATTATAGCCATCATTATATACACTAGCATTAATATCATTTCCACCATTATTACCATGTCAATACTACTACAGCCACCACCATTGCTGCTGTGCTATTACCACTGCCCACACCTCAACCATTAAAACACCATTTCTACTGTCATTACCACTGCATCACTACCGAAGACAGTAGGTATAGATCTAATAAGCAGCCAAGAAAGTTTTTTGTTTTTTAGCTAATTATTGTTATTTACAGCACATGCGATGGTACTTACGCTTAAACTTCCTGGGTGGTGTGGGTGCTGTTTAGAACCATATTACATATTTTACACCTTTACTAAGTTCCTCATTTAGGGGCCTGATTAGGATGGCATTGAGTCCGACATCGACGACTTGTCAGAGGCAGCCCCACTACATCGATACTGCGGTCCGCCCGCTGCATTAGGATGCTGCAGGTGGAGGCACCTGGCAGAGGGACCATCCGCCACACTTTTAACAGGCTCAAGGAGCCCGTCAGTGCATCAGAGGGTCAGTAATCCCTACAATGAGGGCGGTGCCTGCTCAGGCACTGCCATGGGGAATAAAATGTCCCTTTCTGCCTGCCCTTTCATGGTGGTTCACCCACCATGAAAAGACAGGCAGAAAATGGCCTTGGAGCCCCTAGAATCCCCCTTGGCCCTCCACTATGGGGCCTGGGGGAACCTATGGTCCCCCTCTAAACATCCCTGCACCATGTGGCATGGTGCTTGCCACATAGTGCAGGGATGTTTTTAATGTGTTTATTTTCGAATGAGGCATGAGCTGCAGCCTGCAGCACATGCCGTAA
Organism: Lissotriton helveticus; assembly: GCF_964261635.1. Taxonomy (NCBI): domain Eukaryota; kingdom Metazoa; phylum Chordata; class Amphibia; order Caudata; family Salamandridae; genus Lissotriton; species Lissotriton helveticus. The sequence goes on along the minus strand of NW_027611905.1, from coordinate 213,381 downwards.
TAGAAAATATACACATTGCGACCACCGCGAAGGCGGTCTCATCATAATCCGGGCAACAGGACTGCCGACTTCTAGTTGAGCAGTCCTGCTTCGGCCACAGTGCCGGTCAGATGAGAGTACAACCAGCATCGTAATCAGGCTCTAAGTTCCTTATATTTGCTGTAAAAATTAGGGGTGGGTGAGAAATTCAACTCCGTCGGTGGAGTTTTGCCCATTCTGTGTTACGTTTGTAATGTGGAGTTCCAGCAAAACTCTGCCAATGCTGCATGGTGGAGTTTTTTCTTGTTCCTGACTCAAAAAAAGTTAAGTTGGAGTGTACAAGCGAGAATTTGCGTCCCATAGCATGATTTTCTGGTAGTATAAATAGCACCTTGTGAGATTTTTTCAATGCGCATGGTCCCAGGCGGTCGTGACCGTTCACGGTAAGAAAGCTGCTGTTCAAGTAGAAAATCTACTCGAATGGTGGCAAAGAAGCAGTGCCCTCCGGTGCCCCATTTGTTATATTTGATATAGGTACCCCAATATAGGCTCAGGTAACATCCTAACTCTACACCTATATTCTTCCCTACATTACATCTATAACGGTTCTTAGGGACTGACCTTTTACATTGATACAACACTGCACACAGAATGCAGGATTTTCCCTGGTAAAGGACTCATACAATATGCATGAGGATTCTTGGACACTCAGCAGGACTACTATCGCCTGCATAATATCTCTGTATAAAGTTTATTCCCGATATCATCCTAAGTCCGACAAGTGACACAGAAAGTTAGAAATCCTAGGGAGATCATTGGGTATATAAACACCACATCTTGCTGAGACAGACTGAGGAGATCAGGAATTCCTTGCTGACACACACTGACTCGAGATGCTGAGGTTCCTGCATGCAGATATTCCAGCTCGCAGTGGTTTAACATACCTTGTGGGGTGTCCAACTCAAGACCAAGACAGGTCCCACAGTCTCTCACTTCAGGTAATAAAGTTGACGTTATCCTAGAGGGTTTTTTGGCTTAACACCTACATACACGCTAGGTACACTTAGGTACATCTAGTTAGGGTAGCATCGCAGGAGTACCCATTTTTATTGTCAAGTATTTTATATACTTGTCTGTATTGATGGTTATAGCAAAATGGTCGAGATCTATCATCCTTTTACTTTCTTAGTGCTTTTAATCATTTATATCCTGAACTGTCAAATTATTGTTTCAGCGCACCAATTTTACATCAGAATAACGACTTTTCAATAAATACTTATTGAAAAACGTCCCTACTGTGTATTCTGTGTAGCTCTCTGAGATGAAGTGAGCACGAGTGACTGAACGGAAAGTAGTACACTGTTTTCACGGTCCTGAGGGATCAGGGTTGTCATGTTCGATAGTTGCCAAGAACTATTCTCTCCTTGGTAAGAGGAGTTTCTAGTGGCACTGTGAGCTAGGAGGTACAAAGGCCAACATACCCGGTGGGGGTGTCTAGAAACAGTCTGACACCAAGCCTGCAGTGTATGTTGTCTAAACTCTCAGATTCTATATATGTTTATAGGAACTACATGACACATTTGGTGCCGTTCATGCTGATTTTGCAGTTTGAAACAAGCTTCCAGTGCTAAAAATCAGCACAAGCAGCACTACGTATCAGTTTCCTCCAGCTCGTACAACTCAGCATTGTCCAGTGGATTTTTTATGTAACTCTGCAGAATTCCATGAACTGAAACTCTGCGACTTCCACCCACAACTAATAAAAAAATATTATGCTAAATATCCCCTAGGTGAAAATTAACACCACCCAGTAAGTTTTGGGAAGTAGTTTATGAATAGGTACAGGTAGGTACCTGCAACTAGTAATAACATCACAATCCCAAATAAGGTCCAGTCAAGTCTCAATTAATTAATCTTTGTTTAACCCTTGGCAGACGAGCAGTCAGGATTAACTTAGGATTCATGTGTATATAGCATTTAGTATCACCAAAACAGTAAATAAGTGAGCCACAAAACGCAATATAAATCAGACACCTATTTATTGTTGTAATACTTTATTTGATACATGTATCATAAAAGTACAAACATAAATAGTACATAGAAAAGTTTATCGAGTATTACAATTCCTCCTAAAAACATGACATCAATACAAACATTTAAGAGCTGGGGGGAAAATATCATAATTAAAATTCAAACTAAAAGATGATCTGTACAGGTATGGGACAACAATTTTGACCGAATAATCCAGGCACTAGCCAAGAACTTAGCAACCCCGCAGATAATAAACATAGAGGTAGTGTTGGTTAAAATAATGCGGAGAGCTGATCTATGGTCCCTAACTCCTAACACTCTACAGACTGGCTTCAACCATTTAACTCTAGCCTGCTTGTATGCTTTACATGCAAAGAAAAAGTGGCCTAGAGATTCTTCCGGGCATGGGCAGCCTGGACATTTTAAGTCATCTTCCCTCCTACCCTTCCACCCCTCCATAACATTTTTGAGAGGAAGGATGCCATATCTTAATTTCAAAAACAGGGTTCTGTCACGAGGGGTCTGAATATAATCCAGAAATGGCTCTAACTTTACAAGGAGCTTGTGTTCGAAAAATTTGTTCGTTAGGGAACCCCAGTTTGGATTATGCAAAACCTTGGCCTCTAACCACTCCCAATATAATTTTTTTACTGTTTGTTTAGGTGGGGGGGATTGGGAGGCCCAGGAGCCACTCAAGCCTATGGATACCACAAGCTTCTTTAAATTGTTTAGCCACTTTATTTTGTTTGAAACATTCAAACTAATTAGCTCGTCCAACACTAGAGCATATTTTGCTAGTTCCGGGGTCCTTCTAAGGCGCACCCAGAATAGCAATGGTCGGAGTTGAACTATTTCAGAGATCGATCTTTTGCCCATGTCAAGAAATAATAGTTTCAGGGGGGTCGAGAGAGGGAGCGAGACTATATCTCTCATAAACTTGTTCTCTGCCACTACCAATGCCTTGGTGTTCTCGGCGCCCCATAATTCGGAACCGTAGACACCAGAAGCTAATGCTTTCCCCTCATAAACTGCCAGGGCAGGGGCTATTGGTCTACTAATTGAAAGTCGCTGATTCTTTAGCATTGCACCAGATACCCTTTTAAGATTTAAAACCATTTTACACAAATGGGATTCCCAGCTCATGTTGTTGCTGAGCCTAACCCCAAGATAATCAAATTCATCCACTACCTCTAGTGGGGACCCATTCAAGGAGAGAGAAGCCTTCCTATGGTTTCTTTTGGCAGACATAACCATCAGCTTCGTTTTCGCAGTGTTCACCGTTAACCCACGGTCTTTGCAAAAGACATTGAAACGATCAAGCAGTTTTTGCAGGCCCTTGGGGGTTTTGGACATCAGGAGGGTATCGTCAGCAAAGAGGAGTGTGGGGGTTTTCTCCCCGGCAAGGACAGGGGCATCCGCTGGGTCCTCCCTCAAATGGTCCACCACCCCATTTATAAAGAGGGAAAACAAAGTCGGGCCATCACACATCCCTGCCGCACCCCTCTACTGACTGGGACCCTCCTGATCAATTGGCCCTGATTCCCCCATCGAATCCTTGCATAATTTCCTTCATGGAGTTTAATAATAAACTGCAACAGATAACTAGGGAACCCCATGTCCGTGAGGACCTCCCAGAGTTTAACACGTGGGATGACATCGAAAGCTGTTTTCAAGTCTATGAAAGCCAGGTATAAACTACCCCTGGTAATAGACACTGACTTCCAATAGACTGCACAGAACCGGAAAACCTGGTCCATGGCGCCTACATTGCGCCTAAACCCCGCCTGGAAGTGGGTCAAGATGTCCTCTTCCATTAACCATATCTCTGTCCGGTTTATGATGATCCTGCCAACTACTTCCTGGATGGTATCAATTAGACTTATAGGTCTGTAGTTGGCAGGGTCCACTCTGTCACCTTTCTTAAATATGGTAATGACCTCTGCACCTTTCCAGGATTCAGGAACAGGGTGACCGGACTGGATTAGATTCATTAAGCTGGCTATAAGGTCAGCCCATAATTTAGGGTCATGTAATATTAGGTCCCCCGGCAGGCCATCTGGGCCAGCCGCCTTTCCCGGAATTATTTTAAGGATGGCATCCTGAACTTCTCGAGGTGAAAAAGGCTCATCATTGGTACCTAGCTCTAAGCTGGACTCACTCTCGATAGCCGTAACTGGGGATTTTAGCTGGCCCTCAACATTAACCTCGCAATACAAATTTAAAAAGTGGGAGTACCATTGGTGCTCAGTTATGTGATTTAAAATCTGCTCTGCCCCTCTTCTATCAAAAGTAGTAGTGCTCCTCCTCCCAATCCTTCTTGGCTGCCGTTATGCTTTTATGATAGTCTTGTCTAGCTATTCTCACAGCTGTAGGGTCTTTACTTTTTATGGCTAGCGTGATAGCTTTCCTCTTGTTCCTACAGTTAGCCGTATACCAGGGGTTGCCCTTGTTGAGTTTTCGGTGTGTCGAGGACGTCCCCTGGGGTTTCTGGGAGAAAAACTTCCCTATTTTGTCTGTTAAGTTCTTGTACACAGCTGATAAATTCGGCCCAGAAAGATGGGATGCTGCTTGAGCAACAGATGCCAAGCCACGAGTTTCAGTCAAAACTAGCTCTTTAATACTGTTAAGTTTCCCCTCTTCACACCTGACTACATTCCACTTGAGCTTACGATTACCGTTTGAGGGGAAGACCTCTTTGGTGATCAACTCTGGCTTTCCACTTATGCTGATCCCATTTACCCAATGGATTTCCATACATAGTGGGTTGTGGTCACTATCGGTTGATTGCCTAACCTTCATGTCGACAAGATTGGCCCATGACTGAATGTCCAAAAGGATATAGTCAATCCAAGATGGGCAACCTAACCTATTAAAGGTCATTGCTCCATCGCGATCGGAGACGGTTCTCCCGTTCAAGGCCCGTAGGTTATGTTCTAAAACCAGGGCGTTTAACTGGATTGCTCTGGCAGTCCATTTCTTGATAGGGGCGAGGGCTAGAAGTGGTATAATCTGTCTCCAATCCTCGGAATTTAAACCTAATATCTCTTCATCGTCCAGGGGTTCAAAGGTACAGTTAAAATCCCCCCCACTAATATTTTGGATCTTGGAGGGAGGGATGATAACTTCCTATCTAACAACTCTAGTGTGGGAGAAATTTGGCCACCCTGTAAACCTCTTGCATATACACAAAAAAGTTCTAGTATTGTACCCCCGGATGGGATTTTTAAGGAAATATACAGAATGTCATTAGAATTTGTATTGTGAAAAGTGGCAACACAGTTGAGGTCTATCTTTACTCCGGTAATGCAGGCCACCAGAGGGACGACCTTTCCCAGTCGTAACTGCGGGGATAAAGTAGGTTGAGTACCCATTTTTATATTGTGGCAGGGGACACTAGGTTTCTTGGAACATGCATATATGGAAAGTGTTTATAAAATCATTCCAATCGGGATTATCAAGGTTTTTTTTTAAACCTGCTATGTTCCAAGATAAGATGTTAATAGAGGTAGGGGCTACAGATAGTTAATTCGATGTGTTGGGAATACTAAATTCCTTTTCTCCTCTACCTGGACTGATGGTACCTATGCTGGTTAAGACGTCCCTACTAGTATTAGTTCATACCCCCTGGGGGTCAGGCACCACTCTCCTACCAGATTGACCAGGGGACTGGATTAGGAGTCAGTCCACCCCTTCCAGTCAACGATTGTAGCAGGTGAATAAGGGATAGTTGAGCTGAGGGCCTAACCAATCCCCGTTGAACTGTTGTCCACCCAAAATGGGTCTCCCTGCTCTTCTTCGTACTAAGTTCCAACCTTCCTCGAAATTCCCACCCCACTTGGTGGAGATCTGATAGTTTGGATGCTCCCGCATATTCCTCCCTCTCCCACTATTAGAAGACCTCAACCAACTCCATCTGTTGTCATGGTGTTCCGTAGACATATAGCAGTATGACAGAGTTTGACCATAATCGTGGTGTTGTTGTCACATGGGGGACCAGAACAAATGTACTCCACCATACGCGGGACCTCAAATGTGACAACAACACAATCTCCCTTTAGGCTTTTCCTTTTCTCACCTACCCAAGGGACTCTCTCCACCATAAGCATTTTATTGTTTAATCCGGGAGGCGAATGATGGTTTCTGTCTAACCAGTGACAAATTTTATTTTTGAGTGCCCAGAATGGTTCAGAAATAGCCGGGGCAAGTTCAGGGACGCCTGTCAAGACTATCACATATGGACAGGCGTCTGGTGGTAAGCTGATGTTCCGGCGTAGATTTGGCTTCTCAGGATGGGGTAAGGAGGATTTGGGAGCTGGAGTAACAGGGTCAGTTGTACTCTGAGAATTAGTGGGTGCAACAGTAGTTGGCTGGTTAGTACAAACTTTATTACCCCTAGGGATGGGTATTTTGGCAGGGCGGATCTTAGGGTTGGGAATGTCCCCTGCAGAATGCTTCTTGGAGTTGGTCGGAAGACTACCAGCAGGAGGTGGTACAGTGGGGGCCCTATGGACATGATTAATTTCCTTGGGTTGTTGTGCCAGAAGAAGGGCCTCAAGCTGGTGTTCAATGCCCTGCAGTCTAGTTTCCAGAGGCAAAAGTAAGGACTTGAAAACGTCAGATAAGGAGTTAAAAAATAAAGCATTCCTATCCTCTAAATCCACTGAGGATTCGTCACAACTACTATCATCAGGGATGCTAACCAAACTACTATTAGAGATTATGTCATCTGGAATACCCAATGGTAGGGGGTGAGATGCACATTCAACCTTATCAGACCCTGCATTGTCGTTGTTACCCAAATGGACCCTCCCTTCTTCGATGGAGCCACTTGCACCTGCCTTACCATCGTTATGTCCCCGCATCTCTTGAGAGACTAGGTTGGCAGTATTAGCCTTATGGGTTGTTTGGTTTATTTTAGGGATTGTTTTAGGGATTGCACCTTCCAAACTGCCCCTTTGGGATCGATTAGTCTCATGATGAATTACAACTGGTATCGATAATAGATTGTTAACCAAAAGGGGAGCTGAGATTGGTGCAGTCACTAGTGGAGGGTCAAGGGGGGATAATTGGATACTAGTTGGGGTCTGGGGCCTGACATCTGACTGTATAGGATGTGGGTCAGAGCTGCTTAGAGCTTTGGACGGTGAACGCACTAGGGCTATAGTGCCTAATGAGGACCTTTTGGCTTGAGCGAGGTCCAACGAGACCCTCCTTTCCATGAGGATTATTCCCTGGTCGATTAAAGAATTGGTGCGAAGAATAAAATTATCCAAAGTGCCTGTTAATTTTTTGGTTTTTGAACTTGCCGCAGTTTGACTGCGAGTTTCGCGGGTAGACATGATTTTAACAGATGAGGCAGAAGGCGGCACAAAATGGGATGGAATTAGTATCAAGAACAGTTACAGTTAACAGTACCTAGCGATAATACATATCACAAGATAATCTGGACTTAATACGCAAAGGAGTGATGGTAAAAACAAACAAAAAACAAAAAAAACAAAAAAATTAAATAAGATACCAGTATAGTTCGGTAGCAGTAGACTAGCACAACAGCGGGCTAACGCGCGATGGGACCACCTATAATGCAGGGATCAGACTAAAGGGGAGGAGACACAGGAAGAGGCGGCAGGTGTGCGAGGTGTGGGAAACGCACTGCCTGTTGGGCCTCGCAGTCCCGATCTCCTGCTGGTCACCAAAGTTCCAACTCCCAATCACAGTCCCGGCTAAGAGAGGTCTCCTCCAACACGATAGGGATTATCAAAGCAGCAGAATCCAAAACCGACTGCGAGCGGCCCCCGCGGAGCGGGGGCCGCGAGTCGTGTTTTAAAGGGCAGAGTGACCGGATGAACAGAGGGGAGGAGACACGGCAAGAGGCGGCAGGTGTGCGAGGTGTGGGAAACGCACTGCCTGTTGGGCCTCGCAGTCCCGATCTCCTGCTGGTCACCAAAGTTCCAACTCTCAATCACAGTCCCGGCTAAGAGAGGTCTCCTCCAACACGATAGGGATTATCAAAGCAGCAGAATCCAAAACCGACTGCAGCGGGCCGCGAGTCGTGTTTTAAAGGGCAGAGTGACCGGATGAACAGAGGGGAGGAGACACGGGAAGAGGCGGCAGGTGTGCGAGGTGTGGGAAACGCACTGCCTGTTGGGCCTCGCAGTCCCAATCTCCTGCTGGTCACCAAAGTTCCAACTCCCAATCACAGTCCCGGCTAAGAGAGGTCTCCTCCAACACGATAGGGATTATCAAAGCAGCAGAATCCAAAACCGACTGAGAGCGGCGCCCGCGGAGCGGGGGCCGCGAGTCATGTTTTAAAGGGCAGAGTGACCGGATGAACAGAGGAGAGGAGACACGGGAAGAGGCGGCAGGTGTGCGAGGTGTGGGAAACGCACTGCCTGTTGGGCCTCGCAGTCCCGATCTCCTGCTGGTCACCAAAGTTCCAACTCCCAATCACAGTCCCGGCTAAGAGAGGTCTCCTCCAACACGATAGGGATTATCAAAGCAACAGAATCCAAAACCGACTGCGAGCGCCGCCTGCAGAGCGGGGGCCGCGAGTCGTGTTTTAAAGGGCAGAGTGACCGGATGAACAGAGGGGAGGAGACACGGGAAGAGGCTGCAGGTGTGCGAGGTGTGGGAAACGCACTGCCTGTTGGGCCTCGCAGTCCCGATCTCCTGCTGGTCACCAAAGTTCCAACTCCCAATCACAGTCCCGGCTAAGAGAGGTCTCCTCCAACACGATAGGGATTATCAAAGCAGCAGAATCCAAAACCGACTGTGAGCGGCGCCCGCGGAGCGGGGGCCGCGAGTCGTGTTTTAAAGGGCAGAGTGACCGGATGAACAGAGGGGAGGAGACACGGGAAGAGGCGGCAGGTGTGCGAGGTGTGGGAAACGCACTGCCTGTTGGGCCTCGCAGTCCCGATCTCCTTCTGGTCACCAAAGTTCCAACTCCCAATCACAGTCCCGGCTAAGAGAGGTCTCCTCCAACACGATAGGGATTATCAAAGCAGCAGAATCCAAAACCGACTGCGAGCGGCGCCCGCAGAGCGGGGGCCGCGAGTCATGTTTTAAGGGCAGAGTGACCGGATGAACAGAGGGGAGGAGACACGGGAAGAGGCGGCAGGTGTGCGAGGTGTGGGAAACGCACTGCCTGTTGGGCCTCGCAGTCCCGATCTCCTGCTGGTCACCAAAGTTCCAACTCCCAATCACAGTCCCGGCTAAGAGAGGTCTCCTCCAACACGATAGGGATTATCAAAGCAGCAGAATCCAAAACCGACTGCGAGCGGCCCCCGCAGAGCGGGGGCCGCGAATCGTGTTTTAAAGGGCAGAGTGACCGGATGAACAGAGGGGAGGAGACACGGGAAGAGGCGGCAGGTGTGCGAGGTGTGGGAAACGCACTGCCTGTTGGGCCTCGCAGTCCCGATCTCCTGCTGGTCACCAAAGTTCCAACTCCCAATCACAGTCCCGGCTAAGAGAGGTCTCCTCCAACACGATAGGGATTATCAAAGCAGCAGAATCCAAAACCGACTGCGAGCGGCAACCCTTTATATAAATAGAGAATATTTTTATCTTTAAAATGACACCAAAATGACACAAATTCAGTGTAGGGAACTTGAGACATGCATTTTTGTGTTTACATTTCTTTATTGGTTTATCAAAAGAAGGAGATTAATCAAGACAAGGCAGGAGACAATCCTGAAGCATAACTGTAATAAAAAAAAACATAGAACTCCCCCTAACCCTTCTCCCTCCTCCATCTCCCCTGGGATCCACCCCACCCACCCATCCTATTTGAGCTCAAGGGATGTGTGTAAACTTCAAAGTCACCTCTAAGGTGCAGCAAGTGGAGGCTCCACGAGTCGCAGAAGCAGCAAGTATTTGAGGCATGAAAGTTCACAGAATTCCGTGGTAGGCAATGATAAAAATGGGCACCAGAGATCTGGCTACGAGGCCTCCTGATTTGATAGTGAGAGAGAGATACGTTCCATACCCAGGATATGCCAAAGGTCATGCAGCCGTTTCACCTGAGTGGGAAGATGCCCTGACTCCCAGTGTGAAAGGATATTCTGAGGTACCGCTCCAAGTGCCAAACCTATCTGTCACCCTCTACAGGACTTATGGGGGAATGTGAAAGCATTAGCTAAACCTAAGATAGTGTAAACTGGGAAGCAGGGCAGTTGTGTGTCGAGGTGAGCATCAATAGCCTTAGTACTTGTGCCCAGTAGGTAGCAATCTTGGGGCAATCCCACAAAAGGTGTGTCAGAGAACTAAGGGAACCACAATCGTGCCAACACAGGGGGCTATGAGCGGAGTTCCCTCTGTGCAGTCTGGGGGGAGTGAGGTACCAATAGGTGGCGATTTTAGTGGCTGTCTCTATGCTTGCCACATTGCGGGCGGTATGATGTGCACAATGGTAAATACCCTCCCATTTCCGCTGTGTGAGGGAATGGGCCATTCGGACTACCATCCCCTAAGACCCTGGGTTTTATTAACAGGCAAAGAGGGGAAAAGGAGGCTGAATATTTTGGCTATGGGATGTGCATCTGAGATTTTAGATAGCAGCCACCGTTCAAAGGGGGTGAGATGGCGTTGAGTGTGAGGCTGTACCAGAGGGTGCAGCACCCAGTGTCTGATCTGATGATACTGATAGGGCTCGGATTCAGAGACTCCCTATTGTAAATGGAGGTCCTCGAATAATAAGAGGCTTGCCTCATCGAAGAAATGTCTTATAGATCTACGGGCTTCCTATCTCTACTGAGCGAAGGCCCCAGAGCAGAGGCTCGGAGTGAAATCAGGATTGTCCTCTATTTGGCGTCAGCGACGATGGGAATGAAGTAAGCCCTCTTCTCCCAGCAACTTTGTCCCATGCCACAAGAGGGGCCTGCGTGATAGGAGACAAGTATAGGCTTTTGGGGTGCACCGATTTGTGAAGGAAAGGAATCTTCCACAGGGATTGTCCCGCTACAGCCCTGCCCATGAAAAGCCAATGCCTTTCAGATTCAGGGCACACCCACTCTACAAACATCCTCTGCTGCACAGCCCAGTAATCCTCCTGCACATTCAGCACCCCCAGACCTCCCTCGCTTGAAGGCCAGTAACAAAGGTCTCTATGCAAGCAAGGCCTCATGTCCGCCCATACAAAGTGGTCAATCTCCCATTGCCGGGAGCATAGAAATCTGGGGGGGGGGTTCAACCGGGAGAACTTGAAAGAGTTCTTCTGTAGTATAGCCATCTTTACTGCAGCAACCTGGCCCATCCAGGAGAGGGTATGCGGTCTCCAGCTGTGCAAGTCGGCTTGCATCTGCTGCAGCAGAGCAGTATAGTGAAGGGACACCTTATTTTGAGTGTTCACCGTGAGCTGCAACCCAAGTTAGGGGACTGCGGCCGAGGCCCATTGAATAGGGTAGAAGCGTAGTAGCTCGGAGAGCATGGGGGCCCTGAGTGATAGATTGACAGCTTGGGATTTATCGATATTGACTTTGAATGCTGCCACCTGGGCAAACAGGTCAAGTTCGGCCATGAGGGACCGGGAGGTAAAACAGGTATCTTCTAATGTTGCCACAATGTCATCCGCATATAAACTGATCATATGCTTGTCCCCCCAAAACAGACCCCAGACATAAGAGGGCTATCACGTATCCTTTGAGCCATCGGCTCCATATACAGAGCAAAGAGGAGGGGAGACAGCGGGCAGCCTTGTCTCATACCTCACTAGACTGGGAAGGTAGTGGACGTACAACCGCTCACCAGCACCATTGCTGAGGGCAGTGTGTAACTGCTCAGGACCCAATGAATAAACCAATTATGAAATCCAAAGTGTCAAAGGGTCTCTTTTTAAGTAGGGGCAATGAACCCTATTGTACGCCTTTTCTGCATCAATAGATGACGGCATGCGTTCTTTATCAAAGCTCATTGCCTTTTCGATATTATGGAGTAGCCTATTTGTATTGTCACCACATTGGAGAATGGGAACCGACCACGCTTGGTCCGGATCTATCAAGCCGGAAAGGAGAAGGGTCAGTCGGGAGGTCAAAATCCCAGTTGTTGGACTTGGCCCTTTTTTCAGGGTCATCCCTGAACTTTTTGCCTTCCTCCTATATTTTTTCCTACCTGTTGTTGGCTATTTTATGACTCTGGGCACTTTACCACTGCTGATCAGTCCTAAAGTGCATATGTCTCCCTATTGTAAATTGATGTATGAATTGGTGATTCCATGATTAGCAGGTTTGGTTTACCTGTTAAACCCTAGTACAGTGAACTGAGTGTGCCCAGGGCATGTAAATCAAATGCTGCTAGTGGGCTTGCAGCACTGGTTGTGCCACCCACATAAGCGGCCTGTAAAAGTATGTCTACGGTCTGCCATTGCAGAGCCTATGTCCAGTCTGGTACTGTCATGTTGACTGAGCACGTGCACCCACTTGCCAGTCCCTAAACCTTCCCTTTTCTTCATATCAGACACCCCTATGGTAGGCCAAAAGGCAGGGTGCATTGTATGTATAAGGTAGGACGTGCCCTGGTGTGTGTGGCATCATGTCCTAATAGTGAATTACAGCCATTTTGGGTTTTTCACTATTGAAAGGCTACTTGTTCTCGATAGGCCAGAATGGGCAGTTCGATTATTACATCTTATAATCCTAACTGACTCAGGGAACACAGTAGAAATTTGAGTTTAGTATGCCTGAACACAGAATGATAAAATGCATCTTTTAGTGAATTTGGTTTTAACATTCTGTGTTTGAAAATACCACTTTTAGAAAGTAGGTATTTTCTTGTCTAACTAACCACGCCTGCCTCTCCTAGGTTGTGTATTCCTTGTCTGGAGTTAGAGTGACAGGGCTGGGGGATTCCAGAAGACCGAATGAGTCAGCCTAGTGGTGAAAAGAGAGATCTACATCTAGATGGGTGGCAGGAGTTGCACCTGGGACCTGGATAGGGCTGTGTCTGCCTTCCACAATGCTGGCATCACCTCCCGCGGTGTGGCTGATGTCTCTGCCCTGCACTGTGAAAAAAGAGACAGAATCATGTAAATAAAGTGCTCCGGGGCAGTGCTTTCCCTCCACAATGCTTGCTCCACCTCCTGTGGGGCGTCTGATGTTTCTGCCCTGCACTGTGAAAGGAAAGAAGGAGTCATGTAAATAGAGTGCTCCAGAACTGGTTTGGACTGGGCAAAGGCCCCTCTGCCTTCAGAGGACAAAGGATTTTGGGGTATAAATATTGGGACCCTGATCCCAAGAACTTAGATCACTTTTGGACAAACAAGAAGAAACCTTTACTGAGGAGAGGAACCTGAAGAAACTGAGGAGAGACTATCCCTAAGCTGAAGTGCTGCTTGGGGGGATTGGCCTGCAGTGGTTGCTTCACTGCCAAAGGAAGGAGAAAGGAACTTTGTGTACTTTCATCAACTTGTAAGAATCTCCAAGGGCTTGTAACAGAGCTTGCCTCCTGCTGAAGTCTCAGGGACAACAGACTTCAACCCCCAGCTCCCCAGAGTTCCTTGGGAAGTGCCTGCTGCTGTTTTGGACCTTCTGAGGGACTGCGTGTTGCAAGGAGCTGGCAGCACGACTCAAGAGGAAGAACCACATCGCTGAACGCAGCCGCTACCACCGCATCTCTGAACAAGGGTGTCGCCGCTGTAGCTGACGCATTGCACAGCATCAAGAGAAGCGTCGCGCACCAAAGAAGAAGTGTGTCGCAGCCGCTGCCATCGTATCTCTGAACAAGGGTATCGCGGCTGTAGCTGACGCACTGCTGCGCCGCATCGAGAGAAGCGTCTCGCACCGAAGAAGAAGCATGTCGCAGCCGCTGCTGTCACATTTCTGAACAAGGATGTTGCCGCTGCAGCTGTCGCATTGCACCGCATCAAGAAAAGCGCCTCTTATCCACAGAGAAGCATGCCGCCGTCTGAGCCGCTGTCGTCGCATATCTGAACAAGGGTGTCTTCGCTGCAGTTGCCGCATACAGCGGAAGCATCTCGCATCGAGGGAGAAGAGTGTCGCCGCCGAAGCCGCCACAGTCGCATCTCTGAACAAGGGTGTCGCCGCTGCAGCTGACGCATCGAGCCGAGACTTCTTGCAACATCAGAGAAGAGTGCCGCATCTGGAAGATCTTGACGTCTTTATTTCTTTGCACCGGAAATGTGCTGCATTTCCATCGCTGCAACACTTTTGTTGTGGAAGCGTCACTCATTGTAAGGTACATTGACTTAAAGTGTCGCATTTTAAGAACTGAACAGAACTAAGCTAAAACTACCATTTTAAGTAGAGTATTGTGGATTTTTGTCATTTGTGGTCTTGTGATAAGTCTATATAAAGAATACCTATTTTTGATATAAAACCTGTGTGGTGTCCATCTGTAGTGTTGTCACTTGATTACTGTATGTGGTCACAAATGATTTACACACTGCCTCTGAAATAAGCCTGTCTGCTCATGCCAAGCTACCAAGGGGGTGAGCAGGGGTTATTTTAGGAGTGTACCACCTTACCCTGACTTGAGGCAAGTGTCCTTATTTGTCACAAGTACCTACCTGTGCCATCTAGAGACCCCCAAATCTAACACCATTGAACAGTTTAAGGTCCATGCTCAATAAAGGAATTGGCCTATAAGTGGCACAGTGGTGTTTATCCTTGCCAGGCTTGAGTATAACGACAATTGAAGCTCCCAGCATTGTTGGTGGGAGCGTGGAGGAGATCCCAACAGCATTGTAAACTCTGGTGAGTATGGGAGCCAGAATGGGGCAGACTGCCTTGTAAAAAAGCGTGGAGAACCCGTCTGAACCAGGGGATTTAAGCAGCTTTAGGCAGGAGATAACAGACACCACTTCCTGAACTCGGACCAGGGAGTCCAGAGTCGCGGCCTGATCGTGTGTTAGTCTGACGTTCACTGCCTGCCGGCGGTAACATGCAGTAGCATCCTGGAAGGGAGTGCCTGCGTCTCGTAGAGGTCTGCGTAGTATTGGTGGAATGTTTCAGCTATATCCAGGTCCTCAGTCTGCTCTGTCTGACATTGAAGGTGTGTCATAACCAGATCGTTGCATGTTCTGCCCTGTCCAAGTCTATGCTGAACAGCTGTAGTGAGCGCAGCCTTGAGCTGCCGCCAGATCTGGTTATCGTCAGTCCATTAATAGATACGTTTCTGTGCTTGTCCCTGCGCATCATAACCAAGGCAATCATTATAAACTCCCCCTTGATCACCACCTTCATGGTTTCCCACAGAGGGGTGACTGAAGTTCAGGGTTGTCATTCATGTCAAGAAAGTCCTTTAGTCCTGTGGTGATCTGCTGGACTACAGCAGGGTGCGCAGATGCGTGCTCTGAGGTCCTGGGTGGAGGATGGGTGGAAGGGAGAGAGAGTGTGAGAGCCACCACTGTGTGGTCCAACAGTGAACAGGGCAGTATATTGACAGTTTGGGTTTTGGTTTGGGATACGATACCCGAGGTGCCCAGGAAGTAATCTATCCTGGCATACTTCTTATGGAAGTGGGAGTAAAAAAGCCCATCTCTTCCAGCCATTGTGTCCCCTTCCTTGAGACAGCCCCAGACTGTCCCTGACATTGGGCTAAGCAGTCCATTGCGTTGTTGAAGGCTCTGTCAAGGTTGATCCCCCATCAGCAACAGCCGGTCAGTTGACCTGGTCAGCTCGGCTGCATACCTGTGCAGGAAGCGCTCCTGACTATCGTTTGGGGTGTACACTGAGCCTACTGTAAAGGTGTGTGAACCCAGTGAAAATGAGTAAGCTAATAACCTGCCCTTGATTTCTGCCTGTTTCAGACAAGTCTTACTGGGGAAGGAGGAAGAGACAAGGATGGCCACCCCACTGACTTGATAGAATAGGAAGAAAAGAGCTGGTAGGAGAATGCCCTAAAGCCGAACCTGTGAGTATCACCAGCGAGGAGTGGGTCTCTAGGAGGAGGCAAATGTGGGCCCGGAGTACACCAGGTAAGAGAGGATGGTGCGTCTCTTGACAGGGTTATTGAGACCCTTTACATTTAGCTGGGATGTCAACCAGCTGGAAGGCCTCCTTTAGTGAGCGGCGCTGATGGATCTTCCCATCTAAGTGAAAGATGAAGCAAAAGGAGTGACCCCAGGAGTAGGGCACTCCGATGGAGCAGAGGTAGGATGTAATTGGCCAAAATGCCCTCCATTTTTGCAGCGTGGACGTGGCAAGGTCTTGATACTAGGTACGTTTGTGTTCCTGAATTTGTCCTGGGCTGCTGTCCCTGGCCTTTTTAAGGATGCACTCCTTCAGTAGGAAATCATAAACACAAGTGAGGATGTTCACAGGGGTGCTGGAGTGCGCCTCATCGAACCAACGTGGTAGGTGCGGTCAAGCTTTATCTCCAAATTGGAGGGGGCCTCTAAGATCACTCGGAAGTGGTCACTCACAAAAGAGGCGATATTCAGGCCCACCGCTCTGTTCAGGATCATCCTAATGTAAATGTTATTACGTTGGGAGCGGTTCTCCAAATCTTCGGCATGCACCTGAAACTCCAGGTGTTGGTCTTGGAGGTGGATTATCTCCTGCTGGAGTTGTTCAATCTCTTCATCTTGTGTCGTGCAAGTACAATTTGTGGACACGTTGTTCCCAAGTGCGTCCACATCACGCCTCACCTCTCTGAGATCTTGAGTGAGCTCCTTCTTCATGGTTCTTAGGTTGTCCGAGAGGCAAAAGAAGACCATTTCTATAAAGGAATGAGTGAGCGGGCCTCAATATCACTGGTGTCTGTGGATACAGACAGGTCAGGGGCCGGCGCGGAGCCTTCGGCATGAGAGCTGGAGGCTTTAAAAAGCAAGTCTTTGAATGAGCTGTCTTTCTTTCCCTTGCTCACTGCCATGTAAGAGGAGTGTGGAATTAGGTAATGCAAGGGGTGCACCGAAGCTCTGTCGACAAAGGGGACACCACCGGTAGTTACGCAAGCAAGTTTTGAGCGCCCAGCAGGGCCACACCGGAGGTAGAGACAGCCAAAAGGCCCTGGTTACGCACCTCGTGGGGGCTCGCCACCTCTGACAGGTGGGGTCCCCCCATCGTCCAAATGCAGGAGGGCCTCACAGGTCTGCGCTAGACCAAAGATATAGGCCAAGGAGCCGCCGGGTGCCCCCAGAGGGATGCTAGATATGGCATAGGTATCATCTATGGGGAGGGACCTCCAGATCCCAGTGGCTCAGGCTGGCCGCATCAAGATCATAGCGGGCCATGGAGACCCAATAGCAGGGCAAGGTCCAATCCAAAGGTTTGCAAGGTCAAGGGTCACAAGTCTGGCATCCCCAAAGGTTTCAGGGGGATACTGGCAACACAGGTCACCACAGCTCAGCCTCCCGAGAAGCAGTATGCTCCCCCTGATGGGGGTAAGGGTGGGGTCAGGCAGGTCAGGTCACTGATGTGGCATTCTTGAAAGGAGGCAAGTGGTGTTTGGCCTGGGGACCCATCCATGACCGCTCCCACCTCCTCAGTAGTACGGCCCTCATCAGCTAAGCAGATCCTCAGGGCCCAGAAGGGGTTGCAGCCTCCGGGGGCAATTCGTTGCAGCCCCAATACGGTGAGCAGAAATGCCTGCGGGCCCAAGCTGATTCGAGCCGCAAGCATGTCTTCACGGCCAAAGGATCCAGTGATGCAGACCCCAGGGTCCCTTCATTGACAGCATTCACCTTCTTGGCAGCACGGTCCCCCAGCCTCCTAGCAGATCCAACACTCCTGTGGCAGTTGCGGCCTCCAGGGCAAGCATTCGAACATTCAGCAGTGAGGGAGGGGAGTGAAGGCTGTCGTGGAAGGGCGCTCTGTCCCCCTCTGGACGATCAGGAGCTCTCGCCAGTGGGTGGTGCTGCAGCACCACTGGACAACCCAGGGGTGTGGCGCGTGCTGTGGTTCTGAAAATCTGGATTCGTGTAATAGTTCTGGACTCGAGAATTAAAACTTCGTCGAAACATGACGAATTTGGTATCAAAAGACCGAGAATGACGAGTACATCATGTACATGTATTTTCAGCCTATTCGAGTGACGATTTCACCTCGAAATCGTCACTTACATTCTGAACCCTTGGCTTCCATTTATGTGTTGCCCTTTACATAGGCCTTAATCTAGTTGAATTCAACTCCACAAGGGCACATGCTCCTTAATCGACTTTTCCATGACCTGTACAAGTTGGAACCATTGCCCCAGGCGGAACTCGTTAGGTCAGTTCCCCTCCCAGTGGCCGAGCAAGATAGCATCTAGGCTCAACAAACCATAAAACCATTTCAGCGCGCACACCTGCCATATCTCGCTCACATCTATCTCCACTCTTTTGCTTCACTTACTTTATGGTGGGGAGGTGCCCGTTTTTATTAGGGGTCCAGTGATATCTGATGAAATGTTGGGCCTTGCCAAATGATTTGTTGTAGGCAGCACGAAGTGAAATATGGACATGTCATCATGACTCTGCTTTTTCTTTGTACTAAAAATATGTTAACGATTTACTTTACAACCAAGAATGTTTTGCCTGAAGCCTAAAATTGTGTATAAGAAGAGAAGCCTGACTTTGTAAAGGCGTGCAGTCTCCTGAGAATATACCCGTATTGTACTTCTAGGACACTTGTTACCTTGGTTGCAGCCAATAAACTAATCTTTGACTTAACCTAGAAGACTCTGAGTTTCTGTGGTCTGGATCAGGAAGAACCCGAGGTCTCTGGGTGTTGATTCCCTGGCACCGCTGGGTTACCGGTTCTGTGCCGGTTCTTAAAAACCCAGTACCTCAGTTGGCGCCCAACGTTTGGGGCGATTCCAGTGGTACCAGTCAGCCTGAAGATCGTGAGGAGCTTCGTGTGGAAATTCCGGAGGACGGCCAACCACCTCATCGACCCCTGCATGTCGACGTGGTCCGAAGGTCTTTGCTGCGAGGTTCCCCGCTTCCCGACGGCTACAAGGACTGCTGCCCTGGCTATCGCCCTGATTTGGACCCTTGAAGTTTGGTAGAGCGAAACACTAAGACGAGTCTTCTGGTGACGTCATCGATATTTCAGTTAAGTATAAGTGGAGCGTCTCCCAGTCCTTAGTTGGACTTAGTTTTGGGTATCTTTGGGATACAAAGTTTTGTATTGGTACTTGCAAGCACCAAAACCGAAGGACTCGTGTATTCACGAGAAATATCGTAATCGATAATCCTTTGAAGTTTGGAACTAGACTAGAGAGCGAAGATGCCTAGTCTTAGACTTGGGAATTTGTTTTGTCTTGGTAGTAATAATAGGGACTCCCGATTGGAGGACTCATGTCCGGTTCCTCCAGTTGGAACTCCGACTTATGAGCTATATGTAAAACATGGGGTAGGCCCCATCACCTACAACGAAGTATGGATTAAATACACCAGGAAAGATGGTGTTCTAAAATGGCCCCAATATGGTAGCTTTGATTCTGAAATCTTAGACAACCTCGAAGTTAAACTCTTTAAAAAGAAAGCCCGGCCGGCGATGTTTGACTCTTTCCGCTTATGGCGTAAAGAAGCCAAACAAAAAGAAATTAAATTAGCTAAGAAAATGCAAGCTGCTGTGCAGTTTAAAGATAATGAAGAAGAGCAGATGAATGAGCAGTTGCATAGGCAACGTAAAATGGCAATAGATAAGTGTTATCCAGTTTTGCCGTCTCTTCAGAAAGAGGCAGCAAAAGAGCATGAAAAAGACCCATTAATGTCGCATTTACTAAATTCACCACCCCCCTATGCGCAGAATGCCACAGCACCCCCGCAACCTTTAGTTGCGCAAACTACGCCTCCTGCTCCTCCACAGCACCCACCAGCTGTTCTTCAGCTGGCTCCTACTTCTTCGGTGCAGCCTCCTTCAGGCCCACCGACCACCTCTGTTTCACCTGTGTTTTCTACGATTTTGCCTACTGTACTTTTTACATCTCCTAATGCTCCCTCTACGATTTTGCCTAGTGCCCCCTCTATTTCCCCTGATACCTCTTCTGCTATCTCTACCCCTGCCTTATCTCACCCCGTTTTTCCATCTGTTTGTCCTTCAGTTTCACCTTCCATTCGGCAGAAAATGGCCAGCACTGTTACTAACCTTCTTTTACCTCTTTTCGGGTCGCCTACTACGACCCCTAACATGGGAAGAAGACAGTTGCGAAGTCAACTACCTGATTATCAAGAGAGAGATTCACTGAATAATTTAGCACGAAAATGGGTCATGGACACCGTGAAATATGATGTACAGTCTGTCATGGCAGTCTTCCATCAATGGGAAGCAGCGACACAGAGATATGTTTTCGAACAGATGTGTGTTTTCCTTTGCGAGGATTTAGAAGACAATGATCAGGGATGCATCCCACGAGAGATGTGTCGTGTACGGTTTAAGTTCGGAGAGGGTATGATTGTAGGTCCAGATGTGGAGAAAGCAGTTGAAATGTTGTTATCATATCGGAGTAAGGGAAGCAGTTCTGGGTCACCATCTGACTCTAATACATCCAGTAGGAAAAAGGCGCGACAATACCCTATGAGGGAAGTTCCCCCACAATGGAGAGAGGGTGACACGACTGCTGTCCCACCTATTCTGCCACACTTTCAGCGTGTATGGGTACATGTCCCATGGAAGCGAGCTGAAGTTTTAGCACTCAAACAAACATTACCCGATCCACGTAAAAATCCTGCAGGGTACTATAAAGAGTTGTCACAAACTGCTGGGTCATGTATAATGAATTTAGCCGATATCGATATGTTATATGGGAATGTTGTTCCACAGCCCTTATGGGGTAAAATTCGTCATATAGATCATGACCAGGAATTAGGTGACACATGGGCTAATATTACTGCTGCAGATGCCCGACAAGTTGGTGGTGCCAAGTCTGAACCTTTGATAGCAGAACTCCCTGGTAAAATAGTAGATTACATGAAAACGATAATGCCTGCAATACGCGTAAATTGGGATAAGTTGTCTGCATGCAAACAGAAGAAAGAAGAAACAGTGTCAGATTTCTTCACCAGATTTGAAGAAACATTTGTTGACCACAGCGGTCAAGATATGACCACAGAAGGTGGTCAGAGATTATTCGTCGATAAATTCGTGCATAATCTGCTTCCAGAATTGTGTAAAAAATTAAAAGATTCAGAAAGTTCTTGGGCAGTCTCATCTTCAGCCCAGATATTGGCTACCGCACAATATTACGAGAATAGGGACAAAGATGAGAAGGATAAAGTGGAAAAGAAAACTAGAGAACTGAAAACGAAGGTTTTGCTACAGCAAGCCTATCCGCCACGTGGTGGTGGTAATCAAAATAATAATGGCCAAAATCACTACCAAAATACTTTTCAGCAGCCTCAACAGTATCAGAGAAACTCGCAAAGATTCGAGTATACTCAACCCCGTGTACCTGTAGGCCCCAACCAGTGTTTATATTGCAAACAAGAGGGTCATTACAAGTATAATTGTCCTATTCTATTACAACGTGCAAATGGAGTTTCTGGTGTTAGAGGTCGTGGCAGTCAGCAAGCACCTAGAGGTAGAGGGCGTGGAAACGCCCCTCAGGACACACAACCCCTTCCACCGCAAAACTCTATCAACAGGTTTGATCAGCAAAATAACGTATCTGACAGGACAGCTCAATACTAGGTTGATGATTATTACACAGAAGATGAGCATTGGGAAGGTAATGATTGTTAGGACAGCCATAGACAAAGAGATGGAGTTGTTTCAGTTCCAGTAGATCAGAATGGACCTTACGTTGAGGTGATTACATCAGGTGTGTCGGAACCTTTTCTGTTGGATACTGGTGCTACAAAGAGTTCTATTATGCACTCCAAACTCCCTGGCGCACCTTTGTCTGGCGAAATGAACGTTTCTGTAGGTTTTTCCGGCGCCCCAGTTAGAAATCCGATTTCTGACCCTTTATCTCTTTCTGTTGGTCCTTGTGAATTCGAAGCACCCCTTATTCTGACGACAGGTTGTGGTGAAAATTTGCTAGGATTAGATTTGCTAAAAAGATTGTATGCGACTTTGTACTGTTCTCCTTCAGGAGTACAACTTACTTTAGGAAAGAAAGTGGTTTCTCCCATGTATTTGTCGAAAGATGCACTTCCAGCAGAATTGTCACTTCTCCCAGATATTCTTTGGGCCACTGGTCCTAATGATGTCGGTCTTTTAGAAATTCCACCATATGTTGTAACATTGAAGTCCAATGTCAAAATGCCACGAATTCCCCAATACAAAATATCTAATGAGGGTGAAAAAGCTTTGCTAGCGATTGTTTACGAATTGATTGAAAAGGATGTGATTGAGGAAACACGAGGCAACGTTTGCAATAGTCCTGTTCTGCCTGTTTTAAAACGAACTGACCCTTCTCAGCCACCTGTGTACAGATTCGTGATTGATCTTCGAGAAGTAAATAAGATAGTTGTGCCACAATTCCCAGTTGTCCCCGACATTACCACATTATTTACTATGATTCCAGTTTCTGCTTCGTGGTTTTCGGTGATTGACCTAAAGAATGCTTTCTTCAGCATCCCAATTGCTGAGGAGAGCAGGGATATTTTTTCCTTCAGTTTAGGAGGTCGAAGCTTCCGCTTTAAACGCGCTCCTCAAGGCTACTGTGAAAACCCCTCAATATACAGTCAAGCTTTGAAAGCACAGCTTGACACGATTGTTTTACCAAAAGGTGCTACTCTTGTACAATATGTGGATGATCTGCTCATTGCTGCAGACACTGAGAAAATTTGTAAAAAGGCCACGTTGACATTATTGCATCATTTGTATGATCTGCATCACAAGGTGTCACTTTCCAAGCTTCAATATTGCCGACAAGAAGTGACCTACTTAGGTCACCTCTTATCGAAGGAGGGAAGGAAACTGACCCCAGAAAGAATTCAGGCAATAGCGAAATTGAATGTGCCAAGAACACAGAGAGAAGTGCGTGCTTTCTTGGGCATTACATCGTACTGTAGACAGTGGATTCCAAATTTTTCGTTATTGGCCAAACCCTTGGTGGCATTAACGTGTAAAAATACACCCAATCCCATTCCTTGGTCTGAAGAGTGTCAGAAAAGTTTTCTCGAATTACGCACAGCATTATGTTCGGCTCCTGTGTTAGGTACCCCCAACTACAGTAAGCCTTTCACATTGTATGTCCACGAGAAGGAAGGCTGTGCATTGTCTGTGTTGACTCAGTTATTTGGAGGTAGACAGCGCCCATGCGCCTATTTTTCGTCCACTTTGGATCCGGTAGCACAAGCATTGCCAAGTTGTTTAAGAGCCACAGCAGCAGTAGCTGTTTCTATTCGACAGTCTGCTGGTCTAGTAA
The DNA here is from genome assembly GCF_964261635.1 of Lissotriton helveticus. NCBI lineage: Eukaryota > Metazoa > Chordata > Amphibia > Caudata > Salamandridae > Lissotriton > Lissotriton helveticus. The sequence goes on along the minus strand of NW_027611905.1, from coordinate 190,122 downwards.
TGAATAATACACTAATTGTGATGGTTCCACATGCAGTAGACACATTGTTAAATAGGACCAAGACACAGCACTTAACTAGTGCTCGACTGTCCAGTTACGAATTGACGCTGCTAGCGAGCCATGTGCACATAAAAAGGTGCAGTACCTTGAATCTAGCCACGTTGTTACCAATTGCAGAGGAATCAGAAGCTTTAGAACAGCACGATTGTTTCCTCACAACAGAGAAAGAGACAAAAGGGAGAGTGGATTTATTTGACACTCCTCTTACTGAATGTGATGGTACATTATGGGTGGATGGTTCATGCTTTAAGCTCCCAAATGGGAACGTGACTGCAGCATATGCTGTCACGACTTTGCACACAGTTGTTGAAACTGCACGAATACCACATGGTTCAGCCCAAGCCGCAGAATTAGTTGCACTAACGAGAGCATGTGTATTGTCTAAAGGAATGAGAGTGACTGTCTACACTGATAGTCAGTATGCTTTTGGCGTGGCTCACAGTTTTGGACGATTGTGGAGAGAACGTGGATTCCTGACTTCGCATGGAGCTAAGATTCAGCATGGTCAGTTGGTGAATGAGCTTCTTGAATCACTGACCTTGCCTCTGCAGATGGCGATTGTGAAATTTAGTGCTCACAAGAAGGTGACTGATGATGTTGGTCGTGGAAATGCATTTGCTGATGAGACCGCTAAAGAAACGGCAACGAATGTGATGAGCCGAATGTATGTTGCAGGCCCTGAAAAATGGACTGGCGATCTTGGAATATGTGAGGACACGATAGAGAGTGTGAAGTCCATCCAAGCTGAGGCCACAGAGAAAGAGTTGAGCACGTGGAGAGAGAGTACAGGTAGAATGGATGCAAATGGTTGTTGGGTTGAATTGACAGAGCATCAGAGATGGTTGTTACCCGATGCATATGTGCTTGCAGTGGTTACAATGGCTCATGGAATGGCTCATATCAGCGTGAAAGGGATTTGCTATTTGTTGGCCCCAGTATGGAAGAATGCAGGGATTCCCAAGTGTGCAGAGAATGTTGTCAAGAATTGCATGGTATGTCTGAAGCACAATCCTGGTAGGGAAACCCCAACTCCAGCTGGTCATTTTGCACCTCCTACGTATCCGTTCGAGGTTTTGCAGCTAGATTTCATACACATGGAGAGGTGCAACAACTTAAAATACGTGCTCGTTGTTGTTTGTGCCTTCTCAAGATGGGTAGAAGCCTATCCCCTAAAAGACAATACTGCCTTGTCCACAGCAAAAGCCCTTGTGAAAGAGTACTTCCCCAGGTTCGGAATGCCTAGAATGGTCTGGTCTGACAACGGAAGTGAATTTGTGGGTCGTGTGATGAAAAGAGTGTGTGAAGGGCTAGGCATTAGGCAGAAGTTCCACGCTGCAAATCACCCCCAATCAGCTGGATTAGTACAATGTTACAATGGCACTTTAAAACTTAAATTGGCCAAAATCCAAGCGAGCACAGGTCTTAAATGGCCTGACGCTCTACCCTTAGCACTCCTATCCACCAGAATGACTGTGCATTCGCGAGTGAAACTCAGCCCTTACGAAATTGTCTTTGGCCGGCCAGCCAACATATGGGGAGTGCCTAGACCCACAAAGTTCAGCGAGCTAGAACATCCTATTTTGCTTGATTACTTGTATAAATTGACGGCTAAATTGCGTGTTTTACATCAACAGGTCCACAACACCCTGCCTCCGGTCTCTGAGACTCCAGGTCACTCCATTGTCCCTGGATCCTGGATTCTCGTGAAAAACTTTCAGAGGACAAAGAACGACCAGCCCAGGTGGACCGGGCCGCATCTCGTCCTTCTTTCCACGAGGTCAGCCGTTCAAGTGGAGGGGAAGGCCAACTGGATCCACGGGGTCCACTGCAAGAGAATCCCTTCACCTCCGCCACATGACCAGTGGGTCCAGAAGGGTGTCACTGACTCAGAGCTTACAACTGTGCCACGTATCATACCTCTCAGCAATGACCGTGTAAAAGAAACTAACCCTGAATGTGAAAGCGAGAACATTTTTCAAGAAACTGTGCCACCATCAGAACAATTGAACTTTTTGGAGCCTGAACTGCTGTTTCAGGACCAGACAGTACCAGGAAAAAGACGCTACAATCTGAGACCGAGAAAAACGAACTAACAAAAGTGATTCCTTTTTATGATTTGAGACCAAGACCTATGGACAAATAAAATATCTTTTTTTCCTCCCAAGTACTATTTTTGAAAGTGCAGATCTCCCATCTAGGTAACTTGCTTATTTTTGTTTTTCGAACCGCCATCCGGGTTCCGCTGCTAGGGCCGCGGTTGATTAAAGTCTTTTGGGTGCAGCTGACGACGTTAGGTCGGTAGTTCTGGTTGGTCCAAGGGAGTTGCCCTAGACTGACGGAAGCATCCTTTAGCAGAGGCAACCTCCCACCGCGGGCAGCACTTTAGAGAGGATGGAGTTTCCTGATGTGGAGAGACCTGCCAAACAAATGAACTTTAAGCAGAGACTGTGTAACACGATGACAAAGAAATTTTTTATAATATTGTGTATTTTTATGCTATCCAGCGTAATGATCTTTTTGATAAGTTATGTTTTATTCTCTTTCCATGTAACATTTGCGCCCACTGCATCACCCATACCTCCTCCTACTGTTTCCTCTCATTCTTTCCACCCTCTGCCTGACCACGAATCAAATAGGAGATTAGAGTTCATTAATAACTCCTTTGTTCAGTTATTACACCAACACCAACTTGTAATGAACACGACTAACTGTTGGGTGTGCGGTCTCATGCCTCACACAACGGATAAAGGTATCCCCTATTTGGTCCTGCCATTTAGTCGCAATGGTTCAGTATGGGCATATAGGACAATGTTCATATATGCACGAGAAATCCAACCCCTACGTTCTGTAAAAGACAACCTCAAGACTAGCGCCTTAGTCAAGGGTATAGTTGACATGATCAAGGAAGTAACTTCCTATGAAGATACTCCGGATGATGAGTTACTTGCATATGTAGGTTGGAACGTGACCGGATATGGCACTACTTTAAGTGAGAAACAGCAAGCCAAAAGATCGTCCCCTATCTGGATCGTACCCCATCAAGGTCACCTGTGTCTGCAAGGTGTTGGCAAGAATCCCAGAGCTCAGCTAGGGAAGAGTATCTGTACAGAAACGTATGTTTTTGGATCCCAGACTTCCCCTGCGTTTTTAGCCGCTAAGGGTACTTATTTCATCTGCCATGATAGAGCCTATACATGGTTGCCCCCTGACTTCTCGGGCTCATGTTTTGTTTCATTCCTGTTGCCTCCCACCTACACAGCAGCGGCGGATTACCACCGGACAAGGGTAGTTAGAGGTGTTTTGAGTAAAGAAGACACTGCAGGTCAAGAATTTGGAGACTTTGCAAAGGGTTTTCTGCCGTTCTGGGGATCCATGGCTAACAGTAGAAACATAAGGCAATTAACAAGGGTAGTTGAGTCCACCGTGACCGAAACTGCTGGTGCCCTTAGTAACTTTACTGCTGAGCTCCAGTCGGATCGACTTATGACCCTTCAGAACGGGTCGCTTTGGATGTTATACTTGCAGACCGAGGTGGAGTATGCAAATTGATCCAGTCTAGTTGTTGCATTTTCATCCCAGATAATGCTCCAACAGTGTACAGGGCCATCTCCAAACTGCATAAGATTTCCGAATCTATTCATGTGGATAAAGGAGATTTGGAGACTTTGCAAAGGGTTTTCTGCCGTTCTGGGGATCCATGGCTAACAGTAGAAACATAAGGCAATTAACAAGGGTAGTTGAGTCCACCGTGACCGAAACTGCTGGTGCCCTTAGTAACTTTACTGCTGAGCTCCAGTCGGATCGACTTATGACCCTTCAGAACGGGTCGCTTTGGATGTTATACTTGCAGACCGAGGTGGAGTATGCAAATTGATCCAGTCTAGTTGTTGCATTTTCATCCCAGATAATGCTCCAACAGTGTACAGGGCCATCTCCAAACTGCATAAGATTTCCGAATCTATTCATGTGGATAAAGGAGATTGGTCGTTAATGGGATGGTTCTGGGAACTGATATCTGCCTGGGGATGGAAAATTCTAATGGTCATTGAGATGGTCTTAGCCATTCTTTTCATGTTCTGTCTGTGCATACAGTGTGCTCCTGCAATATGTGGCCTCTGTGTTACATCATGTGTAAGGAAGCCTGTGTCAAAAGATGAACTAAGTACTAGAATGATGTTACAGCAACATCTCAATGACTTTAGGAATATAGATCTGGACTCAGACTAACATGAGGATAGATTAATTGCCTATGTAAGGGCAAAAGGAGGGATTGTGGTTCTGAAAATCTGGATTCGTGTAATAGTTCTGGACTCGAGAATTAAAACTTCGTCGAAACATGACGAATTTGGTATCAAAAGACCGAGAATGACGATTACATCATGTACATGTATTTTCAGCCTATTCGAGTGACGATTTCACCTCGAAATCGTCACTTACATTCTGAACCCTTGGCTTCCATTTATGTGTTGCCCTTTACATAGGCCTTAATCCAGTTGAATTCAACTCCACAAGGGCACATGCTCCTTAATCGACTTTTCCATGACCTGTACAAGTTGGAACCATTGCCCCAGGCCAAACTCGTTAGGTCAGTTCCCCTCCCAGTGGCCGAGCAAGATAGCATCTAGGCTCAACAAACCATAAAACCATTTCAGCGCGCACACCTGCCATATCTCGCTCACATCTATCTCCACTCTTTTGCTTCACTTACTTTATGGTGGGGAGGTGCCCGTTTTTATTAGGGGTCCAGTGATATCTGATGAAATGTTGGGCCTTGCCAAATGATTTGTTGTAGGCAGCACAAAGTGAAATATGGACATGTCATCATGACTCTGCTTTTTCTTTGTACTAAAAATATGTTAACGATTTACTTTACAACCAAGAATGTTTTGCCTGAAGCCTAAAATTGTGTATAAGAAGAGAAGCCTAACTTTGTAAAGGCGTGCAGTCTCCTGAGAATATACCCGTATTGTACTTCTAGGACACTTGTTACCTTGGTTGCAGCCAATAAACTAATCTTTGACTTCACCTAGAAGACTCTGAGTTTCTGTGGTCTGGATCAGGAAGAACCCGAGGTCTCTGGGTGTTGATTCCCTGGCACCGCTGGGTTACCGGTTCTGTGCCGGTTCTTAAAAACCCAGTACCTCAGTGCCGGAGCCACATCAAGCACCAGTGGCCACACTCTAAGGAAGCCCGGCAACGCAGACTTGTTCAGCCCCCTCTCTCCTTGCCTTGGTGCGGTTCCAGAAACAGGGCTCCTGTCGTAGAGTGGCAGGAACAGCGCCAATCTAACGGCAACCCCAGGCAGCCTCGGGGGCCGACGGGGCATTCACAGAGGCTCCTGCAGGTACTCACGGACTGACTCAGCCTTGCCTGCTCCCACACAAAAGCCATGCCCAGCCTGGGGATAGCAGGCCCTGTGGAGGCCTTTCTGTGCAGAGCTCGGCCTGGCCAGCCCCCCAGTCAATCCACTGTCTTCTCAGGGCATGTGCTGCACTGGGCAACTTCTGGGTGCCTCATTCGGTGAGTCAAGGCCGGTGCAGCATTATGGAGGCTCTCTGGTCCGGGAACTGAAGGCGTGGGCTGATGGGCCCTGTTGGCGAGACGGAGCGACAAGAAGGCACATCCTACTCGTTGCCATCTTAACCATGCCACAAGACATGCATTTTTAAAGATAAAATGCAAACATGCTTTCTAGCGCCTGATAGTGAAAAGCGCCAACTGTGGCTATCTGATCACGCTGGACCAGGACAAAGTAAAAATTTCAGGCCAACAGCGATGGAGCATGAGTTGGATCCATCGAGTGGTCAGGGCTAGTCAAGTTGTTACCTTCACACAGAGTCACTTTTTTTGAGCTTTTTCTCTCAACGTTGAGAAATTTGCTTTATCATTCCGGATTTCAGTTCGACAATGGTGGCCTGCTGCAGTGCTATATCTAGGTGAATCACTTCTGATCAACACCAGTCCTGACCTTTCTAATAATTCTAGTATCGCGACTCACCAATACCATGAATGGTTGGGCAATGCCATGACCCAGTTGGTACCTACTAAATCTCACTCAAAAAATAGGAGCATGCCTACAGCTCAGTGGTATACAGAAGAACTAAAAATTCAAAAACAATTAACTAGGAATAGGGAAAGGCACTGGCGTCGAACTTATGATAGTGAAAACAAGATTAAATTCAAAGAAGCTCTCGCCACCTACAAAACTATGATAATTGCAGCAAAAAAGAATTTTTTATAGCTACACATAGAAAATGCAAAAAATTCTAGCAAGCAATTGTACAATATTGCCAAAACCCTATCCGGCAATGCACCGGACCTAAATCCATCCCCATCGCAATTATTTTGCGATGCCTTGTCTGAGTTCTTCTTCTCGAAGGTTAACAACATATACCAAGCTTTTTCCTCAGATTCTAATATTAGTAGTATTGCTACACCCCCGACCATCTCGGAAGATACCATGACAAGTTTTAAACACTTAACGATTGATCAAACAAAGATCATAGTGAGATCTATCAAATCAGGGTCGGCTCTGGACCCCTGTCCTACTTCGGTGCTAGGCACGTTATCAGACACCATTATCCCAGTCATCACCCAGGTCTGTAACACGATATTGAGTTCAGGGGTTTACCCGGACCCATTGAAAAACACACTGATCAAACCCCTGCTCAAAAAACCAAATCTCGATAAACAGGAATTGAAAAACTACAGGCCTATAGCAAGTCTCCCATTTCTGGCTAAAGTGATAGAAAAGGCCATGAACCAGCAGCTAGCGGAGCACATTGAAAGAAATAACCAGCTTGATGACACTCAGTTTGGTTTCCGTAAAAACCATGGTACAGAAACCGCGCTAATCAAAGCAGCGGATGATATCAGACTCATCCGTGACCAAGGAGGAACAGCACTGCTGGTACTCCTGGATCTCTCGGCCGCCTTCGACACGGTCGACCAGAAGACTTTGGTCGACCGTGTCGGAAAGATGGGCATTCAGTGTACTGCGAGAGACTTGCTGGCTTCCTTCCTGGCCAATAGAACTCAGGCGGTTACATTAGAACCATTTCAATCAGCCAATTTGTCGCTACCGTGTGGGGTTCCTCAAGGCTCATCCCTAAGTCAGACACTATTTAATATATATGTGTCGGACCTTGCTATTGTCATCAAAGCACACGGGATGAGCCTAACCTCATACGCAGACGACACGCAATTGGTGTTGGCCATTAGGGACGATGGGCAGGAGGTGGCAGAACGGTTCCAAAAGGGAATGACTGCTATTGGTGAGTGGATGGCGGAAAACTGCCTGAAGCTCAATTCCGATAAAACAGAGGTGGTCGTCTTTGGCACTCTCTCGCCAGCCTGGTCTGCAACCTGGTGGCCATCGGCCTTTGGCACTCTACCTTGCCCTACCGCCAAGGTTAGAAATCTGGGAGTTATTTTCGACGATAAGCTCAACTTCATGGCACATGCCAATAAGGTGGCGTCCACGGCCCATTTTAAACTCAGGATGATAAGAAAAATCATTCCTTTTCTGCCATACACGGCCGCCAAAACCCTGGTCACCTCATTGGTTTTAACATCCCTAGATTATTGCAACGGACTCTTCCTCAATGCACAAACTAGAGTCACCAAAAAGTTGCAGACAGTACAAAACGCGGCCGCACGTCTGCTATCCAAAAAGCCTAAATTTGCACCCATTTCAGATACCTTGAGGACCTACCATTGGCTGACTATCCAAAACAGGATAAAATTTAAATCACTGTGTACAGTCTATAAAGTGATGCAGGGTCAAGGGCCTCGCTTCCTTAAAAACCAATTAATACCTTACAACCCGGTCAGAAAGCTCCGATCCACATCACTCAACCAATTGGTGGTCCCACGCAGCAAAACAGTCTCCTGGGGCGATCGCCGCTTTCTAGTTGCGGCTCCCAAAATCTGGAATACTCTGCCACACCACATAAAAACTAGCCCCTCTCTTTTACAGTTTCGGAAAAAGTTGAAGACGTGGCTATTCAACCAATAACATAGCACACCTGCCAGCATGAACTTCACTTTAGGGTGGGACATTACTGTAGTCTAGCGCCGAGACGCCTATGGGTATTCGTTCGCGCTCTATAAATGTCAGTAAATAAATAAATAAATAAAGCCTGGAGTTCTTTGTCATCACGTCAAAGAGCTCCAGAGCTTTCAGCAGGGCAAACCTCCACGGTCAGTCTGAGTCTTGGTTGAACGTCATCGGTTTGACTCTCGCCTTGAGCTCAGTCTTCTAATGGAGCCTGTTAGACGTGACATCATTGGCGTGAGTCTCCCTTCCATTTGTGACGGATTGCCTCCTCTGTTTTGACATATTTTTGCTGGTTGTATGTTTTGGGCCCTGTGCCACTGTTAATCAGTGCCACAGTGCAAGTGCTCCCCATGTTAAATTGATATACTGATTGGATTCCATGATTGGCTTATTTGATCTACTGTCAGCCCCATGTACAGTGCACCATGTGTGCCCAGGGCTTGTAGAGCAAATAATGCTGGTGGGCTTGCAGCACTGGTTGTGCCACCCACAGAAGCAGCTTGTAAAGTGTGTCTCAGGCCTGCCTTTGTTAGGCCTGTGTGTAGTCTGTGACTACCCTATCGACTTGGCCAAGTGCACCCACTTGCCAGTCCCTAAATCTTCCCTTTGCTTCATATTAGACACCCCTATGGTAGGCCCAAGGGCAGGGTGCATTGTAAGTATAAGGTAGGACATGCTCTGATGTGTGTAGCATGTTCTAGTTGTAAATTACAGCCATTTTCGTTTTTCACTATTGAAGACTACCTGTTCTCATAGATTAGAATGGCAGTGAAGATTGTTACATCCCTACAATCCTAACTGACTCAGGGAACATGGTAGAAATTCGAGTTTAGTATGCCTGAACTCAGAATAATAAAGTACATCTTTTAGTAAAGTTTATTTTAATATTCTGTGTTTGCAAATACCACTTTTAGAAAGTAGGTATTTGCTTGCCTAACCATTTGAGCCCGCCTCTGCTGACTTGTGTATTCCTTGTCTGGGTTTGTGTGTGACAGGGCTGGGGAAATTCCAGGAGACAGTCTGGGACAGCCCAGTGGTGATTAGGGAGATTTACCTCCAGATGGGAGGGGGGAGAGTGCATCTGGGACCTGAATAGGGCTGGGCCTTCCCTCCACAATGCTGGCTCCACCCCCTGTGGCTTGTCTGATGTCTCTGCCCTGCACAGTGAAAGGAGAAGGGGAATCTTGTCAACAGAGTACTGCAGAGCTGCATCTTCCCTCCCCTGTGCTGGCTCCACCTCCTCTTGGGCGTCTGATGTTTCTGCCCTGCACAGTGAAAGGAAGAGAAGAGTCATGTAAACACAGTGCTCAGGAACTGGTTTAAACTAGTCAGAGGCTTCTCTGCCTTCAGAGAACAAAGGATTTTTTGGTATAAATGTTGGGACCCAGTCCCACAGACTTTAGATCACTTGTGGAACAAGAAACCTTTCTGCCAAGGAGAAGAACCAAGGAAGCTGCAGGAGTTTGGACTGCCCCTCTGCCAGTGTGCTGTTTGCTGGGTTGGCCTGCAGTGGTTGCTTCATTGCCGAGGGAAAGGAGAAGGAACTTTGTAAGGACTTTCATCTACAGAATATTCTCCAAGGGCTTGAACTGTGCTTGCCTCCTGTTGAAGTCTCAGGGCCAAAAGACTTCACCTCCAGCTCCCTCCTGAATTTCCTTGCTGGGAATTCTGACTCCAGTCACTTGCGTGCCGCTGGGAGCTGGAAGCGCGACGCATCGAGAAGAAGTGTGTCGCCGCCACAGCTGAAATCATCGCAACGCCGGAGAAGCGAGAGTTCGTCGCATCTCCCTGGAAGCGTGTGTTCATCGAAGCTGTCTGCTGGCGCATCGCCGGAGAAGCGTGATGCATCGAGAGAGCTGTCATCGCATCGCCGGAGAAGCGGATCGCAGGGCCTGTCGCGGCTCCAAAGTACAGGGTCATCGCAAGGCTGCCAGGGCGTCATCGCATCGTCATCGCATCGCCGCATCAAGGGCACCATCTTCTCGCATCGCAACTGGATCAGTGCATCGGCATCGCATCGCATCAAGGCGCCATCTTGCACCCCGCAACAGGTCGAGAATCTACGCATCACTTCCGCACCGGTAAGGCTCACGACGAGTCCCCTACTCTGCGCAAGCATAGAGGAAGGACGCAACCGTTCCCCCGGGTCACGGAACCGGCGCATCTCCCCTTTTGCGAGCCTTTTGTTCACTTTGCGTGCCGCATCCAAGAACTTTGTTGAGAACTTTGTCGCATTTACCATCAACTTGAATTAAGAGACTTTTATCATCTTTTAAGTAACCTTTAGTATAGTATTGTGGATTTTTGTCGTTTGTGGTCTAGTGTTTAAGTCTATATAAAGAATACTTATTTATATAAAACCTGTGTTGTGTCCATCTGTAGTGTTATCACTGTATTCCTGTGTATATTCACAAATGCTTAACACACTGCCTCTGAGATAAGCCTGTCTGCTCGTGCCAAGCTACCTAGGGGGTGAGCAGGGGTTATTAAAGAGAGTAATCCCTTATCCTGACTTAGAAGTAAGGGTCCCTATTTGGACAAAGGTGATAACCATTGCCAACTAGAGACCCCCAGATCTAACATTGTTGGTCAGCGGTGAGGATTTGAACTTTGCATTTGTGTTTCATATACAGTAATTGGTGTACACTACTAGTGAGTGCAGACCAAACGTGACCACATACTTTTTTTTGATAGAATCCTTTATCCTTGGAACTGTTATTTTTTCGAAAGACTCCCAATTCTTACTACCATGAGTAAAGCAGCATCTGTTGCATCTATGGATCTTGATTTTGAGGAAGAGAGGTTGGAAACCTACACTGTGAAACAGCTCAAGTATCTCTGCAGGAAATTGAAAGTTGCTACACCAGGCATTTCTAAAAAGGAAGACTACCAAAAGGCGCTGAGTGCCTGGGTAGAAGCCAGAAATGTCCCTGATCTTGTTGTGGAGCCTGTTGGGGATACAGATAGGCAAATTGATGGGCATGAATTTCCAGCCAGGGGAGGGGTGCCTTCCCCACCTGGCAGCAGCATCTCTTCCAAAGACCTGTCCCCCAGACAACTGGAAGACAGGGAGAGAAATAGCGCACTGAAGCTGGAGTTGGCTAAGCTTAAGATATAGGGTCAGAGAGACGCAGAGAATAACAGGTTGTCTTTGGAAAGAGAGAGAATGAGAATGGAGCATGAGAGAATGTTGAGGGAGTTAGAGATCAAGGCCAAGGGCTTAGAGATCAATTCCTCTGGTGGCAGCACACCATCTGTGCCTTCAGAAGGCAGGGTACATATTCCCACGGATGTCATCAAAGATTTTCACAAAGGTGAAGATATTGGTCAGTGGTTTGAAGCCTATGAGATAGCAATGTTGGCCCACCGGGTCCCTGAGAAGGATTGGGGAGCGGGGTTGTGGGGCCGCTTTGTCACTGAAGGTAGGGACACTTTGTTAGACCTGCCCAAAGAGCATAGGATGTCTTATAGCCACTTGAAGGAAGCACTGATGACAAGGTATGGGTTAACTCCAGAGCTCTATAGACAGAGGTTTAGGAATTGTAAGAAACTGGAGGGAACCACTTGGGTAGAATATGTGTCTTTCTTTTGCAGAGCCATGGATGGTTGGGTGAGGGGTAGCAATGTTGATAATTTTTCAGCTCTCTATGATTTGATTGCCAGGGAGCACTTATCTGCTAATTGTTTTCCAGAGCTACGCCAGCACCTTGTTGATAGCAAGTTGACTAATCCTAGAAAGCTTGCTGAGGAGGCGGACCGCTGGGTCAGTACCAGGGTCCACAAGGGTCTTGTGGGAGACTCCGCCAAAGGTGGGCAGGATCCCCAGCAGAAGAGTGGGGGGGGGCAAGGGTAAACAGAGGGAGTTCCAAAAAGGTCCCCAAAGTAATTCCCAAGGGAACCAGGGTAAGGGTTTCCAGCCTTCCCCTGAAAAGAAGTCAGGACCCCCAACAGGTAAACCTGCTCATAGGGGGCCTGTTACCTGCTTTCAGTGTAAAGAATACTTATTTTTATAAATCCTGTGTTGTGTCCATCTGTAGTGTTATCACTGTATTACTGTGTATATTCACAAATGCTTAACACACTGCCTCTGAGATAAGCCTGTCTGCTCGTTCCAAGCTACCAAGGGGGTGAGCAGGGGTTATTAAAGAGAGTAATCCCCTTATCCTGACTTAGAAGTAAGGGTCCCTATTTGGACAAAGGTGATAACTATTGCCAACTAGAGACCCCCAGATCTAACAGAGCCTTTTCCAAAAAGTTTTCCAAATGTTTCAGAACTTCTTCTGAAAGGTCCTCTGAAGGTCTTTAAGGGTCCACAACACCAGTCAAGGGTACAGAAGCTCTGATTTGCTGCTTGCGGTTTGTGGGCTACAAGTCGCACAATGCACCTGGTCAATCCAAATAAGGTCCAAGTGATGCTGATCAGCTGGGCTTGTCCTGAGGTAGTTGATGCAGGTGGCTTCTTTCAGCACTTTTCTTCCTGTTGCTGATCAGGGGTCAATTCCTTAATAGGCCTGGGCAGAGCTTGTGGAGTTTCACTCTGTGGGTTTCAGCGAAGTTACTGAAAAACTCCACCAATGTTTGCAGAGTTCTGTGTGTGGACGGAGTATTGCTCTGCCACCCCTACTCGTAATTTGCATATTTTCAAAACGAGGTAATGTTTTAAAATCCCAAAGTGGTAGTTTATGTCAGCAAAAAGTCAAGACTGGCTCCAAGCATCAAACAGGGCACGGAGCACTTCCCACTAAAGAACACAGAAAGTGCAAGTGTATCAGATGAAGAGGCTTCCACTGAAGGATTCCGCTCCGTTTCCACTGCTAACATTATCCCACTGTACTCCATGTCACTCTTCATCACCTCCCCTACACTCTTCCTGCTCTCCGCCCCGGACTACCTGGCCAGGTAATGAAAGTCAAGGAAGGAGATGATAAGCAGCAAAGGGTCAGTGGGCAGAATGTTCAGGCTCAACACCATGGACACCGCCATCTTCAGACTGTCTGGTGCTTGCTAACCCTCATTCTTTCATGGAAACTGAAGATGGACTAGCTAACGTACAGCTTGGTTGCCCTGGGTCATTGCTGCATCAGCCATGTTGTGAACAAACTTCACACGTGTAAACAATTTTAAATACAGAAAAAAGGCTGATGATATCACACGTTATATGTATCCAGACACACTGCTACGTATTTTAGTTAATTATCTTAAGATAAACTGACAGTTCAATAACTTAAACATATATTCCGAAAGGGGAACAACCTTTATAACGCAACTTTTAGCACGCAGTGCTATTACAATGCAGACTTTAAAACGAAAACCATTACAACGCATTACACTGGGGGGCGCTCTAGGATAGGGAATAGTTTTAATTTACTATCCAACACCTTCCCTAGTGTCCACGGGGACTGGTGTTGGAATAGTAAATTAAACTATTCACTATCCAGCACCCCCCAGTGTAATGCAATGTAATGGAATGCGTTTTAAAACTTGCGTTGTTACAGCATGTGTGGTAAAAGCATGCGTTGTAACAACGTACATCCATTCCGAAAACATGTTGAATTTCTTTAATATATACCGCCAGCTTGGAAAATGACTCTTCTCATTATTGGCCTCTTTCACTGGATAACACCAATCAAAGACACCCACCACATTCTTGCCAGGAAGGAGCTAGACATTTTTGATGGGCATCATTAAGATTACATGGGGGTGTGGAGAGGCATGCCTACTATGCAATTACCTGTACGAGCAGTGATACAAAAAGCATAATGACTGACACAGCTGCTAAGTGGCCAGTGTGACACCTTCACCCTGAGACTTGTAGATCAGAAAGGTATGACTCACAAGAGGAATGTATTGTTCGTAGAAATTTTTAAAAAGCACAGAGGAAAAGAGGACGGCACGCGATGGAGGGGAGTTTCAAAGCTCTGCAAACTCCAACAGCGGAGTGGAGTTTAACACCCATTCCTACTCCTTAATCTTTTAAGAGAGGTAAAGTCCTCTTTTGTGAAGCCTTGTAAGTGCAGCACGTGCAGTTCCTCTGAGTGCAGGCCTCTGTTCGTGCAATCCAAGGGTTCAGCAGGGCAGTTCTTCCTCTCCAGATGTTTCCAAACAGGGATTTGACGTGCAGTGCACCTCTCCCATATTTATTCCAGATTCTGGGCTGGCAACAGTGAGGGCACCCCCAACCAATGGGGTTCAAGTTACCACCCTCTGTGATGACCACTTCCTGGGAAGTGTGGCATATTTCTGTTCCAGAATGCACATCTCATAAAAAATACAAATGGAGAAATTCTCTCCTGGGAGTTCAGGTCTGGATAACGGAACCCACAGGTGTTGCTAACTTTTTCCTACACTCCGCTTCCAGACCCTCTCCTAGTCTAATTAGAGGGTCTCCCAAATGGCTGGGGTTACAGGAAGTGGGGGTGGGCCTGGCTTCTGTGCTATCTGTGCTTCTTCTCCCATTGGCGACCAGTTTGGCTACCTAGCTCCCTTCCTGTCCTTGTCTCTGCAGGAAGCAGTTCTCCACTCACCAGATGCCCCATTGTTTCAGCCCCAGGCCTCTTCACTCCTAATTAGGGAGCAGCTTGGTTCAGGCTGCCAAAGGTTCGTCAATCAGAAGTAGCTGCTTCAGGGCTGCTTTTGGTAACTTCAGGAAAACAAGTTCTAAAACTACTTTCCTAAAATAGTTATAACAAATCTGACCTTAGCAAATTGTTGATTTGTTTTACCTATTATTTTCATAGTTTTGTTCAAAATTTCTTTTATTAATTTCAAAGACAGAGGAAACAACGAACGAGCCAATTTGCTCTATGGTCATCGGAATACAACCCGGTAAATGCAGTATCATAATTGGCCAAATAGAGAATAAGAATGACAAAGAAGAGAATACCCGCCAACCCACCCCACCCTCCTCCCTCCAGATGTAGGTTGTGTTTCCAGGAGATGGTGACAATGAGATCAAACTAGGAAAGGCCCTTAGAAAGAAGCACACTAGGTAGCAGAAGTGTTTAAAGCTGGAAACATGGGGGGATCCGTGAGTCTCAGGATTCGCAAATATGTGGGACAAGTAAGCTCCATGAAGTCGGACTCTTTTTTATAGTTTTAATTATTGTTGTAGTTCACTCCTGACAAAAGGTAGACTTCATTAAAGTTTAAAAAAGCCTTCCCATGTTAGTCTATGGAGCTAGCAGCACTACAACGGGAGAAAATGAGATTGGCAGTTTTTCCCTCACCACGGCATATAAAACATCTTTTTATAATGCTTCTGCATTTTGATTGATTGACTGATGCTTTATTTCGATATGCACATATCATAAAAGCAGTACAAAAGATAAAAACAGCATGTCGAAAAAAGTAAGACTGTACATTTAGTATAAGAATAAAACACGTTAGGTCAGCATAAATTAGATAAAAAAAGAATTAAATTGATATGGACAGTCTTCTAATTCTAATCAACCAAGCCCATTTTAAAAACTTAGCAACAGCACAAACAATGGGAGGGGCTGTGTTGGTTAAAAGAATCCGGAGTGCAACGGAGTGCTGACGAGTACCCAGTTCTCTGCAGATAGGACCAAGCCAACGTGATCTGGGGCGACCATAGTCCGGGCATTCAAAAAGAAAATGTGGCACCGTCTCTGGCTTGTCACGACAAAGAGCACAGAAGCATGATATAGGCTGGGATTTATTCCACCTCGAACAAAAGTCGGCCAAGGGTAGGGTTCCTAACCGAAATTTGATGTACAAGGACCTATCCATAGCAACTGATATTATGTCCATGTACGGCTCATACATGACAGCGTCTTTTAACAGCAGAAAGGCTGCGGTGGTTTTGCAGTGCTGCTGGCTTCTCAAGCGCTTCACACAAACCCACTCCCAGAAAAGTTTTTTTAAAGTCTCCTTCGGAGGAGCGGAGTGGCTATGCCAGCAAGAGTCCAGGCCTAGGTCCCCTAAAAGGTGTTTTATGTCCTTCAGCCATTTGATGCTACGCCAACCGTCAGAGTGCATCACCTCTGCCAGACCATTGGCATAGGATTTTAGCTCCGGGACCCTCCACAAACGTGCCCAAAGCAAAAGGGGTCGAAGCCGAGCCTGGTCCCTTATGGCTTTGCAGCCAGTGTCCATGAGCACTGGGATGGTCGGGCTACTCGATGGAATGGCAAGGAGATCCTTGATGAATTTATTTTCAGCCTTGCTCAGTGAGTCAACTTTGCCCAAGCCCCACAGTTCCGCTCCATAAAGTGACGCAGGGACCGCACGTGCTTTGTATATCTCAAGTAGAGGGGCAACACAATGTTTTGAAGAGTTGTTGAACTCCTTAAGAAGAGCGCCCCCCACCCTTTTGTGGGCCAATGTCATTTTGTCAATGTGGGCAGTCCAGCTCATCGCGTCGTTCAGTCGAATTCCCAGGTAATCAAATTCTGCCACTCTTTCTAGAGGTATGGAGTTCAGAATGGGAGGGCGGCCAAGTTTGCGAGGTGGATGCATAACTAGGTACTTAGTCTTATCTACGTTGATGACAAGGCCCTTAGTGGTACAGAAGTCCTGAAAGCGGTTCAGCAGTGTCTGGAGACCTTGGGGGGTTTTAGAGATGAGGAGGGTGTCGTCAGCAAACAACAAAATTGGAATTTTTACTCCTCCCAGGGTGGGAGCGTCTGCTGGTTCGCCCAGTAGGTGATCTACCACCCCGTTAATGTAGAGGGAGAATAGGGTAGGGGCCAGAACGCAGCCCTGCCTTACTCCCCTCTCGACCCTGATCTTATCGGTCTTTTCCCCGTTCAACCCCCATCTAACCTGGGCATAGGTGTTAGTGTGCAGGTTGATAAGGAGGTTTAGTATATACGGGGGCATCCCTAAACCGTAAAGCACCCTCCAGAGTTCCTCCCTAGGTACCAGGTCAAAGGCAGTCTTAAGGTCAATAAAGGCCAAATAAAGACTGCCTTTGCCCAGTACCACCACCTTCCAGTATAATAACAAGAGCCTGAAGACCTGTTCGATAGTTCCTGTACCTGAACGGAACCCAGCTTGCATATCGGACAGGATGTGATTATCGTCCACCCATTGGGAGATCCTCCCCAAGATGGCTTTCCCCGCCAATTTCTGGCTTGAATCTATTAGGCTTATAGGCCTATAATTCCCGGGTAGATCCCGACTGCCCTTTTTGTAGATGGGGACCACCTCCGCACCTCTCCAGGAGTCAGGCACAGGGCCTCCCCCAATAATTGCGTTGAGGAGTGCAGAGATTAGTACCCCCCATTCTTCTGGATAAGCGCGGAGGATATCGCCTGGTAGGCCATCCGGACCAGCTGCTTTCAATGGAACCAGGGTTTTAATCTGCTTTGTTACATCCAAAACAGAAAAAAGTTCCAGGTCACGAACTAGGGTAAAGGGTGGGAGGTTAAAAGAATCGTTAAGTGGGCCTTCAACAGCAGAATAAAGTTTTTGGAAGTGGGAGAACCAAGTCTGGGCATTGATGGTACAGGTCCTCCGGGTATCGTCAGGACGGTTCCTTTTGCCCACCATGTCCCAAAAACCTTTGGCATCTTTCCCACGACTGGCAGCCAGGAGGTCCTGCCAGAAATTATCCTCCCACTCCATCCTAGCATTTTTTTGGCAGAGTGCATAGTATCTTCTTGCCTCCCTAACCATGGACGGTAATTTGGACTTGACTGCCTTAATGAGAAGTGACTTCGCCTCCCTACACTTCTGATTGTACCAGCCCTGTCCCGATCGTGAGCCTGGTTTCCTTCTACTCGAATTAGCTGAAACTACAAAGAGGTCACTAATAGCCTGAGTTATGACACAGTACCTGGATGCCACCTCCATCAGCCCTTCCTCTTGGGGGTCAGGATTGACTAGGGCCGAAGCAAGGAGCTGCCTAATGGCAGAAGTTTTCTCCTCTGAAAGTGCCAACTTCGCCCACTTTAGCCGTCGTCCACAGTTTGTAACCACTGACAGGTCCGGGGCGGGGTTACTAGAAAATCTACTCGCGGTGCTATTAAGACACCTGTAGGACAAGGTGAGGGACAGGAGATTGTGATCACTCTCAACCGATGGTACAATCACCATGTCCTCCACCATGCTCCACAGGTGTATGTCAAGGAGAAAATAGTCAATCCGTGACATGTGCCCTGGCCTGTTGTAGGTGTGGGCCCCTGCTTTGTCGGACCTTGTCCTGCCATTGGCAGCCCTGAGACCAAACTCCATAGCTAGTGAGTTGATCTGGAGGGCCACTTCTGTCCACTTTTTAATAGGACTAAGCTCGAGGGGCGGAATCCCCCACCCACTATCATATTCCTCTTGGTCTGTTAGGATTTCAAGGTCCAGGGGCTCAAAAGTGCAGTTCAGGTCACCCGCCAACAAGGTACAAGACCTATGAGGAGATGAGCGGAGCTGGGCTTCCAGACAGGCTATTACTGGGGATTCCCTACCCCCCTTTGTACCTCGGGCGTAGATGTTAAAAATGTTTAAGATGACTCGGCCCTGGGAATTTCTCAGCAATATATTAAGGAGATCCGGGCAATTGGTGTCCCGCTCCACCACCCTGCAGTTAAGTTCTGAGGCCACCCAGATTAATAGGCCACCCGAAGGGCGGCCCCTACCAGTTGCACTATGTACTGCCGGCAAAAAGTGGGTGGAATATCCCGACTTGTGTAGGGGCACCCGACTCCAGGTTTCCTGGAACAGGCATATGGAGTATTGCTCCACAAGCTCGTTCCAGTCCGGCAGCGCTAGCTTCCTCTCGAGGCCCGCCACATTCCAGCTGAAAACCCTAATCGGGGGGTCCGTCACAGCCGCAATGCTACAATCCTCGACAGGGAGCGGTAAGTCCACAACACCCACACCAGGGAGGCTAGCCAGAAGGTTAAAAGATGCCCCAGTCTCCCCTTGCTCTTCTACAAGCTCGGCTGTAGCCTGAATTTGCGATGAGGACGAGGAGCTATTGGTTTTAAGGTAAGGTGTTGGCTCAACAGCAGGGCTCGAAGCCACAGGAACCTCCCCGGGAACATCACAGAGTCAGTAACCCCAGGATCCCCAGTTCGGTATCACTGGAGCTAGGAGTAGCCGCTGTGGGAAAACTCCCGGGGGAGAGTGGCTGTGGACGGTATTCTCCACAGGAAATTGGCCCCCAGGACTGCTAATATAGGTGGGTTGTCCAAGGTGAAAGGACGGAGTGGTAGTAATGGACCGGGGGTAGAAGAATGTTAAGTCGACTACGTCGATACCCGTTCCAACCGTGGGTTGTCCTTGGGAGCATATCAGATGGGCAACCCTGGCATCTTGGAAATTTACCACCACGCAATCCCCTTCAAGAGATTTTTTCCCGTTTCCAATCCATCCCACCCTGCGTACACCAAGAATTATACCATCCACTCCCGGAGGCAAGGGCCTGTTGGCTTTCAGCCAGTGGATGACCTTATTCTTAAGTGCCTGATGGTTTTCCTGCTGGGTACTCCTGATAGGGGGGACTTTGGTGAGGATAGCAACATACGGGTGGCACTCAGGGGGGAGGTTAACTGGAGGACACTTTCGTCTGATATTCTGAGGAAAACCTGAAGGAGGAGGGTTTATAGGTGGGACAGGAATGGGTATAGCCTTAGGAGTTGATGCTATGCCGCCAGTTGTAACAGGTGAAGCGGCCCCAGGTTGCGAAGTTGGGCCCGTCCCTCCCTTCTGATGTTGCCTTAGGCCTTGAATAGGCGCCGAGGTTGTTACTACTGGGGGAGGGATAGCATGCACTTGGGCAGCATGGGTGGAGACATTCGGCCTTGTCTGCCTAGGGCCATCCTGAGGGGC
Organism: Lissotriton helveticus; assembly: GCF_964261635.1. Taxonomy (NCBI): domain Eukaryota; kingdom Metazoa; phylum Chordata; class Amphibia; order Caudata; family Salamandridae; genus Lissotriton; species Lissotriton helveticus. The sequence continues at coordinate 170,216 of NW_027611905.1, read as the reverse complement.
AACCGAGGTAGTATTCCCAGAGACTGGTCGCTTGGGCGGCTGCGGCAGCTGTTCTCCTGAAGGGGGTCTAACTGGAACCTCTATCCTAGTGTTCTTATCTATCCTGTCTGTCTTATCCTCACTGAGCTTTGGCTGAAGTTTGAACAGGGTTTTCAGGGGAAAAAAATTATCCCTGGTTGCCTGTTCAAAGCAGTCAAGCCTATCCCCCAATCTCTTGACTTGGTCAGTAAGTGGTACCAAAAGAGACCTGACCAGCTTCTCGATCGACTCCAGAGAGGGACCCACATTGGCTAGGTCAGGCGCTGATGGGACCAGCAGGGAAGGTAATACTGTGTCAGCTACAATTGGAGCGGTAATGGGAATCCCTGAAGATACAGGCCCTACGGCGCCCGGGGGGGAAAGACCCCTCTGGGGCGGGTACCTGGCGTGCTTAGTAAGCGAGGATGGACAGCCCTTTCGGATGTTAATTGCCCTTTTCCCCTTCCTTTTGTTAAGCCCCTGGGTAGATCGAATCTTAGGCGGAGGTTGTGGGTCAAGAGCAGGAGCATCAGAGCAATGTTGGGGCTGGATGCCAGGTGGACATGCTATGGAAGACTCGGTGCAGGGCTCTATAAGCACGGCACAAGGGCTGGTGGAGTGATTACAAGTCTGCGAGCTTTCTGCCCCATCTATACCACCCTCTAATGGCGCAATGTAAGATTCCCCAGGTAGATCCCCAAGCAAGAGTGCAGGGGAAATGGAGTTTTGTGCGGACAACACTATTGCTGGAGATGGGCTTTTGGAAGGAGGAAAGTCAAAAGAAAGGCGCCGTTCTGATATGGCGAGTTCATTGTCGATGACAGCCGCCACCCTAGTGAGGAATTTGTCCATAGAGCCGAACATAGTGCCCCCAGGGGCACTTTCACCGCCACCCCTCAAGGACTTACCGGAACGTGTTGACATGCTGGGTTCCGGCCCCACAGTAAAGCACCACGACCTGAGACCTGTACGGTGGGTGTAAGGGGGGTGGCCCTGCCCTGCCTCCTCCTGCCCCGGACGGCCACAGACGGCCCGCCCTCTGCCCGGGCTCCGCCCGGCGTCGCCCGCGCGCGTCCCGCTCCACCGAGGTCAAGGCTCCGCTTTGTAGCGCCTCCGGGCGCGAAGACAGCGGGGACAGGAAGTCAGCGCAAAGCCCACTGGGAGCTGTAGTCTCCAGCCGCTCCTGGATGTTGTTTGCGGCGAGACCTACAGCGTTGGCAACCCAGGGGCAGAGGCAGAGTGCTGGCGTCTGTGCAGGTAGGCTGTGCGGCTTGAAAAGACCCCCGCTCCACCGAGGTCAAGGCTCCGCTTTGTAGCGCCTCCGGGCGCGAAGACAGCGGGGACAGAAAGTCAGCGCAAAGCCCACTGGGAGCTGTAGTCTCCAGCCGCTCCTGGATGTTGTTTGCGGCGAGACCTACAGCGTTGGCAACCCAGGGGCAGAGGCAGAGTGCTGGCGTCTGTGCAGGTAGGCTGTGCGGCTTGAAAAGACCCCCGCTCCACCGAGGTCAAGGCTCCGCTTTGTAGCGCCTCCGGGCGCGAAGACAGCGGGGACAGGAAGTCAGCGCAAAGCCCACTGGGAGCTGTAGTCTCCAGCCGCTCCTGGATGTTGTTTGCGGCGAGACCTACAGCGTTGGCAACCCAGGGGCAGAGGCAGAGTGCTGGCGTCTGTGCAGGTAGGCTGTGCGGCTTGAAAAGACCCCCGCTCCACCGAGGTCAAGGCTCCGCTTTGTAGCGCCTCCGGGCGCGAAGACAGCGGGGACAGGAAGTCAGCGCAAAGCCCACTGGGAGCTGTAGTCTCCAGCCGCTCCTGGATGTTGTTTGCGGCGAGACCTACAGCGTTGGCAACCCAGGGGCAGAGGCAGAGTGCTGGCGTCTGTGCAGGTAGGCTGTGCGGCTTGAAAAGACCCCTTTGCATTTTATAACAGGGCACCCTACCCTTGGGGCACCTAGGGCAGACCTTAAAAGGGAAGCATATGTGAAAAAAGATAGTTTTAGACTTTGTTAATACTTTTAATTCCAAAGTCGAATTTGGACATTGTTTTATTTCAAAACCAGCCCTCAAGGCAGGGCTGCCTTTAAAATGACAGCAGTGCACATGAGTGCATTACATCCACTGGGGTCTCTAAACTTACATGCCCGACCATATACTAGGGACTTACAGGTAGGTTGTCTGAACCAACTGTAATCACACCTATGACCATATACCTTTTAAACAGACCATTGGCTCTGGGCCTGGTTAGCAGGGCCCAGGGCACAATTAGAGTCAGTAACCAACAGTATCAGAAAAAAATGGGGGTAATCAGGACAAAAAGGATGACATTCTCACAGGAAGTGTGTGTAATCATATCCTGATAAATCTGAGAAGTGATGACCATTTCAGTGAAGAATTACACGCTATGGTAAATGAGGTAATGTGGTGGGGAATTCTGGTGAGGGACTGGAAAAGGTATTGGAATGTTGCTCCGGACAGATATGGATTGCAAATATCGGCGGCCCACCATCCTCTCTGAGGCAAACAAAGCCCAACACTTTAGAGAGCATAAGTTAAAATTAATCGTGCACTCTCTACAAACATAAAGGAACATAATTATCTATGCAATATGGTTTAACAACCACATTTAATGTAAGATTTCACTGACCTCTCCAGGATATAGAAAGCTACAGGTACTCCAAGCCAGCGTTTCAGCACAACAACTGAGACAAGACCTGAAGAAAAATGTAAGGCGGATTGATATACAGAAAATTCGCAGTATAAATGAGACAACCCGGATAAAATTAAACGAGCAATTACCATAAAAAATGCACACACATGCTACCGGGCCATTACGGAAACAGTGAGGCAAAGCACCGACGCCTGCCTCATCAGAGCAACCTTTATAGGAATGGGAGCATGAAATCCTGAACATTACATTAGCACCCCTCAAGCATAAACAGAGCAGGCAGCATTACAGTAACGTTTGTCAATTAAATGGCATTCGCTCTGCACGCATATCGACAAAATGACGGTCAATCATTAATCTCAGCGCGCGCATGCATCTCCATGCCTCACTTCCGTTAATGTGAGGAGATATTCATAGTGAAAATTGTCCAATTATTGGTTTTCTTTTCCCAGTGAGCATTTCATTACAGAATCCCTATCAATTAACCTCTCGAGAACCAAACTGCTAATTGCAAATAAATGCATACTTTAAAATGTTTTCTTAAAACTCTGGAGAGAGAGAGACACCTTGTCACCTCATAATTGCGCGGAAAATGAAAAGCTGCGTTAACCCTTAACTTATCTGTTTCAGAAGTATGCTTTATTTTGTCCACATCCCGAAAATGTTTCAACTTTATTTTTACAGTTAAGAATAATTTCTTTTTTTTGGCATCCCAGAGCAGAAGCTACACCGGAAAATTATATTTACTTCTAGACTTTACAGAAACATCGCAAAAATACAATAATGATGCAGCAAAATCCATTTTCAACACTACTTTGAGCTATGTACACTTTTCAATTAAATTGCGTTTTTCTATTCTAAGACAGGCATGCAGTGGTGATGCCAGGTGGTGCGGCAACAATAAGCATGGGAAAGGTCACATGAGAAAGATATATAATTCAATGGTACCACTCAAATTACAATGAAGGACCACGCATTGCGACATAGGGTCGTTCACACGGAACAATAACTCCGTCTGAAATCCCCCAAGTTGCAATTATGAATCTCTGACCTGGAATTTTTGGATCTGACAAATCCGCAGCGATAACTCTGGTTCAAATGAAGCATGTCTCATACTTTAACTGCAGGGGCAAAGGCTGAGGGCAGCAGAATTACCTGGGTCTCATGCCCAAACTGCAGAGGCGTCAAAGGAATAGACAATGCTCTCCTGGACAGGCACATTTCTGTCCTGGAACTCTCCCCGCTCCCCAACCCCTCATTCCCCGCTCCCCAACCCCTCATTCCCCACGGTTACTGATTGAAGGGTGTGTCAAGTGCATTCACTCCCCGCCCTACTGACACTGGGGGTTGGTTGGGACTGGCCACGCCCCTGGAGGTGGACTACTTCCTGATGTCCACGGCACGGACGCGCCACTGGAGTGCCTAAAGGTGCACCAAAGGTAAGCCTTTCTGCAACCGGCCACATCTGACCCTTGCAAGTTTTGTCTCTCTCTCCAATATCTGAGATACTCTTCTGATCAATTCAACGGTTTAGTTCCCAAGACCTCTGAAGTGTGTCTGCACAAGCTCACTGTAGACCCCCTCAAGCCCTCACTATGACTTTAGTTTAGAATACAAGAGGCCATCCCTGACAAATGGTTATAGTTTGCAATTTTTCCGGATTAATTGCCTATCAATGATTAAACATAAAAATGAAACTTTTGAGGTCCTTATGGAGAAGCAACCTGATGCCCTGTTTCTGATGGAAACATGGTTTAATGAGTTTTCGGCACCAGATATTTTAGATGCGATCCCGCTATGATAAGGGATAGTAAGACAGGACCACCCTATTAAAATCTCTTCATGTGGATAGCAATAATTCACAAGCCATCCCTGAAATATATCACTAAGGTTGCTAACATTGAGAACTGCAAGGCAATTTCCTTCTCCCTTTCTCTAGCAGAAGATTACGCCCTAACGGACTTTTCAATTTACCGCCTACCGAGACCTAAGACACTGTTTATTTCTAGTCTGGTGGAGAATATTGTTCAGCCAGCACTACATCACAATAATCTGATAATTTAGGTGACCTTAATATGCACTTTGACAATAGCTACAATTCTGAAGCACAATCTTTATGCAAGGAGCTTTAAAGCATGAATCTAATCCAAAAAGTGTCGAAACCCAACTCATCATTTGAGATTTATCTTAGATCGGATATTTGTCAATTTCGCTACGATTAATGTTGCTGCTCCGTTAATAGTTCCCTGGTCTGACTATCACCTGGTGGCCTTTTCTGTGCCTTTCTGAGGGTCTTCTCCCAACAACAAGCCTAATCAGAGTATTACCGGAAGGAAGAGGGCAATGTTTAATTCAGAAAAATTCACCACAACCCTCCAGTGCACTGATCTTCAGCTTGGAGAGGATGTTAATCTGGCAAACATGAAAATTAAAAAACGGATATCAGGAGCCTTAGATGAAATAGCACCTTGACTATGAAAAGTACATCTAGGTTGCGGAATACTGCTCTCTGGTTTAATGAAGATCTATATCTAGACAAAAAACGTGCAAACGCTAGAGAGAATTTGGAGCAAAGATTATTGCCCAATCAGGAGAGTTAGTTATAAAAATTACCTTAAACGGTATCATGCGCTCATTAGGAAAACAAGGTGCACTTTCTAAACCGATAAAATAGAGAAAGCTAATAACTCCTCCAAAGAACTCTTCTCTATTTTGAAATCACTGTCTCTGCTGGAACGAACGACAGTTGTATTACTGTCCTCTCCTGAGAACTGCAATAAGATTGCCCACTTCTTTGCTTCTAAAGTAGTGAAAATCTATGACAACTTCCCGCTAGAAGCACTTTGCTATTAATTTAGATGTATTTTTCTGAAGAACCGTTCAGGGAGAACGGTATTAATAAAGTTAGGACCCCATCTTTGGAAGATCTGAAGGACTTGGCCTTGGGCATAAAGTCAGGATCTCATTTTGATCCGGCCAGCCTAAAATCCTGATTCAAGGAAAGGAAATCATCCTCTCATATGTTCAACAGCTAATAGCCCTATCCTTTTACCTAGGCGAAGTTCCACTGAAATGGAAGTAAGCGACAGTACTCCCTTTACAGAAAAAAACCTTCTGCTCATTCTATGCTACTAGAAAACTTTTGTTCTACCTCTCTGCTACCATTATTTGCTAAAATTGCAGAGAAAGTGGTGAATAAGCAACTGATAAATCATATCATATCAACCCAAATGTTTTATTTCATCCCATGGAATCAGGTTTCAGAGCTTCTTACTCTACGGAGTAAGCCCTTGTTCTTGTAACTGAAACTTTGAGAAAGTGTGCTGATGAAGGACAAACAGCTGCACTGGTGCTACTGTACTTAAGCGCAGCCTTTAACGCTGTATCACATAACATACTTCTTCAGAGGTTAAGTTGATGCCGAGTTAGGGGTACAGCTCTACGCTGGATGTTCTCCTTCCTTCTATCACGCAGTTTTCAGGTTACCCAGCATCCATATATGTCAGAGTGTATTCCTCTCATGCAAGGCGTCCCATAGGACTCCATACCGCACCCTACTTTTTTCAATCTTTATATTGGCCCTCTTGCAAAAATTGTGGAAAAACACAATGTAACATTTGTGTCATATGCGGATGATACGCAGCTCATTGTTCATCTATCGAAGGACACGGAGGTGGCAACTCCATTTTGTTATGTTTAGAGGAGCTAGCCTCCTGGACATCCGATAATTACCCAAAACCAAATTGCAATAAAACAGAGGTACTGATAGTCAGAAAAGTCACTTCTGTCTGGTCAAAGGCTTGGTGGCCTGAGGCCCTCGGGCAAACCCTTGTTCCTAAAGCAGAAACTGAACATTTTAGGGTGTGGTTTGATCTGAAATTCCTGTTCAAAAGTCAAATTAGGAAAGTAGCTGGTAAGTGATTCGGGATTCTCAAAGTCCTCAGGAGACTCAAAGACCTTCTACCTATAGTGGCCAGAAAAAACATAGTTCATGCCCTGGTAACATCTCAAATAGACAATGGCAATATCCTATATCTGGGCACCTCCAAATGAAGTTTAATTAAACTCCAATGCATTCAAAACGCTGCCACATGTTTGGTTCTCATTCTCCCAACAAGAGCTTCTGTCTCCAAAGTCCTGTCCACCCTTCACTGGCTGCCAATGGAGAAGAGGATCACCTAGAAGGCCATGTGTTACTGCCACAGAATTTTGTGGAATAAGAGACTGAGTTACCTACGATCTCTAATGACTCCTTAAATTCGTAGAAGCAATCTAAGATCCGTAGGCACCCAATTGGTCAAGGGACCAAGAATCCAAAGACCCAGGATGTGAGCTCAAACTTTTTGTTACCTTGCAGCGAGAAAGTTGAACACTCTGCCTCTGAATTTAAAATAAGTATTTATTATCTTTATTTGCATGATTACTTAAAACCATTGCAACAGTAAAACATCAGTATACATGTGTCCATATTGTAAAAAGCCATAATTTAAATTAAGATAAAAGCTTTGCATGAGGTAAAATAGTATTAGACAGACTGTCTGAGTTAAAACCCTTCGTTATGTGCCAGCATTTGCAGTTTAATTTAGCTGAAGCGATGTTCTGACATTGTTAAAATAATTTGTTAAGATTAAAGGATCTAAGACTGCAATACTATTGTAAAACAGGGTGTTCGCAGTATGTGGAACCTTCAGTTTCCGGGTTTTTCCCCCTGTGTAGCATGTTCTGGGACCACAGAGTCTTGAGTGTGGCTCCCATCAGCTAAAGCGAGAATAATGCAAGATCAGCAGCGGATGAGGTGAATCTCTTGGGTACTAACATAGCAGTGGCTGAATCTTAGATGCCTGGTGTATTGGCCCTATTGGTCAGCTAAGTGCTGGAGTTTAACATTTTTCCTGCTGTACCCATAAATTGATGATACCAAAAAACAGTGGTCCAATGGACTGATAGTTCAAATATCACAATTAATTCAACATTTTATATTTCACATGGTAGAATATTCTTAAAGCGAAAAACAGCCAGAACACATAACAAGTGGTGATAAATTTATTCTCTACCACTAATCCTCATAATATTTATATATTTTTATATATTTACAAGTAATGCAGGGTCAAAGGGTTGCCCGAATCAGAGCGTGCACAAATAGAAAAGTTGAGTGGATTTAGTGATGAAGAAGAAAAGAAGGAAATTGGCAAAGATGGTGATATAAAAACAATTGTATACTTCAAATACAAGGATCAATAATCATCCTCACATCAAGACCTGACCATATATCAATGTGGCAACAAATCATTCAAGTTTTTTAAGACCTGTTGTGACTAGTACATCCTGTGCACATAGAAAGGAGATAATAATGGTCCAGGTCAATAATCTGTAATAAGCGTCGACGTTTCGACTCGACTAGTGGCCACACGGTGAATTATGCCTGGGCCGGGCGAGTCTTCATCAGGACTAGATGGGCAACCGAATATTCTTGGGATGACCCTGAAGAGACAGAGAATGATCTAAATAGGCTGTTGACTAGTGAATAAATTAATTGATAATGACAGGACAGGGATCATATGGCTTACCCTGACGTGGATATATGTATCTATGTTCAATTTTCAGTTTCAATTAATGAAGATACCGTCCTCCTAAAAGAATATAATTGCATTCTAGTGAGGACCAACTTACAAACGATATTAAGCATTAAAGCATAGAGACAGGCAACTCAGAACTAGTTACCTTGATGTATGTATCCCTCCGGAAAATTCACATGAGGTTCTCACCTTGCCCACTCCATTGTTCCAAGAGTTACTGGAATCAAAAGTGACATATTCCAGATTTCACATTAGTTGAAATGGAATTATGCCTTTCAAATTACGGTAAGGTACTGGACACATGTAGGCCCTCGACAAGTTAACTTTCTCATAATTCCATTTCAACTAATGTGAAATCTGGAATATGTCACTTTTGATTCCAGTAACTCTTGGAACAATGAAGTGGGCAAGGTGAGAACCTCATGTGAATTTTCCGGAGGGATACATACATCAAGGTAACTAGTTCTGAGTTGCCTGTCTCTATGCCTTAATGCTTAATATCGTTTGTAAGTTGGTCCTCACTAGAATGCAATTATATTCTTTTAGGAGGACGGTATCTTCATTAATTGAAACTGAAAATTGAACATAGATACATCTATCCATGTCAGGGTAAGCCATATGATCCCTGTCCTGTCATTATCAATTAATTTATTCACTAGTCAACAGCCTATTTAGATCATTCTCTGTCTCTTCAGGGTCATCCCAAGAATATTCGGTTGCCCATCTAGTCCTGATGAAGACTCGCCCGGCCCAGGCATAATTCACCGTGTGGCCACTAGTCGAGTCGAAACGTCGACGCTTATTACAGATTATTGACCTGGACCATTATTATTTCCTTTCTATGTGCACAGGATGTACTAGTCACAACAGGTCTTAAAAAACTTGAATGATTTGTTGCCACATTGATATATGGTCAGGTCTTGATGTGAGGATGATTATTGATCCTTGTATTTGAAGTATACAATTGTTTTTATATCACCATCTTTGCCAATTTCCTTCTTTTCTTCTTCATCACTAAATCCACTCAACTTTTCTATTTGTGCACGCTCTGATTGGGGCAACCCTTTGACCCTGCATTACTTGTAAATATATAAAAATATATAAATATTATGAGGATTAGTGGTAGAGAATAAATTTATCACCACTTGTTATGTGTTCTGGCTGTTTTTCGCTTTAAGAATATTCTACCAAGTGAAATATAAAATGTTGAATTAATTGTGATATTTGAACTATCAGTCCATTGGACCACTGTTTTTTGGTATCGTTATACTCCCAGGTCCTGGACCTACTGGGCTACCCCATTTCTATTAATGGGTACCCATAAATTGGACCAGACAGCAGGCTAACTGGACATCCCCGCCTTCGAAGCATGCTTTCACTGCCTGCATGCATGTCCTCATTCCTTGTTTAGTCTCTCATATATGCACAATAAGTGTAGCAGGTTCTCTTTTGATTCTCCGCATATTCGACAGTGGGTTGTTATCTGTGGTTGTTTCTATGGTGGCAAATGAAGCAATGATGGAAGGATGCCCAGCCGCAGACAAAGGTATTTTTCTTTCATCGCTCTCATAAAGCCTGCACCTAAGTAGGGTTGAGGGTAACCTCTGGAGTAACTCTGTAAGATAAACCAGCTGTGTGCCCTTTTCTTTAATGCAGCTTTGTCCTCCACTAGGGACTTCATTTTTACAGTTTTATTTTGTGGGACCCATTACTCTCCCATAGATCTTGTAGCACCAGACAGTCTCTTGAGTCTTGCAGGTAGGTCATAGCCATGCTTTCTGTTTCCGACTTAAGCTTGTTCCAAAGGTGCACGTTCAGAGTCCCAGATTCTGCTTCCTTGATTTTGTGTCAGCATTTAGCGAAGGCATCCTTACGTGCTATTTGTTGATTCCGTAAACCAAATTCTAGCCTTATTTGTGCTGGCGAAGATGATTTGGGTAGATTGAATATTATTCTCATTGCCCTAGCTACTGTGCTGCCCAAAGTGCCTGTGTCTCTTCCTCGTATGCATTTGCTCTCATAGGTGATAGTGGGGAGGAGCTTCGCTTGGATCACCTGTAGCAAAGGTATGAGACTTAGGGGCCGATTAGGATTGCGGTGAATCCGCATCCTCCGGGCCGGCGGAAGTCACCGCTGGCCCGGAGGATGCGGATTCACCGCTGCGGTGCCTACAAAGACCCCCGCCAGATTAGGATGGCTGGGGGGTCATCGGCGGACGGGAAGACCGTCCGCCGCATTTCCGCTGCTGTCGCCTTCCGACCGTGGCGGAAAAGCTCTAATATGGTGGCGGTGTCTATCAGACACCGCCAGCCATATTAGGATGGGGCAGAAAACATGCTTTTCCGCGGCGGCTTTTCCGCCGTGGAAAAGCATGTGGTCTTTGGTGTTTGGGGGCCCGTTGAGGGCCCCCAGGGTGTCTGGGGCGGAGGGTGCACATGGGGGGTACCTATGGTACCCCCCATGATGAAGATCAGCAAAATGGTCAGGCGATTTAGTCGATGTTTCTTAAGTAATTTTGCCCGGCGTTAAACGCCTCTAATACCTTATGAAGATTATCAAATAAAGAGGCAGGCGCTGGAGACAGGAAGACAGGAAACACGTTTTATTCCGACGGAGCAGAACACATCAGATCGGACAACAAGGTATCGTCTCGAGGTGCTCTCTGACAGCCTCTCTGAGGCCTGGCCTTTTATACACTGGTTCATGACATGAGACCGCTCTTTATTACAATAAAGACATTGTGAAGTAGTGAAGGATGACATCCTCGGTACCCCCCCCCCCGTTCCGGCTCATTCCAACACGTGGCTACAGTAGAGGTCCTCACCCCCCATATGACAGGAGGGGGCTATCACGCAGCTGAGTGTTTCGCCGATTCCTTTGGAATGTGTGCGCCTGATCGAATCTCAAGGGGTGGGGAGGTCATGATCAATAGTAGCTCCTTTGAAAAGGGTCGAGTGCATACAGTAGTGGGCAATAAACTGTATCCTCAGGCCAAGGGATGACCAGCGGTTCGTACAGACAATCGGGCTCAGAGGAAGGGGTCATCAAAAGAGAGGTATTCATGAAAGAAAGGATCAGTGTGGACAATCGGGCATAGAGGGAGGGTTTATCAAAAGAGGGGTATTCATGGAAGGAAAGGAGGTGTTGGTCAGGCGCGGGGTGTGATTCCCAGAGACAGAGTCATGCGGAAGAGGAGGGTTCATGACTTGTGCATGTGAGCGCGGGGGCAGCCAGGGTGCATGGGGAGGCTTGCAGGGTCAGGGAAGTGTGCTGATGATCGATCGTGAACAGGGAGACCATGGTACCTAAAATGGCTGTCGTGTATGTTCATACGTGAGTCTGAGGAATGGGCAAGATGGCGCAGATGATGTTCAGTTCATAAACTAAAATTCCACAGTCCTCCCTTTTAACATGTCTCGCCAGTTTGTCAATTCGGATCTATCCCCATAAGACCACGTATTTCTATCTCATAAAGGGGACTCATGTGTTCAGTTCTAAAGTCCAAAGTCTTAGGGCACATACAGTTAGAAATGAGTGTACACAAAGGTGGCAGACATTGAATACCTAAGCAGCACCCACACAGTACCACAACTGGTATCAGTATAAATGTAAACAATCTCCATCCCCAGTCCTTCAAAGTGTCCCAAAACCAGCTTCCAAGCGACCATCCTTCTTGCTCTTGGTGAACCTCTGAGGATAGTCTGTGGAGGTGTTCAATTGCTTTGTAGACTGAAGGCGAGTTATCTGGCACGTAGGTGCAACAGCTGGAGCCGATGATGCGGCATGCTCCTCCACGGTCGGCCAGAATCACATCTAGAACAAGGCGGTTTTGGAGAGCCACCAGGCGGACTGCCTGAAGCTCAGCCGTGTTGTTAGCGAGGATGCCAGCCGTGATGTTAATGGTTGTTTCTACTGCCTGAGTCAGGTGTCGGATAGCGCGGCTGTTTGCCATTGGTCCCCACAGAGGAACACGTCCCTTCGCTGCATCCAGGAACTATGCTCCGGTGGAGTCGGCTTGTCCAACGTCTCCGGCGCGCTTTTGCCGGTGATGGTAGACTGAGGCCACATACGTGGGAGGAAGAATGAAGGCGATGTAGCACGTACCCCTCCAACCTTTCGGGAGCCAGGTGTAAGCTTTGGTGCCACAAACAAAGTACATATTCGGAGAAGCAACAAAGGAAGGGGGATCAACTGAGACCAATGTTCTGGTGATGCGGCAGGAACTGTGACCCACCAGCTGCGTTCCCTGGCCTTCGAGGCACACGAGTCCTGTGACATTGATGACAGACAGGGCCATGGTCAGGGTGGCAGCCGTTTGCTTCTGCAGGTGGGAGAAGGTGGGTCTGGCTGGATTATGGAGCACTTGCATTTCGACTCTTTCTTTGGCAGGGATGTTCATAAGGAAGGCGGAACCTGAGGCCATAGGACAAACGGGGGCAGACGTTCCTCCTGTTTTGTTCAGCCAGAACCCATAGTAGAAGTGTGACACTGTCTGACCAGAAGTGGCGTTGTCCTTGTGGCTCTCCTGCAAGAGGATCAACCAGGTGAGGCAGGAACCATGAACTGAGAAAGGAGAAGGGATGAAAGGTATGGAGTGTTCAGTGGCATGCGGGAGCAACCCGCAGATCCAGCAGTTCGCGGCATTTGTAGCAAGGTTGTGCTGGTGCAACAGTTGCACGAAGGAATTGTTCCAGAACTCCTTACGCCTTTCTCGGAGCTGAGGCGAAAGGGAGATCAGGTGATGTTCTTTCACGGTGGTTGGTTGTACAGTGACCAGCAATATCTGGTGAGCGGGTGTGCTGTCCTCCAAGATCCAGAAGGAAGTCATGAGGAGGAGGCAAAAGAGGAAGAGGATGAAGAAGGCGATTGTCTTTGATTTGTGCAAATTGTCAGTCTTTGGGTTCCTGTAGTGGGTATTTCCGGTTGCGTTCATCATCTTCTTATCTGGCGCTTCCATCATCTTCTTGTCTGGCGCTTCCATCATCTTCAAGGTGCTCGGTAGTGGGCAGAACCACAGACTTTGTTTAGCTTCTCTCCGGGTGACCCTTGGTTGTTTTAGGCCACCGTTCTGAGATTTTAACTTAGTCCATGGTCTACTTAGCCGAAGCTCCCCCCTTTCGACGCAGAAAATACCCTTCCCGGGATGGCACAGTGGGATCAGAGAATTTAGCAAGTTCAAGTGCCTCGGTATCGGGATAGCAGTTCAGTGATAGTCGGTCTTTGTTCAGGAGCTCTTCCTGGGTGCCGACGTTTTCTGTCGTGGCCAGGGTCGAGGAGACTTTCTTGCAATGATGGGCGTGCAGCCAGTGCCTTTTTCCCTCCACTCGAAGAGCCGTCCGAGTGGTGATCAGTACTTGCCAGGAGCCCATCCACCGGGGTTCCAGACTCTTCGCCCGTTGAAAGTTCCGGACTAGAACATAATCTCCCGGTTGGATATCGTGACCGGGGCCCCTGGAAGCATCGGGGATGGCCTGCTGCACCTGTTGATGAATGACAGACAACGTTTTAGTTAACTTGCACAAATAATCTGACAGCAGGACGTCGGGGACGTCGTGAATGGAGGTTGGTTTGGGGGCGGTCCAGAGGTTCATTGGTCGCCCAAACACCACCTCGTAGGGGGTCAAGTGGTGCTTAGTGGGAGTGGAGCGCATCAATAGCAATGCCAGTGGGAGGGCATCTGGCCACTTGAGTCCTGTGGTGGCCACTATCTTTGACAGTTTCAGTTTCAGTGTAGCATTGTGTCGCTCAACTAGGCCAGCGGATTGGGGATGGAAGACCGCATGGAACCTTTGCTTTACCCCCAGCCCCTTCAAGATTAGTTGGATAACTTCAGCTATGAAGTGGGGGCCATTGTCGCTCCATAAAATTCGACAAAGGCCGTAGCGAGGGAAAAACTCTTTCAGTAGTACTTTGGCAGTAGTCATGGCAGTGTTATCACGGGTTGGATAGGCTTCCACCCATTTGCTGAAGGCGCATACAATGACTAGTACATACTTCAAGCCTTGGCATCTCTCCAGCTGGATGTAATCCATCTGAAGGACTTCAAAGGGGTGGTCGGGGGTCCCAAACCCTCCCCTGGGTACCACAGTTCCTTTCCCGGGGTTGTGTTGTAGGCAGATAAGGCACTGCTGGACCAGGCGTTTGGCTGAGTCGGGGATTTTGTTGTTGTGCCAGACTTTGGAAATGAGTTCAATCATGGGGGCAGAACCTATGTGTGCAGGGGAGTGTGCCATAGTCAGTATGGGGATCAAGTATGAGTCAGGCAGCAACCACTTGTTTGTGTCTTTTGTCCGCCAGCAGCCTTCGTCGTCCTTTAAACCCACCCGTGCCCACTCAGTCTGTTCGTGAGGTGTGCTGGCCAACTGGATGTCCCTAATCGTTTCCCTAGCGTCAGTCCATTTTTCTGCTTGTGACCTGGTCACATACATGCGTGTCGTCGTCCTATTCTCAGCTGTGGTTCGGGCAGTGATGTCGGCCAGTGCGTTTCCCTGTCCAACTAAGTCCGTCACCTTCTTGTGTGCCTGACATTTGATCACTGCTAATCGTTTGGGGAGGAGAACTGCTTCAATCAGGGCGGAGACTAGATGTCCGTGGAGAATGGGTGTGCCGTGAGATGTCAGGAATCCCCTTTCCCTCCACAAGAGCCAAAAATGATGAACCACTCCGAAGGCATACTGGCTATCCGTGTAAATGTTCGCTGTGGTTCCTGCTGCTATGATACATGCTCGTGTGAGGGCAATTAGCTCTGCTGCCTGTGCGGATCGTTGGGTGATACGGGCTGTTTCAACTACTTTTCGGGCTGTCGTCACCGCATAGGCAGCTGAGGTGGTGCCGTCTGAGAGTTTGATACAAGAACCGTCTACCCATAGTTCTCCATCAGGGTCTGTAAAAGCAATGTCTCGGAGGTCAATTCTACTCCTGGTCTGTTCGTCCGTGAGGGTCACACAGTCGTGTATAGGGGGCACATCGGGGTCATTTTCAGGCAAGGGCAACAGTGTAGCAGGATTCAAAGTCGTTCACCTCTTTAGAGTGATGTGGGGTGCAAGTAGAGTCAATTCGTATCCCGTCAGTCGTGCACTAGTCAGGTGTTGAGTCTTGGTCTGGTTCAAAAGGGTGTCAACTGCGTGGGGTACTAACACCGTGAGAGAGTTTGAAAGTACAATTCCCTCACTCTGACGCATAGAGACAGCAGCGGCGGCTACTGCTCGAAGGCAGGCAGGTAAAGCTCTGGCGACTGGGTCGAGAGTGGCAGAGAAGTAGGCACAAGGGCGTTGTTTGGAGCCGATGGGCTGAGTTAGAACAGACAATGCGCATCCCTCCCTTTCGTGAGTGAAGAGAGAGAAGGGCTTGGAGTAATCTGGTGTTCCTAGGACGGGTGCCGAGCAAAGGGCGTCTCGCAACTCCTTAAAGGACGCTTGGCATTCGGGGGTCCAAGGGAGTGGGAAGGGGACATCTTTGGCCAACAGGGAAAGTAGGGGTTTTATAATGAGACTGAAATTTGGTAACCATTGTCGGCAAAAGGAGGTAAGGCCCACCAATGAACGGACTTGCTTCTGTGTTTTTGGGATGGGGGTGTCTAAGATGGTTTGGATTCGGTCGGGTGTAAGTTTCCTCCCTTCTTTGGACAGGAGATGGCCTAGGTATGTCACTTGAGGTTGGCAGAACTGCAGTTTCTTTTTGGAGACTTTGTGGCCATTCTCTGCAAGAAAGTGCAAGAGTTGGATAGTGGCCGTGATTGCAAGTGGAGTGGTGTCGGCCGCCAAAAGGATATCATCGACATATTGGATCAACACCACTCCATCTTGTAGCTGGACGGCGTCCAGCTGTCTTTTGAGGGCCTGGCTGTAAATGCTGGGACTTTCAGTGTAGCCCTGAGGGGCTCTACAAAATCGGTACGAACGGTTTTTTAAGGTGAAGCCGAAGAGATAACGGCTGTCTGGATGGATGGGGATAGAGAAAATGCATTCTTGAGATCAATAACGGTGAAGGTGGTGGCAGTGGACGGGATGAGGGTCAGAATGGTGGTGATGTCTGAGACTACGGGGTACTGTGGCACTACCACTTTGTTGACTTCTCGCAGGTCGATGATGAAGCGGTACGCTTTATCATCTCCCTCACCTTGCTTCTTAACAATGGGTAGGATAGGGCTGTTGCAGACATTACTAACCACTTCCTCTACCACTCCTGCATCTACCAGGGACTGAATAATCGCTACCAATGCCTTCTCGCCTTCGGGCGATATCCGGTACTGTGGGAGTTTCGGGAGTATGGCGTCTGGTCGAACAGTTATGTGCACAGGATCGATCATCATTCGTCCTACATCCGAGTCGTTTCTGGCCCACAGGTACAGGGGTAGGGTGTCAAGCAAGGTTAGGTCAGCATCAGTGATAGAGTACATATGTCGTGCGGGGCAGGATCTGGACATGCTTGGGTTGTCGTACAGGATGACACGGACTCCATCTGGGGAACACCTAATAGTAGCTCGGAAATGTTTTAGTAGATCAATACCCATAATGGCGTCAGGGGAGTTGGAGGAGAGCAGAAATGTTGTGTCCGTGGGGTTGTTTCCTAGGTCAAAGGAGATAGGTACAGACAGGGGATTAGTGGAGGGCGTTCCATCGAAACCTATCGATGTAATGTGTGAGCCAGACAAGGGTGCCCTTGGAATCAGTCGCTTTGATAATACACTACGTGTCGCTCCAGTGTCTACCAAAAATGGAGACTTTGTACCCAGGACCTTAGCGGTGACGTAAGGACCTTGCTGGTCAACACAAAGCTCGACTGGATCCCTCCCTCGCCCTTGGCAGTCCTATGCAAAGTCGTGAGCATTGTCGCAGCCGGACTGTTGGCACTGATTCTGTCGGGGGCGGTCAAATGTGTTCGGTCTGTCAGGTCGGTTACTGTTGGTGTCGTGGGTGTGCCCTCGTCCCTGCCCTCTTGTCCTGGGGCCATTTGCCATGTCCCTTGTCTCGATATTCTTAATCGTTTCTCGGAGGACCGGGCATTGAGACTTGCAGTGGCCAAATCCTTTGCAAAACGCACACTGGTTCTCATCGAGGTCTGTTCGTGGAGCGCCGGGTGTGGGTGAGCGGTCTCTAGGGGGTGGATTTCTAGGGGCATTCGACTGGTAGTTTCCCCTATACCACTCCCTCCTCAAGTCACTCCCTGTAATTGAGCAATCATCACTCGTTCTTTTAAGTCCTTTTTCTTTCTCTCAGTCGCCCTCTCGTTCTCGTTCTTTTGGTGTTCGTAATACTGAGCCATCTGAAGGATAGCTGCAGGTTTGGAGGCCCCCAACTACTCTCGCTCGTCTGTAACTTATGGGAGACCTCTTGTAATAGCCCCTTTACGTAGTTTTGCACAAATAGGTGTTGTCCGGTTGCGGTGGTCATGTCTTGGCCACTGTAGTCGGAGAACACTGTCTCAAATCGAGAGAAATATTCTGATACGTCTTCCTGGGGTTTCTGACGGCAAGCCGTGACTATCGACCAGTCTACCTTTTTCTCTGGGATCAATGTCTTTAGCTTCTGCACTATTTTGTCCGGGAGTTCCAGTATGTCTTTTACAGGTTTCTTACCGGGCTCTCGCTGCCTATCCAGTTCACTGAGTTAATTCCAGGTATGTCCGAACAGATCTGTGTGGTTGGCCTTCCGGATTTGCTTCCACACGTCAGCCGGCAGACATAACCCAAAAAACAAATCAATGTCCGCTAGAGTCATTATGGTTGAGCCCAAGGCTGTACTTAGTTCGGTATAAAATGCTGTCGGGTTCTTTCTTAAATCGGGCAGGGTTTGCCTAAAGGTTAAAATATCTTGTCGATCCCATGGTTGATAAACCCAGTTGTACACAACCCTCCCTTTTGCATCTGCGTGGTTAATATCATCGTTTGTTCCCTGACCTCTTGGGGGAACCCAGTAGGGGGCGGCTTCTCTGATAGGCATCATAGTGTTGGCTACTTCTAATGGGGGCTCA
Organism: Lissotriton helveticus; assembly: GCF_964261635.1. NCBI lineage: Eukaryota > Metazoa > Chordata > Amphibia > Caudata > Salamandridae > Lissotriton > Lissotriton helveticus. The sequence goes on along the minus strand of NW_027611905.1, from coordinate 151,990 downwards.
GCCGTTTCAGAGACTGTGATCTTAACCTCTGGTTTCTGTTCAGCGAGGTGGCGGAAGACCTCAAGCGTTTGCATGAAAAGGTCCGTCACATCATGCTCAGTCCCATCTCCAACATCGATCTTTCTATATAGAGCCGTCAGCTTAGCAGGACCCTTAGTTTGATACCTATCCTCATATGCGTGCAGGGTGTGGTAGCTGAACCGTAAAATGAAATGCCGTCTGTGGCTACCAGCATGTGAATTGTACATATCCATCGCATATTCTTCGCTCTCTTTCCGTTCTACCAGTGTCTTTGCTATCTTATCAATCCCATCCCGCTCATCTTTGCTCAACCTATTTGGTCTTGCCGTTAGCTGCTTGCTAGTCTCGAGTTCATCTGATGTTGTTACCGATGTGGCTGGTGCGAAGGCCGTAAGGGCCGGGGCACTAGCGCTAGGGTCACCCTCGCACGCACTCAGAACTGGTAGGTGCTGTGCCAGTGGCTGGCAGGGGGCATAAGGAGGGGGCATGTAGATGATCGGAGGACCTAGCAGTAACTCGTCGTTTGCCCGTTGTTTGGAGGGCATCTCTGGGTAGAGCGTAGAGGGGGTCCTAACAGGGCATTGGCCTGTCGACCCTGATTCTTGCGTTTGTCTAACTTCCTCTCTCCTTTTTATCTCTTCATCTAGTTCCTTCGCTGCCAGGTGGGCTGCCTTTCGTAATTCTTTCCCTATTTTTGTTTCTTCTCTTTTCCTTCGTTGCTCTGCTTCTTTGCGCCACATGCCGATACTATCGAGCATAGTGGGTGTTGCCTTATTTATTCTAACAGCTGCTTCTAGCGCTTTTATTTTATGATCATCAAAGGAACCTATCAGTGGCCACTGACTTTTGGGGTCCTTTTTCGTATATTTATGCCATAACTTACTATAAGCTATAGCGACTAGTCCTTGTTTAGTGAACATGTCCTTATTAGGGGTGCCTTCCAATGGAGCTGGATGGTTCATCTCTAATAAGCGGTCCGGGCTGATCCAACTACTGACCAATGGGGAGAAGATAGGCATGACGGGTTACAACGGGGACAAAAGTCTGCACTACCTATCCTTCACTACTTCGTGAAGACTAGACAGAATTTTTCTATTCTACAGTATTCGCAAATAGGGAATACCCAAAGAGAGAACCAATATCGAACAATTAATGTTCGTTCAATCAAACAATCAGTGGCGAGAAAGAAAATAGGCACGACGGGTTACAATGGGGGCAAAAGCCTGCGTTACCTATTCTTCACTATCTGCAAAGGAGGACAGAATACTTTTTACCCTTCCCCGTTTGTAGACAGAGAATTCTCGAGAAAAACAATCCTCGAACAAACAATGTTCGGGCAAACAATCAATCAGTGGGGGAGAAAAGATAGGCACGACGGATTACAACGGGGGCAAAAACCTGCGTTACCTACCCTTCGCTGCATGCAAAGGAAGAGAGAATACTTTTATCCCTCTCAGTTTGCAGACAGAGAATCTCCAAGAGAACCAACAATTCGGAGAGTAATACTAGTATTTTTCAATCAAACAATCAAATATTTCTTAGTTTGTCGTGTTACACGACCTTACCCGGACCGCATGGACAGTTTCTCGTCTTCCGCTTCCAGCGCCCGATCGTCCTCTACTCTCCGCTGCTATCGTGGCACTCCTGATGGTTCCCAGTCAGGACCGTAGATCACTCGGGGAGAGGTCTGCTCGGAACCAGTGAAGTTCAGATGATCGGCTGTCAGACGAGGGTCTATCGGACAGGAGCTCTTCCGATCGTTGCAGTCGTTCACTCTGTCGTTGGGACCTCTCCCACCGGATCCACGTGTCACTGATGGGCCCCACGCGTTGGGACGCCAATTGATGAAGATCAGCAAAATGGTCAGGCGATTTAGTCGATGTTTCTTAAGTAATTTTGCCCGGCGTTAAACGCCTCTAATACCTTATGAAGATTATCAAATAAAGAGGCAGGCGCTGGAGACAGGAAGACAGGAAACACGTTTTATTCCGACAGAGCAGAACACATCAGATCGGACAACAAGGTAAAGTAAAGTAAAGTAAAAGTCCACATTTGTAAAGCGCACAATCACCCGTAAGGGTCTCTAGGCGCTGGGGGGCCGTCGGGAAGATTAAGCGAGGTATCGTCTCGAGGTGCTCTCTGACAGCCTCTCTGAGGCCTGGCCTTTTATACACTGGTTCATGACATGAGACCGCTCTTTATTACAATAAAGACATTGTGAAGTTGTGAAGGATGACATCCTCGGTACCCCCCCCCCCCGTTCCGGCTCATTCCAACACGTGGCTACAGTAGAGGTCCTCACCCCCCATATGACAGGAGGGGGCTATCACGCAGCTGAGTGTTTCGCCGGTTCCTTTGGAATGTGTGCGCCTGATCGAATCTCAAGGGGTGGGGAGGTCATGATCAATAGTAGCTCCTTTGAAAAGGGTCGAGTGCATACAGTAGTGGGCAATAAACTGTATCCTCAGGCCAAGGGATGACCAGCGGTTCGTACAGATCAGTGTGGACAATCGGGCATAGAGGGAGGGTTTATCAAAAGAGGGGTATTCATGGAAGGAAAGGAGGTGTTGGTCAGGCGCGGGGTGTGATTCCCAGAGACAGAGTCATGCGGAAGAGGAGGGTTCATGACTTGTGCATGTGAGCGCGGGGGCAGCCAGGGTGCATGGGGAGGCTTGCAGGGTCAGGGAAGTGTGCTGATGATCGATCGTGAACAGGGAGACCATGGTACCTAAAATGGCTGTCGTGTATGTTCATACGTGAGTCTGAGGAATGGGCAAGATGGCGCAGATGATGTTCAGTTCATAAACTAAAATTCCACACCCAGCATTTACATGCACAAAGCGGCAGGCACCACGCGGTGCCTGCCGCTTTGGGCATGTAAATGTAAAACATGCATTTTTAACCTTGCGGCGGGTGCTGCTTCACCTCGGGGGTGGTCCGCCACCCTAATAGGCCCCTTAGTGTGGTTATTTTGAGTTTAATGTTTTCAAATGCAACTGCCATTGCATTACCTCTTCTCGCTATGGCTTCTATTTGTTGTGAGAACGTATATTTATTGTCCATTATTTCACCCAGGTACTTGTACAGTTTCTAGTGGGAGTCCTCCCAGTTGGCAGCTGTGTCTGTATGCAATCTTTTTCAGGTTTAGCTCCATCGCTTTTGATTTGTCTAGATTTATACATAATCCATTGTCGGCAGAGTAGTTGCACGCGGTGTCAACCGGAGTGCGGCTGATTAGTACGAGGGTGTCAGCGTAAAGTAAATTTGAAAGGATAACACCTCCCAAATTTGGGTGCGGGAGTTGCAATTATCTAGCTCGATCGAGAGGTCTGACATAAAATTATTAAACAAAGTTGGAGGCCAAAACGCAGCCTTGTTTCAGCCCCTTAGTCATCGGTATCTTTCTAGATAGGCGGTCACCAGCTACCAGCTTTATTTGTACCCACGTATCGGTATAGAGTAGAATCAGCTGAGAGAGGAGACTCAGTGGAATTTTTCTTTTGGATAGTTTATCCCAAAATTTCTTGCTGTCAATGTTATCAAAGGCAGAATAATTATCAATGAAGCAAACAAAGAGTGGCTGATTGACATGACCAATGGAAAGGACATTGCACAAGGGTCGAAAAACCTAGCTGTTTTACCCTTAAACAGGGCTATTTACCTTGTTGGCCTTTCAGCGCTCCTGCTCTTTTAGCTTAGGCACTGCTATTTTTCCTTCTCCTCTTTTCACCCTGCTAGGTGTTTAAACTTTTAGCACACTGTTGGGTGTAACCAGGCGCTTTTTAAATGGCAAAATAAATAAATAAATCAATAAATAAATAACGCCTGAAACAATTTCAACCTGCTCAGAACAAGTGGAAAATGTCAGCGCATTTTTTGCCAAATTTTGGGAAAGCCACTCGTAAAGTGACCCGGTATCGTTAGTTCCAAACAATTTTTCCCCATTTCCACAAAAAAAACTTTTAATGGCTGGAAGTTGGTCCTGAAATACTGTCTGGTAAGGTAGAGAGGTGGGTGATTTCATTCAGATGGGATTTAAACCACTGTGTGATTTTTTCAAGGCTATCTGTTCCGTCCATCTCTTTCTGTATTCTTCAGTATTCCACATTGATGCAGGCTGCTTTTCATCATCAACTGAGAGTAGCTATGACGATCACGTCATTCATCCAATTACAAAGCATCTCCATTCAATCAATCACATGGGCATTGGAGTGCTGTGAGAGCGATGCTGGGAAATCAGACATGACCTGTTAGTAGTAGTTGGCCAGTGGTGAGGCCTCGATTGTTTCTGGGCAACAGCAACATGTTTAAGGAAATTTGCACTAATCATAGAGACAGACAATATCATAGTGACTGCTATAGTTACAGAATCTGTACAATGGTGCACCTCTATATGCTCATTGTACTTTAATAAAGATTGGTACACTAAAGGTGATGCATCATACAGTATCTTTCAGCAGAGGTGCGTTGGCCTGGAGGGTTGAGAACATGCAACAGTATTTTTTGCATGGTTGTCAAATACCTGCTACTGACAGAAAAAAGAACAGCAAAGCAAACACGTTTCCCCTGGGATTAGACATCATTCCCAGGAGCAGTTGCATTTTCATATTGAAGCTCAACTTTTTATATTGACTTTGAAGGTGAACTTAATTTTGATGATTAAATTACTTTATTTTGATCTGATCTTGTGCTAATGAAAAAGAAAAAAATAGCATTGTGTAGTGTAAAAAAAATATAAGAAAATGCATAAACTTTTCTTCTTACAGAGTTTCAAACTGACAAATAGCAGTTCTTTAACAATAAATATTCTGGGCAATAATGTAGCAGTACTTCAATTGTGCTCCCTACTTTCAGTTTATTTAGCCTAAAAATGTTTTCAAATTAGGAGTTCGTCTGAATATGAAACATTATTTTAGGGCTCCCTCTATGGTAAAAAGTTCGGGAATCGCTGCTTTAATATGCCGCTTTCAGTACTGAACCTAACCAAGGACCCAAGGCCATGCAAGAAAATTACACCGTTGTGTAGATGTAAGATGTGAGGAGTTCTCTACTAAGGGGACGATTACGATGTCGTTCAGAAAGGCACCGAGCAGGATTCAGAATCAGAGAATCTGATTCGGAGCCCATGTTAACAACCGTATCGAATATATTTCCGAACGAGCAATTACCATGCAGTGGATCCATTCAGGCTGTCCGATTCAGTCCTTAATGGGATACGGACAGTCCGAGTCGTTCGGAGCCGAATCATACAGCTCTATGCACACGGTTTCAAACACGAAATGACTGTTGGAATCTGACTTTGGGGGCGCGTAGCAAGCCCCCCTTCATGCGGAGCCTCTGGTTGGGGCCTGTGGGGGTACCCATGGGACCCCTGTTTACCCCCATGCACAGTGTGGCAGGCACCATGGGCTGCCTGTCACACGGTGCATGTATTTCCCCAACCACTCCTTTATTCAATGGAAGCCTGTGTTCCCTTTCGGAACACAGGCTCCCATTGAAGTCAATGCGATTCCGACCGAAAGATGTATGGAAGCATCATAATCAGTCGGTTGGACTTGCAGAACCCAATTTGGTTGGAGAAGATTCCGAAACTGTTTCGATCACAAGAGTTTCTGATCTACATTGTAATCGGTTATCAGGTTTTACACAAGATTACTCTTGCATAATAAAACTATGATAAGGGCAACATAATATTTCTGTTACTTCTAGGTGCAGGAAATTAGGAATGTATTGATATGCATGTAACATTGTACATGAAAGATTATACTGAACATTGACGTTGATTAGCTTCTAATTTTACTAATCATCTTCAATAAAGTTTGTAAAAAACCTTACATTTTTATTCTCCTTTGTTTACACATATAAATTTCATTAAGCTGCATATTTCCATTTTCTTTCAAGACAAAGTGGCTACGCTAATTTCTATTTTAAATCACTCCATGGATTTTTAATTCTAATTTGTAATTAGACACTTTCTTTCATTGCGAGAATTTATGCTGATACATAAGCACTTTTATTATAAAAGCTCACCTTGTACAAAATAATTAGATTCATGCTACACTTTCCATCTAATTATTCCTTTCATATTTCAAATACTGTATGACTTTCTAAGCTTCTACCAAGTAGATTTGTCTGCTGTGTCACGCAGGGTCACTTATATGTACATGAGCATGTTTGGTCCGCCTACACCTTCTTCCAAGCTCCTGTACTGAGGGAAGACCCGCATAGCAGCATTTATGGAAATCGCATAAAGAAAGGAGGAATCGGGGGGCTACTTGGAGGCACCCATCCTTTAACAGTGCACAATAAACAGATCCTAAAGGGCTTTACCGGCTCCAAGCAGGTAAGTCTCCATTGTGGATCAGACGCCGAGGCCTCCTGTGCTACACAATTCAAGAAAAGTGCCACAACACAGGCAAAATGTTGTGCTGTTTAGCTAGCACTGGTCATTGTCCTGACAAATCTAATCCTCTGGGGACTTATTCTCCAATCATAAAATCTCAGCAAAATATGATCTCCAGCCACACCCACTCTTTGACATCATCTGAAAGTACTACACCCCCTTTTATAATGTCCACTGTATTCTTGCTGTACTATGTAGCTCCACCATAGACACAAGACCTTGATAAAACCTTCGCAATATATGTTAAATTCGTGCACCACCCACCACCCTACCCCAGTATGACTCTCTGATGATTTTCTCAGATTACATTTATGCACTGCCTACATTTAATGCTCTCATTGTGGAATGTATCTCAGACAATGTGTATGGTAAGCCAATATTCGAAGGTTTTAACCACTCTCAGGGCCTCAATCTTGGGGTTTCGGAAAAGGGCAGCGCAGCAAGTCACCTTGCTGAGCTGTCCAAAGTTAAATTCAAAGTGGAGGAATGCACCGTATTAATCCGAAACAGTGCATTCCTGTCCTTTCTCCCTACACTGGCACTGTTTCAGCTGCCTAGCGCCAATGCAAGCATCCTTGCACCATGGTGCAAGGGTGCTTCTGTTGTCGGCAGGATTGTATTTGTGCAGGAAGGGGCACCTTCCAGTGCAAAGGCAATCCTGGGAGGCTTTTTTCTTTTTCCATGTGTGGTGCAGATTGCTTTGAATGTTTACGTGCTAGCTTTTAGTATGCATTTGAAAAATGAATAACTCTGATTCTACTGACTGGATTTTTGTTGATTGGTGGCAAATAATTTATATAAATGTACTTCGGTGTGGGATTTTTCTTGTGTTGTGTTTTCACTTTATTATGGTCTGTGTGCTGCATGAAAGCTTTACACATTGACGCTAAATTAAGCCTGCCTGCTTTTGTGTCAAGCTACCAGACAGTTAAGCACAGGGAGTTTTGTAGTTCACCCTTACATGGATTGTGGCTGTTGATTGATTTGGGGTCACCCTCCGTTCAACCAACAGCCAATAACTCACACTCGGCATGTCCTCTACTAGGTACCATGGTTTCATAAGTGCGAAGAATAAAGAAAACATAAAAAGAGGCAGAGTGGACACAATAAACAAAGAAGACTTTCAATTTTCAGGAACCACACCATAACCACTAACTTCTTCAAATGTTGAGAAGTAAACAGAAGTAAACAGAGAGGTCATAAAAAAATCAGAAAATTGATACTGTTAGAAATGGGGGTCTCTAGTTAGCAATGGTTTGCTCCTTATCTAAGTAGGGACCCTTTCTTCTGGTCAGGATAAGGGACTTACACTCCTAAAATAACCCCTGCCACCCCCTTGGTGACTTGGCACAATCAGTAAGGCTTATTTTAAAGACAGTGTGTAAAGCATTTGCACATAACCAACAGTAATACAGTATAAGAACTAAAAAAAGGACACCACACCAATTTAGAAAAAATCCAATATTTGTATGTACTTAAGACAAGACCAAAACAATAAAAATCCACAATACAGTACTTAAAAATCTTCAGTTATCATAATAAACTTGAAATAACGTTCCTTGAAATCGATAGCTCCGTCTGGGTCTATCACGGCATCATAAACAACAAATCCAAACAGTTCTGGCTGGCCGCGGCATCGCAGGCCAGCTAAGGTGTCGGGAAGACCCGCAAAACAAAACCTTTTAGAAATGCAGGGTGTGGGCAGCCTCTTGTTAACCCCCGAAAACACGACATCCACAGGCGTCCATTCTGGAGGTCACTGCAGGAGTCGTTGGGCCCTTGAAGTCACACGTGTTGCAGATCGAACTCGCGGTTGAAGTCAGGCACGCTGGCGTTGGCGGGCTTTGGGTGCTGCGGGGCAAAGTGCAGAGTTGCGGTGCGTGGAGCCCTCAGGTTGCGGTGCAAGCAGCGGCTCAGTGACGGTCGTCCAGTGGTGACGTTGAGATCAGGGCTGCGGTGCAAAGTGATGCGGTGCTCGTCGCGATGCTGGCAAGCAGCGTCGTCGTAGTTGCTGAAGCGCTGTTGTTGGCTGCTGAACTGGAGTCGATGGCGTTGGCGTCGGTAGGCCAAGGCTGTGGTGCGGGATGAGGGTGGTGTGTCGTGTAACTTACGAGCGGTGCCTTTGAACCATGGCACAATCAGCGGCATCGATTTAGGCATGAAGCGCGTCATTGGGAATATCAGGGCAACGATGTGAAACAAGGCGGTGCTGAGTGCAGTGCCCACAGGTTACGGTGCAAGCAGTGGCTTGGTGGTCGGCGTCAGCAGGCGGCATCAGTGAGACCAGGGTTGTGGTGCAGCATTGCAGCAATGCCTTCAGGACACGGAGTCGGCCGTGCTGTCGGTAGGCCAAGGCTGCGATGCAGGATGAGGGCAATGCGTCGTGTAACTTACAAGCGGTGCCCTCGACCCATGGTGCAAGCAGTAGCGTCAATGTTGGCATGTAGCGGCGCCGTCGGGTATACCAGGGCGATGATGTGAAGCGAGGCGGTGCAGAGTGCGGTGCCCACAGGTCGCAGTGCAAGCAGTAGCTCAGTGGCGGCATCAGCAGGCGGCGTCGGTGAGACCAGGGTTGCGGTGTAGCATTGCGGTGGTTCCCTCTGCGGTCCCTTCAGGACACGGAGTAGCCCCCAGCGTTGTAGACGGTGTTGGGTTGCTTTTTCTTCTGTTGCAGCACAAAACACACAGTCGCCAGTGCTGAAGGCAGAAGGACTTTCTGAGACTTCTTGAACAGGGGACAAGCTCTACCTCAAGCCCTTGGAGAAACTCACAAAAAGAAATTGCAGAAAGTTCAGTCCAGTCCTTTCACTGACCAAGACAGGAGCAGCCACTGCAGGCCCACACAGCAAAGCACACAGCAACATGGTAGTTCCTCCTCACAGCTTCTTCAGCTTTTCTTCTTGGCAGTCTTCTTGGTCCAAAAGAGTTTTAAAGATCTGGGCCACAATACTTATACCACCAGATCCTTTGTTCTCTGAAGGCAGAGAGTGTATGTACCAAACCCAAACCAGCTCTGTCCTCACTAGTACAGCTTCCTGGCAGGGGGTGGAGACAGCATTGGGCATGGCAGACCAGGCCCATTTAGGTGCACGGATATCTCCTCCCACTACTCTAAATGCAGCCCAGGTTTATTCAGCCCAGCCCTGAGCAATCAGGCTCTCTGGAGCCAGTCAATCCACAACCCCAGCAGAGGCACACAGGATGGCTAGGCAAGAAAATACCTACTTTCTACAAGTGGTATTTTCAAACACAGAATGTAAAAATCATCTTCACTAAAAGATGCATTTTAACATTCTGAGTCCAGACATACTAAACTTTATTTTTCTACCTTGTTCCCAGGGGTAGTTATGTTTATAAGATGATATAAACAAACTCCTCCCTTTTCTGTCCTATGGAAACAGGCAGCCTTGCAATGGTAGAAAAAAGACCCTGTAATTCACCACCAGGACATGTCACACACATCAGTACATGTCCTACCTTTAACATACACAGCACCCTGCCCACAGGGGTACCTTGGACCTTCCTTAGGAACGACTGAGGGAATGTTGGGGCCTGGCAAGTGGTTGCACTTGCCAGGTGGACATGGCAGTTACAAACTGTGCACAGACTCTGCAGTGGCACGTCTGAGTTCTGTTGTCAGGGCTACTTCTGTGGGTGGCACAACCAGTGCTGCAAGCCCACCAGAAGCATTTGATTTACCAGCCCTGGCACTCTCATTGCACTTTACTGGGGACTCACAAGTAAATCAAATACGCAAATCATGTAAACACCAATACATAACATAATTTACAACAGGAGCACTTGCAAGTTAACACTGAACATCAGTGAGAAAGTGCGCAGAGACACCAATCAAGCAAAAACAGAGTCAAAACCAGGCGGTCAGAAAGCAAAAAAGACAGGGGAAACACGGCAAAAGATGGCAAGTCTAACAGATACTATATTAGTATATCACCCATCAGGAACCAACAAGATCTTAAGTAGACGAGCTAACTAATCTCACAGCTAACCCACCCTTATCCTTTATGATCACCTCATTTTCGGTAACTTCAACATCCACTGGAACAATAAAGAGGTTAACTCAGTAAAAGCCTTATCTCCTTTCTAGCCAAGACCAGATTATTACAGTTATACCAGAAACCCACTCATTACAAGGGAGCAATTCAATCAATCAATCAGGGGTTTATAAAGAGCGCTACTCAACCGTTAGGGCTCATGGTGATGGGTGGAGGGGTGTGTGCAGCTCTGTTGGGGGTCCTTCGAAGAGCCATGTCTTGAGGTCTTTCCTGAATTGGAGCAGTGTCGGGCTTCGCTGGAGGTGAAGGGGGAGATCGTTCCAGGTCTTGATTGTGAGGTAGTAGAAGAACCTTCCACCACTCTGTTCCAGTAGAAGCATTGGACAGTGACTGGGGAGAGGTCGGCTGAGCAGAGGTTTCTCTTGGGGGCATGGAAGGAGAGGCAGTTGTTGAGGTATTGTGGTCCGGTGTCGTGGAGGGCCTTATAGGCGTGCATGAGCAGCTTGAAAGTTATTATTCTTTTGACGGGCAGCCAGTGTAGGTTGTGGAGGTGATGGGTGATGTGGTTGTGCTGTGGTATATCGAGGATTAGTCTGGCTGTGGCATCCTGGATGGTCTGGAGTTTACGGAGGAGGTTTTTGTTGATTCCAGCATAGAGGGCGTTGCCGTAGTCCAGTCTGCTGGTGATGAGGGGCCGTTTTCCTGGATTCAGAGGGTATCCATTTGAACGTTTTCCTGGAGTCAGAGGGTATCCATTTGAATGTGTTAGTATGCAGAGGGTTTTGAAGCATGCAGAGGAGACAGGGTTGATCTGGCAAATCATAGTGAGCGATGAGTCTAGTCTCATGCCGAAGTTACACACATGGTCTGTCGGGTTAAGTGGGTTTCCGAGGGCAGGTGTCATCCCATGCAAAGAGGGTGGAGCTGAGGATGAGGACTGTTTTCTCTGAGTTGAGGTTCTCTACCTCATCGTTGCAGATCACTCCATGGTAACAGGGGATGATCCAGTATAAATTGATTGGTCTGATCAGCAGTGGTACCATTCCTAATTTAAATCCACACAATGCCACATCAAGCTTAACTCAAACCTACCTTTGAATGGGTCAAAAACACAAACAATATTCCAACGCAAGCCATAAAAATGCATCCTCAGCAAAGCTCCTTCTTAAAATGAGAAGGATCTAGCTATCCATACCCTGGACAATGCCTTTAATGTGGAAGAACAATGCACCACATCCATCTTAAAGTTATGGATTGTTTAACTATATTAACCAAAAAGGATTCCAGACAAAAAATAAAAAATGTTGGTTCACACCCTGTGTAAATACAAAGAGACAGAACTGACTAAAAAGCAGATGGCAAAGACGTCCTGCAGTATCTTGTACCCTAAATGTGCCATTGGCAGTCCAAATCAGCAGATGTGTGATTGGTCATGTGGTCCTGCAGCCTGGTCTTCGTCGGAAGCATTAAGTGGCATGTGCAGGCTTGCAGAGGTGCCAGGTGATACTGCAGACATATTTGGCTGAGCCTGCACTGAGGTCTTGATGACCCCCAATGGTGTGGAATGTGAGTACTGGTCGAGTGGAAGTTAGGCCAGGCTGTCCCTGCCTGGGAGTGCTGCCAAAGAGGAGTTTGGACTTGTTTGGACACACTAGGCAAGCCCTGATTGTTGATCACCTTGCACAGATTGGTCTCCTGATAGCACAGTATGAAGGTGTTCTCACATTAGACTGATCTCCCTGGAGTGAGAGACATCAGCCTGGGGACCAAGCCTTTGTGTTCTATGCAGCTTATGTCAATAAATGAATATGCTTTGTTTGTGGGGGAGACTCTAGTGATGCATTCCTCAAGCACTCTCCACAAAGACATTTGAAGGCGAGAGAAGCCCCTCATTTATTTAAACAATTAATGCTAGTGTGGACCATGACTGAACCAGAGGGGATCAGCTTAGCAGTGTGGGTGAACCATGAAGAAGTACTTGTTGTTGTTGCTTCCAACTGCTGTGTCAGGCCACATCACCTGATTGTAAGATCGCAGGTAGTGCCATCACCTGCCAATAAGACCATGACCCAGGATCATAGTTGCCTGTGGGCCTACAGGTGCATGGAAAGCTGTGAAATGACCATGGGGCAAAATAGAAGGAACTAACAGGCACAAGCTAATACAATCATTCAGCGCACAATTGAGCAGATAGGCTCCACTACATCTGAGTTCCGTTGTCTCAGGCTTGGGGCACTGTAAACTAGGTTCCCATATGACCTGATGCAGGGTCTCTAGTATTGCACAAGAACTGAAGAAATATACTATATCCACTGTGTTAGACCTGACATCTTTTGGCATAGTTTCCTCTGTCTTTTTGCTTCTGACCTTCTGTTTTTGATTATGTGCTGAACTTCGGTTTTGTTGGTTTTAGGACTGTGATCACTTTACCACTGTTGACCAGTGCTAAAGTGTATGTGCCCTGTGTCTAAAATAAGAAGGCATTTTGTTGTTCCTTGATTGGCATATTTGATTCGCTAATAAGTACAGTGCACTACATGTGTCCAGGGCTTGTAAATCAAATGCTATTAGTGGGCCTGCAGCACTGATTTTGCCACACACATGAGTAGCCCTTTCAATGTCTCAACCCTGCTACTGCAGATTCTGTGGGTGCAGTTTTAAAGTATGCTCAGACGTGAGTCCCGTGCTCTCCACGCCACTGGATTCAAGCTATCCTGGCTGAAGACGGCTGATAGCCAGAAACCGGTCCTAGGATGCTTGATTCCGGTCCAGGGAAGACATGGCTTTGTAGTTCGGGCTGGACTGTTCCAATGAGGATAGGGTCAAGGCTGATTTGCATATGGCAATGTCTGAACTGGGGTGGTGTGGGGAGCAAATAAATGATGGATTTAAGCCCAGATCTCTGTACTGGGGTGAATGTATGACATTGTTCTGCATTCTGTCCATCAACTGTTGTTTTTGCATTTGTCTCCCCGAGTGGGACGGGTATGCTCAGACGTGAGTCCCGTGCTCTCCATGCCACTGGATTCAAGGTATCCTGGCTGAAGACGGCTGATAGCCAGAAACCGGTCCTAAGATGCTTGATTCCGGTCCAGGGAAGACATGGCTTGGTAGTTCGGGCTGGACTGTTCCAATGAGGCACAGGGTGAAGGCTGATTTGCATATGGCCATGTCTGAACTGGGGTGGTGTGGGGAGCAAATAAATGATGGATTTAAGCCCAGATCTCTGTACTGGGGTGAATGTATGACATTGTTCTGCATTCTGTACATCAACTGTAGTTTTTGCATTTGTCTCCCCGAGTGGGATGGGTATGCTCAGACATGAGTCCCGTGCTCTCCACGCCACTGGATTCAATCTATCCTGGCTGAAGACGGCTGATAGCCAGAAACCGGTCGTAGGATGCTTGATTCCGGTCCAGGGAAGACATGGCTTGCCAGTTCGGGCTGGACTGTTTCCATGAGGCACAGGGTCAAGGCTGATTTGCATATGGCCATGTCTGAACTGGGGTGGTGTGGTGAGCAAAGAAATGATGGATTTAGGACCAGATCTCTGTACTGAGGTGAATGTTTGACATTGTTCTGCATTCTGTCCATCAACTGTTGTTTTTGCTTTTGCCACCCCGAGTGGGACGGGTATGCTCAGACGTGAGTCTCGTGGTCTCCACGCCACTTGATTCAAGCTAACTTGGCTGAAGATGGCTGATAGCCAGAAACCGGTCCAGGGATGACATGGCTTGGCAGTTCCGGCTGGACTGTTCCCATGAGGCATAGGGTCAAGGCTGATTTGCATATGGCCATGTCTGAACTGGGGTGGCGTGGTGAGTAAAAAAACAATGGATTTAGGCCCAGATCTCTGTACTGGGGTGAATGTATGACATTGTTCTGCATTTTGTCCATCAACTGTTGTTTTTGCATTTGTCACCCCGAGTGGGACGGGTATGCTCAGATGTGAGTCCCGTACTCTCCATGCCACTGGATTCAAGCTATCCCGGCTGAAGACGGCTGATAGCCAGAAACCGGACCTAGGATGCTTGATTCCGGTCCAGGGAAGACATGGCTTGGCACTTCAGGCTGGACTGTTCCCATGAGGTACAGGGTCATGGCTGATTTGCATATGGCCATGTCTGAACTGGGGTGGTGTGATGAGCAAAAAAACGATGGATTTAGGCCCAGATCTCTGTACTTTGGTGAATGTATGACATTGTTCTGCATTCTGTCCATCAACTGTTGTTTTTGCAGTTTTAAACTGCCATGTCAACCTGGCAGGTTAAAAAAAACAAAACACTACGGTAGGGGGGGACCTAGGGGAAGTTTACAGACCTTGCTCTGGGTACAATCCCCAACAAGCATATCAACAACAAAAGGTACCAGAGGGTCTCGAGGAGTGTGCCCACAAGAAACAGAGAGCCAACCTTTCCCTGCAGACCAAAGTGATACAACACAGAAGATTCTCAACAGGATGAGGAGAATACCCATCAGTCACCATACGGATCCGCCCTTCATCATTTGGGATTTTATCCGTACCACCCGTCTGAGAAGCTCGGTGCCACACTGAGAGGTCAACCCGGTGGTAAGGGGGTTCCTCAAAGGAGAATGGCAGTGACAGTGTGGTAGACCACTCGATATTGGTAAGTGGCCCTGGATGTGGGACTGGGGTGTGCAGTGCTAGAAAAAGTGATAAAGTGAAAGAAACCCATAAAGTGTATGTTTAAAATTGGTTTGAATAGGCACTTGAAAAAAAGTTTATTCCGTGTTTGCCTAACATACCAAAGTATAAAAACAATATAACCTAAGGCCTTCTCATAAGGTAGACTGCTCTAGGTCAGAGTAGGTCGACTAGTTTCTGCAATACTGGGACTATAGTTCCCTTGCATTCTTCAGGACCAATATAAATAAAAACTACTGCACCAAGTGAATTAAAAATAGTAGGTGAAAGATGACACCAGGGTAACAGTGCAAGTGCTAATAAGTCACCTGAACGCTCCCGGTGCCCTTACAGTCTGTGTTGATCACTGAGGAGAAAAAAAAGGTGGGTTAGGTATGGTTAACAGTATTAAATGGGCTGACCAGAAAGTCCAATTTATGTGGATCAAACTTTGCATCACATTAACTATGTTGACATCTAGGCAATAAATACTCATATGGCCAGAATTAGAATTTATTCGGAAAGACAATTTCATAAGCCGAATATATCGTCGTCCTTACCTAGATCTGTAAGGATGACTAGCCTCACCCCACCTGGCAGCGGCTCAGGGGAAAGATGAAGCACCGCTCTATAAAACATGCAAAGAACACGTAAAAAACACAACACACACACCAGGAATAAAGCACTTCCTCTGAACGATTGCCGACAAGAAGTGGTATCTGTATCTCTACATCATGGATATTTATAGTATCCATCACTCGCGGAGCCAGGACTGTGTCTAAAGGCTGCTGTCGTTTTTTAGAAAAACGCGGCTCTGCGCGTGTAAGGGCAGCAAGCGCGAGGTCTGAGCTCAGTTTCAGAGTTAAGTAACATAAAATAAAGGGAAAGAACGCGGGAAAGCGCGTGGAACAGCGACATGCTTCTCCTACCTCTCCGTCGGTACTCCGTGCCGGCGTCCTGGCCGACTGGGGAGGTGACGAGAGGCGGGGTGGCAGAAGTATATAAGCCGCGCTCCTATCGGTCGCCGGGTCACATGGGGCGACTAGCGGACCTATGAGCATCTTGCAGAGTTAGACGGGCCCTCTCATCTCATTGGCTGATGCAGCATAAATCGTGAGCGTACATTGGCCAAACCTGCGTGAAGTAGTCATGGTAACGCGGGTCCGCACCAAATGTAAACACAGCACGAACAGGATCCCACAGGGAGGGTGAACTACGAAACGTCATAGAGATAGTCTAATATCTTTCAAAAGAAGATGAATGAACTAGTTTTTAGTGACCGTCGCCTACTCAGGCGTCCAAGGAGGAATTAGACACGATGGTTACTGCGGTTAGATCTAACCGTAGGTGCATCTAGTGAGGCATAAGAGATACCTAACGCTACTGTTTTTGGTGAAATAACCTAGACACAGTGATCCATACATATTGCTAGGATCAGTATGATCTGGTCCTGTTTATGGGGACTGCATCCCAAGTAGGGTCACGTGGTGATCAGGATGGACAAAATCAGCCACGAGCTGTGGCTCAGCCAAACTGGCTACATTTAAAAGGGAGAGAGATAGAATGACGACAAACTTCTCATTCGTCATTACAAGCCAATAATGCGGGTTGGAACAATGGGGCCCTACACTATTATTATGGGCAGAGTCACAAAGAGGACCAGGGGATATCATCGTTCAGACCCCCTCTGTGTGTCTTCAATCTCAGCACCCACCTTTGCTCTTTTTTCAGGAGGTACCTTGTCACATCAGCTGTGTGTTTCGGAATAAATGGTTGCTCCAAAATTGTCCATTGGAAATCCGTGGCTGAGTGCTTAGCTTCAAGAAAATGAGCAGTTAACTTAGTGGCTTGTCTGGCACACCTGATGGTGCTTTTGTGTTCAGATATGCGTATGCGGACCTTACGGGTAGTCATGCCCACATACCTGTAGCCACATGGACAAGTAATCAAATAGATCACATGATCACTGCTGCAACTCGTGAATTTGATTTGTTTCCACGGTCTGGCCGTGCCAATATCTATCTCCTGTGACTTACTGGTTTGTGCACAAGCCTGGCAATTCCCGCAGGGATGATGTCCCTGGACGGGCGGAAGGTTCCAAAGTGACCCTACCGGCCTTGGTGGTTCTTCATGTGGCCTCGTGTGTACCAATCTGTCTCTGAGATTTGGGCCTCTCTTAAAAGACACCAAAGGACGAGCGAGTGTTAGGCTTCCAGAGTTTAAGATAGGCCAGTGTTTCTTAACCAAGCTTTGAATGTTGTTAGAAAGACTCCCAAAAGTCTGGACAAAGGTGAGGCGTTCTAACTCGGGCTTCGGAGGTCTGGGTTCCAACAAGGCCTCACGATTATTATTCATCGCCCTTTTCAAAGACCTCTTCACAAGTTTAGGGGGGTATTTCCGGGCCACCAGTTGCATACTTAAGTCCTTTGCATGTTGTTTGAAGGCTGTTGTCGTGGAACAGTTCCTCTGAACCCGTAAAAATTGACTGAAGGGTAGACTCTCTCTCAATGCTTTTGGATGATTGCTATTAAATAGCAGCAGAGAGTTCCTTGCAGTGGGTTTCCTGTAGAGCTCTGAACGTAGTCCTTCCGGGCCAGCAGAGATCAATAAATCTAGGAACGCTAGTTGGTGGTGCCCGATTTCGATGGTGAATTTAAGATAGTTGTTTCTTCCATTTAACCACTCCAGAAATTCAAGGCAACTCGCACTTGACCCTCTCCACACCACAAAAATGTCGTCGATATACCTTTTCCAGGTCATTAGGTTATCGGCGAAAGGATTCTCATTATTCAACACGTGACTCTGTTCAAATGAATGAACATATAGGTTAGCCAGGCTGGGGGCATAAACGCTCCCCATGCTGGTCCCCGATGTTTGTAAGTACACCTGTTCTTCAAATTGGAAGAAGTTCTGTTTCATGGCCATGGTGGCACAAGCCATTATGAATCTAACGGGAGTAATGCTGTCCAATTCCCTGGATTCTAAGAGTTGGTACACTACGTCCAATGTCTCATCCTGAGGGATGGAGGTATATAGTGCCTCCACGTCAAAAGACACTAGGAGGTCCCTCTCTGTGTCGAATTCAATGTCAGGTAGTAGCCTCAACAAGTCAGTGGTGTCCTTGAGATAAGTGGGCATCTCCAGTACCAAAGGTTTCAGGAAATGGTCCACGAAGGTGGAAAGGGGTTCCAAGGCTGATCCTATCCCCGAAATAATGGGGCGCCCAGGGGGCGGTCGTTGCTCTTTATGAACCTTTGGTAAGGTATAAAAGTAGGGCATTTTAGGGAATTCCGTGCACAAGTAAAGGGCTTCGGCTGGTGTGATCCATCCCTCAGACAAAGCTTCTTCAACCATGATTTTGATGTCCCGTTTCAAGCCTTCTGTAGGATCATGATTCACAGGAGTGTAGGCATGCCGGGTGCTCAATTGTCTCAAGCACTCAGCTCGGTAGACCTCAGTGTCCAAAAGGACGATTGAGCCGCCTTTATCCGCTGGCTTTATAGTTAACTCTTTATTTTCTGTCAGAGATTTCAATGCCAAGTGATGTGACTTAGGCAGATTCTGGAAAGTCTTATGCTTGGTGCTGAAGAGCTCATCTAACTCCTTCTCTACTGCTTGTTCATAGGCTAACACCTGTGGAGGCATCAGATGAGTGGGGGGAGTGAAGGTTGATTTGCATTTTAATCCGGTATTTGTATCAGCATCATCCTGTGTTGAGGCTTCTTTTCCAGCAAAGAAAAAGTGAAGTCTAATCTTCCTCAGGAACCTGGCCACCTCCAAACGAGTTTCGAATTCATCATTCTGATGGGTCGGCACGAAGCCCAGTCCTTTATTCAGGGCCTCCTCCTCAGTTGGGGTTAGAATATGCTGGCTCAGGTTCATGACTATACTGGAGCTACACTGCTCTGACCCGCCTCCTTGTTCTTGGACGAGTTGCTCCTCAGTGTCCTCCCTTCTGTTGACGATGGGGGGGGGCTGAAATGGACCTGAGGCTGTGGGTTCCCTCTCCTCCTGCCTCGGGATCTGCCCCGGCCAAACCCTAAAAAAGGCTGCCCGTTAAAGTTGTTGGAGGGAAAGTTCCCTGGGAAATTCGTCATGGGTGGGCCCATAGGTTGTTGAAAGGGGCCAGGTTGTTGTGGAGGGTAGAAAGGTGGCATACCAACCTGGCAGGTTAACCTACTTTCCAAGCCCACACCTTCCCTTTTATTATATGTAAGGCACCCCTAAGGAAGGCCCTAGGTAGCCCCATGGGCAGGGTCCAGTGTATTTAAAAGGTAGTACATGTGCTTTTAAGTTTGACATGTCTGGGTAGTGAAAAAGAGATAAATTAATGTTTCACCACAGCAAGGCCTTTCCCTCCCACAGGTTGGCATTGGAGCAGCCTTGTAACACTTTACAAGTGTAAAATCCAATTGGGAGCAGATAGAAAATTGGAGGTTGGTGTCTTTGGACGCACAGTTTAAAAACACATCTTTTAATGAAGTTGTTTTTTAAATTGCAGGTCTGGAAATGCCCTTTTTTGAAAGTTGGCATTTTCCTGCATTAACCTTTCTGTGTCTCTGCCTGTCCCTAGAAAACAAGTCCAGGATGAATGACAGTTGGGCTTTGTGAATTCACACAGTCACACACAAAGGGAGATGTAGTGCACCCTGCATATCCTGATGACGCATCACCAGGCTAATGGGTCTTCCTGAGCTAGAGTGTTGGAAGAAGTTGGTCCCCCCAAAGAGCTGCTTAGCTACCTGTTGTGTCTCTGGAGCCAGTGCCAGGAAGGGCAGTGTCTTGTGCACTACGAAGACCTTTCTTTGAAATCTCCCTACTTTAAAGGCTAAAATGGGAATAAGTACTGGACCTCTGACACCATATATTCAGAACACTTCTGGACTAAGGACATTCTGACAGGAAGAGCATCTGTTGTGCTTTCAGGAGGCACTGTCACTTCGCTGCTTGCTTTGCTGTATTGGCCTGCTGCCTGCCACTTCTTGCCTGGGAGTGGGAGGACTGGGCGTTACTCTCTGCATCCTTCCTTCTAAGGTTTACCAAGGGCTAGAATGAGCTTGCCTCCTGTTGCTGAAGTCTCAGGGACATCAAATACTTCACCTGCTTTCTTGCTACTATCACTTGCGCTCCTCTGCTGTATGTCTTGCCCTGCCAAGTGGTGCCAAATCCAGTCCAGCAATTAGAGGTTAACTTGGTGCTGCAACCACGAAATTGACACATCGACTCCAAAGCGTCATTTCAGAACAGGTGTATCCATCTCAGTGAAATTGATGCATCACTGCTGCCTGCACCAAAGCTGTGGTCCCCACTCGCCAATTACATGATGCATTGACCATGACTTTGCCACAGCATCTTCAAAGAACCACCACCTGTCCTCAGCACCGCATCACCGATCCTGTGTGGCTTTCGACTGACGCATCACCTTCAGCCAAATGGTTTGAGTTCAATGCTATAGAATAGACACATTGTACTGTTGACATCGATGCTTCATTGATGCTGTGTCGCCTTCAGGAAACAAAGCCTTGCACCTGCAACTGACGCATCACCTTTGTGCAACACATCGTCCCAGGGTGTTAAAGCTTCAACGACCTTTCACCGCCTTCAGGAACCAATGCATCATCGGCATCAGCAATGCATCACCTCCTCTGGGCCACACATCATCTTTGATTTCTGACTCATCCAAGGTACTGTAATGGTGTTCTGCGTATCTCCTGTATCTGGCCTCTGCTCCGCCGCACTCGCACAGTGCTTTTGGATTTGTCCCGGTCCAGCACGACCAGAGAGCCCAAGTTGGAGCTATTTACTTCTAAACACTGCATTTTGATTTAGGGCCTGATTATGAGTTTGTTTGTGTTGTAGTGGGGCGGCACACAACCGCCCTGCTCCCACACCGCCAAACCTCTCAGCTGGCCACAAGCTAGATTACGAGTTTTCTCATGGTCTGGTGGTCGATCCTTTGGCGTTCCCACAGCAATGCCTATTAAAAAGGCACTGCAATAGAAATGCCAAAGCCCGTTCCTGAACAGCATGGATTGTGCAGTCCATGCCGGGGAGAAAGGATGCATGCAGACAGGGGGAACACCATGTCCCCCCTGCATGTATCCTCAGGCCATGTATGAACAGGGGGCCCTCTAGGGCCCCCTTTGTTTCTCCACCACCACAGGTTTCATGGCAGGCCCACCACCATGAAATTTGTAGTAGTGAGGAAACTCATAATATGCTTCGTGGTGCCGCAGCGGCACCATCAGCATATTGCGGCCCTCAGACCGCTGCAAGACCACCAGGTAATTGCGGTGGTTCTATGGCTGTCCAATCGCCGTAATTGTAATAAGGCAGTGGGACCATTGTTGCAGCTCTCCCCGACCACCACCACAACTCCACTGGGAGTTTTGCATTCCTATGAACTGACAAACTCGTGATTAGGCCTCAAATCTTAAAAAATTGATATCTTGACTTGTGTATGTTGAATTTTTGTCATTTTGGTCTTGTTTTCTTCTGATAAATATAGGTTATTTATCTAAACTTGTGTGGAATCCTTTTGTGCTGTTTTCAGTATGATAAAGTTTGTGTGTACAAATACTTTACATATTGCTTCTTTCGTTTAACCTGACTGCTCTGTGCCAAGCTGGAAGAGGATGAGCACAGGTAAACATTTAGGTGTACTACACTTACCCGGACTAGAGTGATGGCCCTTACTTGGACAGAGTGCATACCTCTGCCAGCTAGAGACCGCATTTCTAACACTGGTGATCATAGGTGAAGATAGGACTTGTATTTGTGCATTACATATAGTAATTGGCTTACACTACTTCCATATCTCAGAACATTACGTACCAATGTACTATTTTTTTTCTTTTTCCTCTTTTGTCAACCTTTTGAGTTTTTGCAACAATCATTTCAATCATGTCTCAATCTGAAGAGCCATCAGCTGTACCTGCAGTTTTGGAGTTTTAGCAGGAGTAGCTGGAAACCTACATGGTTTCCCAGCCCAAAGGTTTCTCCAGGGAGCTCAAATATTCTTTTAAAGACCTCACTAAAAAGAAGAAACTGCAAAAGGCACTTAGGGCCTGGTTAGCAGCCAGGAAGGCAGCTGTGCACCCAGAGGATGGGAATGTTGTTGTAGAGGAGGAGGAAGCGAGATTACCTGCGGAATGGCTGGAGGATCCAGTATTGCCTGTGGGGCGGGGGCAGCCTGAATAGTAGAAAATCTCCCTCCAGAGCTTGCAGTAGTGTTTTGTCTAAAAGCCTGACTGCAGCAGAGTTGAAAGACAGGTGGGAAAAAAGGAAGCCTCAGTTGCAGCTGGCAAAAATCAGTGTAGATGTAGAAAAGCAGTAGTTGGCAATGGAAAGGATAAATTGGCCATGGAGGAAAGGAATATGCTTTTGGCTCAGGAGCGGAGCTTGAAGGAACAGGATTTAAAAACAAAGCGGGATGAATCCAGTGCAGATGGTGGCAGCATTTCTTCAGTACTCTCAGAGGGAAAGGTACACATACCCCAAAGTCTGGTGCCTGAATATGTAGTGTGAAATGACATGGATCGGTGGTTTCAGGCACATGTGATTTCTTTGGAATTGTACAGGATCCTTGAGAGAGATTGGATGGCAGGTTTGTTGAACCTTCTCTCAGTGGAGGGGAGGGACACCTTACCGGTAATGGGGGAGGGGACAAGACAAGGTACCCCGCCATGAAGGAGGCCCTCATTAGGAGATATAGTCTGTTCCCAGAGAAATACAGTCAAAAGTTTAGGGGAAGCGAGAAACTAGGTCCTCAAACATGGGTAGTATGTGTGGATTCCTTATGCACTGGATGGTTGGGTGAAGGGCGGTGAGGTAACAGGCCATCAGCGGCTGTACAATTTGAATGCACGAGATCACATGTAAGCTTTCTAACGCCAGGAAGCTTACTAAGAAGGCGGACTACTGGCTCAACACCAGGGTCCACAAGAAGCTGTTTTGCGGAAGACACAGCCAAGGGTGAGCAGGGTACCCAACAGAAGAAGGGGGCAAAAATAAAGGTAAGGAGTTCTCTAAAGGGCCCCAAACTAGTTCCCATGGTAAGTATTCCCAACCCCTTGTTGAGAAGAAGAGCTGGGTCCCTTCAGGAAAGCCAACAGGGAAGGGATCACTGAAGTGTTTTGTGTGTAATCAGGAAGGGCACTTCAAGGGGGATTACAAGTGTCCCAAGCAGGCACAATCCCCCACCAGTGGACAGACACTGGGGATGACTAGTGTAGCACTTGAGCAGGAGTTGGTTCCAGTTAGTGTAGGGGAGCTAGCTGAATTAACCCTAGTTTCCATTGGTGATAGCGAGATGATCCGAGAACACTTGTGCCTGACAACACTAGAAAATACAGGCAGTGGGTGACTATAAATGGGAAGAGGGTGGAGGCTCTGAGAGACACAGGAGCCTGCATGGTAACTATCAGGTGCCATCCAGTATTTTCAGAGTAGATAGTCCCTAATAGGGCCCACAAAGTAGTTGCTGTAGAAAACAGAGTTATCACCAATGTATGGTGGGCCAGGTTCCCTTTAAATAGGGTTTATCAGGTTCCGTGAAAAACAAAAATAAAACTTGTAATGGCCGTAAGTTGGTCCTGAGGTACCGTCTGGTAATGTAGAGAGGTGTGCGAGTTAATAAAAATAGGATTTAAATCACTGTTTGATTTTTTCAAG
Source organism: Lissotriton helveticus (assembly GCF_964261635.1). Classification (NCBI taxonomy): domain Eukaryota; kingdom Metazoa; phylum Chordata; class Amphibia; order Caudata; family Salamandridae; genus Lissotriton; species Lissotriton helveticus. The sequence goes on along the minus strand of NW_027611905.1, from coordinate 128,235 downwards.
GCTACATGTCCGCTTCACCTCTTAATAAAGGGAATTCAATAATTGAAGTCCTACTGAGCACATCCAATGACCACCTGCTGTCTGAAGTTTGTAAAGATACTGAATAGCCAATATCAGATCTTGAGACCTCAAAGCGCTATCAGTGCACAATCCCTAATGTTGTCTTATAGAGAGCTACCGTTGCTTGCCTACATATTACAACGTTGTAAATGTCGCTTGTTTTCTGGTTCGGGGAGGACCTGTCCTCACAGTTTTTACTGAACTGTTCCCATTGGTGCAAGGTCAAGACTGATTTGCATACAGCTGGTGTGCAAATAAATTATGGACTCAGATGAAGCCCAAGTAATTACCAGTGGCTAAGATTAATTAGAGCATCCCATCCATCACTTTTTGTACACCTCAGTGTATCACCCTAAGTGAGACAGGTATGTCCAGTCGTGGGTCCTGTGCACACTGTCACTAGAACAAAGCTATACCTTGCTGATGAGCTCTGATCAGGGCCAAACCTGTCATAGGTTGATCGTGTTTTGGTTCAGGGCGATCCTGTCCTTACAGCTCAGGATGGACTATTCCCACTTGGGCAGGGTCAAGATTGATTTGTGTATGGCTGGGTCCAAACTGAGATGGTAGGGTGTTCAAAATAATGATGCGGCCCTGAGCAAAAGCCAATGGCTGAGATTAATTCAAGCATTCCGTCCATCTCTTTCTGTATTCTTCAGTATTTCACATTGATGCAGGCTGATTTTCATCATCAACTGAGAGTTGCTGTGACTGTTGCGTCATTCATCCAATTACAAAGCATCTCAACTCAAGCCATCACACCTGTGTTGGAGCGCTGGGAGGGTGACGTGGGGCATTCAGACATGGCCTGTTAGTGGTAGCTGGCCAGTGGTGAGGCCTCAGTTTTTTCTGGCCAATAGCAACATGTTTAAGGAAATTTGCTCTAATCATAGAGACAGACAATATCATAGTGACTGCTATGGTTACAGAATCTGTACAATGGTGCACCTCTGTATGCTCATTGTACTTTGATAAAGATTGGTACACTAAAGGTGATGCATCATACAGTATCTTTCAGAAGAGGTGTGATAGCCTGGAGGGTTGAGAACCTGCAACAGTATTTTTTGCATGTTTGTGAACTACCCGCTACCGACAGAAAAAAGAAAAGCAATACAAACAATCTTCCCCTGTGATCAGACACCACTCACAGGAGCAGTTGCATTTTCACATTGAATGCTCAACTTTTTATATTGACTTTGAAGATGAACTTTATTTTGATGACTAACTGGCTTTATTTCGATCTGATCGTTTGCTATTAGAATAGAAAAATACAGAATTGTGTAGTATAATAAAATATATGAAAATGCGTAAACCTTTCTTCTTACAGAGTTGTAAACTGGTAAATTGCCATTATTTAAAAAATAAATATTCTGGCGAATAATTTGGCAGTACTTCCATTGCGCTCCTCACTGTCTGTTTTATCTAGCCTGTAAATGATTTCAAATTAGGAGTTCGTCCGAATATCAAGGCCCCCTCTGTGGTAATACGGTTGGGAATCGCTGCTTTGCTATACCTTCTTTCAGGACTAGACCTAACCAGGCAAACAAGACCGTGCAAGAAAATTATACCGTTGTGTAGCTGTAGGAAATGAGGGGTTATCCACGAAGTATGTAATTCTCAGTTATCAGGTTTTACACGAGATTACTCTTGCATAATAAAACTAAGATAACAAGTTTACTCCCAAGAAATGTCGAAAATGTAGTGGACACGATCATAAAGTATAGATGTGCAAGCAGCATAATATGTGTGTTACTTCTAGGTGCAGGAAATGAGAAATGTATGTATATGCATGTAACATTGTTCATAAAATATCAGACTGAATATTTACGGTTGATTAGCTTCTAATTTTATTAATTACCTAAAATAAAGTTTTTAAAAAAGCTTTCATTTTCATTCTCCTTTGTTTACACATATACATTTCATTAAGCTGCGTATTTCCATTTTCTTTCAAGACAAAGCGTCTGCGCTAATTGCAATTTTGAGTCACTCCTTGCATTTTCAATTCTAATGTGTAATTAGACACTTTCTTTCATTGCAAGAATTTATGCTGATGCATAGGCACTTTTATTATAAAAGCTCACTCTGTAAAAAATAATTAGATTTATGCTACACTTCTCATCTAATCATCTCGTTTCATATTTCAAATACTGAATGACTTTCCAAGCTTCTACCAATTACATTTGTCTGCTGTGTCACGCAGTGTCACTTATATGTAAATAGCCATGTTTGGTCCGCCTACACCTTCTTCCAAGCTCCTGTATTGAGGAAGGGCTGCATAGTAGCATTTAAGGAAACCTGGAGCCTCCTCCTCCTTTAACAGTGCACAATAAAGAGATCTTAATAGGTGCTAGCCAGCTCCATTTTTAATTCGTACACCAACCACCACCCCACTCCACCCCAGTATAAATATCAGATGATTTTCTCAGATTACACTTATGCACTGCTTAGGTTTCATGCTCTCATTGTGGAAAGTAGCTAAATGGGGCATATTATCAAGGGATTTATCTCCGCTTTTTTGGCTTTAAAAGCCAAGAAAGCGGAGATAAAATTATCTCCCTATTACCTAGCTGTCGCTAACACCAGTTAGCGACAGCTATTAGGAGATAGCGACCATCTTGGGCCCCACTTTGCAGGTCAGTGATATTTATCACTAATGACATGCAAAGTGGGCGTGCCAAGATGTTAGCGACTGGAAACTGTCGCTAACATCGCTATCTCCTATTACCAACGTTTGGAGATATTCGCGCTAAGCGCGAATATCTCCAAAAGCTAACACCTGCCCTGAGCAGTTCTTAGCCATGTTATCCAATGGGAGGGGGATAACATGGCTAAGAGCATTTGCTCGGTAATGCATGAATATCGCTGACTTTTCAGCGATATTCATGCATTTCGGCTGATTTTTAATTCCTTAGGAGATAAACCTTGATAATATCAAGGCTCCTAAGCGATAAAAATCATCTTTACACGGCGATAAAATTATAGCCGCTAAGCCAACATAGCGATAATTATCGCTAGTTGTTGGTAATATGCCCCAATGTGCCTTGCTGCACAGACCCACGAGAATGGGTAGGAATGCACCATATTTATCTCATACTGGGAATTTCTTTTCTTTCTCCCTGCACTGGCACAGTTTTGGCAGCCTAGCGCCAACGCAGGCACCCTTGCACCATAGAGCAAGGGTGCCTGTGTTCTTAGCAGAATTGCTTTTACGCAGGAAGGGGCATCTTCCTGCACAAAAGCAATCCTGGAAGGTTTTTTCCATGTGTGCTGCAGAATGCTTTGATCTTTTAGGTGCTAGTTTTAGTACACATTTTAAAAATGTATAACTCTGATTTAACTGATTGGATTTTTGTTGATTGGTGCCAAATAATTTATTAAAAGGTACTTCATTTTTCTTAATTTGTGTGGGATTTTTTTTGTGTTGTGTTTTAACTTTATTATGGTCTGTGTGCTGCATAAATACATTACACATTGCTTCTAAGTTAAGCCTGCCTGCTTTTGTGTCAAGCTATCAGACAGTTTAGCACAGGTTGATTGAGTGACTTTTGTAGTTCACCCTTACTGGAATTGTGGCAGTTGATTGGATTGGGGTCACCCCCCATTCAACCAACAACCATTTTCTCAAACTCTTCATGTCCTCTACTAGATATGATGGTTTCACAAGGGCTCAAAATGATATGTAAGAATAGAGAAGACAAAAAAAGAGGCAGAGTGGCCACAATAAACAAAGAAGACTTTAAATATTCAGGGTCCACTCCATAACCACTAGCTCATTCAAATGTTTAGAAGTAAACAGAGAGATCACTAAAACACAAAAACTGATACTATATGAGTATATCACCCTTCAGGAACCAACAAGATCTTAACTAGAAGAATTAACTGATTTCACAGCTAACCCACCCTTATCCTCTAATTATCACCGCATTGTTGGCGACTTCAACATCCACTGGAACAATAAGAGGATAACTCAGTAAAAGCCTCATCTCCTTTCGAGCCAAGACCAGATTATCACAATTATACCATTAACCCACTCATTGTAATGGAGCATTCTTGACCTCATCATTGCATATCGCTCTCTGGTAACAGGGGTTGATCCAATAAAAGTTGATTGGTCTGATCAACAGCAGTGCCATTTTTCGTTAAAACCCACACTATCCCACATCAGACTTAACTCAAACCTGCTTTCGCATGGGTCGAAAACACCAACAATATTCCAATGCAGGCCTTAAAAATGCATTATCAGAACATATCCTGCATACAATGAGAAAGAGCTTGCTATCCAAACCCTGGAGAATGCCTTTACTGTGGCAGACCACTGCAACACATTCCATCTTAAAATTATGGATTGTTTAGCTATATGAACCAAAAAGCACGCCAGACATAAAGTAAAAATATTTGGTTCACCCCCTGTGTAAATGCACTGAGACAGAGTATCAGCTGTCTAAAAAGGAGATTGTAAAGATGTCCATCTTTCATTCTTACCAAGCTCCTAAAATATCAAAGATGGAATTATAAATCTAACCTCAATACATATCCTCATTATTCAAAACACAAATCCATTGAGCAAAAAAATTATTCACGGAAATTCATTAACATAATAAAGGTGCAGAGAACTGCAAGGGACATGGCTGATAAGGTGGCAAACTAGGAGTGAATTCCTTCAACACCGTAGAGTCCTCAGCGAATCCTGCATCCTAAATGTGCCATTAGCAGCCCAAATCGGCAGATATGTGATTGGTCAAGTGGTCCTGCAGCCTGATCTTTGTATGAAGCATTAGGTGGCATGTGCAGGCTTGCAGAGGTGCCAGGTGATACTGCAGGCATATTTGACAGAGCCTGCACTGAGGACTTGATGACGCCCAATGGTGTAGAATATGAGAACTGGTCACATGGAGGTTCTGCCAGGCTGTCCCTGTGCTCACAAGCTGACTCAAGAGGCAATAGAGGATGGGGAGTGCTGCCAAAGAGGATTTTGGACTTATTTGAACGCAAGTGTCAAGCCCTGATTATTCATCACCTGGCACAGATTGATCTCCCGATAGAACAGGGGAGAGACAGTATGAAGGAGTTCTTTCTTTACACCGATCTCCCTGAAGAGAGGGAGATAGGCATCAGCCTCTGGGCCAGGCCTCTGTGTCCAATGCAGCCTGTGTCAAGAAATTAATCTGCTGGAGGCGCGCGGCAGCGGCGATGTAAAATGGCCGCCACTTGAAGAGCTCCGTCATTTCGAGCTCTACTCGCCAACGAAGGGACCTTTTCTACGCAGCACCTCTTTACCGCATCCACTGTTTCTTGTGCAGGAAATGATCTGGAGCAATACCGCAAGTTTATAGACCCTGGGAAGGTCTATTTGTCTTTTTATTAGCTCCTTTAGTTTCCGCCTCGCAGCGGCCGCCATTTTGTGCTCTCCTTCAGCAGCTCTCCACCCGACCGCGACAAAAATATTCTCCCCATAATTTCTGCAGCATTTTATCGTTTCCTCAAGGCTGATTATGTTGTGCTTAATATTCAAAAGAGACAGACCAGTCTGATGTAGTGACCTTCATGTTGTGAGGAGAAACTGGTAATTAGCTGGATGAATGCTCTTTCCTCAATATAGTAGTTGGGTCCAGCTTTTGTGTCTAATTTTGGTGGTAATATCACCCACCTAGAGAAGCTGTGCAGTTTTCTTTTTGTTGTAACAAAAAATTGTGATTGCACACCTGTCTCTGGGTAACTTTGGACTGTATGTTATTGTTGCATTCTGCTTCCTACTTACTGCTCTCATTTGGTGATATTTCGCTGGTCATATTCTTTTGGTTCTTCATCACTTTACCAACAACCCTGTGTCTTTGGCTGGTTTTTGTTTAATCTACGGCTGCTTGTCTATCACCATTATGGTTTCTCAGCATCCACATAAACCACAGGGGGCTTCTTCTGGTGGACGAAAAGATGCAGCTACTTGTCCTGGTAAAAGCATTAAGAAGGACCCCCCTCTTCTCTTCTAAATCTCTGCTCCCTCTCACGTTGGATGATATAATGGAGGAATTACATCTCATTCGTCCTTTCTTGACTGACACAGCTGCTCCCCTTCAAAGGTTAGATGTGAAGTGGTCTGGCCTTGATTCGAGGCTTTCAGAAGTGGAACAAAAAGTCAGTGATGCCCAAGATGTTCTTTCTAGAGTTGAGGTTCCGAAGGATCAGATATGATTACATTTTTGAAAACTCAAGTCCTTCAGATAGCTGGTCTCCCAAAATCCATGGACTTTAACATTCAAAGAGCTCATCGGTTGGGTCCACAGAGTGCATCCTCCCCATCTAAACCAAGAAGATAATTGCTTACTTTCTTCTCTACTCCGATCTCATGGCAATTCTGAACGCAGCTAAGCAACACAAACAGATGCTTTGGTCCGGCCATAACATTTTCTTTAGTCAAGATGTCTCCAAGCCAACTGCTAACCGGCGTAAGGAATTCCTTGACCTTAGGCCAGCCTTGAGATCCATGCATGCCTGCTATGGCTTAATACATTCTTGCTTCTTCAAAGTAACTTATAAAGAACGAACTTTGAGTTTTTAAGATCCTGCCGACCTCCGGAAGTTCATTCATGCACACAAACGAGAACTCATGGAACTGAGCAAGCCTTAATTGCCTTATGTTTTTTTTTTTTTTTGTTTGGTCTGTTTTATTGTGATTTAGTTTGTATTTTGTAATATTTAACTATGTCTTTGTTTGTTATCTCCCATGTTTCTTATGCTTCCCCTCCACGGAATTGATGTTGATGTTCCTCACCTGTGTTTCCCCCTTGTCTGTAATGTGCGAATCAATATGCTGCAATTCTTTATACTGCTTGGTAAGTTCCTTTCCTCTTGTTCCATTAGTTTACCTTTTTGTCTTTGGAATTTTTCCACTCCTATATCTATTTTTAGGAGGTAATCTTGTTCTTTTCTCTGTGTCTCTTTACTTGCGTGGTTGTCTTGTTCCTCACCGCCCACTTCACACGTCAATGTTCTTCTTCACAGTGTTCTTTATGACTAAAGCCTTCGGGCTTTTTGTCATCTTCTTTCTGCTATCTCTTCTTGGGATACTATGTTCTCCACCCTTGCTTTCTTTCTTTCCCTCTTCCCCTCCTTGCTAGTCATCTTCTTCTCTTCATCTCTTAATTGGTGATTATGCTTTCTCTCCCAAGTTCCTTTCCTTTACCTTTCTTTTCTTTTCCTTCTTTTCCTTCCTGAGTCCCTTTCTGCACTGAGTTTTTTGTTCTTTTTTTACTCTTTCATAAAGGTGTGTTTATATTCCCCTTTTCACTCATTTCTTTTGTCGTACCAAGCGATTTTAGATACTCTTCTTCCTTTTTTGCTATTCTCTTTTTCTCATTCACTTCCTTTTTTCATACTTGTATCCTCTTTTATTTCTTACACTCTCTTTTATAGTGAATTCTCATACTTTATTTACTATTTTTCCTGCACCTGTCATATCTAGTGGTTGTTTATCTTTCTACGAACCTTACCTATGAAAAGTCTCCGCATCATTACATGGAATGTAAAAGGTGTGGTAATCCTGTTAAGAAGCAGAGAGTGTTGTCCCACCTTGCTAAATTGAAATGTCATATTGCTTTGTTACAAGAATCACACCTCAGGTTACAAGATTTGCCTTCATTATGTAAACACTGGGTGGCGAAATCTTTTGCTCCCCAGCTGACAGTAATAAGAATGGTGTTGCTATTCTGTTCCATAAATCATTGACTGTTCATTTACAAAATGAATCTAAAGACACTAATGGTAGATGGCTTTTTTTAGATGTTACAATCAATAACACTCCTATCTCTTTTTGCAATGTATATGGCCTGAATAGTACTGACTCATCCTTTTGGTCTGATTTTTCCACTCTTCTCTCCTCACATTCTGCGGACCATTTGATTGTGGGTTTGAGATTGCAACCAACTCACGGGTCCCTTTCTTGACCGAAAATCTCAAATCAAATATGTCCCCAACAAGATGCAAAAAACCTTCCATAAAGCAATTACTGCAGGAGGATTAGTTGATATATGGAGAACATCACACCTGGATGTTCTAGAATTTCCTTTTTTTCTCCTGCCCACAGATCCCACTCCCGTATTAATATATATTCCTCACTCAACATACCCTACAATTCATGAATAATATTGAGATTGCCTCTATTCTTATCTCTGACCATGCCCCCATTATTATAGATATAGAACATTCTTCTCCTACATCCTCATCTCGGCGCTGGCCCTTTAACAACTCTCTTCTCCTGGATTCTCAATTTGTAGAAAAATGTTCGCTCTTTGCTCTAGAATTCTTTCTCCATATTATCTCTTCTGTTTCTCAATTTCATTTAATCTGGGATGCCTTCAAGGCCTCTGCCAGAGGTTTTATAATTGACTTTGTCTTCCTGAAAAAGAAGAAGGCTCTCTCGGAGTCTACATCTCTCCTTAAACAAATTAAATTGTTGGAACATCAGTATTTTTCCGCTAATTGCCCTGACACACAATCTAATCTTCAATTGATTTACTAATTTTATTGCGCTGGCGCTTGGTAGCAAACAGGACTGCTACAAGCGTGTTTCTTGTATTCCTGCGAAATAACTGCTTTTAGACCGTTTTTTAAACATTGTGCATTGTGTAATTAAATTACCTGTCGTGTGCTCGCTCACTCCCCGGTCCACCGCAGCTACCAGTGCTGTTTGTTGTGGAGGGAGGCAAGCAGCACTACTTCCTGGTTGCTCCATCGGAGGCGGCCATACTTGGTGGGTTGACGCGCTAGTCTCCCACTCCGCCCTGATTACTTAAGGGCTGGCTAGAAGCGCGCTCTAAATTGATTTACTAATTTTATTGCGCTGGCGCTTGGTAGCAAGCAGGACTGCTACAAGCGTGTTTCTTGTATTCCTGCGAAATAACTGCTTTTAGACCGTTTTTTAAACATTGTGCATTGTGTAATTAAATTACCTGTCGTGTGCTCGCTCACTCCCCGGTCCACCGCAGCTACCAGTGCTGTTTGTTGTGGAGGGAGGCAAGCAGCACTACTTCCTGGTTGCTCCATCGGAGGCGGCCATACTTGGTGGGTTGACGCGCTAGTCTCCCACTCCGCCCTGATTACTTAAGGGCTGGCTAGAAGCGCGCTCTAAATTGATTTACTAATTTTATTGCGCTGGCGCTTGGTAGCAAGCAGGACTGCTACAAGCGTGTTTCTTGTATTCCTGCGAAATAACTGCTTTTAGACCGTTTTTTAAACATTGTGCATTGTGTAATTAAATTACCTGTCGTGTGCTCGCTCACTCCCCGGTCCACCGCAGCTACCAGTGCTGTTTGTTGTGGAGGGAGGCAAGCAGCACTACTTCCTGGTTGCTCCATCGGAGGCGGCCATACTTGGTGGGTTGACGCGCTAGTCTCCCACTCCGCCCTGATTACTTAAGGGCTGGCTAGAAGCGCGCTCTAAATTGATTTACTAATTTTATTGCGCTGGCGCTTGGTAGCAAACAGGACTGCTACAAGCGTGTTTCTTGTATTCCTGCGAAATAACTGCTTTTAGACCGTTTTTTAAACATTGTGCATTGTGTAATTAAATTACCTGTCGTGTGCTCGCTCACTCCCCGGTCCACCGCAGCTACCAGTGCTGTTTGTTGTGGAGGGAGGCAAGCAGCACTACTTCCTGGTTGCTCCATCGGAGGCGGCCATACTTGGTGGGTTGACGCGCTAGTCTCCCACTCCGCCCTGATTACTTAAGGGCTGGCTAGAAGCGCGCTCTAAATTGATTTACTAATTTTATTGCGCTGGCGCTTGGTAGCAAACAGGACTGCTACAAGCGTGTTTCTTGTATTCCTGCGAAATAACTGCTTTTAGACCGTTTTTTAAACATTGTGCATTGTGTAATTAAATTACCTGTTGTGTGCTCGCTCACTCCCCGGTCCACCGCAGCTACCAGTGCGGTTTGTTGTGGAGGGAGGCAAGCAGCACTACTTCCTGGTTGCTCCATCGGAGGCGGCCATACTTGGTGGGTTGATGCGCTGGTCTCCCACTCCGCCTAACCTACTTAGCCCCTCTCTCACCCGCGCAGCGGTGACGCGCAGCGGTAGCGCCGTAGACGCGCCGGAGAGGCGCCAGAGAGAAGCCAGTCTGCGCCAGTCCGCGTCCAGACGCTTCCTGCTTCCTGGCGCTAGGTCCGCCTATCATGGCTGTTCCCCTGCTAGTCTATGACTGTTCTTCACTCCATGCCCTACGCCCCGCTATGAGTTCGGTATGTGAACACTCGTTCTTTCCTACTCTCAGTGATTTTATTTGTAAAAATTGTAATTGGAGTCCTTCACTCAGCACTGATTGCCGATCACTCTCTGTTCAGGAATGGAGAATGTTCCTTTTGAATTGTAGGTCCCTCAGCAAACATCACACCGAATTACACCTCCTGATTGAAGAGCTTAATCCCCACGCCCTCTTCCTAACGGAAACATGGCTCCAGGCAGACAGTGATCCGGCCATTGTCGGAGCCATTCCACAGGGATTTACGCTTAAGAGACTGGACCGCCAGATTGGGAGAGGTGGGGGTCTGGCTATTGTTTATCGGGACAGTTATAAGTGCCGAATCACTCCCACCACATCTCCGTCCTGTGAAAGTTTCCAATTTTCCCTAGAACTCTCCCCCACCACCACCTTTTCCGGCATTCTTATCTATCGCCGTCCCGGCGCTCTTAACAATTTTATTACTAAAATTACTGAGCTTGCTGCAAGTATCGTTTTATCTTCAGCTAATTTTACTCTGTTGGGGGATCTCAACTTGCACCTTGATGATCCTCTCAACACTGCAGCTAACTCTCTCCGTGCTAACCTTCAAGCGCTGGACCTCTATCAAAAGGGCTTTTATGCAACACACAACAGAGGTCATCTTCTCGACCATGTTTTTAGCAATATCAACGACATCACAGTGGAGCCCTCCATCCCTTTACCTTGGACGGATCATTTTGTGATACCTTTTATTTGGCGTACAAACACCCTTCCCTCCACCCATTGCTTCGCCAAACACCAAGCCAGGAAATGGTCCTCTCTTTCCCTTCCTGCATGGGAAGCTGCCTTGGCTAGAGACCCCCCTAGAAAGGTGCTGCATGCCAACATAGCAGCCAACAATTTTGATGGCTGGATCACCTCTTCACTTGACGAGGTCCTTCCTGTTCAAAACAATAATTTTACAAAAAAAACAAAAGCTGCCCCATGGTACACACCCGCACTCAAGACTATGAAAGTAGCATGCCGTAAATATGAGAGAGCATGGAGACAGGACTACTCCCAAACTAGGAAGAATGAATATAGAGCCAATATCAGGCTCTACAAACAAGAGTTAAAGGCGGCACAAACCTCCTTCTATGGTAGTAAAATTCATGCAGCCGCCAATGCTCCCAGGGAAATTTTTAAGATTGTGAAATCCCTTATTTCCCCTTCTACCGAACGCCCCAACATTGAGGGTGCTCAAAACCGCTGTGACGACCTGGCCAATTTTTTCTCCCAAAAAATTCTAACCATTTACTCTTCATTTAGGGATACCAGTAATGATTTGGAACCCTGTACCTCCCCAACTCCTGACATCTTGGATTCCTGTAGGCTAGATACTATTCCACTCTTGGATGTCCCAGCACTAGATAAATTGACTGCTAAAGTCACCTCTGGATCCCCCAACGACCCAGTACCCCCACAAACCCTCAAACTGGCTATGGACTTGATCCGCCCTATCATATTGGACGTTCTTAACACTTCCATCTCCTCTAATTCTGTCCCCCCGTCATGGAAGTGCGCGATGGTGAGGGCGTTGCTGAAAAAGCCCAATCTTGATCAAAACAACCTCGCGAATTATCGTCCTATTTCCTTGCTCCCCTGGATGAGCAAACTGCTTGAGAGGCACGTAAATAACACCTTGACGAACTACCTGGAGTCAAATAATCTCCTGCGTGCTTCTCAGACAGGGTTTCGTCCGTCACATGGGACAGAAACTGCTCTTCTAGCGGTCACGGAAGAAGCAAGAGCATTGTTGGACCAGGGTGGGAGAGTCGCCATTATCCTGTTGGACCTGAGCGCCGCGTTCGACACGGTCAACCATGTCACGTTGTTGCAACGACTGACGGACATGGGCGTGTCGGGCGCGGCCCTGGAATGGCTGACGTCTTTCCTGGCCGACCGGTTCTTCCAGGTTTTTGAGGGTGATGCAGTATCCCTTAAACATCCACTCAGGTGTGGGGTCCCTCAGGGCTCCTCCCTGAGCCCCACCCTGTTTAATGCCTACATGAAGCCTCTAGACAGGATAGTCCAACCCTTCGGTGTGCGTATTGTCACCTACGCGGACGATACCCAACTGGTGGTCTCCTTAGACCACGCGGAGGGATCGTCCCACACCTTAGGCCCCTGTCTGGAGGCGGTCGCCAGATGGATGCAATCTTCCTGTTTAAAACTTAATGGGGAGAAGACGGATGTCATCCTGCTGGGTAACTCCTCCCCCCTCGCTTTTGCATCCATCTGGCCACCATGTCTGGGTGCGCCCCCCACTCCTAAGCCCCAGATAAAAAGTTTGGGGATTTGGTTCGACTCAGCCTTGAACTTTTCGGTACAAGCCACCAAGATTGCAGCCACCTGTTTCGGGTTGATGAGGATGCTGCGGAAGGTGCTCCCCCTGCTTCCATTCCAGGCTAGGAGGATCCTGGTCCAGGCCCTTATACTATCGCGCCTGGACTATGGGAACGCTCTTTTTATGGGAGCCCCCGCCTTTGTCATCCAAAAGCTCCAAGTCACCCAAAACAGTGCGGCCCGTCTACTCTACAATCTTCCTCGCTGGCAGTCAGCTAGGAATGCCTTAAGAGAACTCCACTGGCTCCCTATTGCAGCGAGAGTACAGTTCAAGGCGATGTGTATCCTACACAAGGCCTTTCATCACACTGGCCCCGCAATCCTACTGTGGAAAAGTAAATTTTGCCATGTTCTGTGTCCCTACGCGTCCTCCATCATATGTTATCTGTGCATGATTAATATGCATATGTATTCCCCATGTTCGATTAATGACGCAATTACAGTTGTGTCCATCTCTAGTATGTCTATTTCCAGTTCTCGTGAATACTACGAATATCAGGCCTATTTAAAGTTACGTTGCCACGTTTCTCAGTGTGCACGTTATTCCATTGTAAAGTCCCCGTTTCTAGGCCTCAAAAGGGCCCGGACACCAGATTCAGCTCCTGTCTCCTGAGCCTCGCTGAGGAGCGATACAGCCCCCACCTGTATCCCTGACCCTTCACTTACTTCCTGCCTCACAGTGCCCGGTTCAGCCTGGCTCTGCCTCTGAGTCTGCCAAGAGTATGTTATGATTCTAGTTATCAGTCCAGCCCTCCTTCTCTGCATTCTTAAAGCTACTGAATCGCATCAATAGTTACCGTCATAGTCTAGCCTTTACGTCTCCATGTTAGAGAAATACTGTATTAATGATCATTTAATATTCTTCATCACGCACTACATGTAGAATAATGCATGCTCCAGTCTTAGAGTCTGTTAGCCTTTACTCCGGTAGCTTTTGGATTCTATCAACATGTTCTCTAAACATCAGATACTAGATACTGTTTAGGTACATGTCGCCCTGACTCTCCAGACTTCAGTCTCTGCTCCTAACACAGAGTTCGTAGCCCCCAGCTTCTCCTAGTAATACGTCATTGCCAGTTTGCGCGCACCATCAGGTTAGAGGTCCCGGCTCCTTAGGTAGCCCCCTCCATGTTTCCGCCCCATTCATGACATATTCTGTTACGTTTGCATCACATATCTATGTATACGCCCTGTTACACCCACTTTCACCCTTATCTTTCGCGACTGCTACGCGTCACACCCTTTGCTCCACCCACCGCTCCGCCTATCATATGTACTGTAATGCAACTGTTTTACTATATATGCTTGTGTATTGTTATTAAATGCTAGCGCGCTCATCCCAGATCCAGCCCCGGCAGCTGCCGGGCCCTGCCATCCTATTCCTATGCAGGTTGTCCTGTTCCCGTCCTTTATGCTGTAATAAACCTGCAAAACTCCTACTACCTCGAATCTTGACTCTTATTTATTGAGCTATCTATTATTGCTATGCCTAGTCAAACCTAGATCCGGTATTATTTATTTATATACCACAGAATGGCGCCCGAACAGGGACTTGCCCTTTCCCCACGCGTCGGTGAAGCCACGCCGGCCCCCTGACCCTCTGCAGTCGTGACGGAACTCTTCTGCGCACCGGCAGATATTTCTGCTTCAAGTATCCCTCAGGCCCACGGAGGAGACGGAGGAGGCGGTCCAGCATCCAGACGAGACGGTGGAGGAACGCGGCGAGTCCCGACCAGAGCCCAAGCCGAGAGTCCAAGGTCCGAGGTATCCGGAGGCCCACCCGTAACAGAAGTCCGAAGTTCGTCCGTCCGGCGTCGAAGCAGTCCAGTCCAGTCCGAGGCCTTCCGTTCTTGCTGCCCGGTGAGTACCGTTGCTGGGGTAGTATCTAGACAGGGTCAATCTAAATTGTCTCTGGTCCGATGGGTCTGGGTACGCAGATCTGAAACGAAGTGTTCACCTAGGTGGATACGGGTCTTGATGCGTCCCTTTATGGGACCGGTATGTTCCGTGCTGTTTCAGCAGCGCATCCAGTAATTCTAGTCTGTTCCGTTCTCGAGAAATTCATCTGTTTCTGTTCTCAGTGTTCCAGGTAGTATTCTGTCCGAACTGTTGCTTCATAATGTTATTCAATGTATTTTCAATGTCGTGGTATGCCTGAATTGTTTTCTCAATTGTTATTGTTCCTCGTGTATTGTATTGTGTTCAGATTCAAGTTTGCAATGTCCCTCTTTTCGAGATTACGTCAGTTAAAAACTAGAAAGGGTCTGCTAGAAGAAGCAGTTCCTGTCCCGCCTAGGGACAGTCCAGGTCATTTTATGTATCAGAAGCATGGCATAAGTGCCATATTATATCTAGATTTATGGGTAGAGTATACCAAAGAGTTAGAGGAAAAGTATAGATGGCCCGTATCAGGTACATGGGATGCCGAGTGCATCATGAGAGTAGAAGAAGCATTATGGAAAAAGAAAGCCAGACAGTCACAGAAAGATGCCATCGAGTTATGGCGCAAAGAATCTCATAAAAGAACCGAAAAAGAAATCAGAAAGTCAGAACTAAGTAGAGAATCCTTGGAACGAGCCCAAGAAAGGGAATTAATCGAGATTGGTGAACGAGTCAAAACCGAACAGTCAGACAGACAGAGGCATGCCCTTATTAAGGGTATGTATCCTCTTCTTGCCGAGGGCTTGCCAAAAGCGACCCCGGAGGCATCCAGTAATTTTCCGCCACCCTTAGTTCCGACCAAGCTACGTCACAAACCGACCACAGCTGATATTTTCATTTCGTCCTATTTGGACGACACAGTCCCGGAATATGCAAATCCCGCTCCGCCAGTCCCTGTAAATCAGGCACTTCCTGCTCCTCCAGACACCGGGGCACCCCTTGCAGTACCTGCTACGGTCCCCCAGGTTCAGCCCGCCATACAAGTTCAGCCCGCATTTCAATTTCCCGCCGCGCTAGTACGAAGAGCATCAGTCGATGATTCCAGTTTAGGGGCCGCAGGAGGAGGTCCTCCTGGTACCCCGCCACCGCACCAACATAAAACGTTGGCCGAGTTACATGAATGTGCGTCACAACGTACGCCCAAATATCAGTCCGCTGCAGATATCCGACGAGTCCTTACTGAATGTCGCTATGATCCAGTCACAGGTGATGATAGTATGATTCTATAGTCTATACGTGTAAGACGGGTGCTCGGGTTTTTAGACACCCTACCAGATATGAAAGAAGATCTAGACAGAATATATCGTTTCATCCGTACAGGGAATGATCCAGAAAGTATTAGTGATGTTATGTGCCAAAGAAAAGTTGAAGTCCAGCTCATGCTATTAAAGTTTCTGATTAATTGTCTAATAAGAGAACAAGATTATCCGACCAAAGATCAAGCCGAAATGAGAACCCTGACAAGATGGAGTGATAATATAGCCGACGGTAAGCATAGAACTATCGGTAGTATAGAGAGTATGTACAAGAAAATTCGTAAGGAAATAATAAGGTTACATGATCAACGTAAGGCAGCACAAGTAAGCGAGAAAGAAAATGACTCTGCGGAAGAGGTAGAGGACGAGAATCCCGCCAGAATAGCGTATGTAGGAAAATCTAGATTTCCAGACCGCCATTTGCGCCTAGAACACAAGTCAGTTTTACATCATCCAGCACTAGAACAAGGTTCTCTGGAACAAGTATTTCAAGCTACCGATCACATTCTGAAATCACGAATCGGTTATAGCGAGTTAAGTACTATGCATGAACAAGAACTAGTCCGATCGGCAGTCCGATGGATTACTGATTCTACCACTTTTCCAGACGAAATAGTGGCACAAATGTTTCTGAAATTGCCCCCAGCCGAGCAACGACTGGCGGGTATGTATATGATTCAACACCTCATTACTTTGTATGAGGGTCAACATTCTGATCCAGGTCCGTTACACGATGTCCTGAACGAGTTACTCCAGTATAAATGGAAAGGTTTAGGTACCGATTTAATTAGTGTCATTCTGGAACAGCGCCACAAATATAGTATGTTTTTGAACCCGCATTTTGTTCATGTCTCACCCCCAGAAAGTAAACCCTTTTACATAGACAGACAGAATCCGTTACGAGAAGTGCATCCAGTTAAGACAGAGGGTGGTGAAATGCAACGAGTGTTTGTTTACACCCCTATCACAAAGATGGAACTCTTAGAGATGAAAAAATTAATTCCCTGTCATGATAAAGATCCAGCAGGGTTCCACCGAGAATTGAAAGACATGCTCCGTATGGGAGAATACACGTATCCAGATATTATCAAAATGTTAAAGGTCCTGTTGCCCGCAGGGGTATATGAGAAACTCAAGGAAAAAGAATGGGAGGTGGGAGAGAAAAAGATCGATTGGGCAGTTCTAGAAGCTGAAGATAAGGCACGAGTACCAGGTACCGGTCTTGGAGATAAATGTAAAGAATTACCTGAACTGTTAATACAAGTGTTACCCAGGTTATTAACCACTAAAAAGGAAGACTGGGATGCAATCTCAGCCTGTAAACAGAAACAAGATGAAGACACTAGTGATTTTTATTCTAGATTTGAGAAATGTTTTATTATAAACAGTGGCCTCAAGACGAGTAGCGAGTCATACCCTCATCTTTTTGTTACTAAACTAGTCGAGAATTCAAGTCCACAAGTTAAAAACCGAGTTTTGAAAGTCGAAAGTACCTGGCAAGCTAATACCCCGTCCCAGATGTTACAGATGCTTCAATATCACCAGAATAGAATCAGAGAAGAGCAAGATCATGAGAGAAAGCGTATGAAAGACACGAAAATGAAAGTACTAGTTGCACAATCTGTTCCTCAAGACAGTCAGAAGAGGGGACCAAATCAAGCCAGTCATCCTGCAGCTCCCGTTAAAGGGAACTGCAATTATTGTAAACAGCCAGGTCATTTCATAAACGAGTGTGCAGTTCTGAAACACAACATAGCTACCGGTAAGACTAAAGAAAGACCACGTCCGCCTAGACAAGAACAAGTTTCACAGACTCCTCAGCCACAGAATGCACAACAGACAGTTACTGTACCGCAGCCCATCGCTGCAACACAGCATGTTACACAGCAGATGTACCAGTATGCACAGTCCGAGTATCCAGAGTATCAGCCATATTCATGAAACAGCCTAGTGAGGGAGGTAGGCTTGCCTCTCATCGAGATACCTGTAGATCAAGAAGGTCCCTATGTTCATAGTCAAGTATTAGGGAAAGACAGAAAGTTTCTGATTGATACAGGGGCAAGTAGGACCACTATAAGTCACGCCGAAGTTCCAGGGGCTCCGCTCTCAGGCTCTAGAAATGTTTCCCTTGGATTTTCGGGAAAGCCTATTGTAAATGAAATATCAAAGCCAGTTACCCTAGAAGTAGGTCCACTGTCCCGCACTACTGATCTGTTACTTACTAAGTCATGTCCAGAGAATCTATTAGGCATTAAGACACTGAAAGAATTAGGTGCAGTTATATGCTGTTCCCCAGAGGGAATACGATTGTTCCTACGTGACTTCAAGGGTCACTATGTATTACGAGATTTTGATCCAAGATTGTCTAATGTTCCGCAGCATCTATGGGCGCAAGGTCCAACTGATGTTGGCTATATGCAAATCACACCCCATCGTGTGACTCTCAAGCCAGGTGTAGTGTTACCACGAATCAGACAGTACAGATTGCCACCTGAGGCTGTAGCAGCCTTATCCAAAATTATTGACGAGCTCATGGCTCAAGGAGTAGTGGTAGAAACTGACTCCAATGTATGTAATTCTCCGATCATTCCAGTCATGAAACGTACTGATCCAAATGCACCTCCAGTATATCGATTAGTGATTGACCTTCGAGAACTCAATAAATGTATTATTCCCCAGTACCCAGTTGTCCCAGATATCTCTTCCCTATTGACAGCCATTGATTCCGAAGCTTCATTTTTTACAGTCATAGACCTCAAGAACGCGTTTTTCAGTGTCCCCATTCATCCAGACAGCCAGTTTCTTTTCGGATTTTGTTTAAATGGAAGGAGCTATATGTTCACACGCGCTCCTCAAGGTTTCACAGAAAGTCCTAGTATTTACAGTCAAGCACTCAAGAGACAACTAGACAACATTCACATGCCAACTGACACTGCCCTGCTCCAGTATGTCGATGATCTACTGATCACAGCCCGTTCTGAACATGCTTGCGAACAAGCATCCCTTACAGTCTTGTATTTCCTAGCCGAGATGGGGCACAAGGTGTCCCCTTCGAAGCTCCAATTCTGTGTCCAGCAAGTGGTCTACTTAGGACACTTACTGTCCAAGAGGGGTAGGCAGTTGACACCAGATCGTATTCAGTTAATAGCGAGTCTTCCTCAGCCCAAGACCCAGAAGGAGGTACGTGCTTTTATCGGCCTTACTTCTTATTGCAGACAATGGATTCCTCAGTATGCATTTCTAGCCAAGCCACTGATACAGTTAACGACACAGGAGGCAGCCGTATCGACTGTCCTCCCTTGGACATCTGAACATACACTTAGTTTTAATGAATTAAAGAAAGCCCTATGCCAAGCTCCAGTTCTAGCTACACCGAACTACAGTAAGCCTTTTACACTTTTCGTCACTGAACGCGAAGGTACAGCATTATCTGTTCTCACACAAGATCAAGCAGGACAATACAAGCCTTGTGCTTATTTTTCGAGCACATTAGATCCTGTAGCCCAGGCTCTGCCTGCGTGTCTCAAGTCAGTTGCAGCCACAGCACTAGCTATCAGACAAAGTGATTCCATAGTCTTAGGACACTCCCTGACAGTACAAGTTCCACACTCCGTGGAAGTTCTTTTAAACCGAACACAAACTCAGCACTTGACAATTGCACGTTTAACAGGTTATGAATTGACACTGTTCCAGCCACACATAGAGATC
Organism: Lissotriton helveticus; assembly: GCF_964261635.1. Classification (NCBI taxonomy): domain Eukaryota; kingdom Metazoa; phylum Chordata; class Amphibia; order Caudata; family Salamandridae; genus Lissotriton; species Lissotriton helveticus. The sequence continues at coordinate 108,671 of NW_027611905.1, read as the reverse complement.
AGACGCTGCAACGTTTTGAATCCTGCTACACTGTTACCGTCAGTTAATCCAAATCCTGCCACACACGATTGTGTGGAAGTAGTTAACATCATGACCAAGCCAAGACAAGATCTGACAGATATTCCATTACCAGATCCCGACCTGACACTTTATGTGGATGGTTCATGCATGAGAACCAGTACAGGAGAACTAGTAGCCGCATATGCAGTGACTACTGACACTGAAGTTATTGAGACACACCGCATTGACACCCTGTCTGCTCAAGCAGCAGAGCTAGTTGCTCTGACTCAAGCCTGCATACATGCCAAGAACCTGAAAGTTAATGTTTACACAGATTCACGTTACGCATTTGGAGTTGTACACGACTTCGGAGTGCTCTGGCAGGAGAGAGGTTTCATGACTTCTCATGGAACCAAGATTCAGCATGGTCTTCTTATTCAGGCTCTGTTAGATGCCATACATTTACCGACATCCATTGCTATCATGAAGTGCAAAGCACATACGAAAGTTACTGACATTATTTCCCAGGGTAATGATCTAGCGGATCGCACAGCTAAGCTTACAGCACAGGCTCCAGACATTTCAGTTAAGCCAACACAGACACTTACTCCAGATCCGACTACATGTATGACAGTTAAGGACCCTACTCAAGATGTCATAGATATCCAGTTACATGCTACTCCCGATGAAATCAAGAAATGGTCCGAACAAGGAGGGGTCCAGACAGATCAAGGATGGTTGACGAAGGGAAAAGCCACATGGTTTCTCCCCGACTCTATGGTCCAAGTCATTATTAATACCGCACATAGTCCAGCACATTTAGGGGAAAAAGCCATGTTAAACAGCATCCAGAACATTTGGTTCAACAAGCATTTACGAGCTGCAGCCAAGCAGAAAGTCCGTACCTGTATGATATGTTGTCAGTTTAATCCAGGTAAAAGTGTTCCGGTGGAACAAGGTGGATTCCAGCCCCCTGACCACCCTTTTGAAGTCCTCCAGATGGATTACATTCAGATGGAGCGATGTCGAGGTTTCAAGTATGTCCTTGTAGTTGTATGCGCTTTGTCCAGGTGGACAGAAGCATATCCAGTCCCAGATTACACAGCCGCGACCACTGCCAAGCAGTTGGTTCGTGAGTTCTTCCCCCGTTATGGACTCCCTAGAGTCGTGTATTCTGATAACGGCCAGCCATTCTCATCTGAGTTGATGAAACATGTTTCCCTGTTGTTAGGGTACCAGTGGAAGTTCCATTGTGTACGCCATCCTGAAGCAGCCGGTCTCGTAGAGAGACATAATCAGACCCTGAAAATTCGAATTGCCAAAGTATGTAAAGAGAAAGGTGTGGACTGGCTAGTAGCTCTGCCGGTCGCCCTGTTCTATATGCGCATGGTCGCACATTCCAGATCAGGTCTGTCCCCGTATGAGGTCGTTTTCGGCCGCCTCCCTAACATGTGGGGTACTCCTAGACCTCGAAGTATTACCGATGTTTCAAGTAATATGCTGACAGATTACCTAGCTTCCTTGATGTCTGCCCTCAACTCTTGTCGTTCACAGGTTGCCGCCGCATTTCCAGACAATACCGAGGTGGCACCGCATGAAATCGTTCCCGGATCCATGGTCCTAGTGCGAAATTTTGATCGTTCAAGTCCGCTGGAGCCTCGCTGGAAGGAGCCCCGACAGGTCCTCCTGGCCACCCGTACAGCCGTGATGTTGGAGGGACGCAAAGGCTGGGTGCATCTTTCGCATATCAAAAAGTTTTATGGATTGAAGCCAGTTTCAAAGAACATTTCCGAGGATTTAAAGGACTGCCAAAGTACTATTCTTAAGGACTGTCCCGCAAAAGACAATGTTACTGCACCCTCCCTGTTAGAGACAACTCCGCAACAGGAGTATAAGAAAAAGTTAAGGTCTAGTAAAATAAGTCAGCCAGTTTGATTGTCTAAGTCCTCCCCTAGGTGAAACGGTTAGACCGGTTTCTGACATGTATAAAATAGACCCCCATAGTGAGAGAGTTAGTCAAAACTCAATCCGATGTATCATTTTTCTAAGTTTCATATTATTTCTCAGCATTATGATTTCCTGCACCAGTTATGCATTTTATCTGTATTTTCCAGTTTCTCATGTAAATAAGTCTTCTAATGTTACAGTAGAGCACACGTTTAGTGATCTGCCTCCTCATGAACTCTCTTATCGCCTCGCTATGCGTAACAATTCTTTTATCCGCATGTTACATTATTCACACCAGACCAGCAATGCCACTAATTGTTGGGTGTGTGGTCGACTCCCCCCTTTCCAGACACCGAAGGGAGTTCTGCCACTCTTTCCTTATCCATTTTCACATAATGGTTCGTGTGGAGCATGGTCCACGTTAACGTCATCCTCAACAGATATGTCTTTCCTTAACAGTACATGTTTCCCAGACAAGCAAGGTCTTCCCCACAGAACAGGGTTAGATCTAGAGAATGAAGTTTACAACTTAGGTAATTATTCTTCGAATTTTATGGTCCTGAATGTTCAGTCTGATACTACACCAGACTTACCTGCTATTTCAGTCTTACCAGTCAAAGGCGAATTATGTGTCCGAAATAATGGTTCCGTACATGTAGGACATAGCGATTGTACTACTATTGTCAAGTATAGTGACAGTGGGAAATCTATTTTCAAAGCTTTACGTCATTCTTATTTTATTTGTGGTCAAACCGCATATGTTCGTCTGCCCCTCGATTGGGAGGGAACCTGTTACATTGCCTTCCTACTGCCACCTGTTTTCCTAGCCCCACCTGATTATCATAGAAACACACATCTAGTACACATTAGACATAGAAGGGAGATCGAGTCCCCGATTGTCGATTATACTGAAACTGCTCTAGAACAGTATACAGATTTCAATAGAGGTTTCTTCTTCTTTATAGGACCTATCCAGAACAGTAAGCTAATCCGTAGGTTAACCAGAACCCTTGAAGCTGTAGTAAATGAGACTGCCTCTGCTCTAGGTAACTTAACCGAAGAGCAATCTGCTATGAGATTTGTCGTGCTCCAGAATCGTCTCGTCCTTGACGTCATACTGGCCGATAGGGGCGGGGCATGTAGAGTCATCGGATCTAGTTGCTGCATTTTCATTCCAAATAACGCGCCGTCTGTTTATTCAGCTATAACCAGACTCCATAAAATTGCCCATCTGTTACACCAAGATCCAGGCACCTGGACATGGTCCGGTTGGTTCTGGAATATAATTTCCGCCTGGGGATGGAAAGTATTGTCCTTTCTAGGTATCGCAGTAGCGATCATATTCAGCTGCTGCCTCTGTATACAATGTGGCCCTGCGATTTGCGGCATTTGTGCTACCTCTTGTATTCCTAGTCCCAAGCCCCGTTCTAAATCCCGTTCCAAGAAAATTCGAGACGAGCAAATGATACTGTATGAAATGATAGATGGTATCATGAATATTGATGTTTCCTGATGGAAACGTAGTGACAAGGAGGGAATGTGGAAAAGTAAATTTTGCCATGTTCTGTGTCCCTACGCGTCCTCCATCATATGTTATCTGTGCATGATTAATATGCATATGTATTCCCCATGTTCGATTAATGACGCAATTACAGTTGTGTCCATCTCTAGTATGTCTATTTCCAGTTCTCGTGAATACTACGAATATCAGGCCTATTTAAAGTTACGTTGCCACGTTTCTCAGTGTGCACGTTATTCCATTGTAAAGTCCCCGTTTCTAGGCCTCAAAAGGGCCCGGACACCAGATTCAGCTCCTGTCTCCTGAGCCTCGCTGAGGAGCGATACAGCCCCCACCTGTATCCCTGACCCTTCACTTACTTCCTGCCTCACAGTGCCCGGTTCAGCCTGGCTCTGCCTCTGAGTCTGCCAAGAGTATGTTATGATTCTAGTTATCAGTCCAGCCCTCCTTCTCTGCATTCTTAAAGCTACTGAATCGCATCAATAGTTACCGTCATAGTCTAGCCTTTACGTCTCCATGTTAGAGAAATACTGTATTAATGATCATTTAATATTCTTCATCACGCACTACATGTAGAATAATGCATGCTCCAGTCTTAGAGTCTGTTAGCCTTTACTCCGGTAGCTTTTGGATTCTATCAACATGTTCTCTAAACATCAGATACTAGATACTGTTTAGGTACATGTCGCCCTGACTCTCCAGACTTCAGTCTCTGCTCCTAACACAGAGTTCGTAGCCCCCAGCTTCTCCTAGTAATACGTCATTGCCAGTTTGCGCGCACCATCAGGTTAGAGGTCCCGGCTCCTTAGGTAGCCCCCTCCATGTTTCCGCCCCATTCATGACATATTCTGTTACGTTTGCATCACATATCTATGTATACGCCCTGTTACACCCACTTTCACCCTTATCTTTCGCGACTGCTACGCGTCACACCCTTTGCTCCACCCACCGCTCCGCCTATCATATGTACTGTAATGCAACTGTTTTACTATATATGCTTGTGTATTGTTATTAAATGCTAGCGCGCTCATCCCAGATCCAGCCCCGGCAGCTGCCGGGCCCTGCCATCCTATTCCTATGCAGGTTGTCCTGTTCCCGTCCTTTATGCTGTAATAAACCTGCAAAACTCCTACTACCTCGAATCTTGACTCTTATTTATTGAGATATCTGTTATTGCTATGCCTAGTCAAACCTAGATCCGGTATTATTTATTTATATACCACACTACAGACCTTGGTCACTCCCTATGTCCCCTCGCGCTCCCTCCGCTCTGGTTCCCTCCAGTTGGCCACCTCCATCAGAGTTAGGAAAACCCGCTGGGGCGGCCGCTCTTTTTCATACACTGCGGCCAAGTTCTGGAATACCCTTCCTTTACCCCTCCGGGACACTGCTAATCATCTCTCCTTCAGGAAAGCCCTGAAAACACACTTGTATGGGAAGTCATGCTGATCTGCCCTGAGCCCGCGCTAATAAAGTTTCAGTCATAAGCGCTACGAGGCCTCCGGGTAGAGAGCGCTATACAAGTGTAATTTAATAATAATAATAATAATCTTATTAAAGCAAAAATGCAATACAACAAACAGTCTTGGGACTCGGCCTGTAATAACCTTCTTAAATTCAAAGTAAAAATGTATGGTGGACGGAATAAAGCTGGCAGATCTTTAGCCAATTCTCTTAAAATTAAAAAACAAAAAACTAAAATTGCTGCTATTAAGGATCCTTCGGGTGTTTTACATCTCTCTGATGCCAAAATTCTCGACTGCTTTACTGATTATAACACCTCTCTGTACACCCCAGAATATTCCCCCTCTACTGTTCTTATTGATTCATTTTTTCAACGAATTCCTAAATCTCCTGAGAAGCAGGTTGACCTCTCTTCTTTGAATAACCCCATCTCCGAACAAGAAATTATTGATGCTATCTCCCTTTTGCCTAAAGCTAAGACGCCGGGCCCTGATGGTTTTTCTGTTCGATTCTTCCTCCAATTTAAATCACTTTTGATTCATCACCTTCTCTCTTTAACTAATCACTTCCGTACCACCGGTGCAGCACATGGTACTTTTACTCAGGCTATACTTTGTCTGATACCTAAAAAAGATAAAGACTCGTCCCTTTGCAAAAATTATAGGCCTATCTCTTTGATTAACACAGATTGTAAAATCTCTGCAAAATTACTCGCCATACGTATTAATAAAGTTATCCCAGATCTTGTTAATATATGCCAATCGGATTTGTTAAAGGTTGTTCCATTACAGATAACTCACGCACTTTCCTTAATATTATCCACTTGGCTTCTAAATTAGATTCTCCCTTAGCCTAAGCGTGGGCTGAAAATCCGTTCCGCTCGCGGAATTTGCAAATTTTTGGCAATTTCGCGTTCCGCGAATCACGCAAATTTGTCAAAAAATTTGCATTTTCCCAAGCTGGTGGATTTTTTTGCTTAGTTGCGCTTTAAAAACACAATATCGCGCACGCGCGTTGACTTACCGTGATTCTGAGTTCGCCGAGTTGTTTTTCCTCCCCATTTGCGTGCGCTGCGCCATTTTGGATCTTGCTGCGTGATCGGGCGAGACTTTTCGACCGCGAATACGTCATAGCGGCCCGCCATCTTGCACTGCGAGAGTTTGAGAACGCGACTACGTCATAAGGGCCCGCGATCACGCATCGCGGGAGTAAACAATTGCAAACACGTAGAAGCGACGCGCAACTGACTTCCGGCTGGAGATTTGAACAGCTTGCTTTCCCGAACTTTCTAAAATTGCAATTCTGCACAAGAAATCGAACGCAGGCAGCATAAACCTTCTGAAAATGATGATTTGGATCAGAATAACTCCTCAGATTGACATTTGGCTGCACTTTTTTGTGCAAGGAGTCCATTTTTGGGGGTGTGGGAGGAAGGAAGAGCTCCAGAGTCTCCAACTTCCTGTTCCTGATCAGCAGGCTCCTCCCAGTGCTTTGTCCATGTCCTGATCACTTTTCATTTGGATCTGGAGCTGGAAGGACTACTCTTTGTCGCTGCTGCTGGATATTTGTATTTGAGGACTTTTTGTTTGGATCACTTTTGGATTACTTTTGGATTTGAGATTTTACAAGTAAGTTGGTGTTGTTTGTTTGGGGCATTGCAGTTTCTGCAACTACAATTTTTAAACTTTTTCACAACTTTAAAAAATATATATTGTGGATAGGCACAGTATCCAGTAGGCCCAGGGTTAGTCATGAGTGCATGATACAACTGTTTCTGTGAGTTTTGTTGAACTTAAACATCTTTTATGTCATGGAATTAAATAGCTCACTGTTATATGTTTTTTTTATTTTGGGTTGCGTGTAAAGCCACACTAGCCAGTAGGCCCAGGGGTAGTCACTCAGTGGTGCATGGAGTGGACCAAGTCTTTCTGTGGGGTGTCGTGAATTTAAACAATATTTAGGGCATGGATGGCATTGGATTGTGATGATTTTTGTGTGTTTTTCGTCTTTTTGGGTTGGTGTTGGGGCCTGGCAATGTGGGTGGGGGCCATTTTGAGGCCTGATACAGGCAGGGCCTGGCCATGTGGGTGGGGGTCAAGGGGCCATTTTTAAGCCAGGCAGTGTGCTGCTCAGGCCTGCACCGACTTTGCCTTGCTTTCATCTATTATGCCCAGGGGTACTCAGTGGTGCATGGACCAAGTCTTTCTGTCGGGTGTCTTGAATTTAAACATCATTGAGGGCATGGATGGCATTGGATTGTGGTGATTTTTGTGTGCTTTTCGACTTTTTGGGGTGTTTTGGGGCCTGGCCAAGTGGGTGGGGGCCATTTTGAGGCCTGGTACAGGCAGGGCCTGGCCATGTGGGTGGGGGTCAAGGGGCCATTTTGAAGCCAGACAGTGTGCTGCTCAGGCCTGCACCCAGTTTGCCTTGCTTTCACCCATTATGCCCAGGGTACTCAGTGGTGCATTTACCAATTCTTTCTGTCAGGTGTCTTGAATTTAAACATCATTGAGGGCATGGATGGCATTGGATTGGATTTCACTAATTATCCTACCGTACACTGTCACCCCCCCAAATTTATAAACTGGTCAGACCACAGTATGTTGGAATTCTCCTTCATGCATTTAGCCAAATCTACGGACCCCCCTGCCACTCTGACTCTCAAGCGGAGACCTTGGCATAAAGTCAACCCGGATACATTTGAACAAGTCTGGAAGGAGCCAATAATATCAGACTCTGATAATACTGAGTCGGCTCTATCCAAGCTTAATAATGCACTCCTGGATGTTATCAACTCTTTGGCCCCTCAAAAATTAATTAAACAACGTTCCACTGCCAAAAAAGAGATATGGTACACGGAAGCATTAAAACTAGAAAAACAAGGATGTAGAAAGTTGGAAAAACTCTGGAGGAAAACCCACACTAGTGCTAGTAAAGAACATTACTTGCAGGCAATGACCACCTATTATAAAAATATTAAAAAAGCTAGAAAGACCTGCTTAACATCACAGCTAGCCGAAGCTGGCAATTCCACCAGGGAACTATACAAAATCTTGCAGACCTTCACTAACCCTTTGGTATGTGAAAGCCCTGACACATTCTCCCAAGAGCTGTGTAACAATATCTCTCTATTCTTTGAGGATAAAATTGAAACTATTTACAATAAAATCATTTTGGCCAAATACCCCATGGATACTGAGGCCCCCAGTACTCTTCACTTGGAGACTCAAAGAGACACTTTTCTTGACATCCCCGAAGCCACTGAGAGTGACATTATGTCACTTTTAAACAACATGAAAACGGGCTCCCCCCTTGATCTGCTTCCTGCCAGAGTGGCGACCACTTTGAGCAAGACACTATGCCCAATCATTTATAAAATTTTAAACCTCTCCTTCAAAGAAGGGCAACTCCCTCAGCAATGGAAAGAGGCAGTAGTGAATCATATACGGAAAAACTCAGCTTCACCTTGGACGGAACTCTCTAACCTCCGTCCCATCTCTTTATTACCCCTCCTGAGCAAACTGGCGGAGAAACATGTCAACATCCATGTCTCCAGTTTCATAGAGGCGACAGGGGGCCTGGACCACTCACAATCTGGGTTCAGGCCCAACTACAGCACCGAATCAGCACTCCTCTCCGTGACCGACAACATCAAGATGTCACAGGATAGAGGAGGCTCAATGATTCTGGTGCTGTTAGACCTGTTGGCCGCTTTTGATACTGTGTCTCATAAAATACTTCTAAGCCGTTTGCAGGGAGTGGGCATTGGAGGACAGGCTCTGTCCTGGCTGGAGAGTTTCCTCACCGGGCGATCACAATCTGTCAGCTTGGGCCCCTACCGTTCCACCTCAAGGGTGCTCACGAAGGGGGTGCCACAGGGCTCATGCCTAAGCCCCACATTGTTTAATGTGTACGTGGCCCCCCTTGCTGAGATTGTAAGGAAGTACGGATTCACACCGGTGTCTTACGCTGATGACACCCAACTTCTCTACCCTTTCCATTCTCTTAACTTGAATGTTAGGGAAAATTTTGCTGAGGGCAGTGTCAAATTGGAAGGCTTCCAACACCTCCAATGCAATGTCGGGAAGACGGAGGTAATGCTCTTTGGGAAAGCCACCATACTCTGGTCTCCCGACTGGTGGCATCAGGACTTGGGACCAGTACCCTGCCCAAAGTTGACCGTGAAAAACCTGGGTGTGAAGTTAGATCAAAATCTAACCTTAAAGGAGCATGCAAATGTAATCTCTGGAGCATGTTTCCGCACCATTGGCCTGCTAAGGCGAGTTTTCCCCCACATGCCCGACACGTACAGAAAGACCCTTGTACAAGCCCTGGTGATAAGCCGGTTGGATTATTGTAACGGGCTCCTGATATTAGCTAACGAGGATGCTTTAAACCAGCTACAGGTGGTCCAAAATACGGCATCAAGACTGATCTTGAATGCTCCCGCAAGAACCCCATCCAAGCCCCTACTGAGAAAACTCCACTGGCTACCGATACGGCAACGTATCAAGTTTAAAATCTGTTGCACTGTTCATAAATGCCTTTTTGGAGGTGGCCCCAAATACCTTGCCCAAAAATTCCAGCTCTATAAACCGGATCACCTTCTTCGATCAAGCAACCAACTGTTACTAAAATCTCCGTTCATTAAGAAGACCAGACAAGGTGGCCGTGCCCTCTCTCTTTGGGGCCGACCTTGTGGAACAATCTGCCCCTTAGCCTCAGACAAAACATCAACCACATATCCTTCAGGAAAATGCTTAAAACAACTCTGTTCCTGGAAGACTAATGGCCTTAGCTCATCCACATAGGTACGAACTTTTCCATCCTGGCGTGCAAAGCGCGGAGATACCCCATTGGGGTCGATTCTGGCGCGATATAAGAAACTAAATAAATTGTTTTGACTTTTGTGTGTTTTTCGACTTTTTGGGGTGGTGTTGTGGGTGGGGGCCAAGGGGCCATTTTGGAGCCGAGCAGTGTGCTCAGGCCTGCACCCAGGTTGCCTTGCTTTCATTCATTATGCCCAGGGGTACTCAGCGGTGCATGAAACAACTCTCTCTGTATAGTCTCTCTTCTATTAATGTAAACACCCATTTTTGATTAGAATTGCAAATTTTGTTTGGGTCTTTCCGTTTTTGGGTGTGTTGTAAAAATAAAGGCCTGGTTGCAAATCTTAATTGAAGCACGACATATGCAACATTTACTTAACTGATGTTCCTCTGGCTTCCTTTGCTTTTAGGTGCACAAGAGAACCACAAATCAGTCATCGCTCATCATCAGTGCCAGGAAGAAGTCCTGCTGCAGTGTGTGCAGCACAACGTCACGTGACGTCACGTGTGGCCAAAGACAACTCTGAAACTCGTGCAACTGCGGCCTGCTGTTCTGACATCTGAAGAAGATGGGCCCAAAGAAAGGTGGCCGTAGCTCCTCTACCAAGAAAGTTGACAGTGCCACTGCCAGTAAGAAGGAGCATAAGAAGCAAGTGGCACCACTTACCAAGGAGACTGATGTGCCCACAGACACTTTTTTCGGGGAAAAAAAACTATGCCTGCAGCAGCGGTATCCGCCGGGGACCAAGCTGGGAGCAGCACCTCAGCTTCATTGGTCTCAGTGCCACTAAGCCAGGTTAGGCCCAAGGCCATGAGTGCCACAGAGGCCGCCACTTTAATTTCTCAATCACCATCGACCAGTGATGTTGGCGTTGGCTCATCGCAAGAAAGTAGCATCCAATCAACGCAGGGTGTAACTCATCTGACGAGTGTTCAACCGCAGCCGCAACGACAACCACAGGTGCAACAAGGAGAGGTGCAACAAGGAGAGGTGCAACAAGGAGAGGTGCAAGGAGAGGTGCAAGAAGAGGCGCAAGGAGAGGCGCAAGGAGAGGCACAAGGAGAGGTGCAAGGAGAAGCGCAAGGAGAGGCAAAAGGAGAGGCACAAGGAGAGGCGCAAGGAGTGGTGCAAGGAGAGGTGCATGGAGATGCGCAAGTAGAGGCACATGGAGAGGCACAACAGCCCACAATGCTTGTTCCTCCAGAAGTAGGGGCACATCAGGAAATCGAGATTGAAGCGGAGGTATCATCCTAGCAAGCCACTCCTCCTGATGGACCATTGTCTTCCAGATCCCCAGCAAGAAAAAGGTCATGGAGGGCTAGTACATGTTCTCCACGCCCCCTTCTTTCTGATGATCTGATCAAGATTGGAACCCACCATCTGAGAGGGAGGCACGCCATGAGCCCGCAAAGGTAGCTAAGCCTAAAAGGAAGGTTCCCACAAGGTTTCCACATATGGGTGATGACGACGAACAAGAAGTAGAAGTGGTGTATTCTGCTGCTGATGAACAATCTGACAATGACGACCCAGTCATCACAGTCGTCACTCCAGCCCCAGCGGGCATGCAGCAGACAGACATTTTTACCCTATCCCGAATTGCTGCTGAGTGAGATGTGGGCGGCGTGGCACTGGTACCACCATCAACACAGGTAACCACTACACCAACACGACCTACAGCTGCAATATTTTCTCTTCAGAAGGGCCGGCAGGGACCTCCATCCAGCTCGACCTCCATTACCTCAAGTAGTGGTGCTGTAACTGTAAGAGCACAACAGGGTCAAATTTGGCCACGCCCATCCTCCACTTCATCTATAATTGAAAGTGTCACCTCCTCCACCATCACCAGAAATCTCAACTCCCCAGTTTGGGACTTCTTTAGTATTAGCAAAAAGGCGGAAAACCTAGTTGTTTGTTCAATTTGTTTAAACTGTAGTTAGTCGGGGTAAGCTTGGTACCAACTATGGTATCGGAGGCCAGAGAGATCATCTCCAAAAACACCACACTATCCAGTGGGTGGCGCACCTAAGTAAGATCCGGAAAGCCAAAAGTACAACAAATCTAAATGCATCCATTGATATTGCATCTGATGATGACGAGGGGCTGATCGTGCAGGGGGGAGGTGAAGAAATGACAGACTTTTTTCTGGTACACACAGTACGTCTGGCAGCAGCACTGCAGTGGTAGCGCCCACACCCTCTACCCCAGCAACATCTATGAGGCACACTAAGAGTCTGGGAGAGACACCAATGCGAAAAAGTACATCAATGAGCCTAACTGGGTTGAAGAAGTCTGGATCATCATCATCACGTATGAAAACAGTCCAGCCCACCATTAAAAGCATGTTTTGGTCGGAGGTGCCATTTGAACGCAACCACCCAACGGCATGTCTTTATAATGCAATGCTGGCTAAAATGTTAGCGCTGGACCTTCTCCCTTTTTCTTTCGTGGAAGGGGTCGGTTTTCTAGAATTTGTGGCAACAGTCTGCCCTAAATGGAAGGTTCCTAGCCGGTCCTATTTTGCCAGAGTTGCGGTTCCAGCACTACAACAAGATGTGCTGGAGGTGATTGGGGCAGCTTTGCAGAAGAGTGCTGTTCACACTATCCACCTGACAACAGACATGTGGACCAGTTGCCAATCCCTTCATTACATGTGCATCACTGCACACTGGGTCTCTTTTGCAGGGGTTAGAGACAAGTTATATGCAGGTGTTGACAGTGACACAAATTTTCAAGCTAGTCGAAAACATGCAACAGTAGCCATGTTTGCCATGGAGAGATCTCATACTGCAGTAAACATTTTGGATGAATTTAACAGTAAGGTCTTTGAATGGCTGCATCCAAGAAAGCGCATTATTGGTTATGTTTCCACAGATAATGGCAGTAATATAGTTAGGGCCATGAATGATGGTGGCTATTTCAGAGTGCCTTGTTTGGCGCACAGTATTAACATTGTTGTTCATGATTTCTTGAAAAAAGAAAACAAAGTCAGCAAGTTACTGACCACCTGCCGAAGAATCTGCACACATTTCAGCTATTCTTTTAAGGCCCGGAAGCAGCTGAGGAACATGCAACATGACCATAGACTGCCAGTCAGAGGACTCATCCAGGAGGTGGTAACACGTTGGAACTCAACCTTCTTTATGCTTGAGCGTCTGTCTGAGCAGTGCTTGGTAATCAATGAGTATGTCTTTGCACTGGGTTCTACTATGAAAGACATGAGGCTAGATTTGGAGGAATGGAACCTAGTTAAAAGCCTGACAGACATGCTTCGTCCTTTTGAGGTCTTCATGCGTGAAGTCAGCAGGGAAAACTGTACTTTGGGCAAAGTTATCCCATTGCTGCGCATGCTAGAGCAGCAACTGAAGGCGGTGTCTTCAACGTTCAAAGGTGATACTGACAAGCAAGATGCATATCAGTTGGCTGTGAGCTTATTAACCCGCCTAGTTGACAATGAAAGGCTTAAAAAAATACATCGAGAACAACATTACATTTGTGCCACTATTCTGGATCCACGGTACAAGAAGGCAGTGGCCAGCAAAGCATTAATTCCTTTTAATGAAACAGATGTTTCAAAGTACAAATATTGGCTAGCTCTGTCAGCCACTCGGTTCAAAAAAGAGCGGCAGGAAATTGAAGGAACTGGCAGAAGGACTACTGAATCAGCAGGCCATCCGGCGTCAAGGTCCAATTCTGTGGCTGAAGGCAGTCACTTTCCATCACAGCCGTTACCGACACCAGCAACCATATCATCATCCTCACCTGCACCAGGCCCAGCCATAATATTGTCAGAAGTGGATTGGCTAACTCATCAAGGGTTTGCTCATTCCAGTGTTGATGCAAAGGCCACAGATGGTACGCAACGTGGAGCATCCCTGGAGAACCTTGGGTGGATGGTGCAGGCCTATATGGATGATCCAACAGAGGTCTTCTTTAATCAGAACCCATTGCTGTATTGGTACGGGAAAAGGGGTCAATGGCCACTGATCACCAACCTGGCTCTAAATTATTTGTCTTGCCCACTCACAAGCGTGTCTTCTGAACGTGTTTTCAGTGCTGCTGGTGCCATTGTAACTTCAAAAAGGACCCACCTCTCGCCCAAAAATGTGGAGAGGTTAACAATGATCAAGATGAATCAGCACTTCATACCACCAGATTACAAAATACGTGAATCCACGCAGGAAGAAGAGGACACCGACTTAGGTGATGGAAGTACTTCTCTGTTAGCTGACCTACTCTCGTCTAAATTCACAGAGTTTGAGGACGAGCTCTACTTCCCTGACACCTAGGCCTGAAACTGACTTCCTTTTTTTTCTCGTCCTGACTCCTTATTCACTTTTACTACTGTGTGTCTTTCTTTGTTTTGCAACTTTTACCACAACAAAACTCAAGTCACAACAAATCCATCAGCAGCACTGTCTTCGTCTTATGGCATGCAGTGGACAGCACTGGCTGTCTGGCTCTGATAAAAGCAATTGCTGTTTGTTTGTTGTGCATGAAATGAATCATCATATGTCTTCTGTTATTATTTAATCTTTTAGACACTAAATGTAACTCAAGTCTACTCTGTTTTTTTACCTTGTTTAATTCAAATTCTACTTCTACTGCAGGGGCCACTACGTTGCATCTTTTAATATGCAAAATGTCCTTGGACTCACTGTGTGTGTAGACTGCGACTGCATGAACAACATTGAGTTTGCCAATATACCATGATGATGATGAGTCTTGATGATCAAAGTTACATAATCTTTTTTCTTTACAGTCACTCACTGGGATGGATGGATTATCATCGTCGGTTTACGGAAGAACTATGGCCATTTCGTGAGTGGCAAACAGGTAAACCAGTCAACAACAACTACAGCAGAACTACATGTCTGCCTAGTCGTGGTATGGAGTGGTCGAGCCAGTGTAGTGTTGTTATGCTAGAGTCCAGACAGCAGTTCATGTAAAAATTGCAGCTATGTCGCTTGCTGCATACAATTAGATATGCTTTGTCTGTCTGTGTCAAAGAGGTATGCTACTTCAGGTTGCTTCATTCACTCAGTAGTGCCTGCCTTATCCTTGAAAAGGAGACTCAGAGTACGCACTTTAGAAATGATGCTTGCATGTAATACTGTCGCCTCTGAAACTGAAAGTGTTATTTTGCACTACACACCGTACCTTATATTTTTTTCTCCGTGGTGTTTTAATATCACACCCTGTTTTTCTATCAACAATTACAGGCCGGCTTTTACCCTGTGCAATGGGGAAAACGATTAACTCAGGCTTACCATTAGCGATACGCAATTCCGCATCCGCCAGGCAGGCAGTGGACAGTGTGTCTGGTCACCAAGATTGATCGTCGGAGCGTCAGATGGAATGGATGAGTACCGCGAATAAGAGGAATGGCTGGATGCATGCAACTTCCCAAATTGAACAGGACAACTACATCATACAGTTACAGTATCCTCTTCACTTATCCTTATCTTTTAAATAATGTTATTGTTGTGAACTTCTATGAGTGTGACTCTGTGCGTTTGTTTGCTCTCTGCTACAAACTCATCCCTCCAGCTATTTGATAAGTTTCTTTGCTATTTTTAAAACGAATGTACTAATAAGTGTTTATTCTCTCTGAGGGCAGCTAGGCAAGTGAAATTGCGTAATTACTGCAGCTCTGTACTGTCACATTGTTTCTTCATAGTTAGTAAGTTGTAGTGAGTACTACTTTTCCTAACCATCTATTTAGCAAACAACTTCATGCATGCAGTAGTGCATGCACTTCCTTTATGTCCCTTAGAAGATTTATGGATATCTTTGTATCCAAAGATTTGTTTTTCTTCATTTGTTGTTTGTCCATGCTGTGTTTTTTTTCTCTCTCCACAAGACTTTCCTAAAAAAAACCATTCCCACCCAATTTTCAAACCCTAACCCTCTTCCCCCGGGCTGTGTGGTCTTCATTGAGGTGTGACTAAATGACAACAATAATTCCACACACTTGCTGGGGAGGATAAGGTGCAAGCAACCTCCTCAAATCAATTTTAAGGCAGCTAGATGAATCCTAGGATATTGTAATTCTGCTTAAAAAAACACCAATGAGTATTTTCAAATCAATTCTGAATTTCATGCCCACCATCGATTGGATCCATTGTCAACAACATCCTCCTACACGTGAAGAAAGGATACGCTGCTGTGTCACTGTTCTTGTTGTAGCCATAATAATCCATGCAAATATTTTTTGCCCATACTTATCTTCAGCATTGCTTAGGCTACAAATATATACTGTTCCTTCTAATACTCCTCTCAGGCCACTCGATGTCTCATTTCCTTTTTTTTTCATATGCTGCTACTGTGGTACCACTCCTACTACCACCACAACAATGGAATTTCTGTCATGGATGGATTTCATGGGCAATCCTAATCGCCATTTGCCATGCAGCCAGTGCTGTGCCTAGCTCTAGTCTCAAACACGAATCACAGGTAAGATAAGCATTTTGGGGAGGTAGAATAATGGGCTAGGACTCGGAGGAGAGGAAAGACTGACAGTAGTACTAGTAAAGTACTAGTAGGGCAATTGAATTCACTAGCTCTGTTTGTGGCACTTTTGTACATTTTTGGACGTTTTAGATAATTCATGCTGATAATTCATGCTGGTAAGTTTGAGGAAACCAAACGTACAGTAACCCCTGCCCACCACCCCACAAAATAATATGAACGCGTACACTATGTTGAAGTATGTAAAATAAATTATTATATTTCCCCTAACAAAAATAAACTATTCAAAAGACCCAACCCATCCCCCCTAACCCCAACCAATGTCCATAAGAATGTCCCTCAAAAAGTCCCTCTGAATCCCCAACGCCCAATTCCCCCCCCAACAGTCTTTAAAAAAGGGGCAAGGGACAGTCACTTCCGGCGGTGTCCTGTGGACAGGTGGTCCCGCATCTTTTTGCGGAGGTCCTGGAGCTGGCGCTTCAGCTTCTCTACGGCGTGCTCCAGGTAGTCCTCTCTCCGGCAGAGACAGCGCTGATGTGCCATCTAGGCTCTGGGGGGGGGGGCAGCTGCTGTGTTTTTTGCTGCTCCGCGGTGGCAACGGGAGGCTGTCGGACCACGGCGCCGTACCACTGGAGGCTGCGGGCTGGTGGACCCAGGGGCACTGGAGGAGGATGCAGCTGTTGCCGCCTCCTCCTCCTGCTCCCGAGCCACCAGCCGCCGATATTCGGCTCAAATGGCCTCCAGCTTCCGGGCCCTGGCCCGGACAGCCATCTATTTGCGGGTGAGTTTTTGTGGAGCATCTATATGAAGAAAGAAAGAAAAATACTGTAACCAATACTCTTTAACATTAACACAAAATAATTCAACAGAAATTTGTCTCACAGTAACACTAGCAACTTGCAAGCACAGTATAACATTTTAGAATGTATCTTTCCGCCGTCTTTGTAGGCCTGTAACATTAGTGGGAGTTTCAGGAATTCTACCAGCAGCACTATGGACTCACTACATAGTCAGAGAGTCAGAGAGTACACCAGTCTTCTTTTTTTCTCTTGTTTTGCGAAAAAAATTTACTTGTACGTGAACTTGTGGTAGCCAGCATAATGCCAGCTCAGTCAGCTTGCACCCAAGAAAAACAGACAAAAGCCATGATGACACAGACTCGCATTACTTTAAGCAGTACATGCAGGTGGGGATAGGGAAGCTATTACTTTTCTATAGGGGTGGCACTGGCCATACTCGGTTACCTCAAGGGCTACTGCTCAATGTAATTTATATTTCGCACTGCCCCCCCGGGCCGCCCTTGACTACTACAAAAGGAAAATGAAGATCATTCATTTCTGATCATATATCCAGCCAATCACATGATCTTTGCTTATATGATGGATGACTTTAGGTGCTTTGTTTTGATAGATTGAGTGAACAACAGCGATAGGCCACCCATGATTGACACAGCTGAAAGAATATTATTAACATAGGGAGTGAGTGTGGTACCCATAATTGCCGGAGGAGGGGACTTGGCTTGATATAATGTGAACTATACAATACATACACAATATATGCTGTGCTTGCAAAGTAAACTACTGTACTGTTAGTCAAGGGAGTATTTCTGACCAATCACAACTTATAGTATTTGGATTTCCTCTGCTTTGCTACTCTGGCACGGACATGCTGTTCAAAGTAACACTCTTCATCCACTGAGCGTCTGCTCCATACACCTCTGCCATCTATGAGGAAGAAGATACCATCCAGGCTTCCAAAGTAAACGTCTATCATTCTTCTTAATGTCTCAACTGGACCAACTTTACTTTTTCTCAACAACCAACGAACACCCTTTTTATTTTATTTGGTAAACTACCTGTTTGACTTGCATTTGAGTTTCACCCAAATGATATATTGCAATGCACACCACACATGCATTTTCTGATTCACCCACACAGGCAGTCATCTTTTCTTTCTCCTCCAACCATCCTTGCTTCAAGCAGCCATGCATCTGATTCCTTCCTATCAGCCACCTCTGCATGCATTTAAAAACACGTATCATTCTTTAGTCATAAATGTTACAACTCGCTCGTCCTTCCTTACACCCTTCTTTCCCTTCTAGTACATCACAAGTTCATCTAATCTGACTTGGCTTCACGATAAAAATTTCACAGCTGAGTTGAAGTTAAATAGAGGGGGCCATTGCTTACTCGAGAACTACCGCCGCTAATCCTATTGCTAAGTCAAGGGTGACTGTCTTCTCCGTGATTGGCAAAAATGTAGTTCTAAATTAGTAACTGTTCTTAACAGTACAGTGTACTTGTACTAGTGGACTGTCTACTGTACAGTACATCACGGGAATACTGCGCTATTAAAAATAAAGAAATTGTTTTTTTATTTGTTATTTGAAAATAAAACTTTAAACTTTAAAACTAAAAAACACTGTGTGGTTTTTTCACGAGTGAGTGAGCTGAAGGGTATCCAGTTGCAATACTGCACTTTGCAAGCATGCTTCCGTGACTCTGATAGGTCACGAATTGGTAGTCTTCTTCTGACCTTCTGGGTCGTATAATTAATCATTGGTTAGACACACTAGATAGTCGGTCAGGGGATTGAGGGTTCAACTTCTGTTCTGACTGAAATATGTGGAAAGTCGAACTGCACCTATCATCAACAATGTCCTATTTCTCTTGTTCATACTTCTGTATGTGCAGAATAGACCCTGAAACACTAGCGGTATGGTATGTGCTCCTATCAAATCAAAAAGCCAACTACTAGCTTATTCTTGGTGGACATTGACATTTTGTTGTTGGGAATTGTCAAAGCACTAACATTAAGAAGACTGGAATAGACAGCAAGGGCAACCCAGAGGACTGCACTCAGTGCCTAGAGCTATTGGTGGATCAGAGTTTTGTTTAACACCGTTTGCCGTCTGTGCAAGTTTAGCTACCTACACAGACCAACTCATAATAATAATAAATAGTAGTAGCACAGAGAGTGATAGTAGAGGCAGGATAATGTAGAAACAGTCTACAAGAAGATCAAAGACTATTTTGTAAAAAATAGAATTAGGAAACAATAGGTGCTGTAAAAGTTAGGGAAGTATAATTATTAAAATTAACAACAGAACAACTTACTGGGGCCAGCACAAGAGACCTCTGAGGACCGATCCTGCCCACCTTGTTCTGCCAGCGTCTCTGTTGCCGTCTTGCCCATGGGAGGTGCTGCTGATGATCATGAAATAAACACAAACATGGATGATTGTTTTTTTGAAATATTTGATTTCTTTGACCACAATCTAAAATGATCTTGGGGAAACAAATTACCAACAATTGCACTACAGGTATTGACCTATCTGATCTGGTCAACTAGGAAGATAGTACAGTATTGCTGGATTCGCAGACCGTCTACTTGGAAAGTTATGTTGTAAATCACTAACTAAACCAACAACAAAAAGGTTCTACTACGACTGCCAGCACTCAGCAGTTCGCCACGTAACAGACACAGTCCGTCATCATGATTGCAGACCACTAAAAAATGTACTACAAGTCAATAACGCGGATTAACGCGATTGCCAGCAAACCCTGAAATTGTTTACCGCATTCTGCCGTGAGGGAAGCGGCCAGCATACCGGGTGAATCCTGCACTGAGGCGCAGAAGGGGAGCCCAAAGACTAAATCCCCCAGCAGCCCCGGTACCCCGGCTCTCCCGTGATGCTCCCGCTGCGGCATAAGATCTCGGAACAGCTCCGCCTCGCGGGACGCGCGCAGGTGGTCGCCGGGCTAAGCCCGGGCAAAGGGCGGGCCTTCTGTGGCCCTCAGAGGCCAGAAGAGGCAGGGCTGGGCCATACCCTTTCCACCTACCATCAGACTATATGGGACTGTAAAATTCAAAGGTACTTTGATTTCTCACCCCATAACCTGTTCTCCCATATTTTACACCTTTTGCTGTATTGTGTTGTACGTGGGGCCCCTGCTTATTAAATTCTAGTACCTGAGCACAAAGACTGTGGACTAGGTCACCAAGGGCTGCGAAGGGAAGGAAATCATTAGTGGGCGGGTCCGTAAGGGGGACGCTCGATCAGTTTATTACTAGGGCGGCCTCCATGCTGGAGCATGAGATAGAATAAACAAACCAAATTGCCGGGCAGTAATAGTTGATTGACACAAGTACGCACCTAGTATAATAAATTGCTAGGCTGGCAAACCATCTGTGTTTTAGACACTTGTATTTTTATAAAGAAAGATTATGAAAAGATGTCATGGCAACAGAAAGGATTCACATCACATTTACAAAGGTTCACAAATACATTGAAAAAAACCATAAAGAATACATTAAATCAAGACATACACATATAACAATTGTGATAACATTAAATAAAGACAACTGTAAAATGCCTCAAAAAAATTCCTTTGTAGAGGCACCAATCCTGAATGAAATAAAACAAGTGGACAACTAAGATGACACACTAGCCTACTTGTTATGACCACCACTAGATACACATAAAGCAATTCAACATATGATGCACAACATAGGAAGCCACAAAACTATGCAACAATGTAGAGTTGTGTATAAATTATACTCCTATTGTGCCCTAACAATTCAGTATCTGGGTGGAGCAGGACGCCGACGCGTTTCGAACCCGTTGAGTAATTCCAAGGGTTCTCCTCAGGACAAGGATTGGGGAGGTCGTTGTCGCTGTAAATTGAGTTAGAAACATGGTATCAATGGAAAGCTGACTACTACCTCACTTCAACTCAAACACTGTAAATAGATAGATAAATACCTTATTCTGGGAATATCAATGTACTACCTGTGAAAAAGGTAATAGAAACCCTAGTTAGTCCCTGTTGTGTAGGATATACTCTGAGCCACTATGTAACAATAAAAATAAATATAAAGGTGATCCCGCTTAGAGGCACATACCTTGATGTTTAAAGTGCAAACGCACGAATGAGGGATGCTGGTGTAACTAAGGTCGGTCGGGAGGGGCGCCTAGAGAGAATAGAATAAATGGACGAAGTATTATAAAATTTATATCTTAACCCAAAGCTGTTCGTGATTTGAATTACTCGTGACTTGAAAGCCAACTGAGTCCTACCTTTGTGTGCAGATAGTTCATTCACGGCACGAACACAAGCGGCAGCCGCCGCGGGTTCGGCAACTGGAAATCAAAAGGGATGCGGGCATTAGCACGATTCTTAAACCGCACTCGCACTAGCTATCAAAATGTGCTCAGAAATGTTTGAAGCAAACTCACATTTTAGCATGAGATAGCCATCACCGAGCGCCGCATATCAACTGAGTCCCAGAATAAATTATCATCATTAGGACCCCTCCAATTAGTGACCACACCGACGCATACTCTTGACAAGGAGAGATCATCTCATAGCGATATTGGCACTCCTCTTCTGTTTAAAGATGCTATAACACTATTTGAGTCCCACAGGTCACATAGCAGCAGGGATTCTAGTGCCGATCCTGTCCTAGAAATAATCTCGGAGGAACCCCTGCCTCAAAAACCCAAAAAAACCCCGAGCCCCATTGTAAAAAAAAAACGGGGGCCAAACTCTATCTAAAGGGCATACACTAAAGAGGAAAAGGGGGGGAAATAGACACGGGGGTAGACAAGCTAAACTGACTAAGACCCACCAACACTCCCCAGTACATCAAACTACAGGAACAGGGAATACACTAGTAAACACAACCTCAGGCCACATCCAAATGCCTTTTCCCCCAATTCACGAGCTAATAGGGAAAATTGAAGTCCTAGTGAAGTCACTCCTTCTTCCACTAGTTGAAAGAGTAAAGAGAATAGCTGACCAATTGGGGACAATAGAACTTGCCGTTAAATCAAATACAGGTTTATTAAGGGAATTATCTCCCATTATAAGTAATAAAACTGTAATAGTGGAATCAGTGACGCATAACATCAGTACGGCTAACAAAACTGTAGACTCTACACATACAGTACCTGACAAAATACAGAACCCAACCACTGCCACTAAACCAACTAGGACTGATGAACCAGCGGGACACGAAACCCGGTCAGCGGCATCACGGAGTAACAACGGAAGGGGCTCTTTAGATACTAGAAAAAACACTGGCCCCATTTTGCAAATTGACCTTCCACCAGAAGCGGCACCTTATGTTGCGGTATTGACTAGGGTCCCAGAATTACAAATAGGGAAAACAGAAGGCTACCAGGAACTAAAAAAAAAAGTCATTTATTGGCTAAAGAATAATAGACCACTCCCCCCAATATCAATGGGGAAATTCTGAATGTGAGACGGCTCAATTGGGTGGGACAGAGGCCTAAAGATACCCAAGGCGATACCATAATAATCAACTTTAGGGATCGCAGGGTTATCCCGTACCTAAATGACTGGTATCAGGAGAGCGGGCAGGCTGGGATCCAGATTCACGATTTGAGTTATTTTTATCCCAGGTCCCTACTACCCCGTCAACATAGCCATATGAATCCCTACCAGGGATCGTGGGGGGTCCCTGTTTTTAACATCCCTACTCAGAAATGATTTGATGCACTTTCAGGATTAGATGGAGTAGACTGACTTACCTCAGAGAAATGTATGGGCCTACATGCACTAAATCACAATCACACCGACTGGTCAAATGCCTCAAATGGCTCCACATCTTTAGTATCACAGCTAAACGTGGCTCTAAGTAAACGCATCATCACTAAAATGACTTCCACATCGGATAGTTTGAGTAGCGATAGCCAGGGGGGTGTGAGTGAGACAAAATATGCATTTAATATAGTCCCGGTCAGTTCTACGGCGCCCATTGCAGATGGTAGTTTTGACACAAGCAGTGTAAAATCCCACTCAAACAACAACTTCAATGTGCTTAGATATCCTAACCAAGCAACCAGCTTTTTATACAATTTTCAAGAAATATTTGATATGGCTCCCATAAATTCTTGCCCATTTTGTATGGTGTTAGTTAACACTGTCGATTCGTCCAACTTCACAATGGGACTTAAATCTCAATCAGTAAAATCAACAATAAGCCCTCCCATAGAAAATCTCGAGGGGCGAAAATCGCACACCTGTTCTGTGCCTCGCCAGGGAAGTGTCGAAGTCATCTCTCCTGAAGTCACTGAAACCGGCCCCTTATTGAAGCCTGTACTTCCCAGTAGTATCATTAGCTGGAACGTGTCAGGCCTGCTTGCCAAAATCAATGACCCCATATGACTATCATTGACATCAAGTTATAGCATCATATGTGTTCAAGAAACCTGGGTTAACAAGGAATTACACATTGCGGGTTATAAAACTTTTTCTACCCCAGCTACCCCCAGTCAAAGTGGTAGGCACAAGGGGGGTCTGTGTACCTACATTTTAATCACCACTGGACCCTCAAATGTTAAATACACCACTAATGAATACTATCAAATCTTAGTTACATCATGGGGATACCTACAAAATATGGTGCTGGTAAATTTTTATAATAATATTCCTCCCGCACTTATAGAGCGTGTTATTAACAACCTCTTGTTGGATCTCACTAAAATCGAGGAGAATATGACAGGAGACATGGCCCTGCTGTGGGTGGGGGATTTTAATTGCCCCCTATGCCGCCGAGGAATAGCGTGTTTGTGCGGTGCAAGAGATGACAACGAAGGGGCCCTGAGTCATTTCACCCATACAAAACTAGGGGACCTACATAATTCTATATTGGCTCAATTCTCTCTGTCTTTTATTAAAGAACTTTGCACCCCCACTAAAGCCTTTAGACTAACTTTCAATGGGAGAGGGTACAATTCGACTATTGATTTTACTCTCCTATCAACCCGCTATGTAGGTGTGGTATTAAACTGGGAGATCATTAATACCGCCCTTAGCGATCACTACCCCATTGCTGTAACATTGAAGGCTAGGGATGCTGATTTTAATCACAAGAGTAACATCATTTATAATCCAACGCCAATACTGTCATCGAAAAACGGGTTCTGTATCAAATGGGAAAAGGTGACACCCACAAACTTTTTACAAAAGCTTGTTAGGAATGCCAATGAGGAGTTTGAAATGTGCCTTTCAATTGAACAAGATGCTCATACCATTGTTGACTCATTTACAAAAATCTGTTCAGGAATAAAACAACTTTTGACTAGAGTACCCCGTAATCCACCAAAGGGGTCTCGGGGATGGTTCAATGGGAATTGTACTAAGGCGCTTGCCGCCCTGAAAAAAGCTCTGCATTCTTGCCCAAAATCTAGAGAAAACATTCAATCAGCTAGACGTGCCTATCGGAATGCCCTAAAAACTAGGAAAAAGGAGCTAAAATTGCAGGCATGGTCAGCCCTCCACGCAGCCTCCGAACTGAAGGATAATACTGCCTCCTGGAAGGCAGTCAATGCCCCGTTTTTTCAAGCTCACCAGGGCTCCCAAATAGATCAAGCTATTACTGCACAAGACTGGGTCACACACTTTGAAGGTCTCTATAATGAAATAGACCTCCCAGGAATAACATCAAAAACCCTGAGGCACTGTTGGTCGAGATGCAGAGCAGTTCTTTCCCATAGGGCATCTACTTCCATCTTGATGAAGTGATTAAGGCACTTTCAGAAAGTCCGGCGGGGAAGGCTCCAGGGCCGGACTGTGTTCCAATAGATGTTTTCAAAAGTGTACCTGATCTTTGGGCACCTCTTTTGACCAGAGTGCTTAATTCCTCAAATAACATCGGGTTCATCGCCACCTGGTCGGAGGCCATAGTAGTTCCGATTTATAAAAAGGGGGATAGGAATGATCCTGCCTGCTACCGGCCAATCTCGCTTCTCGATGGCCTAATGAAGGTCGCAGGCAGGCTCATGCTAAACCGAATGCAGGACTGGTTGGAAGAACATGAGGTGGTTTCCAACCTACAATATGGGTTTAGGACAGGAAAAGGGACTGTTGAGCAGGGACTCAACCTAGCAATAATAACAGCTAAGTATATCCACGCCAAAAAAAGAAACCTCTTTATAACATACGTGGACTTAAGCTCTGCTTTTGACTGTGTCAACCATGGAATGCTCTGGCAAACACTATCTGACATTGGTTTGGAAATCAAATCCTCACTTTCATTAAAGAACTCTACAATGGGGCTGGTGCACGCGTTAGATTTGGCAGGATGGGAGAGTGTTCTGACATGTTCAGAATCCGCAGAGGAGTAAGACAGGGGTGCATCTTAGCACCCCTGATTTTTACGTTAAATATAAACAAGGTTGGATCCGCCCTGACTGAAGTTTATCATGATTATCCCACAGTAAATGGGACACCTATTCCCATACTCCTTTACGCGGATGATGCGGCAATTATGTCCCAGACCAGGGTTGATTTACAAAAGGCGGTGTCGAAATTTTCGGATTTCATGAAAAGGAGAGGTCTCCGCGTGGACGTTTCTAAAAACATATACTATGTCATGCGGACCCAAGAACCTAAGAACATCCTGTTCAATTATTTTAGACGGTAGACAGGTGGAGCTTACTGATAGATTCTGCTATCTTGGTGTACATTTTGAGAGAAAGGGCTCATGGAAACCTGCAGTAACTGCCAGGGGTCTGACGTTCACTAGAGCCATTGGAGCTCTGGTGAACTTTGCAAAAAAGCTAGGTGGAAGACCAGTAAGAGGACTGCTCCAGATTTTTAAGGCCAAATGCATCTCTACTGGGACATACGGGGCTGGACTCTGGGGGATTGAGTCGGTGGAAACCATCCAACGAGTCGAAAATCAATTCCTACGCTATCTATTGGCTACCCCAAAGAGTACGGCAACATATGTGACACACATGGAAGTAGCCCTCCCATATGTTAAAGACACTATTAAATCATCCCCAGTCTTGCTATGGCACAATGTATGGGTTAACCCAGAGACTTCCCTCAATAAAGACATAATAAAGGATTGCTTGGTATCTGAAAGAGCCTCCAATATCAAATGGTTCACCTATGTCAGAGACCTACTGCAAGATATTGGCCATCCTGAATATTTTTCTAACCCAGATAGTATGGCGAATGTGTCCAAAATTGCCCTTAAAAAACTCCTCTTACAACATTTAGAGAGAAAAATATGGCGGGAAGAAAGATCCAAGAGGACAGTCATGGATCACGATTTGATTACTGTTGATAAGGGGGCCCAGTTGTATCTTCTGATCGAACAAGCCCCTTTCAACCGTATGCTCCTGACTCGTTTTCGCTTAGAGACTTTCTTCAGACTGATAACTTTCCCACAGCAAAATGACTGGTCAAAAGAAAAAAGAACTTATCCTTGTGTTTCTTTTCAGTCTAACATTCACTGTATTCTCTTTTGTACCTTTTATAGCCATCCGAGGAAAAAATTGCAGAAACCGCTACTTGTATCATGGGGCTTGAGGTCCTGTAGAAGGGCATATGACAAATTAAGATCTCTAGAAAATGAACGTACCATTGGAATCGTATCTTCCTTTCTGAGAGCTACCGTGAGGTATAGAAACACCATGTAAATCTAACTTTGTACCTATTTTGTGCCGAATATGCAGAATGTTTAAAACTCAAAACTAATTTTCTTACTAGGCCGCTGTACCATATCATGAAATTCCCCGATTTTAATGTTTTTAACTACATTTTGTACTTTTTTAAGGATGGACTGTAATTGTAGCCATCGAACCAGCATTGGAACTAACTATTTATTTTAAATCCGTATTTTATTTGTATGCTTTTATGAATTTGTTTTTACATTTCGAATAAAGCTTTTGGTCAATACTCAACCTATCAATCCACCACTGTCTCTTCTTAGTGGCAGCAGGAGTACAAAGGAAGGACTAGACGTGAGTCTCTAGTCTCTCTAGCATTACGCAGTTCTGTAAAGTACTCACTCCTACATAATCACTCAGGCCAAATGAGCACAAAATTGAAAACAAGTAAGCATAGTAGCACCACCAGTGAGCAGGCGAGTACCTGGAATCACAGAAGCTTTTGAAACATAATTTACCTGCAATGTAATCGGCACCATTCTTGCTCTTCGAAAAAAACAAATTGCAATATCATAACACAGAGCAGGAGAAAACAAAGTAGTTACTAGTTACTACTACTCACCAAGGCCCGGGATCTCGACTCCAAGCAGGTCAAGCAGGTCTTTCTCCCGGTCCAGGATGTGGGACCACGGTTGCGTCACCTGGTTGTAGGTACGCCAGACCCCAGACTCCCGATACATGGCCCAGCACACCGTCCCCCATAGCTGTCGAGGCTCCCGGAGCCCGTACCCGGCACCGGGCCTGCCTCGACAGTCTTGGGGAGGTAGCGCTGGACGTAGAAAATCAGTGCTGCACCTCCACCGCGCTGAAGATCTCCCGGGCTAGTACTGCCTCCCCCCTTAAGCGCCCGCAAGGGAGCCGGGTACGAGGTGGGGGACCCTTCCCC
The DNA here is from genome assembly GCF_964261635.1 of Lissotriton helveticus. Taxonomy (NCBI): domain Eukaryota; kingdom Metazoa; phylum Chordata; class Amphibia; order Caudata; family Salamandridae; genus Lissotriton; species Lissotriton helveticus. Next base: position 81,068 of record NW_027611905.1, on the reverse strand, counting down.
TTGATGTTCTTCCTGGCTCCCTTTGTCATGGTCCTGGACAGGAAAGGAAAATAAAATAGGAAAGAAAGAATAGGGAAAAGGTAAATAAAAGAAAAGAGTTGAAAAAAAGTAGTTTTAAGTAACCAAAAGTAGAAAAAAACACAAAATGTAGATGTAGAAAAATAAAGATAGATAATGAGTAAAAAAATTAAAACAAAGTTCAAAGAAACAAAGGATTGCAGAGATTAAAAGAGGATGGAAAAAGCATGTCCAGAACCATAGCAGTGAATGGAAAACAAGATGGCCACGCCCATTGCTACCACGTGGGTAAATTTGCGCAATATTTCCCCCGCGAGCACGCAAAATGTTATGATATGTTATGTTATGTTATTTGAACTTGTATAACGCTCAGCTACTGATGAGTGTCCCGGCGCATGCATCCAGAAAGAAGACTGACAGAGACAATGCTGTAAAGCAAGGCACTAGAAAAGGAATGTTTTTAGTTTCTTCTTAAACACCAAGGGATCTTGCGTGTTACGCAGTGCCAAGGGTAACTTGTGCACAAACGCACACGACCATGTAATCGCGCCCCGCGCACAACGAGAGCATGCAACTAGCGCCCGAAAATGGAAATACGCAACGCGAACAAGATGGCCGCGCCCATGTATGACCACATGGGTAACTTCGCGGTTGGCATGCTGAAAAAAGCCCCGCGAACACGCAAAAATTAAAAAATCCGCATATTCGCACAAATTTGCGGATTTTGCGGACCGCAAATTAGCTTTCGCACTAATTCGCGTACCACAAATTCACAAATTCCGCCCATACTTACCTTAGCCGCCATCACGTTAGAGGCTGAAAAAGCGTTTGACAGGGTTAATTGGGAATTCATTTTTCGGTGCCCTTAAATGGCATGGTTTCAACCCTCCTATCCTCCAATACATTAAACTACTTTACTCAGCCCTGACCACTTCTGTTTGGGTAAATGGTTGTCAGTCTCGTTATTTATCTCTTCTTAGAGGAACTAGACAGGGTTGCCCCCTTTCCCCCCTTCTTTTTATCCTTGCATTGGAATTCTTTCTAGAAACAATCAGACGTTCTCCTCACTATACGGGTTTTCAATTTAAGTCAATAGATATTAAGTTTACTGCATATGCAGATGACATTCTTTTAGACATTTCTAACCCATCCACTTCCTTGCCAGCTTTTTTTAAAACTTTTACAGGAATACTCAAGAGTCTCTGGCATAAACTAAATGTAGATAAATCTGCGATCCTACCTCTTAATAAATTCTGTCTTCCTTCCATGTTTTCGAATACGGGATTTGACTGGAATTCTAAACATGTAAAATGCCTTGGTATCCTTTATGCTAACACCATCAAGGAAACTATCAAAATTAACCTTGCAGATATCCTTAAGAAAATGTCCGCTTTTATTGAAGGTTGGTCTGAGCGTTTTCTTTCATGGTGGGGTAGGTTAGCTACCATCAAAATGTTGCTTCTCCCTATTATACATTTGTACTCATCCATGCTTCCTATTTCTCTTTCCAATTCCTTTTTTCTCTCCAAGTTTCTCTGGAATAATCGCAAACCCAGGATCTCATTGGCTCGCCTTCAGTCGTCCAAGGAATTGGGAGGTGTTAATTTTCCTAATATTAGCTGTTACCATTCTGCTTTCACTCTAGAGCAAATCTGGACTTCTTTATTTGAGACCTCAGACCCGCCTCTAACAGCATGGAGCTTGTTGGAGCAAGTTCAATATTCTCCTTTTTCTTTTATCTCTGCTGTCTGCTTGTCCCAACCTCCTAAACGTTTCTCTTCTCCTATTTTTATTCACCCCAAAGCAATAACTACCTCTCTGCTTCACTCTCACTTCCCATCTGTTGACCCTATATTACGCATCCAAATTTGGTATCACAAATCCATTAAGATTAACAAACTTACTTTTTTTTTGGAAACAATGGATTGACAAGGGTATTATTACTTCAACACTTATTGAAAGATGCATCTTTTATGGATTATTGAGACCTCCAAACCTCCTACTATGGTTCCTCTTCTTGCGCCCTTCACTATCCTCTACTTAAGGAATCTCTCACTCGTCTTTCTCTCTAGGGTTCTCCCACAAACATTCCTGAACAAAATCTCCCTGCCTCCATTGATTTCTCATCTCAATTCAAAGCTTCTACTATATATAACATACTATCTCACTCTTCGAAGATCAAGACCAAATCCAAATTAGAGCGTGTATGGGAAAAAGATCTAACCTTAGTAATCCCTTTATGCACATTGGATTCCTTGTGGCCACAAATTCACACCTCCTCACGTTCCGCTAGTACCACACAGACCTTATATTATTTTTATAACAGACTTTTTCTCACCCCTTGTGGCATGTGCAAATTTAAGTTAATAGATTCACTGAAGTGTTGGTCTTGTCCTAACAATAATAGTGATTTCCTTCAAATGTTTTTCCTGTGCCCTCTAGTTAAATCTTTTTGGTCTCAAGTTTGGTTAAAATTGAATGAAATTTTATCTATTAATGTTACTTTTGAGATTTCACATGCGTTTCTGGGCAGTTGTTCTTCTGTTTGGAATGTTCATAATACTGTGGGTAAATTTATTGATTTATTTTTTGCTATGACTCTCCAAATTATTACTACCAACTGGAAAGACACTTCAAAAATGTAATTCCAAGCTTGGTGGAATTTACTATGTCATCACCATAGACTTGACCATGCTTTCGCTAACTCTACTGCCCTGTTGATCAAAAAAGATTTGTTATGGTTGCCTTTAACTTCTTCTCTTTGTAGATCAAACAATTAAGCTTGTATTTGCATTCTTTAGTGTGTCCTTGTTTCCTCAGCACGACTCATCCTGGACATCCCCCGCCGCAGCCACATCTCCGGACACCTGAGAGACCTGCACTGGCTCCCGGTCAACAAGAGAATCACTATCCGGCTCCTCACCCACGCACACAAAGCCCTGCCCAACCAAGGACCAGGATACCTTAACAGCCGCCTCAACTTCTACGCTCCCACGCGCCAGCTTCGATCGTCCAGCCACGCCCTCGCCGCCGTCCCCCGCATCCGAAGAGCCACCACAGGAGGAAGGTCCTTCTCCTACCTGGCCGCCAAGACTTGGAACTCCCTTCCGACCCACCTCCGCCTGACCCAGGACCACCTCGCCTTCAGGAAGCAGCTCAAGACCTGGCTGTTCGAGCAGCAGCGGACCCCCCCCCCCCCCCCAGCGCCTTGAGACCCTCCGGGTGAGTAGTGCGCTATACAAATGCTCTGATTGATTGATTGATTGTATCTATTCACTGTTACACATCTTTGTTTTTCTTCTTGTCTTAGACTCTTTTCTTCTTCTTTCTCCTCTTTTCCCTCTCTCCCTCTCTCTTTCTTTTCCTCTCTTCTTTCGTCCTCCTTCTTCTTATGATCTTAAAAAATGCTTTTGACTTTGTATAGAGCTTTTAACTGAGGTGTGATTAATTTTTGTACCTTATTGTTAAACTAATTCTAGCATTGTCATGCCTCATCATAAATGTTGTATTGATGTTTTGCTATGGTTTTTACCTCAATAAAGCTTTCTAAACAAAAAAATAAATAAATGAATCTGCTTTCTATGTGGGGACTACTCTGTTGATGCATGCCTCAAGCGCCAGCCACAAAGACATTTTATGGCGAGAGATTCCCCCACTGAATAAAAAATGAATGCCAGTGTGAACCATGACTGATCCAGAGGGGATCTGATGAGCAGTGTGGGTGAACCATGAGGGAACCGTGAAGAAGTGCTTGTTGATGTTGCTTCCAACTGCTGCGTCAGGCCACATCACCTGTTTGTGAGATTGCAGATTGTGCAATAACCTGTCAACCAGATCACGACACAGGATCATAGTGGCCTGTGGGCCTATTGGTGCCTAGAAAGCTGTGAAATTACCATGGGGCAAAATAGCAGGGTCTAACAATCACAAGCTAGTAAAATGTAAAATGGAGCAGACAGGCTCCGCTACATCTGAATTCAATTGTCCCAGGATTGTGACGCTGTAAAGTCCATTCACAGTCGATCTGATGCAGGGACTCTAGTATTCCTCCAGAACTGAAGAAAGATACTGTATCAACCGTGTTAAACCTGGCATCTTTTGGCTTCGTTTCTTCTATCTTTTTGGTTCTGACCTCCTGTTTTTGACTGTGTGCTGAACTTCAGTTTTGCTGGTTTTAGGACTCTGATCACTTAACCACTGCTGACCAATGCTCAAATACATGTGCTCTGTGTCTAAAATATAAAAGGCATTTGGTTTCTCCATGATTGGTATATTTGATTTACTAATAAGTACAGTGCCCAGGGCCTGTAAATCAAATGCTACTAGTGGGCCTGCAGCACTGATTGTGCCACAAACGTGAATAGCCCTTCAAACATGGCCTGTCACTCCAGAGCCTGTGTGAGCAGTTTTAAACTACCATGTTGGCCTGGCATGTTCACCAACTTTCCAAGCCCAAACCTTCCCTTGTATTACATATAATGCACCCCTATGGAAGGCCCAAAGGGAGCCCCATGGGCAGGGTCCAGTGTAATTAAAAGGTAGGACATGTGCTTTTAGGTTATACATGTCCTGGTAGTGACAACCTGTTAAATTTGCATGGCCTATCTCTCCCATAGGTTAGCATAGGAGCTACCTTGTATCACTTTACACGTGTAACTTCCATTTGGGAGCAGATAGAAAATTAAAGTTTGGTGTCTCTAGACTCACAATTTAAAAACACATCTTGTAGTGAAGTTGATTTTTAAATTGCAGGTCTGAAAATGCCACTTATTACAAAGTTGGCATCTTCTTACCTTAAACTTTTTGGGCCTCTGCCTGTCCCTAGAAAACACGTCCAGGTTGGATGACAGTTGGGCTTTGTGAATTCACTCTAGACAGTCACACACAAAGGGCGCTGAAGTGTGCCCTGGATATTCTGATGGCCCACCATCAAGCTGATGGGTCTTCCAGAGCTAGAATGTTGGGAGGAGTCACTCCCCACAAAGAGCTGCATACCCCCTGTATGTGTCTGGAGCCAGGGCCAGGAAGGTCAGTGTCTTGTGCATTACAAAACTTTTCTTTGAATTCTCCCTACTTCAAAGGCTAAAATGAGTATAAATACTGGACCTCTGACATCATATACTCAGAACACTTCTGGACTAAGGACATTCTGACAGGAAGAAGATCTGTTGTGCTGTCGGGAGGTACTGCTACTTTGCTGCTTGCTTTGCTATTTAGGCCTGCTGCCTGATACTTTTTGCCTGGGATTGAGAGGACAGGACTTGTCTCTCTGCATCCTGCTTTCTAAAGTTCTCCACAGGCTTGAATGAGCTTGCATCCTGTTCCTGAAGTATCAGGGAGACCAAAGACTTCACCTGCATTCTTGCTATTATCACCTGGGCTCCTTTGCTGTGAGTCCTGCCCTGCCAAGTGGTGCCAAAATCCGTACTGGGCCATTGAGATGAATTTGGTGCTGCAACCAAGAAATCAACGCATCAACTCCAAAGTGTCAGTTCAGAACTAGTGCATCCCTGCGAAATCGACGCATCACCACTGCCTGCACCAATGCCGTGCTCCCCCTTCGCCAATTGAGTGATGCATCAACAGTGACTTACAACGCAGCCCGACTTTCCTGCAGCACTTCCAAAGATTTGTCCCATTAAGTGTGACCAGATGACCGCAGTTGAAGCTATTGACTTCTAAGTACTGCATTTTTATTTAGGGCAGTAGTGTGGCTCACTGGTTAGAGACAGCAGGCCTGAGAGCAGAAGTCAGCCCGGGACCAGGGTTCAATTCCCGACGCGGCAGGGTTGTGGATCTTGGTCAGCGGACTCGATAATTCTCGCTTCGGTGCTTACTCTAATCAAGGGTTCCACTCGGCAACTCTGGGCATTAGCTTGCCTAATCTCCACAACGGCCCCACCAATTCCGGGGATGCCTGGCTCCACCTTGGGGACTCCCAGCAAGGGACCATCCCACAGGGAAAGCCAGGACGGGTTCCCCAGAGTTATACAGCGCCGGGACGCCCCGTTGCTGGGGCAGCTGTGCGCTTTACAGGTGTACTACATTTACATATGAGTTTGGCGGTGTGGGAGCAGAGTGGCACGCCACCGCCCGCCCCCACACCGCCAAACCTCACCGCCGGCCACTCACCAGATTACGAGTTTTTTGTGGTCTGGTGGGCAGTCCTTTGGCGTTCCCACAGCGGTGCCTATTAAAAAGGAACCACAGCGGGAACACCGAAGCCCGTTCCTTCACGGCATGGACTGTAAAGCCCATGCCATGCAGGACGGGGGTGGTGAAGACATGGGGGCACACCATATGCCCCCCTGCAGGCATCCTCAGGCCACAAGGGAAGGGGGCCCTATAGGGCCCCCTTAGTGTTCTCACCACCACAGTTTTCATGGCGGGCTCACTGCCATGAAATCTGTGGCCGTGAGGAAACTCGTAATATGCTTGGCGGTGCCGCAGCAGCACCACCAGCATGTTGTGACCCTCAGACCACTCCGCTACCACCAGGGATCACGGAACCCTGGTGGTTGTGGCGGTCCTATGGTGGTCCAACCACCATAGTAGTAATACTACAGTCGTACCACTGGTGCAGCGTTTCCTGACCGCCATTGCTCCTCCATCGTGAGTTTTGTGGTCCTATGGACCACCAAACTCGCAATTAGGCCCTAATTCTTTAAAACTTCATATCTTGACTTGTGTAGGTGGATTTGTGTCATTGCGGTGTGGTTTTACTCAAATAAATATTGGCTATTTTACTAAACTTGTGTGGAATACTTTTGTGGTGTTTTCAATTTGTTACTGTGTGTGTGTGGGGGGGACAAATACTTTACACATTGCCTCTTTGGTTTAGCCTGACTGCTTTGTACCAAGCTGCAAGAGAGTGAGCACAGGTAAAATTTAGGTGTACTGCAGAGGGCATACCACTGCCAGCCAGAGACCAGGTGCCAGATGCACGACCAACGTGATTTGCGACTCGCAAATTGCGACAAATTGTGAGTCGCAATTTGCGAGTCGCAAATCACAATGTACAACAGGGTCTCACACACAGTTAGCAATTCCCAATGGGGTTGCAATGTGCGATGCTCATGAATATTAATGAGCCACTCGCAATTAGCGACCCCAGGGAGAATGACTGGCCCTCCTAGGGATGGTGGCCTGCTGGGCTCAGCAGACCACCATGCCTGGGACTGCTTTTCAATAAAGCAGGTTTTTTTGTTGAATGCAGCCCATTTTCCTTAAAGGAAAACGGAATGCATTTACAAACAAAAAAAAAAATGAAACGTTTTCGTTTAATTTTTTAAGGGCAGGCAGGGGTCCCTAGGACTAGTGCCTGCCCCTAAAAAATATTTCCCCCTGCATTTTCAAAGGGGAAGAGGTCCTCTGGGGACCCCTTCCCTTTTAGCGAGTGCATTACCACCCTCTTGAACATGGCTTTGGGGTCTCTATTGAGAAGGGAACGCCCCTTCCTAATAGCGACTCGCATTTCCTAAATAGCGAGTCGCAAATATATTGTGACTTGCAATTTAGGAATTGTACATGGCCCTGTGAACTTTTGTATGTGCAAACGAGTTGCAAACTCATTTGTGCATGCAATTTAGGGTCGTACATCTGGCCCCACATTTCTAACACTGGTGATCTGCGAAGAGGATAGGACTTGTATTTGTGTGATTGGTGTATATTAAGTCCATATCTTAGACCACTGTGTACCAATGTACTATTTTTTCTTTTTCCTCTTTTGGCAACCCTTTGACTTTTTGCAACAATCATATCTCAATCTGGAGAGCCATCAGCTGTACCTGCGGTAGTGGAGTTTTGCAGGAGAAGCTGGAAACCTGCATGGTGTCCAACCCAGTGGTTTCTGCAGGGAGCTCAATTGTTCTTTTAAAGGCCTCACAAAAAAGGAGGAGCTGCAAAATGTGCTTGGGGCCTGGTCAGCAGCCAGCTGCAATTGAATTCACTGGTCCAGTGTCCCTTCTCCGACAACACGGAGATAACCCATTGAGGGTGATTCTGGTGCTTTATAAATCATTAATTCATTCATTCAGGGTGGCAGCTGTGCACTTAGAGAATGCAGGGGAAGGAACCAAGCTTGCGTCTGGAATGGCTGGAGGATTCAGCATACCTTCGGTCGGGGGGGGGGAAGCCTGAATGGTGGAAGAGCTTACTTCAGAGCTGGAAGTAGTGTTTCATCGAAAAGCCTGACTGCAGCAGAGTTGAAAGACAGGTGGGACAAAGGAAGCGCCAGGTGCTGCTGGCAAAACTCAATGTGGATGTAGAAAAGCAGAAGTTGGCAATAGAAATGCATAAATTGGCCATGGAGGAAAGGAACATACTTTTGGCTCATGATCTGAGCTTGAAGGAGCTGGATTTGAAAGCATGGAGGGCTGAATCCAGCGTAGATATTGGCAGCATTTCTTCAGTACACTCAGAGGGAAAGGTACACATAACCAAAGGTTCGGTGCCTGATTATGGATTGTGAGAGGACATCAATTAGTGGTTTCAGGCCTAGGAGATAACTTTGCAAATATACAGGATCTCTGACAAAGATTGGGGGAGCAGGTTTTCAGAAGCATTTCTCATTGGAGGGGAGGGACACCTTACTGGCCATAGGAGAAGGGGGCAAGACAAGGTACACCACCATGATGGAGGTCCTGATTAGGAGATATGGTCTGACCCCTGAGAAATACAGCCAAACTATTACGGGAAGTGAGAAACGTGGGCCTCATTTATGAGGTTTTACCGTAGGGCAGCGCAACAGGCCACTTGCTGCGCTGCCCTATGGTAAAGGATAAGTGCAGGAATGCGCTGTATCTATCAAGTATGGTGCATTCCTGTCCTTCTCCCCTGCGCCGGCGTGCAATGGGCTGTCATGCATCAACACAGGCCCCTTTAAACCATGGTGCAAGGGTGCATGAATTGCGGGGATGATCATTTCTGTGCAGGAAGGTATACCTTCCTAACCCGAAACAATCAGAAGAGACTTTTCCTCTTTCTATGTGTGCTGCAGAATGCAGCACACAAAGAAAAAGGGAAAAAGAGGAGAAATAAAGATATGTCTCCTTGTTGTGCCTCCCTTATGTCTTGCTGGGACGGTGTATGTTTTTGGTGCTGCCTCAGATTTACAATTTCTTGTAAATCTGGGGCAGTGTCAACGAGCCATGGGTGTTGCTGGGTCCGTTCTCAGCAACATCCATTGCAAGCCCCTTTAACACAGAAAACTGCATTAAAGGGAACCATTATTTGCGAGGCAGCACTAAGCCAAAAAAAGTGGCTTACTGCTGCCACGTTAATATGGAGCAGGCTCCTGTGCCACGGAACATCACAAAAAAACAACTTCCATGGTTCTTAAACATGGGTAGTGTGTGTGGAGTCATTATGCAGAGCAATGGATGGTTGGGTGAAGGACAATGAGGTAACAGGCTGTCAGGGGTTGTACAATTTGATTGCACAAGAGCACATGTTTAGTTTTAGTTTTGCAGAGCTGCGCCAGCACTTTGTTGACAGTAAGCTTTCTGACAACAGGAAGCTTACTAAGGAGGCAGACCAATGGCTCAACACCAGAGTCCACAAGAAGCTGTATGTGGAACACTCCACCAAGGGTGTGCAGGGTCCCCAACAGAAGAAGGGTGGAGAAAAATAAAATTAAAGAGTTCTCTAAAGGGGCCCAACTAGTTCCCATGGTAAGGATTCCCAAGCCCCTATTGAGAAGAGCTGGTTCCCTTAAGCTTGCATTCAAGGGATCCCTGAAGTGCGTTGTGTGTAATCAGGAAGAGCACTTCAAGGGGGATCCCAAGTGTCCCAAGCCGCCACTGGTTTGCAGACAGTGGGGATGGCTAGTGTAATGTTTATAGAGGAGTTCATCCCAGTTAGTGGCGAGGAGCCCCTTGGTGATAGCGAGATGGTCCAGAGAACCCTCATGCCTGACAGCACTAGGAAGTACAGGCAGTGGGTGACTATCAATGGGAAAGGGTGGAGGCTCTGAGAGACACAGGAGCCAGCATAAAAACCGTCAGGTGTCATCTGGAGTCTTCAGTGGAGATAGTCCCTAATATGGCCCACTAAGTAGCTGCTGTAGACAGCAATGCCAACAACCAAAGGAAATGCCAATTCTGCTATTTACTGTAAATCATTTCAATCCTAAAGATGTGCGACACAACCATCCAAACATCATTTAGCTCATAAGTAGCTTTTATTTACATGTAGCAAATTTTAAAATTTTATCTCCAGAAGAAAAATACTTTAATACATAAGATAAACACTTCGTGTCAAGACATACATAAACATTAAACAAAGGATATATCAAACAAATGCACTTTCATTCAGCAACAGCATTGAGCATCAAAGTTTGGTGGCTCGGGTTCCTTTTGAATGGTGAGTCTATCCATGCCTGTGGATTCCAGTGAGTCCATCCATGCCTGTGGATTGTCTGCTGGGCAATGACCTGGAGCATACCACCTGGAAGGAGGTGGAGCTCAGGATGCACTTGGAGATATTGGTATTGCCTGAGTAGGTATGCCTGATCACAAGGTTCATGGCAGCACGTCATGGGGGTCAGAAGGACCTGAAGTCTTAAAGTGTAGCCCAGGTCGCTCCCAGGAAGAGGAAGAGCAATGGGCACCATAAAACCACTCCTTAAATTCCCACAGTCCAGAAGGAGGCTGAACCTGAGGGGGATGCCACAGTACCTACAGGGGAAGATATGGCTGACCTGGAGATCCTGCCTGAGCTGTCCCAGTGGCAGCAGGATGGAGGTCCCTCCATGGAGGAGTTCTGCGCAGGTCAAAAAGAGTACCCTACTCTTGTAGGTCTTCAGCAGCAGGCCCAGGCAGCTGGTGATGCCTCTGGAACTCAACTCACCTGATCTGTTGGGAGAATGAGCTTCTATATAGCAAACGTAAGGTTGCTGAGCCTGGGACAGCCTATGTCCTGGTGGTACCCCAAGCTTCAGACCCTTCTTCTGGGTCTGGCTCATAATGTGCCTCTGGCAGGTCATTTGGGGCAGGATAAGACCTTTGACAGGCTTGTCACCCGCTATTGGCCTCAAATGAGGAAGACCTCCGATGGGTTCTGCTGGTCCTGTCCTACCTGCCAGGTGAGTAGCAAGAGTGGGGAAAGATGGAAGGCCCCCCTGCAACCTTTCCCTGTTGTGAGCACCCTTTTTGAGTGGGTGGGCATTGAGATTGTGGGGCCTCCGGATTCCAAGCCGTGGGCCATGGGCAACAGGTTTGTCCTGGTCTTGGTGGACCATGCCACCCGGTACCTAAAAGCTACCACTCTGAGGACAGTAACCACTCCGGCCGTGGCCAGGGAGCTGATGGAGATCTTTACCTATGTGGGTTCCCCCAAGGGGGTGGTATCTGACCACAGTACAAACTTCATGTCCTTGTACATGAAAGACATGTGGAAGGTGTGTGGTGTAAGTAAGAAGTTCTCCATCCCTTACCACTCCCAAAATAATGGGTTGGATGAAACAGTTCAACTGTACCTTCAAAGACATGATAATGGGTCTCTCTGAAACCATGAGGTGTAAGTGGGATGGCCTCTACCCAGGAGTTTTGTTTGCCTATAGGAAGGTACAGTAGAAGGAGGTTACCTTCAGCCCTTTTGAACTTCTGTATGGGTACCCCCTGAGAGCACCTCTTAGTTTGGTGATGGAGGGCTGGGAGCAAGCTCAGAGGAAGGCACCAGGATGTGTTTAGTTAAATGCTGACCTCTGGTAACCAGACTGCCCGCTTTCGGAAACTCGCCCAGGAGAAGCTGGAAGCTAGCCAGGAGGACATGAAATGAATGCTGGTATGCCCAGAATACAACTCTGGTTGAGTTTCAGTCTGGTTAAAACATGTGGGTGATGGTGCCTGTTAGAAATGGGATCCCTGGTTGGCCGAGGCTTGGGCCAAGGCCAGGCAGAGATCACCATTTCTAGTTAGGGTAGGGAAGTCACCCTTCAAGACAACCCCTGCTCACCCCCTTTGGTAGCTTGGCACGAGCAGTCAGGCTTATCTCGGAGGTCATGTGTAAAGCATTTGCGCGCGCACCCCCAGCAACAACCTCCCGGGCCCCCCCACAAAAGGACTCCACACAAGATATATATGAAAATAGCTTTTGTATTGAAGAACACACTCAGAAAGGAATACGCAACTTACAAGGTGCCAGGGGCACGGGCAGGGTTTACAAGGGACGATACACAGGGCAGTGCCATGGGGCCACTGCCAGGAATATGCACATGATGGAACTGGCATTAGAACACAAAACCCCTGGGAGCTTCCTCGCACTAGCACTAGAACACATTACACCCAGGAGCTTAGCATTAGCACACATCACCACCTGGAGCTCAATAGAACTAGCAGTAGACTCACTCTAACCAGAAGCCATATACATGCGACCTAGGATATCTTGGGGGGAAGGAATGACCAGCACATAACCTAACAGAGGCATCATCAGAAGGCAACACGTAATACTTTCAGAATCACATTAACGTTAATCGGTACTTCCAACAGGCAATGTCCCGATGTTCATGGCAGGCTGCAGGTCGCCAACACTCAACCTAAACGGGGCAGCTGCCCACAAAGTGCTGGGCAGCTGTGGGGCCAGGATGGGGCCATTGTGGGAGCCTCGCAGGCTCGGAAGGAAAAGGCGCCAAACGATGGAGCCTCTCGGGCTCGAGAATAACTGGGCGGAGCCTTGCAGGGCTCGGGACATTGGGCCACGTGGGAGCCTCTCAGGGCTCAGGGGGCTAGGACACGGTGGAGCCTCTCGGGGCTCGGGGGCTTAGAAAACAGATGGAGTCTCCTCGGGGCTCAGAGGTTAGGGGAACATGTTGGAGCCTCCTCGGGGCTCAGAGTCACGGGGGGGTCCCTCTCGGGGGACCCGATCTCACTGGGGCCCCACGGGCCATGAAGGAGCCACTCGGGGCTCAAGGAAGACAGGGGGGGCACGTGGTGGAGCCTCTCGGGGCTCAGAGAGAGAACTGTGGGCAGGCGGGGCCCCCCTCGGGGGACCCGGCATCACTGGGGGCCCTCCGGGCCTCGAGGCACAACAGGCGGGTTGTTGGAGGGGCGGGGCGAGCACCGGCAATGTGCCCCGACGCCCCCTCCCCTCCGCTGCACTCACCGGGTCTGTTGCGCCGGTCTCCTGGGCTGCGCCAGCCTCCGTCATGTGCTCCGGGGCTCTCTCTCTCTCGGGGGCCCCAGGGGGGGGAATCAGCAGCTTCACGGGGGTCTTGCAGGAGCGCGGAGTAGGCTCCCGCCGCTCCTGCTTCGTCGCTCTTCCTCGGCCGGCCTCCCTCCTTCCCTCGGGCCAGCAGCCAATCACGGCGCGGCCTGGGGGACCACGTGACAGGGGAATCCCGGGCCGGCGCCCAATACCAGCGCGGCCCGGGGATGACGTCACAAGAGTCCCGGGCGGCGGCGGTGAGCTCGGGGGGAAATCGACGAGGAGTAGGCTTCCTCGTAAGGCACAAGGGCAGGACATAAAGCGAGGTAGGCACTCGCTGGGGTTGTAGACCCTCGGTAGCACGGGGCAGACGCCGGTCTGGTTGAATATAGCGCTCCCAGCGCGAGGGCATGAATGAAGCGCCCCAAGGCGCTAGGCCAGCCGGAGAGCGCTCCCGAGCGCTAGGAGCATAGATGAAGCGCCCTAGGGCGCTAGGACCGCAGGGACGCGATCCCACGGGCGAGTGGCATGGAAAGCAGAATCCATAGGAGCTCCAGGGAGTCTGTAGTTCAGGAGCAGAGCAGGGCCCAGGGAGGCACGCCCTTCCCTGAGCCCAAGCAGCAGCACGACCCAGGCAGGGTCCCAAGCAGGAAGAAGAAGAGAGAGAGAAGAGGGCCCACCCTCCTTTTATACAGGAGCTCCCTTTGTCTCCAAAAGGGGCAGGCAGGGAGAGAACCAGCTGGAACTGGTTATAAGGAATTTCTTGGTACTGGCCAGGCCAGGGACACTGGACGCACCCCAGGGGGGTGGGGCCAGCCTGGTGGGGGAAGGCCCAGCCGGCTTCAGCCAATCAGGCGCCAGCACACCTACTGCACACACACACCAAGGTCTAGAAGTGGCCCTTCCCTTCTAGTCACACGCATGCCGCATACATCATCTTGTAGCATTCAACCTCACGAGCGCACACATACCAAACACGGCCCGGCACGCCCCACGCATCAGGAACTACCAGAGCCACATACATCCCCCATGCATTCCTATGGGAGGCAGGTCTCTCTCACCACACACACACTCAGAAGGGGAATCACCATCCCCCGGGCATATATAATAAGCACAAAACTTCAGGAATGGACCTGCCAGACGGGCCAAGTCCAACACATGCCCCTCCCAGCCCAAACGCAGGGCAGACCAATCACTACAGTGATGGACTTCCCTGCTGCAGGGCGATAGGACATGGACGCGGCCCGCACTGCCGGACCAATAGACATACCCAGATTAAAAATAATAAAAAAAATTAAAAAATGAAGACATAGGCCCAACCAGGCTACCCACCTGGTACTCCCTTAGTTGTCCATGACTAGGACCAGGCCCTAAGCCATCCAGATACCACTGGTCCCTGCTAATCCGAAGTGGGGGTGGTACCCCTGGCCCACAATAGCCATTCTCCACTCCCTTTCTCAGTGTAGCCACGACTACCACTGTTCCTTCCACCTAGGGTCCGCACCCTCAGGTTTGCCAGAGGTCACGGGCAAGCATGCCCCACCCTACCTCTACTTCTGAAGTTCCGCGCTCTCCCAGGAGAAGCACCCTCAGAACACGATCTCCTACCAGTTTCAGAACTTCCTCCCTCCACTGATCTACCACCTGGGAACTAAGTTCACCGGATGCCCAGGGGTCGGACTCCCTCTGACCCCCGTCCAGTCCCGCACCTAACATTCATTCAGCACGATGAGCCGCGACAACGTCAGCAGGGCTCCAAGTTCAGCTCTCCCCAAGGCAAGCCGCGACAGCGTCAGCAGGGCTTCCTTGTCCGGGATACACCTAAACATTCACTACAGCACAATGAGCCGCGACAACGTCAGCAGGGCTCCAAGTTCAGCTCTCCCCAAGGCAAGCCGCGACTCAGTCAGCAGGGCTCCCTTGTCCGGGATACAACTTAACATTCACTTCAGCACGATGAGCCGCGACAACGTCAGTAGGGCTCCAAGTTCAGCTCTCCCCAAGGCAAGCCGCGACAGCGTCAGCAGGGCTTCCTTGTCCAGGATACAACTCAACCTTCATTCAGCACTAAGAGGAGCCGCGACCACGTCAGCAGGGCTCATAAATTCCGAATTCAGCTCTCCCCAAGGTCAGCCGCGATAAGATCAGCAGGGCCTACTTGTCCGGGATACAACTATTCGTTCATGCAACACTAAGAGGAGCCGCGACCACGTCAGCAGGGCTCATAAGTTCCAGAAGACACCTGACGCATCGAACACATTCAGCGGTGCACGAAACACATGATGCATCCAACACATTCAGCGGGGGAAGGGAGGCACAGCACTAAGAGGAGCCGCAACAACGTCAGCAGGGCTCATATATTCCAGAAGACACCTGACGCATCAAACACATTTAGCGGTGTACGGCACACATGATGCATCAAACACATTCAGCGGGGTAAGGAAGGATACAATTATCGTTGATTCCGCAAGCTCCCCATCTCAGAGAACTTACGCTACATTATTCAGCAAGCTCCCCCTCTCGGAGAACTTACACTCCGTTACTTCAGCACACCTCAACATTCATCCACACCCTCCCCTGGACTGGTAAGACAGTTTCCACCGCCCCTGATTCCTCAACCTGACCCATGTGGCACAGGTACCATTACTCTAGGGAAGGGACAAGGACCGCACATATTGGACACAATTTCGCTGCCACCACTGGATCCCACCCTTCTGGTGAATCCAGAAACCACATTGCACTTAGGGGGATGATCTACCCTCCCGAGCTAGGGACACCTAACTCACAGTGCACCAGAACCACATTTTTCACAACAATAGACATTTTTAGCAAAGTGCACCAGGACCACATTTTTTCACAGGAACAGACATTTTTAGCAAAGTGCACCAGTAGTTTCTTTTCTTTGTGACAATCTAAACTGCAGAGTGTTGTAGTGGGGCCGGTTATCACTGAGGTACTGCGCAAACACAAGTCCAAATCCCACCGCTAGCCAACAATGTTAGAAGCCTCCCTGGTTGGCCGAGGCTTGGGCCAAGGCCAGGCAGAGATCACCATTTCTAGTTAGGGTAGGGAAGTCACCCTTCAAGACAACCCCTGCTCACCCCCTTTGGTAGCTTGGCACGAGCAGTCAGGCTTATCTCGGAGGTCATGTGTAAAGCATTTGCGCGCGCACCCCCAGCAACAACCTCCCGGGCCCCCCCACAAAAGGACTCCACACAAGATATATATGAAAATAGCTTTTGTATTGAAGAACACACTCAGAAAGGAATACGCAACTTACAAGGTGCCAGGGGCACGGGCAGGGTTTACAAGGGACGATACACAGGGCAGTGCCATGGGGCCACTGCCAGGAATATGCACATGATGGAACTGGCATTAGAACACAAAACCCCTGGGAGCTTCCTCGCACTAGCACTAGAACACATTACACCCAGGAGCTTAGCATTAGCACACATCACCACCTGGAGCTCAATAGAACTAGCAGTAGACTCACTCTAACCAGAAGCCATACACATGCGACCTAGGATATCTTGGGGGGAAGGAATGACCAGCACATAACCTAACAGAGGCATCATCAGAAGGCAACACGTAATACTTTCAGAATCACATTAACGTTAATCGGTACTTCCAACAGGCAATGTCCCGATGTTCATGGCAGGCTGCAGGTCGCCAACACTCAACCTAAACGGGGCAGCTGCCCACAAAGTGCTGGGCAGCTGTGGGGCCAGGATGGGGCCATTGTGGGAGCCTCGCAGGCTCAGAAGGAAAAGGCGCCAAACGATGGAGCCTCTCGGGCTCGAGAATAACTGGGCGGAGCCTCGCAGGGCTCGGGACACTGGGCCACGTGGGAGCCTCTCAGGGCTCAGGGGGCTAGGACACGGTGGAGCCTCTCGGGGCTCGGGGGCTTAGAAAACAGATGGAGTCTCCTCGGGGCTCAGAGGTTAGGGGAACACGTTGGAGCCTCCTCGGGGCTCAGAGTCACGGGGGGGGTCCCTCTCGGGGGACCCGATCTCACAGGGGCCTCACGGGCCATGAAGGAGCCACTCGGGGCTCAAGGAAGACAGGGGGGGCACGTGGTGGAGCCTCTCGGGGCTCAGAGAGAGAACTGTGGGCAGGCGGGGCCCCCCTCGGGGGACCCGGCATCACTGGGGGCCCTCCGGGCCTCGAGGCACAACAGGCGGGTTGTTGGAGGGGCGGGGCGAGCACCGGCAATGTGCCCCGACGCCCCCTCCCCTCCGCTGCACTCACCGGGTCTGTTGCGCCGGTCTCCTGGGCTGCGCCAGCCTCCGTCGTGTGCTCCGGGGCTCTCTCTCTCTCGGGGGCCCCGGGGGGGGAATCAGCAGCTTCACGGGGGTCTAGCAGGAGCGCGGAGTAGGCTCCCGCCGCTCCTGCTTCGTCGCTCTTCCTCGGCCGGCCTCCCTCCTTCCCTCGGGCCAGCAGCCAATCACGGCGTGGCCTGGGGGACCACGTGACAGGGGAATCCCGGGCCGGCGCCCAATACCAGCGCGGCCCGGGGATGACGTCACGAGAGTCCCGGGCGGCGGCGGTGAGCTCGGGGGGAAATCGACGAGGAGTAGGCTTCCTCGTAAGGCACAAGGGCAGGACATAAAGCGAGGTAGGCACTCGCTGGGGTTGTAGACCCTCGGTAGCATGGGGCAGATGCCGGTCTGGTTGAATATAGCGCTCCCAGCGCGAGGGCATGAATGAAGCGCCCCAAGGCGCTAGGCCAGCCGGAGAGCGCTCCCGAGCGCTAGGAGCATAGATGAAGCGCCCTAGGGCGCTAGGACCGCAGGGACGCGATCCCACGGGCGAGTGGCATGGAAAGCAGAATCCATAGGAGCTCCAGGGAGTCTGTAGTTCAGGAGCAGAGCAGGGCCCAGGGAGGCACGCCCTTCCCTGAGCCCAAGCAGCAGCACGACCCAGGCAGGGTCCCAAGCAGGAAGAAGAAGAGAGAGAGAAGAGGGCCCACCCTCCTTTTATACAGGAGCTCCCTTTGTCTCCAAAAGGGGCAGGCAGGGAGAGAACCAGCTGGAACTGGTTATAAGGAATTTCTTGGTACTGGCCAGGCCAGGGACACTGGACGCACCCCAGGGGGGTGGGGCCAGCCTGGTGGGGGAAGGCCCAGCCGGCTTCAGCCAATCAGGCGCCAGCACACCTACTGCACACACACACCAAGGTCTAGAAGTGGCCCTTCCCTTCTAGTCACACGCATGCCGCATACATCATCTTGTAGCATTCAACCTCACGAGCGCACACATACCAAACACGGCCCGGCACGCCCCACGCATCAGGAACTACCAGAGCCACATACATCCCCCATGCATTCCTATGGGAGGCAGGTCTCTCTCACCACATACACACTCAGAAGGGGAATCACCATCCCCCGGGCACATATAATAAGCACAAAACTTCAGGGGTGGACCTGCCAGACGGGCCAAGTCCAACAGTGCCCATTGAGTCATGTGCTCTGCAAGACCCCTGATCTTGTCCATTTGAGGTGAAGGAGCATAAGGGTGATGTCACCTACCTGGTGGACTTGCAGACTCCTAGGAACACTATGAGGGTCCTGCAAGTGAAACACCTCAAGCCACCCTTCGAGAGGTCTGAATTGACCATGCTTTTGGTCACTAATGATGGGGTGGAAGAGGATAGCGAACCTCTCCCTGACCTCCTGTCTTTCAAAGAGCAGTAAGGGTCAGTAGAGGTTATGAGCCTCTCTTCTACTTTGACTCTAGAGCAGCAGCGAGACTGTCGCCAGTTGCTGGGACAGACTACATTTCTGTTCTCACTCACCCCTGGAGTCACCCATTGATATACTGTTGACATCAATACTGGGGATAGCCTATCTGTTAAGCACAAATATTACAGGTTGTCTGTCAGATAGAGGGCCAGCATCAAGGAGGAAGTCTCTAACATACTAGAGTTAGGGGTTATTAAGCCCTCCGACAGTCCTTGGTCTAATCGATTGGTTCTGTTCCCCAAGGATGCTCATCCTGGTGTTGCACCTGAACTACGGTTTTGTGTTCACTACCTTGGGCTTAATGCCACCATCAAGATTGACGCGGACCCCTCATTGATCAGCTTGGAGCTGCCAAGTTGCTCAGCATGTTTAATTTTATGTCTGGGTACTGGCAGATTGTCTTGACGGAAGGGGCACAAAATAGGTCAGCGTTCTCACACCAGAAGAGCACTACCAGTTCTTGTTTATGTCTTTTGGGTTGTAAAATGCACTTGCTACCTTCCACAGGTTGGTCAACCAGTTCCTGATGAGGCTGGAGACCATCAGTGCTGCATACCTTAACTACATTGCACTCTCCCAGTTGGAGGTACCATTTGCACCACCTGGGGGAAGTGTTGAAGGTGCTTCAGAGCACAGGCCTCACTGTCAAGGCCAGTAAGAACCGAATAGGGCAGGGTTGTGTGGTCTACTTGGGGCACCAAGTGGTGGCAGAAAGGTGCAGCCCCTGCATACCAAGATTGATATCATTCTGGCTTGGGCACCCCCCAAGACCCAGAGAGAGGTGAGAGCCTTCTTAGGCCTCACAGGTTACTACAGGAGATTCATCAAGAGAAACAGCTTCATCAGGTGATCTGGACAGAGGCATGCCATATTGGTTTTGACACCCTGAAGGAAGCCATGAGCACAGCACCCGTGCTAAAGGCTCCTGATTTCTACAAGCAATTTGTGGTGCAGACTGATGCCTCAGAGTATGGTGTGAGGCCGAACTTTCACAGCCAGGCTTAGAGGGCCTAGAATAGATCAACCTGTACCCTTCATCAGTAGGAGGTTACTTCCCAGGGAACAGAGGTGGAGCGCAGTGGAAAGGGAAGCTTTTGCTGTGGTCTGGGCACTGAGGAAACTAATATCCTACTTGTTTGAGACTCACTTCCAGGTTCAGATAGACCACAGGCCCCTCAGATGTTAAATGTAGATGAGAGGTGTTGGAACCGGCCCTTTCTGGTTGGGTGAAGGGATGTCCCCATCCAGGCATAACCTTCTGCTCCCGTCAAGGGCAGGTGGTAACACTCTCTGCATAACCTGTGCTCACCCTTGGCTCGTGGGTCACTAGGCACTGAGCAGTCAGTTTTAATTCAGAGGCAATGTGTAAAGCAAAGGCACAGCGGTCACTCACGATAAATACACTGAGCATCACAGAAGAGACTTTACACGGAATGCATGTAAAATGTTTGTATTCAACACACATATTTAATCATTATAACATGAACATCATATACTTTTGGTCATAAAACATATTTGGAAATATTAGTAGCAGTACTAGGCCCACTTGTATTGTTATGACATTAATAGTATGCACACTGTGGATGATTCAACCCCCCCAATAGAGATAGAGAGAGCACCCTTATGCAGTGCATAATATCAAACATAAATATGTACACGAAAATGGGACACTTTTTAGCAGCGCCGTGGGCCAGAGCCATGCGGGTAAACCCAATGTCAAATGTATTCTGCTTTTGGCATGAAATCAACATATAAAACGGCACTGTTGGCCAGTGTCATTAATCGCAGGTGGTCCATACACGACCACTCCCACTCACATATGCTCACTCTGCACCATTACACAGTGTGAGAGGTATCAGCTAGACTATACTCTGTGCTCTTACACACATACGCACTCAGAACCCTAATGTGGTGCCACTGGTACCCAGCTGGTCAATGTAACACACCCTGCAGACTACATGGCCCAAGCCTCGTTCCACCATCCAGTTCACCCCAATTGCCCGATACCCCCAGATGGAAGATAACCCGCCCCCCTCCTGGACACTGGGCCACATGTGGCCAAACTCACACTTGGTCTGGGTCTACAGGAAGCAGGTGGGAATATGTAGCAGCTTTAATAAAGATGTAGATGTAAACAAGTGGAAGTTTAACTGCCACTTGGGAAGTTCAACCATAGGTCTCAAAACACAAAGGAGTCACACAGTCTCATGACCTGCTTCTGAACTGTCTCAGAACCATTCCTTCAACCCGGCCAATCTCTCTTGCTACTACCTGGTGCCAGGTGTCTTTGGGAGGGGCCAAGTGTGGAGAGGGCATTTGGTTCACGACAGTGAAGGTAAAAAAGGAACCCGATGAATGGGATGTAACACAGGGGAACATTTTGGTAGGTGGAGGCACCCTGCGCGATACCTGATGATCAGGCAATCTATGCACAGCATCTGGTGTGCGTTTGGATGAGTCACACCCACAGACGCACTTTCAGCAGAGCCTTCAAGGGTTGCACCCTGTGAATCGGACACCGCAAACAATAAGCTTGCAGTCGGCGTGTCACATGAGAGAGATGTGGCATGATCAATGAAACAGGCCATGATTCGTCCTGCATCCAGTGAATCTGCTCACCACCAACAAGATGTTTATGCGTGTCAGAGTCCTCGTAGTACAGGAACCAAAAGCCTTAGATGCAGGCAATATTTCTGGGGCTCCACACTAGACAATCTGGTCTCCAGACACAAATCTTAATTTCATGCTCACAATGTGCTACCTGATTGGATTGAGTAGCCGATGTGGGCACTTGGGAGTAAATCGCTTTCCAGATGACACAGGTAGATGGTGTAGGTCCTTCGTGGGAGATATTTGATGTTCCTGAGATCTCCAAGAGAACAGGAGGCCAACAGATGGGCCGTTGTAGAGCACACTTCAGGGTGCCACACTTTAGCAGGTCTCCAACCCAGGCCATACACTATTCAGAAAGGGCATGTGGTCCCCTTCATGGGCAGTTATCCTCATGTGGACTACAGAGTCCACTGGCAACGTGCACCAGTACGGTTTCTCCAGTCCAGCATCCCCGCAAGCATATATCACCCTTTGCTGAAGGATGGCACCCATAGTTAGCCTTCCCTAAATTTTAGGCCTGCCTGCCATGTGGCCATAAAATGCAGATCTTAGTCTTTAGTGGGGCCATGATCCGGCCCCAAGAGGCTAAGTGTCAAAAGCCCCCTCTCCAATCCATCCGATCAGCCCTCAAATGGCAGAGGTCTGCCATGCTTGTGGGATGCCCATGGTTTATGGCTGGCCCTTGGGGAATGTACAGGTGTGTTCCCCCGTCCCCTGGTGTCCATTGGAGTCAGATTTTATGGTTCACAAGACTCTTAGAGCATAGAAATGTCCATATTCCATAAGTCGCATTTCTAAGGGAGTTATGCCAAAAAAAAAACTTTATCATTGGGGTCTGAAACTTTCATTCTCCATAAGGAATATAAAATAGCCAGGAAAAATAGGGAGAATGCGATAAAGGAAGAAACATGGGCCAAATTATAGCAGGCCGTGGCTTCAAGCAACTCTAAGGCATTTTGGGGAATAATAAATGGCCCTGTCATATAGATGTGCTTTGCCTTCACACTGTGTTAAGTTAGCATGAGCTTATTAGGAGTTTAAACGCCATTTATGTTTCTGCCGCTTCTGCACACGACACATAACTGTTACTTTAGCTTTGAGCCTAGTAGAGTGCTTTGATTCACACGAGAATAATATGTTGTCACTCTGATATCAGCTTTGCTTGGTGAGCTGTGTCTGTACAGTGAGTGCTGAAGCCTTCAAGGATATCTCAACACAGTGGTTGTTGTGAGGTCTGATCTTCGCACGTTCCTAGACATAACATACATGCAGCTGCGGCCAAATTCTGGCTTTAGGCGCGTTTTATATTGCTTTGCACAGAGCATACACACACACTTGATAGTGCTTTGCATGCAGAGAGCTGGTGGTAGATGATGTGATCTCTTACCACTAGGATCTGAGGTATGGGCCCGCCCTGCTAAAACCCAAAGAGACCTTCTTAGATATAATATAATATACTAAATAGGGAGGGTGAGAATTAGGTGTTGTTTAACCCCATTCGTTTTAGCATTTTAACATGCTTTCACCTTTTGTATTCTATGGACTAGTAACTATGCTGATTACTTTGTTTCTTATAATATGTTTGCTTGTATTAGCTAAGATACTGCGTTTGAGAATACTGCATTACAAAATAAACATTTCAAATGTGCATGCGTCCTCATTTACTCCTTGTTCTGGATTGAAATGATTGTATAACGAAAGAGTGTTCATGTGTTCCACGTTACCTGAGGTGTACTAAGTCCATGTTCTGGTTTGTCTAAACATTGGGAGTTTGTAATAGCCAATGAGACACTGTAGCTAGCCTGGTAGGGGATTTTGGGTACTAAGGTGAGTTTTGGCACACCCTAATTCACTGAGGTTCCACGTCTCTATGCACAGTTCTGTATGAGAACAGAATCCCTACGACAGCCCCCACTTCAAAATGCCTAATGATCCATCGCTCAATGTTAATGTAAGGGAGGAGTGAGTGGCTCACTTTAAAGGTACCTTTGCTCCAACCAATTACCCAATACCACTGGTGTGTATTATCTCCGGGAATCCTCTCTCTTTTCTTACTAAAGAAGTTAGGGATGGGATTAAGGCCTGCAGTAATGGGTAAGCCCCGGGTCACGATGGTGTTCCAATGGACTTCTTCTTTGAGAAAACGGATATATGGGTCCTCCTTCTAACTAATGTTTTTAATAAAATCGCTATAGTTGGTCCCCCATGTCTTAGAAAACTAGCATCATCTTCCCAGTCTACAAAAAGGGATATAAAAGTAATCCACGCACTCATTATACTCCCGCCCCGGTCCGCCGCGTCCATTCTGGGCGTTTGATGCGGAGGGTGAGGAGGAGCCCAGCACTTCCGGGCTCAGGGCTGCAAGGTCAGCGCTCTAGTTGCGCTGTATGTGTTTTTAGGATAAAAGGGCAGTAGAAACGCAGCCGCGGGGTGGAGACGAGTCTAGCCGGTGGCAGTGGCTGACTCTATCTGCTTTGCGCTGTATGACAAGAGCTGCACTGCGAGCGCTGAATGTAGAGCGTTTTTAACTTTAGCGATTGGATGCTAATTTTAATATTCACAGTGAATTCTTGTGTGTAATTTTATAATTTGACTGCACCTCACCTGTGGGCTGATTTGAAAGCTCTGTGATCACGCACTCATTATACTCCCGCCCCGGTCCGCCCCGTCCATTCTGGGCGTTTGATGCGGAGGGTGAGGAGGAGCCCAGCACTTCCGAGCTCAGGGCTGCAAGGTCAGCGCTCTAGTTGCCCCTGCCTTTCCATAAATGTGTGTGGGTCAGCGACCGCGCAGCGGAGGCGTGCAGCGGGCACGCCGGAAGCGAGCCGAAGTCGAGCCAAAGTCAAGCCCGTCTGCGCCCGTCCGAGGCCGACCGGGGCATGGGGCTACGACCCCTGGCTGGTCTGGGTCCTCCCACATACAATATGGAAGACAGGTATTGCTAGATCTATGTCCGTCGATTAATGCACCCTGCTGGCACACGATGGAGGTGGCATCTCTTCGAAGCTGCCCCATATGCCCTTTTACAATTGCTAGAGAACCGACTAAAGACCTAGATAAAGGAAGGGTACAAGGAGGATTGCTAAATTGTAGATCACTTAGTAAACATAGTAATCAGATCCGTGATCTACTTGAAGACGAAGCACTGGACATACTCTTCTTAACAGAAACTTGGCTAGGAGAACACTCCGACCCCGAAATTATAGAAGCCATGCCACCTGGCTATTCTCTCTCCAGACTGGATAGGAAGGAAGGGAGGGGCGGAGGTATTGCAATTGCGATAAAAACTCTGCTGGAATGTTCTCTATCACCCTTGCAGATTGACCACTGTGAAGCGGGTCTATTCACAATTATACTTGGGCCTCAACACTCTGTATCGGGTATTCTTGTCTATAGACCCCCAGGCAGGCTCTATGACTTCACTACTAGCCTTGTGGAAGCGGCTGCCCACTTAGCTATAAGGAAAAGCAGAATTATGGTACTAGGAGACTTGAATGTCCATTTTGACGACCAACTAGATAAAGAGGCAAAGTACATCAGGCAAGAGCTACAGTCCTTACAATTTGATTTAAAAAATAGCTCCCCCACCCATAAACATGGTCACCTGTTGGACCCTGTATTCGGCAACTGGAGTGGAGTGAAAGTTCTAGCATCCTCACCGGTACCATGGTCAGACCACTTTTTAATTCCTTTTCACATTTTGATATCAGAGCCTGAGATTAAAAAGGACAATAATAACCGTTACCAATGTCGTAAATGGAAAAACTTCTCATAAGAAACCTTTAATAATATACTTGAGCTAGGGGGACAGACAGGGGGCATGGACTGCGAAAGCGCATAGAGTAGGTTAGAGGAACGCATCCTAACTGCCCTAGACACTACTGCCCCAATACGAACTATCAAGAGAGTTAATAGCAGAAAGAAAACCGCCCCATGGTTCACACCCGAGTTACAGGCCGCTAAATCTATCTGTAAAAAGTTAGAACGGCAATGGCGCTTAGACTTCTGCCCTATAATCAAAACCCACTATAAAAAAGCACAAAAGGAATATAACATCAAAATACGTACTACCAAGGCCATGCATTATAAATCCCGCATTGGGGAAGCAGAAAATTCCTCTAAAGAGCTCTTCAAAATTTTCAAGGAGATCTCAGTAATAGCCAATGATAACACTTCCCAAAACGACTCAGTGGAAACATGTAATAAAATAGCCAACTACTTTTCTGGTAAGATACGAGACATCTATGCTACTTTCTCTGGAAACATGACATCTGGACATGATTTTGTAGAAAGGGAAGGAGCTAGCTCTGTGGAGGTATGCTTACAATGCTTCACGGTCCCCCCTCCAGAGATCCTTAATAGCATATGTAAAAGTATCAAATCAGGCTCCCCTCGGGACCCAGCTCCTCCTAGGGTACTAGGAGAGAGCCTGACTGTACTGGAGCCGTTTTTCAGGCATGTGCTCCAGGTCTCCTTTGCTTCTGCCAAACTTCCGGAAGTATGGAAGAAAGCAATTGTTCTTCCGATCAAAAAGAAGCCGAATGTGAGCCACGATACCCTTGAAAACCTAAGACCTATCTTCTTGTTACCCTACTTAGCGAAGGTGGCGGAGAAAGTGGCTAACACTCAGTTAGTGTCCCATCTGGAAACGAACAATCTCCTTCACGCTTCTCAGTCTGGCTTTCGGCCTGGCTACTCTACGGAGACTGCCCTTCTGAGAGCCACTGAAGCCTTACGACAAGGAGCAGACGCTGGACATACCATGGCACTTATCATGCTGGACCTCAGTGCTGCGTTTGACACTGTAGCACATTCCATCTTGCTACAGTGCCTAAACAAAGCCGGGGTCACTGAGTCGGCGCTGGGCTGGCTGAAAGCGTTTCTTACAAATCGTAGCTTTCAGGTACAGCGGGGATCCTTTTGCTCAGACAGCATAACCTTAGAACAGGGGGTGCCTCAGGTCTCTGCCCTGAGCCCCACCTTGTTCAATCTTTTCATGGCGCCCTTAGCAGATGTGGTGCAATCGTACGGTGTAGAATTAGTCTCTTACGCCGACGACACCCAACTGCTGATCTCTCTATCCCAAGCTCCAACCATTGCAGCTGCCAACTTCAAGGCCTGCAAGCAGGACCTAGCAGGTTGGATGAACCACCACTGCTTGAAGCTCAATGGCTCCAAGACGGAGGTACTGGTGATAGGAGGAAATGATTCATGTTGGACGGGGGACTGGTGGCCTAACTGTCTTGGACCACTGCCTACTCCCTGTAAAGAAGCTAAGAACCTGGGTATTTGGGTCGATCCCAAATTATCATATGATGGCCATATTCACAGGTTAGTGGGAAAATGCTTCGGGGTATTAAAAACTCTCAATCGCACCCTGGACCTACTTCCCTTAGAGGCTAGACGAACCATGATCCAAGCTTTGGTGACCTCCCTTATAGATTATGGCAATGTGTTATTCCTGGGAACCACTGAAAAAAACTTGAGGCGTCTGCAGGTACTTCAAAACGCTGCAGCCCGCTTGGTCCTGAGATTACCCAAAAGACCAGCATCTAAACCCACTCTTGCTGCTCTACATTGGCTCCCTATAAAAAAAAGGATCCTATTCAAAGCACTCTTAATGTGCCATAGGATTATATGGCACAAAGCTCCTCAGTATATTAAGGACCTAGCTCGCACTTATGAGCCAAGTAGAGCACTTCGCTCTAAAGGGACAGGCCTACTCAAAATCCCCCGTGTTCAAAAAGCTAAACTGGGAGGCCGCTCTTTCAGAGTGCTAGCTGCCAACAAATGGAACTTACTCCCTGTGAACCTTAGGTTAGCAGAAACAGAAACTAATTTCAGAAAACTATTAAAAACTAATCTTTACACCTTATAGATTCTGTCTTGTTGCCTCGGCACTGTCTCTATCTCCACAGCGCGGGGACACGCCGAGATGGCGTCACCATGCGCTTTATAAACCCCTTTATTATTATTATTATTAAAAATTACCAGCCAATTTCGCTAATTGATACGACGGCCAAACTCATGGGCCGCCTTCTTCTGAAAAAATTGGAGGCTTGGTGAGGAGTAAGAATATTTTAATGGAGTCCCAATATGGCTTCCAGGAGGGTAAGGGTACGATAGACCAATGCCTGAACCACTCATTGATCATGGATAGGTATGTCAGAGCCAAGGGTGGGAAGATCTATCTTGCCTTTATGGACCTGTCGGCAGTTTTTGACTGCATGTCCCACCCTAGACTCTGGCAGATAATGCAGGAGATGGGAATCGATCAGGCATTGATCGACTTCATCAGACAGCTGTACTCTGACACCTCCTCATCAGTCCGCTACGGAAAGAATGGGGCGTGTATCCGATCATTTAAGATCTTAAGAGGGGTAAGGCAAGGATGCGTCCTGTCACCATTTTTATTTTCCATCTATACCAACGGCGTGGAAAAACATCTTGAGGGCACAGCCTTGGATATTCCCGTTCTCTGCAACCATACCGATCTTGGAGTATGCTGATGACGCCGTTCTGATGGCCCGAACTGGGATGGGGCTCCATCATCTTATATCGGCCTATGCGGTTTTTATGAATTCACTAGATTTAAAGGTCAATCAGACACAATCTTTTATAAGTATTGCGGGGGCAGGGAAACGAGAAAGACCACCATATTTCTTTATGGACTCCGGAAAAATTGAGTTGGTGGACTCGTTTCCCTATTTAGGTGTTCTCTTTGATAAAAATCAATCATGGTCTAAATTGCTAGAGGGCAGAGCAATGGGTATGCAGAGAAGTCTAGTGGCACAGAATTTTTTTTCCAAAAGATTGGGAGCCAAACCTCTAATTCCTATGAAAAAAATCTATCATGCAAAAGCAGAGTCGGTGTATGGGGCAGCAGTATGGGGGATGGCTCCTAGTGATTCTCTGCAATCTATTGAGAATACATTTTTTAAGTCTTTTACTTCCCTACCCCAGTCATATTCGAATGATGTGCTTCATATGGAACTGACTCTACCATACATTATAGACTCTATCAAAATGGCACCACTCCTGTTGTGGCATTCTATATGGAGTAGGGACACAATGCCCCATTACCCAAAATTTAATAACAACTATTTTAAAATCAGACAATTACAGCAGTATCAGGTGGATAAAGTACATGGAGTCAGACCTAATTGCAATTGGTGTAAGTCACCTTTTTAAAGATCCATTCACCCGTAACTCCATTACTAAGCAGAAAGTAATTGATATATTCACTCAGAGAGCTCAATTCTCAAGAAGAGAAAAAAATTTCCACAGGTTGTTTGTATGAATTAACCCCAGTGCTGGAGGAGGGAATCTACTTTTATTTGGCTGATGGTACATTGCCACATCACAAATATATTTTATTAGGATTTCGCCTAAATTTATTACCACTGATGGTAGGATATCAAGGGAAGAAATATAGATATTCTGATCTTTCCCTGTGTCCATGTGACAAGTTATCCCCACAAAATGATCTTCATATTTTATTATTTTGTGGTCTTTACCGCCAGGAAAGACATAATTTTATTGTACCGATTTGTTAGCGTTACAATTTTAAATTCTGTCGTGTAGCACTGTTTTTCCCACATCCTTGCAGAATTCTTTTGTTTTTCTCGCTAGCATCATTTTTATGGGCATGTTTGAAAAAGAGGAAGCAGGTCGGCTCCTAAGACGATTTAGGACTGGTTTTCAAACTCTTATTGTGTTTGTATAAGTGTAAAGATGAAATGGATTTTAACTGAATTGGATGCTAGCGGATTTTAAAGTATTATGACTATGCTATTTGTATCTCTATATTTTCCTAAACTGTTACTGTAAATACTTTTATGATCTTATGTGTAAGATCGAATAAAGGATTTGAATGAATGAAAGGGTTTGGCATGGCAAATCCATTCATAGGAAATATCATGAGGTTGTTCCACTGCAATCAAATACTGCAGCCAGACGTGATGTCAACCACTTCCTCATTTTAACCTGCGGGTAGAGCAAGCCTCATAAATAGTGAAAGAGCACACAGGTATTCCTCACTACCTGGGCGCAGATGTGTTAGTGCTCACTTGACCTGTGATGGCCAGTTGGACACAGTCCCCAGCACCAGAGATGCAAGTGCACCTGCCTGAGGCCGCAGCAGCAGACTAAACACGGATTTACTAATACGTGTGTCAGTGCTAATGCATAAGCCTGCGATGGCAAGCAGCACGTGCAATCACGGGCACCATAGGTGCCGGTGCGCACATACTTCACTTTGCCCTAGCAGGTGGCTCGTGAGTTTAATCACGATAGCTGCCAAAGCACATATGCCGATCTGCGTTGGCAGACCGAACCATGTTTTAGAATGTCAAGTTAGTGCCACTTCTCAACATGGATATGAAGGGTGCATGTACTTTCACACTGTAAATACAGTGGGAAAGTGCCTAGAGCCCAGAGGCCACACAAGCGAATCAGCAAAACCCAGGGGGAAAAGCTAAAAAGCTTAGGGAAACACTACCTGATTGATATCAGGTCCAACAAGGGGTGAAAATCCTAAACTGTTGAGGTGGTTCATCTCCTTACAGGGAATAGACTTTACTGTGCAACACTGTCCTGCAACAGAACACACCAACGCTGATGGTCATTTCAAGTTCCTCCACCTTAGTGAAGAGAACTCCCAAGAGGTTGAGTGCTTCTTCCCGCTTTTAGCTGGGGGAAACACGAGTTAGACCTGGCATCTTTTGACGTGATTCCCCTTGTCTTTTTGCTTCTGACCTCCTGTTTTTGACTGTGTGCTGTACTTTGTTTTTGCAGTTTCAGGTCTTTGTGCAATTTACCACGGCTGACCAGTGTTAAAGTGAATGTGCTATGTGTCTAAAATATGATGGGCATATCAAGAGAGAGAGGACTAGATAGCTAGTCCGTATCCCCGAGGATTTGTATGTCAACAAAGAGAACTAGCTAGATGTGACCTATTATAGGACTCTGAACTGTATTGTCAGCAGGCACCTGTTAGGTGTCTTCATGAAGCCCTCACCCACCAACCTAGTTGGTGGCATGTTTCTTCATCGGGCTCACCCAGTGACTCCTAATGTGTCCCGGGTGTGCTTCAACGCTGATTACAGTGGAGCTGGTATTTTACTGAGAGTGCAGTGTGGTGAATTGTGAAGTGAGATTAAAACGGCTTGGCGGTGGTCCCAGCACCCGAGGGTAAATTAAACTTTAATAACTGGGCCTCCGTCAGCGGTTAAAAACAAGGCAAGTGGATGTGATGGTGGTAAAATTAAGACCTTGTGGTACTGAAAATGTTGGACCTGTGTCATAAACATATTCGTATCATGACGAATTTGATATCAGCAGGCCGAGAATGACTAGTGGACTATGCACAAGCATTTTCGTCATATTCGAGTGACGAAATCACCCTGTATTCTGAGTTTTCGCCAGAACCCTGGGGTTCCATTTTGTGAATGACAGTCATTTTGTGATTGCCCTCACATAGGCCGGTGACTAAGGCCAAAACCGAGTCTGAAGGACACGTACACCTTCGCTGACTCCTGCACGACCTGGGCAAGCTGACTCCACTGCCCAAGGCCAAAACATGTTCGGTCAGTTCCTCTCCCAGTGGCCGGTCGAGATAGTATCAAGGCACAACATGCCATAAACCCTTCAACGCACACAAACCCTTCCTAATCTTACACACACCTGCCTCTGTTTCTTTCTTTATGACTTGCTTTACGAGGAGGAGGCGCCCGTTTTTATTGGGGTTTCGTCGATATCTGATGAAAATACTGGGCCTTGCCGGGTAATTGATTGTGGGCTGAACAAACTGAAATATGGGCTTGTCATCATGACTCTGCTTTTTCTTTGTATTGAAAATATGTGAATGGTCAACTGTAAAATAAGGAATGTTTGCCTGAAGCATAATATTTTGTATAAAAAGAGAAGGCTGGCTTTCTAAGATTGAGCATTCTCCTGAGAATATACACCGTGTTGTACTTCTAGGACGCCTGTTACTTGGTTGCAGCCAATAAACTCGATCTTTGACTTCACCTAGAAGACTCTGAGTTTCTGTAGTCTGAAACAGGAAGAACCCGAAGTCCTAGGGTGTGTCCCTGGCACCGCTGGGTTCTGAAAAACCCAGTACTTCAACCTCCTACATCCGGTGTTGGTCGACATGTTTCAGCCAGTGCCTTTATTAATGCTGGCTTTCCTCAGGACCGTAAAAAGGGCTGGTGCAGATTGAAAACATTAAAGTGAGTGTTTTTCAGACTATGTGTTGCACTCACTAAGGTGCTCTAGGTGTGAGAGGGGGATTCCCTCCTCAAGCATACCTGGACATACAACATGTATGACAGAGACAAGACATATAGAGAGAGAGTCATTTAGAATGTGGCTTAGGGTCACACAAATCACACTATTGCCGATAATTAAGTGCTTCGTGGGGAGACTAAAACCGGCGAAAGTGTAACAGTACTGGTGGTACTGTTAAAAGTGTTTATCGAATGATATCATTGGAGTGGTGAGACTAGGAAACGAGTAACACACACACACTAGGTGATGGAGCGTAAGGACTATGTTCTCACGCTGGCGATTTGCAGCCGATGCTTCCTGGAGTGATTCGGCAAGGGATTTGACCCTGGAATGAAAAATGAAGGACCACTGGTGGTTAGGAAACCTGTAGGGAGAGGAGAGCTTACCCTGGAAATGTGTCCGTGGGTCATCATATTCACAGGGATCTTGGTCAAGGCCTGCGGGGTACCTGTTGTGCCGTCCTCAAACTCCGGAACCTGAATGGAGGCGGCGGTCTTGTTTTTATCTTGTTTGCAAATTGCCGGCACCTGGATGTGGGAGCAATGGTAGAGAGACTGCCAGGTCGTGGTAGGGCCGGCAATGCGCTTGCATATTACCGGGACAGTTCTTCCGGTGTTTGCGCATACGCGATAATGAATGGTGCGGCACACGTTCAAAGGGAGTATTGCACGTCTGTGTTGCCAGCTAATGTAATCGCGCATGCTCACCGTGCGGTACATGTTGACAGAATGTGGCATGGCATGCGTGTAAAGAAAGCTTGTTCTGTCACTCAATGTAGAGTGCAGCGGGTGCCTGTGGTGTTCAAGTCAGGCATGGGGCTATAAGAGTGGTAAGAGCCTCACGTTTGGGAAAACGCCCATGGTCTGCTGTGGCGGGTGTCGAGAGGCTGCCATTGTCAGAGTGTGTAGAGGGTGCCTGTAGTGTTCAGGTTTGGTGGATAGGCAATGGGTGTTAGTGCCTCATGTTTTTGGAAAACGGCCTCAGATGGGGGTCATGTTGTTATGAGACTGCCCCAGTTAGTATATATACATTTGTAAAGATTAAGGAATGAAAGAGTCCCACTGGATGGAGTCATTGAGACCGGCCTTTTGGAGAGAAAGGCGGTAGATCCATCGCTGTTGCTTATTGAGTAGTCTTTTCTTGTTCTCATCCCCACAGTCGGTGAATTGTTCGATCACTGTCCAGCTAATATCATTGGGGGTGTGGTTATAGCGTAAGAAGTGGTCAGTTAGCTTGCTGATGTTCTTCTTGCATCTGATGGTGCTTCTATGTTCTACCACTCTAGTACGTACTTTGCATGTGGTCATGCCGATGTATCGCAGGCCACAAGGGCATGTCAGGAGATACACTACATTGCGTGAATTGTAATTTGTGTGATTGCGTTGGGTCCAGGTCTTGCCAAGTTCTAGAACCAGAGTTTTAGTGTGTTTGGTGAGGTGGCACACGCTGCAGTCGTTGCAGGGATAGTGGCCAGTGATTCTCGGGAGCGCCCATGTGTTGAGCATGGTGTTGGGTTCCATACTGTTTTAGGGTTTGGGACGTGTCGACACCAGTTGGTCCTTGAGGTTGTGAGATCTTTTATATGCAAAACGTGGTGTGTCCCATTCCCTGGATCCTGAGTTGATGATTTTCCAGTGTTTGCAAATGACTTTCGCAACTTGGTTGGAGGCTGTGTTGTAGGTCGTTACACAGGTCATGGGCTGGTCTTGGGGCTCCTTGACCGGGGTTTCAAGAAGGGCATCTCTTTTTTGGTTGCGGGCTCTTTTATTGGTTTTGGAGATGATGGCCTGGGTGTAGCCTCCCTCCAAGAGTTTCTGTGCAAGATTGGAGGATTGTTTTTTGTAATCTGCCACTTGGCTGCAATTTCTGTGGATGCGCAAGAAATGGCCATATGGGAGGTTCTCCCTAAGGGGCCTGGGGTGGAAACTCTCGAAGCGCAGTAGGGAGTTCATTGCGGTAGGCTTGTAGTACATAGTGGTAGTAAGGGACCCTTGTTTGACTGTAATATTGAGATCTAAGAAGGCTAGTGTTGTAGAACTTGTGGTACTGGTGAATTTAAGGGAAGAATCTCTGCTGTTGAGCCATGTGAGGAAATCATCAAGTGTCTGATGAGAGCCTTGCCAGATCACAAGAATATCGTCGATGTATCGGCGCCATTTCTTGATGTTGTTGGCGTATGGATTGGTGCTCGGCGTGATGTGTGTTTGCTCAAAATGATGGACATACAGCCCTGCTACGCTGGGGGTGAAAACACTGCCCATTGATGTACCGTTGGTCTGTAAGAAGTAGGTGCCTTCATATTCAAAGTAATTGTCCTTGAGGGCCAGGGTAGCACACTCCAGAATGAATTCTCTGGGGGTGTGGTATGACCAGGGTGTCTGCATGAGGATGTCTCTGAGAACTTGAAGGGTGGCGTCCTGTGGTAGGCTGGTATACAGACTCTCAATGTCCCGTCCCACTAGTAGCTGGGTGTTGACATCAAAGGGTTCATTGGTAATGATGTTGAGAAGGTGTTTTGTGTCCTTTATGTATGTGGGGGTCTGTTGGATAGGGGATTGAAAAAGCAGTCACAGTATTGTGATAGAGGCTCTAGGAGGGAGTTAATGCCCGACACTATGGGTCTCCCTGGTGGAGGTATAGTGCCTTTGTGTACCTTGGGTACGGTGGAAAAGTATGGAAACTTAACTTTCTTTGGGCAAAGTTATTCGGCCTCCTGTTTGGAAATGTGTTCCGAGTCGCTTGCTCTTTTCACTAGGTTCTGGATGGTTGTCTGTAGTTCAAGGGTAGGATCTTGCTCAAGTCTCCTGTAGTTTCTGGTGTCGCTAAGGAGTCTACGACATTCTTTGTCATAATCCACTTTATCCATCAGTACGATACCTCCCCCCTTGTCAGCTGGTTTAATGACAAGGCAGGGGTTGTTTTGAAGGCACTGAATGGTGTTTCTGTCCTCTCTAGACAGGTTGTTGAAGTAATTGGTAGGGTTCAACTTCTCAATGTCAGTGAACACTGCTTGTTCAAATGTCGTGATCTCTGGGGGGATGGTGGCAGGTGGTGGAGTGAAAGTAGACTTTGGTCTAAGGCCGGTGACATTGGGGTTTTCATTGATGGTGTTCTCATCAAAGGTCGGTTTCTCAATAAAAGCCGTGAGTTTCAGCTTGCGGAAAAATTCCACAAGTTCCAAATGTAGTTTAAACTTGTCCAGTCTTGACGTTGGTACGAATGAGAGCCCCTTTTCCAGTACCGACTGTTCCCTGATGGTGAGGTCGGTGCTAGATAGGTTGAACACTAAAGAAGTCTGTTGTTCCTGTGTTACTGTTTGCTCGTACCTGGGAGTTCCCTGGCTTTCTGACGGGTGTTGGAACTCACTGGGTTCTCCTCTTCAGCCCAGTGTACTTGCTGGTGTTGTTGGTTTTGTCTTCTTCTGCCAGGTGACCTGCGGCCCTGTCCTAAAAAAGGAAGTTGAGGTCTGGGGTTGCCTGCGAAGAGTGGCATAGGGCCCTGTGGATACATTGGTGTGTAGCCATAGAAAGGGTTCTGTATGTGGCCAAAGTTAGGGGGAGCCCCATAGAGTTGTCCAAGTTGGGGTCCGTGCCATGCGTGAGGCCATTGGTGGCCACGGCGTCCTCTGCCGCGTTGTCCGTTGGATCCGGTGCTGGAGTCACTGGAGGCCAAGCTGTCATCAGCTGATGATTCATTGGTTGTGTCCATTTTGGGCGGTGGGGTGTAATCATCATCAGAGTAGGGGTATACCTTCGAATAACTGAATCTTTTCAAGTCCTTCTGAAATTTGTTTATCTTGGTTTGTGTGAGGTATTCTTTATACTCGTTCATCTCCTTGTTCTGG
The DNA here is from genome assembly GCF_964261635.1 of Lissotriton helveticus. NCBI lineage: Eukaryota > Metazoa > Chordata > Amphibia > Caudata > Salamandridae > Lissotriton > Lissotriton helveticus. The sequence continues at coordinate 45,417 of NW_027611905.1, read as the reverse complement.
TCATCGAATTTTTTCTTATAGGTATGATGTTATTGTTGTCTTGAAATGACTTTCAGTGGCCTGAATGTCAATTATTATGGCATCTGATAAGCGTTTGGCTGTTTTTGTGATCAGTACCATCCAGTCCCTGGTACAGTGCCACGTGATCAGGGCCCAGCCTTTTCTGAAGGTGGCGTCATCCAGAAAAATCCTAGGGGTATTGGTCACCAGTAAGCCTCTGCAGGGGGCCGTGTTAGTTCTTAAGTATTCGGCCAGGATTACCCCATGTAGAATAGTCCTTATTCTGTTTCACTTCTTTTCGGTGAGTGTCTCCCAATCAGTGGTCTGTGCTATTGAGTTCAAGATGTTAAAGTCAGCTAAGAATGAGGGGTCAGCAAGTATTTCACTCACGTCATCCTCGCTGAAGGTGAGCCCATGGTTCTCTGCCATGATGCTGAAAGAGAGAAGCTCTTGCAGCTGTGCGCTGCCTAAATATGGGCGTATCAAGAGAGAGAGAGAGGACTAGATAGCTAGTCTGTATCCCCAAGGATTTATATGTCATCAAAGAGAACTAGCTAGATGTGACCTATTATAGGACTCTGAACTGTATTGTCAGCAGGCACCTGTTAGGTGTCTTCATGAAGCCCTCGCCCCCCAACCTAGTTGGTGGCATGCTTCATCATCGGGCCCACCCAGTGACACCTAATGTGTGCTTCAACGCCTGATTACAGCAGAGCTGTTATTTTACTGAGAGTGCAGTGTGGTGAATTGGAAAGTGAGATTAAAACGGCTTGGCTGTGGTCCCAGTACCTGAAGGTAAATTAAACTTTAATAACTGGGCCTCCGTCAGCGGTTAAAAACAAGGCAAGTGGATGTGATGGTGGTAAAATTAAGACCTCCTACATCCGGTGTTCGTCGAGATATTTCAGCCAGTGCCTTTAATAATGCTGGCTTTCCTCAGGACCGTAAAAAGTGCTGGTGCAGATTAAAAACATTAAAGTGAGTGTTTTTCAGACTATGTGTCACACTCACTAAGGTGCTCTAGGTGTGAGAGGGGGATTCCCTCCTCAAGCATACCTGGACAAACAACATGTATGACAGAGACAAGACATATATAGAGAGAGTCATTTAGCATGTGGCTTAGGGTCACACAAATCACAATATTGCCGATAATTAAGTGCTTCGTGGGGAGACTAAAAACGACGAAAGTGTAACAGTACTGGTGGTACTGTTAAAAGTGATTATTGAATGATATCATTGGCGTGGCGAGGCTAGGAAACGAGTAGCACACACACACTATGTGATGGGAGCGTAAGTACTATGTTCTCACGCTGGCGAATTGCAGCCAATGCTTTTTGGAGTGATTCGGCAAGGGATTTGACCCTGGAATGAAAAATTGGTGACCACTGGTGGTTAGGAAACCTGTAGGGAGAGAAGCACTTACCCGGGAGATGTGTCCGTGGGTCATCATACTCACAGGGATCTTGGTCAAGGCCTGCGGGGTACCTGTTGTGCCGTCCTCAAACTCCAGAACCCGAATGGAGGCGGCGGTCTTGTTTGCAAATTGCCGACACTTTGAATGTGGGAGCAATGGTAGAGAGACTGCCAGCTCGCGGTAGGGCCGCCATGCGCATGCGTATTACCGGGACAGTTCTTCCGGTGTTTGTGCATGCGCGATAATGGATGGTGTGGCGCACGTTCAAAGGGAGTCTTGCACGTCTGTGTTGCCAGCTAATTTTATCACGCATGCTCACCGCGCGGTACATGTGGACAGAATGTGGTGCGGCGTGCGTGTAAAGAAAGCTTGTTCTGTCACTCAATGTAGAGTGCAGCGGGTGCCTGTGGTGTTCAAGTCTGGCATGGGGGCTATAAGTGTGGTAAGAGCCTCACGTTCGAGAACACGCCCATGGTCTGCGGTGGCGGGTGTCGAGAGGCTGCCACTGTCAGAGTGTGTAGAGGGTGCCTGTAGTGTTCAGGTTTGGTGAATAGGCTATGGGTGTTAGTGCCTCATGTTTTTGGAAAACGGCCTCATGTGGGGATCTTGTTGTTATGAGACTGGCCCATTCAATATATATACATTTGTAAAGATTAAGAACTGAGAGAGTTCCACGGGATGGAGTCATTGAGACCGCCCTTTTGGAGAGAAAGGCGGTAGATCCATCGCTGTTCCTTATTGAGTAGTCTTTTCTCGTTCTCATCCCCACAGTCGGTGAATTGTTCGATCACTGTCCAGCTAAGATCATTGGGGGTGTGGTTATAGCGTAAGAAGTGGTCAGTTAGCTTGCTGCTACTATGTTCTACCACTCTAGTACGTACTTTGCGTGTGGTCATGCCGATGTATCGCAGGCCACAGGGGCATGTCAGGAGATACACTACATTGCGTGAATTGCAATTCGTGTGATTTCGTTGGGTTCAGGTCTTGCCAGGTTCTAGATCCAGAGTTTTAGTGTGTTTGGTGAGGTGGCACACGCTGCACACGCTGCAGTCGTTGCAGGGATAGTGGCCAGTGATTCTGGGGAGCCCCATGTGTTGAGGATAGTGTGGGGTTCCATACTGTTTTGGGGTTTGGGATGTGTTTACACCAGTTGGTCCTTGAGGTTGTGAGATCTTTTATATGCAAAACGTGGTGTGTCCCATTCCCTGGATCCTGTGTTGATGATTTTCCAGTGTTTGCAAATGACTTTCGCAACTTGGTTGGAGGCTGTGTTGTAGGTCGTTACACAGGTCATGGGCTGGTCTTGGGGCTCCTTGACCGTGCTTTCAAAAAAGGCATCTCTATTTTGGTTGCGGGATCTTTGATTGGTTTTGGATATGATGGCCTGGGGGTAGCCACGCTCCAAGAGTTTTTGTGCAAGATTGGAGGATTGTTTTTTGTAATCTGCCACTTGGCTGCAACTTCTGCGGATGCGCAGGAATTGGCCATATGGGAGGTTCTCCCTAAAGGTTCTGGGGAGGAAACTTTCCTAGCGCAGTTGGGAGTTCCTTGTGGTATGCTTGTAGTACGTAGTGGTAGTAAGGGACCCTTGTTTGACCGTAATATTGAGATCTAAGTAGGCTAGTGTTGTAGAACATGCGAAACTGGTGAATTTAAGGTAAGGATGTGTTTGCTCAAAATGATGGACATACAGCCCTGCTACGCTGGGGGCGAAAATGCTGCCCATTGATGTACTGTTGGTCTGTAAGAAGTAGGTGCCTTCATATTCAAAGCAATTGTCCTCGAGGGCCAGGGTAGCACACTGCAGAATGAATTCTCTGGGGTGTGGTATGTCCAGGGTGTCTGCATGAGGATGTCTCTGAGAACTTGAAGGGTGGCGTCCTGTGGGAGGCTGGTATACAGACTCTCAATGTCCAGTCCCACTAGTAGCTGGGTGTTGACATCAAAGGGTTCATTGTTAATGATGTTGAGAAGGTGTTTTGTGTCCTTTATGTATGTGGGGGTCTGTTGGACTAGGGGATTGAGAAAGTAGTCACAGTATCGTGATAGAGGCTCTAGGAGGGAGTTAATGCCCGACACTATGGGTCTCCCTGGTGGAGGTATAGTGCCTTTGTGTACCTTGGGTACATGCATTGAACTGTGTGTGCACTAAGCCTACGCCCACTGGGGGCAGTGATATCTATCACTAAAATCAGAAGTGAGAAATGGAATGTGAGCCTCAGGTGTTGGTTATTGGCCCAAGAAGAAGGGGGTGTGAGTCCCTGAAACGCATTGGCTGATTACTTGCAAGGTGGAGGAGAAAGACGGTCTGCATCTTTAAAAGCTGTTAGCTGAGCACCGTCGTGTGCCCTCCTACTACTTCAGGGCATTTGGATTATTACATATATAAGAATTATTGTGCTATTAAAAGTACAAATCGATAGAGGAGAAATCAACATTCCTAGGCATAATTAGACAACAATACTTATTGATGTCATGGATTTATCCAGTTAATTTGCAATACATTTCCTTTTTTTCTTTTTATTATATATAAAAAGGTTTTTTGTAAATGTATTTAAACTGAAAATATTTATATGTTAATGGTTTGTTTTTTTGTTGAAACTACAATTGTTTTTAACAAAACTAGCAGCCATGCCATTATTTGATTTAACCTGCCAAGAAAGGAATGTAGTATTTTCTTTATGCCTATAATCACGTGACCATGTTCTTTGTAATTGTGGGTGTGCACATAACAAGCAATATAAAAGTAAAAAAACGGTGCAGTTAAGGCTGAATGTGATCAAGGGCCCCTGCTGGCCCGAGACGCGTCGTTGCAGGCAGCTGATTTTGAAATACAGAAATAACTCGCCTGACAAGCTGTGTGGTCTGAGCCTCCTTCTTTGCCGACAATCGTTGGAAGTGGTTGGAATTCTTTGTGGGAGATTACTATTACGGAGGACAGTTGCCCTAGTGTCCAGAACTACCTTCTTGGTAGAGAGAGAGAGCTAGTGGCAGAGGCATTATTTGGCAATTTGCCGAATGTATCTCGCAACGCAGCACCATTGGCAATGGACAATACTGAAGGGGACAGGGATGTCAAAACATTGCTCAACAACCTGGAGAAGAAATCCAAATTAGAGATTACTAAATGGTGGGAAAATAAGTCGCTCTCGAAATACATTGAAGCTGGGCAAGTGCCCCGTGGTTTGTGGATTCTTTTGGCCCCTAGTTTCGATAATCCCAATCCAGATATGTTACGTGAGTGGGGGGAAAACAATCTGGACGCTTCAATGAATTTAGTGAAAATTCTCACCAAATACGCCAAGATAGATCGAGTGGCTAAAAGAAATAGAAGAAATAAATACTGAATTGGACAAGTTACCAGTCACAGAATTCATGACTAAAACAAAAACGGCTATGGATGAGCGGCTTAAGAAACATGAGGAAAAAATCAAAGCCAGAAAAGTACATAAATTTGCCAGGGATCTGGCGGACTACGAAAATGGGCAGATCTTTACGTTTGCACGGAAGTTTGATGTGGCAAAAAGAAAGCAATATGGTCATAAAACCATAAGCAATTTACCAACGGTTGTTTCAACAACTAGCCCCAATGATAATGCTTCTGACACGGATACTATTTCACTTACAAGTGGATCAAGTGGCAGTATAGACTGTTTATCCAGCAAATCAGCAATTTTAAGTGTAAGCCAAGAGCTGGATTTTTTAGTGGCGGAGAGACTAAAAACACTGCGGTCACGACAACAAGTGAATCCAAACAAAAGCACAGAAACAGGAGGCGACATAGCCAACGTAAAAGGTGGAAAACAGCCCACAAAAAAGAAAACCTTTTGGCAAAAGAAACGACACTAGAGGACAATAATGTAATAAATCTCAGCGACGTGGAGCTAACCAGAGCGGAGGAACGGCTTTTGGCTCTTGGATTTAACTTTTGCCCGGGTGAGAACTTTAATTATGCTCAAACGCGCATAGATGTATATTGCTTTATTAGGAAACTCAAACTCAAAAAGTTTTTTGCATTGAAATCTGACAAAGATATAAATAATGTTGCAACGGGAATCGGAAGAGAAGGAGCAGATAATGCCCCACTCCTGGTCTCTGATGCATCAAATCTACTCACCATACATGAGTTAAATGCTGTGGGTAGGTCACAAACTGATAATGATATGCTGGATTTGTCCACACGAGACAGATTACGTAGAATTGATTATGTACAGAAAGGAGCTTGGCTCAGCCCTTTCAAGTCCAAGTCACATTTTGTTCCTCTTATGCTCAAAGATGCGATCGATACGTATCACTACATGGTTATTTCTGATTTGAAGCATTTTAATCATGATATTAAAACTAACAAACATGAACGTGTTAACTTTTTTAAAAAATTGCCGTATAACAATCTAATCAAAAAGTTGGGTGACAACTGTGAGGTTGTTGTTAAGAAATCTGACAAGGGGGGCAACCTCGTACTATGGCCTAAAAAAATTATGTCGCTGAAGGCAATAGACAACTCAGCGATAGGTTGTGCTATGAGAAAACATCCATTAAAAATTATGACAAGGCTAGAGAAGTGCTTAAAAACCTTCTGTCTCAGTACAGAAGAGAGGGTCTTATTTCAATGGAGGAGTTTACATTTTTACACAAAGAATTTCCTAAACTCCCAATCCTATACCTCATTCCCAAAATTCATAAGGGTATCATGCCAATTCCAGGGAGACCTATAATCTCAGCTATTGACAGTGTTGGAGAAAACATGGGTCAATACGTAGATTATTTTGTATAAGACCGAGTTAGATCTCTCCCTAGTTATATAAAAGATACAGTGGATTTTTTAAAGAAGATGAATGAAGTAGTAGGGACAGAAGACCTTTATCTTATTACGCTTGATATAGAAGCTTTATATACAAGCATAGATCACAGTCAGGGACTTGAGGCCATTGAACACTATTTGGCTGGTAGATCAATTGAATTCTATGGTCACAACAAACTAATCATTGGACTTATCAGATGGTGTCTCAATAATAATTCTTTCCTATTTAACAATACACTCTACAAACAACAGAGAGGAGTAGCCATGGGGGCCTGTTTTTCCCCCAGTTTTTCATGCTTGCATGTAGGATGGTGGGAGGAATGGGTCCTCAGACAGACACACAAGGCAGCCTTTGATAGTCACATCACCACTTACTACAGATACATTGATGATGTTTTTTTATTGTGGCGAGGTACTAAAGAAGAAGCAGGCAATTTCATAGAAGGGATCAATAATAATCAGTTGAATTTGCACTTTACCTCACACATTCACAAAACGGAAATTGAATTTCTGAATGTAAAGATTGAGGTTAAAAATGGCAGTCTTGAAACTAAGCTATTCAAGAAGCCTACGGCAGGGAACATTATATTACATGCTGGAAGTTCCCACCCAAGACACCTAATATCCAGTATACCGTATGGGGACATTTTAAGACTTAAGCGCATCTACAGTAATGATGGAGATTTTTTAAAGTGCAGAAAGGAAATGTGTGCACGTTTAAGTTTGAGAGGATAAAGTAAGAAAATTATTGATGATGCCATCAAAAAAGTCAACGACTGACCTAGAGACACTCTCTTTAAAGAAAAAACTACAGAAAAGGGTAGTGATGGTCAAATGTATGACAGTCCTAGATTCATCACTACCTTTTCAAAACAAGAGAGAAGGATCAGATCTATATTACAGAACCACTGGCCAATAGTGCTCACAGATAGCACTTTACAAGGATCTATAACTGATTCACCCATGATCACCTTTCGCAAGGGTAGATCAATGGGGACAGATTTAGATAAGAATAGTCCTGAAACCAGGCAAAAAACATCATGGCTGAAATATATTAATGGGTTCAAAAAATGCACAACTTGTTGTGCTTGTAAATTTGGATGTAATAAAACAACATACAATACTCCCTTTGTAGCATCACCTGTGCCCATAAAAGGAAACTATACTTGCAAGACGGAATATGCTGTTTACGTTCTGAAATGCACCTGTGGACTTAGCTACATTGGTAGCACATAGCAGCAGGTGCATGTCAGAATATTGCAGCATATAAGTGCCATATTGCACAATGACCAGGCATACCCCGTGGCATGTCACTTCTCTAAGTGTCACAACAAAGACATCAATTGCCTCTCCTATTTTGTATTTAGTGCCATTCCAAAGTCTAAAAGGGGTGGCAATAGAGAGAGACAGTTGAGACAGCTGGAAACAAGATTTATTCTTGACTTGGATAGTAAGTGGCCACGGGGATTGAACAATACTGAAGATATGTATACCTGTTTGTAGACAAGCTAGGGTCATAATGAGTTTGCACTTCAGTATGATAAGTCAACAAAATTGCTGCTACGGTATAAATGAATTTGACACTTTGTTTTGTATGAAGATGTTTACTCTCTCTGGATTTAATGTTAATATAGATGATTTTAAGCAAACTGATTTTAACCATGCTTTTAAACAACATTTTTTAGAGTGGTATTCTTCCCGGCTGGAGAGTTTTATCATTAAGAAGATGGATTACATGTTTGCTTAAATTTATAATAATATTAACTTATTGCCTTAAAATATGTATAATTGCACTTTACTTGTTTTCTCTTATAATAGGGGATAATGTTAAAATGTTGCACAGAATCTGTATAGCACTTTAATAGAGCATTAGCACTTTTTGTAAATTACAAACACTATGGCACTTCAGTTACAGCATGAAGTTGGGATTTCTCCAAAGAATTATTGTGCTATTAAAAGTACAAATCGATAGAGGAGAAATCAACATTCCTAGGCATAATTAGACAACAATACTTATTGATGTCATGGATTTATCCAGTTAATTTGCAATAAAGTTCATTTTTTTATTATATATAAAAGGTTTTTTGTAAATGTATTTAAACTGAAAATATTTATATGTTAATGGTTTGTTTTTTTGTTGAAATTACAATTGTTTTTAACAAAACTAGCAGACATGCATTATGTAGGGTATTTGATTTAGCCCGTCAAGAAAGGAATGTAGTATTTTCTTTATGCCTATAATCACGTTACCATGTTCTTTGTAATTGTGAGTGTGCACATAACAAGCAATATAAAAGTAAAAAAACGGTGCAGTTAAGGCTGAATGTGATCAAGGGCCCCTGCTGGCCCGAAACGCGACATTGCAGGCTGCTGATTTTGAAATAAAGAAATAACTCGCCTAACAAGCTGTGTTGTCTGAGCCTCCTTCTTCGCCGATGTTCTTTGGAAGTGGTTGGAGTTCTTTGTGGGAGATATATATATACTGGCGAAAGCCAGTAGGTATATATAGTTAGGACTAGCTACCATAGGCAATCCGCAACATTCTATTGGGAATAACTTTGGCGCCGGTTGAGGAATTTGCATGTAATTTTCCAAAATTTTGGCCAGCTCCGCCGCGCTCCTTCCTTGAAAGTTTCCGGGAGATTCGTGAAGTGGGGGCTGAGAAAAAAGGGGGGTCCCAAAACGTGTTTTCCCCATGTTAATTTCCATAGGACGTTCTGACAAGGGTACAGCCCGAACCGCTGAACGGAATTACACCAAACTTGGCAAAATTGTAGGGACTGGTACGCAGAAGTGCCTTTGCTATATTTGGTGAATATTGCTCAAGTGGTTTTTATGAAAATTAACTTCAAAAACACATATATATCTGGGCGGAGCCTAACCACACATCTCATCGTGAGATCTGATTGGCTGTCAGCACTTCATCCAAGAAGTGTTGGCAGCCATCTTGGGACCAATATACATGATAGCACCTCATTAAAAAGTATTGTAGTTAATAGAGGGTTTTAGGACTTTAGTTACATTATAAATCATTTGTTGATGGTACCATACTCATTTTAGGAATTGTGGTGTGTTCTAAGGTGATTTTACCATGTGAAAAAGCCTTCTGCTGGGATATCATGAATCATGTTTGAAAGAAAACTATTATCTCATGCTTTTCCCACAGTGGTTTGGAAGGGGATCTATAAGCTAAACTGAAAGCATATTTTCTGTAAATTCACATTATCTTTCTCAGTCATGTGAGAATGAAGGCTGACATTCTCAGTAAAACATGTACATCCAACAACGACAGAGACTGTCAGTTGATTCCTTTGTGCTCTACTGCAGCCTCCTAGAGTGTTCTAAAGAACAACTAGAGCGCTAACAGTCCTACTTATTACAAAGGTATGGCACACCTGAAGCCATCTTGATTGGAATAAAGTGGTAACTCTTAAAACATTTAATTTAAAAAGGAACAAAATGAGGGGGTATATTTTGCCATAAAAAGTATCATTAGTGCTGCAGAAAGAAAATTTAGAGCACATTTTGAGTGACTTCCCAAATCCTCTTCTATTTCATTAAAAAATTCTGACATGCAGTCTCCCAAGATGGCCACCAGAGACAAAAGAGCCCAAATGTAGGCCAAATATCACCCAGATGTAGCCCAAGTATAGCCCAATGACAGAATGTCCCAGAGTGTTCTAAAGAACAACTAGAGCGCTAACAGTCTTACTTATGACAAAAGTATGGCACACCAGAAGCCATCTTGATTGGAATGAAGTGGTAAGTCTGAAAACATTTAATTTAAAAAGGAACAAAATGTGGGGGCTCATTTTGCCATAGAAAGTATGATTAGCAGCAGACTTCCCTGGTGAGCAGTAGCTTTACTACAGTGATCTAATGAGCAACTAGAGTGCTAACATTCAGAATTTATGGCAAATGTGTGACACATCTGAATGCCTTCTTGATGGAACCAACGTAAACAAGCATTGAAAATGCAATAGATCTCGCCCTCGTTTAGGTTAAAGCCATTCTGTTTGTAATGAGGTGGCTTTTTAGCTTTGCTTTTATTAGTGTTTTTAAAACTTTCATGTAAATAACATGCATATGTATGCATGCATTCATTTATATTTGTAGTTATATAGATAGGCAGATTATATATGTTTATATATGTATGTATATATATATATATATATATATATACACATACATAAATGCATATGCATATATATGCATATATATATGTGTATATGTGTGCGTGTAGAGAGAGGTAGAGAGGTAGAGGTGTAGAGGTAGAGAGGTAGAGGTAGAGGTAGAGAGGTAGAGACTAGTAGAGAAAGAAGTAGAGAGAGGTAGAGAGAAGAGAGTGAGTAATAGAGTAGAGAGTTAGTAGTAGAGAGTAGTAGAGAGCAGTAGAGTGAGTAGCAGAGAGTGAGTAGTAGAGAGTAGTAGAGTGAATAGTAGCGTGAGTAGTAGAGAGTAGTAGAGAGTGAGTAGTAGAGAGTGAGTAGTATAGAGTAGTAGAGAGTAAGTAGTAGAGTGAGTAGTAGAGAGCAGTAGAGAGTAGTAAAGAGTGAGTAGTAAAGAGTGAGTAGTAGAGAGTAGTAGAGAGTGTGTAGCAGAGAGAGAGAATAGTAGAGAGTAGTAGAGAGTGAGTAGTAGAGTGAGTAGTAGAGAGTAGTAGAGTGAGTAGTAGAGAGTAGTAGAGAGAGAGTAGTAGAGAGTGAGTAGTAGAGAGTAAGTAGTAGAGAGTGAGAAGTAGAGGGTGAGTAGTAGAGAGTAGTAGATAGTGAGTAGTAAAGAGTGAGTAGTAGAGAGAGAGAGTAGTAGAGAGTGAGTAGTAGAGAGTAGAGAGTAGTAGAGAGTGAGTAGTAGAGAGTAGTAGATAGTGAGTAGTAGGGAGTGAGTAGTAGAGAGAGAGTAGTAGAGAGTAGTAGAGTAGTAGAGAATGAGTAGTAGAGAGTGAGTATTAGAGAGTAGTGGAGTAGTAGAGAGTAAGTAGTAGAGAGTAGTGGAGAATATTACAAAGTTTGGCACAGCACCACTTGCACAATAATTCCAATCAAATCATATCACTTAGAGTCCTTATTGAAGCGCTGAATCTTGGTGTATATTCAAATTATTTTATTTTCCTTAAGTTTATGTACCACAGCCAGCTGACGCGTTTTGTTCTGTACAACAGAACTTCTTCAGGGCGTTCTTATTTCCTTCAAGTTATGTCGGTATCCTGTTGTCATATAACTAGTTATTTCTTCCAAATGTTAGACGAGACGTAAGTACATTCTTATTCAAAGTGACTAGGTATCAATTTTACCCACACAATTCGGGCAGACTTGAGTAATATATAGCATCCTCAAAGTCAGTCTTTCAAAAATTCCAAAGTATAGGACATGATAATCCAAATCCAAATTCATTTTCAATCGTTCGGAATTTCGGCGTTTGGCCAGATATGACCCAGGGACCCCCAGTATGCAAGGGGAATTAGTCCCCCCTCTGCAAACCCGCCAGTGGCCTGCATTGCAGAGAGGTGTAAAAAGAGGCATAGCCTCATTACACCTCTGTGCAATGCAGCCCCCTGGCGCATACTGGAAGTTCCAGGTGGAATAGTTGGCTCCCAGGGACCCCCAGTATGCAAGGGGAATTAGTTCCCCCTCTTCAAACATGCACGGGGCTGCGTTGCAGAGAGGTGTAAAAAAGGGTGTGGCCTCATTACACCTCTCTGCAATGCAGCCCCCTGGCGGATACTGGAGGCTCCTGGTGGGCTAGTTGGCCCCCAGGGACCCCCAGTATGCAAGGGGAATTAGTTCCCTCTCTGCAAACGCGCCAGGGGGCTGCGTTGCAGAGAGGTGTAACCATAGCTGCCAAGGTTTCAGATTGCTATGTGTGACATTTTCATAATTTAGGTGTAATTATGAGTGACATTTCAACAACTATGAGTGACACTTTTTTGCGAGCAAAATCAAGCAACGAAGACGATAGAAACATATACATATCATAAATTACACCCATTTGAACAAAGTGACTGCGCCCGGAAAGGCATATTTTCACAGCATAGGAAGTCAGTGCAACGGAGGGAGATCATGACTTACACCATCACCTCCAAGTTTACAGATTGGTTGTGTATGACATTTCCATTGTTTCAATGCACTTCTGAGTGGCATTGAACTGCAAATGAGTGAAACTGACAGTGATATTGAAAAAGCTAAAATACAAGATTCTTCAAACTATTGAGAAGTGAGAAGGTTTAAAAAATACTTGACACTAATGCAAAACTCCTGAAAACTGCTTTCTGAGTTGATTAAATAAAAACAGTTGAGGCACCATTGTTCATCTTAAGTAAGTAACTCTGCTGTATCAGCCAGTATAGACAAAGCTGAAGGAGACGTGTTTTGCATAAGTTGCACTCTCTGTCCATTTAGGCTTGCTGCCATAATTATTTTTGATCCAAACAAAAATCATGAGTTTAACCCAGCACACCCACGCACGCCCAACAGGCCCAACAGGCCCACAAATAGACTTAAATAATCACCCCATATATTTACTGACCTGCTGTCTCGAGACTGGCGGCGGATGGCAGCGGAACAGCAACAGAAGAGAAAGCTGCAACCTGTAACATCCGTGTCTCAGGAGTAAAATCACCATGGTCTCAGCTGTCTGCTGTACCAGTGGGCGCTAACAATACCAAGTGACACAAGGGCAGTCGTTTCGGCTTCATTGAAGCTCTGGGCCGGCCCGCCCATCCAGCGCCCATTTATCCACTGTGACCCACTCCCTCACTGACCGGACACTACCGCCCCCCACACCATGTCCTGGGAACAGGCTTCATCTCTGTGTAGTTCTGCGGTCTAAAGGGATGAGCAGCAGCCTAATATCATAAACATATGCTAAGTCAGATCACCGCTGATGGCGTCTAATCTAACACCCGCGCTTTCACTCTGCTATTCTTGCATGAAAAGGCTTGTTAACAGTGTAGGCCTAGTAAATCAGCTTCCTTTACTGAAATGAGAACGAGCCGACAGCAATTGGCGGATGCAAGCTATACGAAAGTGACACCGTCGTGGACTTTCACTTACTTATAGAGTGACGACCCGACTGCTGGTCACTTACTGCACTGCTGCAACGCCACGATGTGCACTCTGCCTCTGTCTTCATGATACAGGCAGCTTCTGGACACACTCGAGTCAACACCTCGGCCCCCAGCCCCCGGCCCGGCGCGGCCGCTCGCAGTCCTGGCCAGAGATGACTGTCGCCGGCTCAGCTGCCAGGTCAAGGTTGCGTAACGGCTGCCTGACGCAATTGATCATTCATTCCCCCTCTTGCGCGGCGGCCGGCAGCCATGAGAGAGACTCTAGTCTCGTGCTGCCTGCAGTGCACTCCACTGACTCGGATTCCCCGCCGCTTTTGCCTACTTCCTCCGGACATGACATCCGGATTTTAATCCCGACCCTCATGGTGCCACGGTGATTGACAGCACAGAATAGACTAAGAGGGCAGCCCCCCCCCTAGTTAGAGCAGTGTGAGTCTGAGTGAGCCGCGCGGCGCGCTGGCGCCACAAACTATTGCCCGCATTCATTGTTTGCAGAGTGCAGAGTTACATTGTAGCGATCGCAGCCGCTCCAAAGAGCTGAGCGCGCCGCAGATCGTTTAACTATTTAGGAACTCAGCTCAACAAGCAGCACATCTCTCTCTCGGAGCAGCAGAGTGCCCGGGCATTTTGCCACCTGCCAGGCGCGCTGGTGGCGCGCCTGGCAGGTGTCAAAATGCGTGACAATGCATTTCAGTGCGGTGATGCGGAACACCGCACTGAAATGCGTGAGCGTCACACCTGATGCGTGACGCTTGGCAGGACTGTGTAACAAGGGGCATAGCCTCATTACACCTCTGCAATGCAACCCCCTGGCGCATACTGGAGGTTCAAGGTGGGCTAGTTGGCCCCCAGAGGCCCCCAGTATGCAAGGGGAATTAGTTCCCCCTCTTCAAACATGCACGGGGGCTGCGTTGCAGAGAGGTGTAAAAAGGGGCGTGGCTTCATTACACCTCTCTGCAATGCAGTCCCCTGGCGCATACTGGAGAATCCTGGTGGGCTTTCAGGTCTTATATAGTTAGGAATTAGCATTAAAAAAAAATTGAAATTCACTGAAAAAAACATAGGTTTCAGGCCTTATATAGTTAGGAATTAGCATTTAAAAAACCTTGCAAATTCACTGAAAAAACCATAGATTTCAGGCCTTATATAGTTAGGAATTAGCATTTAAAAAACCTTTGAAATTTCTCTGAAAAAACCATAGGTTTCAGGCCTTATATAGTTAGGAATTAGCATTTAAAAAACCTTTAAATTCACTCAAAAAACTATTAGTTTTAGGGGTGTTATAGTTATCTGGACATTTCACTCATACAAAACCATTGAAATTGCTCCTATATAGTTAGTTGTACTAACTATATTTCGCGCACCCGCACTCCACTGCTGATGATGTCACATATTACAACATTCATGACATGGTCAGTGACATCTCAAATGACATCACTGATGACTGTTGTGATATTGGCGGCAGTGGTTCCATGTACTGTTTGTCATGCTGGAAATAAATTGAACATGAAATGAACTACTACGGAATGGTTTGATAGCGTGGCGATTATCGCTGGATTGGAGTGCATAAGTGCAACATTTGGGGCGTTTTGTGAAACGGAATATATATATTACCTACTGGCAGTCGCCAGTAGGTATATATAGTTAGGATTTTTTCTCTATGGGATTTTTGAAAATTCTATGTCTAATAACTTTGGCGTTTGTGGACGGAATTGGCTGAAATTTTCAGGAAAATGGCACATTTTGTTTCTGAGCAGCCCTTGAAAATTTGGGGGGGGGTTCGTCAAGGGGGGGCCGAGAAAAAAGGGGGGTCCCAAAACGTGTTTTTAACATTGAGTTTTCCATAGGGCGGTTGGCCTCACTTTTAGCCCGAACGGCTGAATGGATTTGCACGAAACTTGGCAAAATTGTAGGGACTGGTAGCCCGATGTGCCTTTTGTAGGTCTCAATATATGTGCTCCAGTGGATTTTGAGAAATTAACGTTTAAAAAAAGATATATATCTGTAACAGCGGACCGGGCAGCGTCCCAGGACGCGTACTTTGCGCGCAACGGAGCTTTGTGAAGCGAAGCTGATTGGTTCTCTGGCGTCTGTCAACATTCCAAAAAGTCCGTAGCGGCCGCCATCTTGTCTCTCGGTAGGATCGAGAGACAAGAGGAGGCCAAAACGAAGGGGGAAATGACCATAAGGGGGCATAGTAGATCCTCGCTGACCCCCTAGGTTTGATGTGGAGGTTTTAAAAGGGCCCCGCGGGGCAAAAAAAAAAATAATAATAATAATCGAACGGCTGAATGGATTTGCACGAAACTTGGCAAAATATTAGGGACTGGTAGCCCGATGTGCCTTTGCTAGGTCTCAATATATGTGCTCCAGTGGATTTTGAGAAATTAACGTTAAAAAAAAGATATATATCTGTAACAGCGCTCCGCTTCGCGTAACGGAGGTTTGCGAAGCTGATTGGTCATTCTGTCACTGGGCTATAGTTGGGCTACATCTGGCTGATATTTGGGCTACATTTGTTTTTTTGTGTGTCTGGCGGCCATCTTTGGGCTACATTGGGCTACATTGGGCTTCATTGGGCTACATTGGGCTACATTTGGGCTCCAACATATATATAGGCCAATGTAGCCCAATATATATTTTTCAAAGTTAATTTTCGTAAAAACCACTGGAGCATATATCTTGAGACATAGCAAAGGCACATCGGGCTACCAGTCCCTACAAGTTTGCCAAGTTTCGTGGAAATCCATTCAGCCGTTCGAGCTAAAAGTGAGTCCAACCGCCCTATGGAAATGAAGGAAATGAATGGGTAATTTGTAATTAGCAAATAGCTAATCGCAAACTAGGAATGGTAAAGAATCGCTATTTATTCCTTAAAGTTCGCTATTTAGGAAATGCAAAAAACTTTGATGATACATATGGCGGTTCATCTCTAACAAGATAAGAAGCATAGGGATACATTTATGATGACTGGCGCATCACCAGGGATGTGTTAGTCATTCTGTGCCGCTGTTCCGTCATCTATGGTGTGCTGCATTTACAATGCGGCGCATCATGGGGCAAAAACAGCACAGATGCGTGATGTATCTGTGCCGTAAAGGTGGCGCATTGCTGGAGTTGTATCGCAAGTGTGATGAAGCTCCAGCAAGGGTCGGGGGTGCCCCTGTCGCAGGGTTTCTGTTCTCACACAGAACTGTGGACAGAGGATTGGAACCTCGGTGAATTAGGGTGTCCCAAAACTCACGTTAGTAATCAAAAACCCCTTAGCAAGCTAGGTACAGTGTCACATTGGATATAACAAACTCTCAATGTTTAGACAATCCAGAATATGAACTTATAGTACCTCAGGATACGTGGAACTCATGAACAGTCGGTCGTTATATATTTCTTAGAAACCAGAACATGGAGTTAAGAAGAACACATGTGTATTTGAAATGTTTATTTACTAATGCCGTCTTCTCAGGCGTAGTATCTTAGATAATACAAGTACACATATTATCAGTAGCAAAATTACCAGCATAGTTACTAGTACATAAAAAGCGAATGGTGATAGTATGTTAACATGCTGTAAATGAATAAGAGTTAGCAACACTTATAAGCAGCCGCGGGCCGTGGAGGGAGTTACGGTGAGGCAGGGAGGCGGGGAGGGGGAGAAGCAGGGTGGAGAATACAAGTACACATATTATCAGTAGCAAAATTACCAGCATAGTTACTAGTACATAAAAAGCGAATGGTGACAGTATGTTAACATGCTGTAAATGAATAAGAGTTAGCAACACTTATAAGCAGCCGCGGGCCGTGGAGGGAGTTACGGTGGGGCAGGGAGGCGGGGAGGGGGAGGGGCAGGGTAGAGAGGGCTCCACCCTGCTTCTCCCCCTCCCCGCCTCCCTGCCTCACCGTAACTCCCTCCACGGCCCGCGGCTGCTTATATCTCACCCTCCCTAATACACATATTATATTATTTGCTAAGAAGGTCTCTTTGTGTTGGTTTAGGGCGTGCCCATACTTTAGTGTCTTAGATTTGAAGGAATCACATCAGCATACACCAGCTCTCTCTTCATGTGAACCGCATCAACTGTTGTGTATGTGTGTTCGGCAAAGCAATATAAAACCCGCCTCATGCCCAGAATTGGCAGAAGTTGCACTTATGTTATGAGTATGAAGTCGTGGAGATCAGACCTCATAACAATTCTGTATCGTGTTGTTCTTGAAACTTTAGCACTCGCTGTACAGATATAGTTTAACAAGCAAAGCAGATAGTAGAGCAATAACATATTATTCTCATGTAAACCACGATGAACTACTAGGTGGAAAGCTAAAGCAACAACTAAGTGTCGTGTGCAGAAGTTGCAAAAAAGGAAAAATGGCGTTTAAACCGGTAATGAGCCCATGCTAACTTAACACGGTGTAAAGATATCCAGGACCTAGATGACACCTCCCCATGATCCGGAAACGAACTGAATAAGATAATAGAAGTGCCATCTCATGAGAGCAGATTGCAAGTTTATATGTGGACGGTCCGCAAGGTAAAGCATTAAAAACTAGGAAAATTTAATGCTAAAGAAAAATAAAACAGCCAAGTACTTTATCGAGTCTTAAGCCAATAGGCAAGGTAAATAATAAAAACTTGACAAATAAGTCAATGAATTGTCAATGAAATGCTAGTACTCAGCATATCAAACATGAAAAAGGTCTATGACATAACTGTGTATGCAAAATAAGCTGCAACAGCCTCCAATAGGAAGTCACCGTCTTCATCCGAAAACAGTTCAGCCATCCAATTTAAAAGCGGAAAAGAACATACGTGCTCTCCCAGCACCGGATCCTCTATCACCATCAGAGGACAGCTCGGTGGGTTTTCAAGAAAGCTCTGTTCCAAGAAAGACTGTGCTGCCGCCAGTAAATTCCAGGGACCAAGTAGTCCATGCATCAATGCCACAGCCATAATCCTTTCGCCAGGACAAACCAACTCGTGAGTAATGATAGGAGTCATCAGCTGATTAAAGTCGACGTCAGGAGAAACCGGTCCTCAGAGACACAAATCAATGGCCCAATCGAAATCACAGGTCAGGCAGTGAAATACAGGCTGGACACAGGTGAAGTAGGAGAATCGAAAAGATAATCCATATGCCGTGCTTAATATCGCCAACGGCATTGTGCCATAATATTCTAGCATGCGATTGCGGAACAGTGTCAGCAGCTGCAGGGTGGGAGGTTGCATAGGAGGGACATCCATATTTAAAAATGTAAAAAAGCACAAGAGCGTCCGCTGGTAATGCAAGTAAAAATGCCAATCCACGAAGCAGAGTGGAGAAAATAGAATGAAAGAAAGCAGGGATGACTCCAAAGATTTTCTCAAATGAAGTCACGAGACCACTGGTAACAACTTTAAAAAAGTGCGCCAGGGCCTTTGTGGAGGATGCGTTAAAGATAGTCCGAACCATCTTGCTGAAATTGAAAGGCAAATCTGAATTGAGAAGGGTCTGCACCTCTGTACGGGTGTTCGCTATGTGAAGCACGAAAGTTTCACGGGCCGAACTCAAGGCCACCTCTCTCTGAGACAAAAGAGCTCTTATTCTTGCCATGCCGTTGAAATCTCTCCCAAGGTTGGTATTTGTGGCCAGATTGAAAACTCCCTATGTTCATGTGTGGGAGGAAATAGAACATTTCTGCAGCAAATAACCCGTTCACTTACTGTTACCATAAAAGGAATACTTTTAATTAACTCAGAACAATCTTCATTATTGAGCATCAAATAACTACCATTTTCCAACAACTTGAACGTGGGGATGATAGCAGGAACTGGCGTGCCTTGCAACACGCAAGCCATATTTGGTCGGTGTTTGTTGCATGAACCGTGTAACTGTATGTGCCTACACATTAGTGAATGATCTGGCGTCTCAGTGCATTCCTCTCCATTCAGATAAACTTCTTGATCATCTTTGAAACATCTGTATGTGTATGGAAGCGACCAGACCTCATGAAGAAAAGCACTACCTAAAGGTTCATAACGACCTATTGGTATATATTTCATACAATTTGAAAACTTATATAAAGCAAAAGGCAGCGTTATTAAACCGTGGATAAGGCACGTTGTCAAAAAACCCGCAATCCTCTGCTGATGATGTCACTGAGCATGTCATGAATGATGTAATATGTGACATCATCAGCAGTGGATTACGGGTAATAGTATCTCTAGTTTACTCCCCTATAGCTGTCTTTCTTTTAACATAAGTCTCTGTTTCCTTCCCTTATACTTACTGTTTTTGGTTCGCTTCCGGTTCGCGTACCGGCGAGCGAACTGGGAAGCGAACTAAGAGAAATAGAGGTTGGCACAGTTCCAAATATTGTACCAATTTTTTAATAACGGGGAGGTAGTTCTGAAAAGAACTTTTTTTTAAATTGTTTTTGTTGTTTTATATTTTTTTTATTATTTTTCAGAACATTTTTTTACTTTTTTTGAATTTTTCTGAACAGTTTTATATTTTTGGGGGTTTTTCTTGGAGGGGGCAATGAAAACGATTCATTGTAAAGGGCTCAACAGGAGCAACAAAACAAAAAAAAAGTATTTATTATTTTGGGCGTTTCGTACAAACTTGCATATGATAGTCAATAGCTCTGTTGATCAGAGTGATGCTTCTTTCTCCGTAGCAAATGAATCCATCGCAAAATACGCAGATGTGTTTTACTTCACCAAATCTCATTTGTATATTTGGCACCATCTCCCTGCCCTCTGGTCCCGTTACTTCCGGTACAACAGATCTTCTGGCCATAATAGGGAGATTATCTAGGTCGTTCCGAAACTGTGCAGCACTGTAGTTGTTAGGATGCCACCTAGTCATATGGCGATGCATTGTGTAGTTTCCGAAACTGTATTTTTTCTCGGTTCCTCTGGACAGTCTATCTTGACATATAAGGCAAGTTACGTATCTTGCATTTACTTTTTTCTGACCTTTGGGAATTTAAAAAAATTGCCAAATGAAGTTTTCTTTCCGGTGAGACGTCCTGGGTTCCTCAGGCAAACACTGCCTCTCTTCGTGCTCTTCCTCCTGTTCCTCTTCTTCCTCTTCTTGCTGAATTATAACTTGAGCAGGTGGTCCACTCTTCCTTGGATGTGGTGGAGGTGGTGGGGAAGCACCAGCTGAAGCTACTAAAGAAGCCATTGCTCAGTGATCACAAAGGGTCTTTCTCTCACAATGATGAAAGTCAGAGTGAGGAAAGAAGGAGGGATTTTCATCATTTGGGAAAAACAAGAGTTCTCAACCAATCAAAAGTGTTCATTTTAGATTATATGACCTAGTCTTACATCATTAGGAAACCAAAAGTGAAATGAACCAATGAAAAGTGTTATTACCAAGTCACATGACTTGCTGTGTTTACGTTAAGCGCTTTGCAGGGCCTCCCGGTTTGCTTCCAGAAACCTGCGCTTTGCGACTCGCTTCGCGTACCAGTTCGCTAACGTAGCACGTCATATGACGTATCACGCGACAACGTGAAACGTCATGCGGACGGGAGGCGTCACGATGTTGTTTTCTAACGCGGCACTTGCGGTAAAGAAACGTTTACCGGCTCGCGGTCTATTTCGCGGCATCAAGGTCAGCTAACGGGAAGCTTCCCGATTCGCGAAGCGGGAACGAAGAAAAAAAAATATTTTAAAAAAAAATTATTCATAAACATATAAAATATATTTTTGGATTTAAAGAAGAATACATTTTACAGCTACAGATATTAGCTGTTAAAAAACCAATGAAATTCACTGAAAAAACCATAGGTTATAGACCATATATAGTTAGGAATTAGCATTTACAAAACCTTGAAAATTCACTGAAAAAACCATAGGTTATAGACCATATATAGTTAGGAATTAGCATTTACAAAACCTTATTTTACTCACACAAAACCATTGAAATTCCATATATAGTTAGTTGCACTAACTATATATCGCGCACCCGCAATCCACTGCTGATGATGTCACATATTACATCATTCATGACATGGTCAGTGACATCACTGATGACATCACTGATGACATCTCAAATGACATCACTGATGACATCACTGATGACATCTCAAATGACATCACTGATGACATCATGACACACCAATACCAGTTACTACATACGCACTCACTGATTCCTACGTCTACACACACATTCACTCATTCACCCATACAATGACTCATACATACAGTCACTTATTATTACAACACTATCATATGCACTCATACACCTATGCAGACAGTCACACACTGCCACTCATCCATGGAGTTACTCACACACCAAGTCAGTCCTGTAAAGAATCAATCACACTTCCATTTCTTCATCTATACAGTTAAACACAGAACACCATACTTCAGTGACATCACTGATGACATCACTAATGACATCTGAAATGACATCACTGATGACATCTCAAATGACATCACTGATGACATCATGACACACCAATACCAGTTACTACATACGCACTCACTGATTCGTACGTCTACACACACATTCACTCATTCACCCATACAATTACTCATACATACAGTCAGTTATTATTAGAACACTAACATATGCACTCATACACCTAGTCAGTCCTGTGAAGAATCAATCACACTTCGATTTCCTCATCTATAGTTAAACACAGAACACCATACTTTTCACACATATACTAACACATACTTACTCTCTTATACAATCACTGATACAAGTACACATTGATATCCACAGAGTCACACACCTCCCAGCCAGCCACACACACACTCAGTCTTCCATACATCCAGTCATTCTTCAATATGTAAAACGTATTTAAACTTTACAAAAACACACAGACACTAGATGATGTCATCAGTGATGTCATTTGAGATGTCATCAGTGATGTCATCAGTGATGTCACTGACCATGTCATGAAGGATGTAATATGTGACATCATCAGCAGTGGATTGCGGGTGCGCGATATATAGTTAGTGCAACTAACTATATATGGAATTTCAATGGTTTTGTGTGAGTAAAATAAGGTTTTGTAAATGCTAATTCCTAACTATATATGGTCTATAACCTATGGTTTTTTCAGTGAATTTTCAAGGTTTTGTAAATGCTAATTCCTAACTATATATGGTCTATAACCTATGGTTTTTTCAGTGAATATATATATATATATATATATATATATATATATATATATATATATATATATATATATATATATATATATATATATATATATATATATATATATATATATATCGACGACAACCCTCCAACTGGATGAAAGGAAGGAATCCCAGGCAGGGAAATACAAGTGGGGTTCTTTATTTGAAATCCATGCAGCTGGGCATAATGCATTTCGGATTACACTCCTTCCTCAGACGCCCATAGCTGCTGTACCCCATGTCCGTTGTGCACAGATTGAGTGCTCACAGTCTTTGTAGAATTCACTAATGGCTCCGCCCCCGCTCATGTGATCATCCGCTGTGTTGGAGTCAATATGGAACTTCAACTCCCAGAATGCTGTGTGCCTGGTATAGCGTGATGGGGGAAACAAAAGTTAAATCTTGTGTTTGCGGGCATTAGTGGAGCTGGGCACATACGGTGAGGTAAGTAATTTGGCATCATAACCCCTCGAGTCCCCGCACATAGCTTCAACCTTCGGGCGCTGGTTAGGCTGAAACATGGAATGGCGACAGTGCACCACCTCCTCCGTGCAGTCACGGACCGCTTTTATGCAGTGTTCCTCGCGTTGCAGCGCTTCGAAGGTGGGATGCCTGAAGTCAATACCTTGACAGAGACGTAGACTGCTTGCGCAGAGCACCAGTGAAGCAGGCAACCTCTTGATGAAGCGGAATTCCTTAATGTGTCTCTGGCTGACACAGAAATGTCGACGACAACCCTCCAACTGGATGAAAGGAAGGAATCCCAGGCAGGGAAATACAAGTGGGGTTCTTTATTAGAAATCCATGCAGCCGGGCATAATGCATTTCGGATTACACTCCTTCCTCAGACGCCCATAGCTGCTGTACCCCATGTCCGTTGTGCACAGATTGAGTGCTCACAGTCTTTGTAGAATTCACTAATGGCTCCGCCCTCGCTCATGTGATCATCCGCTGTGTTGGAGTCAATATGGAACTTCAACTCCCAGAATGCTGTGTGCCTGGTATAGCATGATGGGGGAAACAAAAGTTAAATCTTGTGTTTGCGGGCATTAGTGGAGCTGGGCACATACGGTGAGGTAAGTAATTTGGCATCATAACCCTCGAGTCCCCGCACATAGCTTCAACCTTCGGGCGCTGGTTAGGCTGAAACATGGAATGGCGACAGTGCACCACCTCCTCCGTGCAGTCACGGACCGCTTTTATGCAGTGTTCCTCGCGTTGCAGCGCTTCGAAGGTGGGATGCCTGAAGTCAATACCTTGACAGAGACGTAGACTGCTTGCGCAGAGCACCAGTGAAGCAGGCAACCTCTTGATGAAGCGGAATTCCTTAATGTGTCTCTGGCTGACACAGAAATGTCGACGACAACCCTCCAACTGGATGAAAGGAAGGTTTCAGGCCTTATATAGTTAGGAATTAGCATTTAAAAAACCTTTAAATTCACTCAAAAAACTATTAGTTTTAGGGGTGTTATAGTTATCTGGACATTTCACTCATACAAAACCATTGAAATTGCTCCTATATAGTTAGTTGTACTAACTATATTTCGCGCACCCGCACTCCACTGCTGATGATGTCACATATTACAACATTCATGACATGGTCAGTGACTTCACTGATGACATCTCAAATGACATCACTGATGACTGTTGTGATATTGGCGGCAGTGGTTCCATGTACTGTTTGTCATGCTGGAAATAAATTGAACATGAAATGAACTACTACGGAATGGTTTGATAGCGTGGCGATTATCGCTGGATTGGAGTGCATAAGTGCAACATTTGGGGCGTTTTGTGAAACGGAATATATATATATATATATATATATATATATATTCACTGAAAAAACCATAGGTTATAGACCATATATAGTTAGGGATTAGCATTTACAAAACCTTATTTTACTCACACAAAACCATTGAAATTCCATATATAGTTAGTTGTACTAACTATATATCACGCACCCGCAATCCACTGCTGATCATGTCACATATTACATCATTCATGACATGGTCAGTGACATCACTGATGACATCACTGATGACATCTCAAATGACATCCCTGATGAAATCACTGATGACATCTCAATGACATGACTGATGACATCACTGATGACATCTCAAATGAGATCACTGATGACATCTCAAATGTCTTACATATTGAAGAATGAGTGGATGTATAAGTGTCTGGATGAAGGATTTAGTAGGTGTGTGACTGACTGTATGAGTGAGTGATTAAATGTGTGTCACTGAGTGCATGGGTTAGTCAGTAAACTGTCTTAATTTGTGCATCATTATGTCTGTTGTTCTGTAAACTGCTGCATGTGTTGATCAGTAGCTATATGAGTAAGTATATGGGTTATTGATTGGTTGCCCAAGTATTTGTATGGGAGACTGAGTGTGTGTGTGGGTGGCTGGGAGGTGTATGACTCTGTGCATAGATGTGTAAGCAGTTGATTCACTAGATATATGGATTCAAAAGTGCATGTGGAAACAGGTGTATGGGCGGTTGACTGAGTGCATTGGTGAGTGAATGGATATCTGAGTGCTACATGTCAAAGTAAGAACATATGTAAAACACAGTACATGTGAGAGTTGACATATATAAATAACTGTGCATAAGAGTCCGTGAATGTGTGAGTGGCTGTATTGATCATTGTGAACTTGTATCAGGGATTGTAAAAGAGAGTAAATATGTGTTAGTATATGTTTGAATAAGTAAGGTATGTATAACTGTATAGTTGAGGAAATGGAGGTGTAATTGATTCTTTGCATGACTGAGTAGGTGTGTGAGTAACTCCATGGATGAGTGACAGTCTGTGAGTGTCTGTTTACACTGAGTGTATCTAAGGTTATTTTAGAGTCTGAAGAAGTTCATCGTATTATCACATGAATGATGTCATCAGTGATGTCATCAGTAATGTCAAATGAGATGTCATCAGTGATGTCATCAGTGATGTCATTTGAGATGTCATCAGTGATGTCATCAGTCATGTCATTGAGATGTCATCAGTGATGTCATCAGTGATGTCATTTGAGATGTCATCAGTGATGTCATCAGTGATGTCACTGACCATGTCATGAATGATGTAATATGTGACATGATCAGCAGTGGATTGCGGGTGCGTGATATATAGTTAGTACAACTAACTATATATGGAATTTCAATGGTTTTGTGTGAGTAAAATAAGGTTTTGTAAATGCTAATCCCTAACTATATATGGTCTATAACCTATGGTTTTTTCAGTGAATTTTCAAGGTTTTGTAAATGCTAATTCCTAACTATATATGGTCTATAACCTATGGTTTTTTCAGTGAATTTCAATGGTTTTTTAATAGCAAATATCAAAACCTTTACAATGTATTCTTCTTTAAATCGAAAAATATTTTTTACATGTTTTTAATACAATTTTTTTTTTATTCTTTTTATTGTTTCGCTCCCGGTACGCGAACCGGTTAGCTTCCCGTTAGCTCAATTCGGAGCCGCGACCCGGTCCGCGAACCGGTAAACGTTCCGTTTGCGCAACTGTCGCGTTAGAAAACAACATCGTGACGCGTCGCGTCAGCATGATGTTTCGCGTTCTCGCGTGATACGTCATATGACGTGCTACGTTAGCGTACCCGGAAGCGCAGCGGTACGCGAACCGGAAGCGATCCGGGGCGCGGCGCCGACCGCGTAACGTAAACACAGCAGGTCATGTGACTCGGTAATAACACTTTTCATTGGTTCATTTCACTTTTGGTTTCCTAATGATGTAATACTAGGTCATGTGATCTAAAATGAACACTTTTCATTGGTTTAGAACTTTTGCTTTTCCCAAATGATGAAAACCCCTCCTTCTTTCCTCACTCTGACTTTCATCTTGGTGAGAGAAAGACCCTTTATTTACACTTTGACATGGCTTCATTAGTAGCTTCAGCTGGTTCTAACCCACCACCTCCACCAAATCCAAATAAGAGAGGACCACCTGCTGAAGTAATTTTGCAAGAAGAGGAAGAACAGGAAGAGGAGGAAGAGGAGGAAGAGCCAAGGTTTTTGCCAGAGGAGCCCAGGAGGTACAATCGAAAAGAGAATTACATTTGGCAATTCTATAAATTTCCTGAGGGGCAAAAAAAAGTGAATGCACGCTACGTGTTTTGCCGTATATGCGGTGATAGATTGTCAAGGGGAACTGAAAAAAAATACAGTTACGGCAATCACACTATGCATTGGCATATGAGTAGGTGGCACCCAAATAATTATAGTGCTGCCCAGCTACGTGATGAGCAACAAAATCCCCTTCCAATGGCAAGAAGATCGGTTGTTCCAGAGGTGTCGGGACCAGAGGCGAGGGAGATGATCCCAAACATTCAAATGTTGTTTGGGCACGTGAAGCAAGTGTGCGTGCACTGCGGCGATTTCATCTGCTACAGGGAAAGTAGCATCATTTTGATTATGAGAGCTATTCAGAATCATGTTAATGTTTGTCCGAGACGCCCCAAAAAATAAATTCTTTTTTTTTGTTGCTCCTGTTGAGCCCTTTACAATGGATCGTTTTTGTTTCCCCCCCCCCCAAAAAAACCAAAAAAAATATAAAAACGTTCAGAAAATACAAAAAAAGTAAAAAAAAATTCAAAAAATAATAAAAAAAATATAAAACAACAAAAACATAAAAAAAAAGTTCTTTTCAGAACTACCTCCCCGTTATAAAAAAATTGGTAGAATATTTGGAACTCTGCCAACCTCTATTTCTTTTAGTTCGCTCCCCGGAGCGCTACCCGGTACGCGTACCGGAAGCTAACCAAAAAAAATATTTTTTAAAAAAAAGAACAGTAAGTATAAGGTAAGCAAACAGACAGTTATGTGAAAAGAAAGACAGCTCTAGGGAGTAAACAAGAGATACTGTTACCTACAATCCACTGCTGATGATGTCACATATTACATCATTCATGACATGGTCAGTAACATCATCAGCAGTGGATTGCGGGTAACAGTATCCTTAGTTTACTCCCTATAGCTGTCTTTCTTTTAACATAACTGTCTGTTTCCTTCCCTTATAGTTACTGTTCTTTTTAAAAAAAAATTTTTTTGATCAGTGAGAAACAGTGACATTAATAGAAACAGAGAGAGTGAACAAGAGTGAAGAACTATGGTCCTCCTCAGCCACCCTCAGAAAACCAAGGGGGTCAAGATACATCTACCGTGCCCCCTTCTACCCATTCTGAACATTATTTGCCCTCCATCTTGTATCTTGATTCGACCGAAACACAAAATGGTGGACTCCCGTAACGCTGCTGGTTTGCGAACCGGGCCACTTCCCGGGAAGCGGTCCAAAAAAAAGGTGGGAAAGTAATTCACAGACACTAAGAGTAATAGAGACGGAGTGAGTGAACAAGACTGAGGAACTATGAGAACAGAGGGACTGAGAAAAAGAGTGGAAGGAGTTGATTAAGTAGGTAATAGAGAAAGGAATGAGGAAAGTAGCAAAGGCAGGAAACTGAGGGTTAAAGAAGTGAAGCAGTGGATCTAATAGTAGGTGAATGTGATAGAAATGTAACGAAAAGAGTACAACTATTTACCTTATAA
The DNA here is from genome assembly GCF_964261635.1 of Lissotriton helveticus. Lineage (NCBI taxonomy): Eukaryota > Metazoa > Chordata > Amphibia > Caudata > Salamandridae > Lissotriton > Lissotriton helveticus. Next base: position 17,438 of record NW_027611905.1, on the reverse strand, counting down.
TTGCCGTTAAATTACTCACTTTTTATTTTTATACTTTCAATCTGTGAAAGAGAGAACCAACATTTGAAAAATATTAAAACATGTATTTAAAAATTACAAAAGACAAGGGAAAAGATTGAAGGACAAATAGTTTTTCAACAACTTTGACACTGACAGAAGCTTCTGCTTCTCCAGGTCCCCTACACAGTCCTAAAGATATACATTTTAAACTAACAGTATCTTGATACAGATGAAGTGAGGCCTATCTTAAAACATGGTGCATCTTTTGCATTGCTCTTGTTTCAGAAAAGTGTCGCTTCAGGATGCCAATAACATGTCTCCTATCCAGAGGTTTGTTTAAGGTGAGGCCTACTCAGAGTTCAAGATGAGATTTACACTTGTTGAAGTGTACAGAGGAGATAATATCTGTGAAAGTCTACCAATGAAGTGAGTCATGTCCACTGCACTCTTCAACAAAGTAGAAACCTCCTATGTTTCCCTGGACAGACCTAAACTTGATCTGCACAATGTGATTCGTAATGATAGGAAACACAGGTGATGTAATTGAAATACGTGCAATTTATTTTGCTCATTTCTCAATCACATCACTTGCGTTTCCTTTGCTTAGGTATCTCATTGTGCAGATGTAGTCTAGCATATGAAAGAATACGCAGAAGTGCAGCACTGCATGCAACAACTTTGACACTTACAGAAGCCTCACCTTCTCCATGCCTCCTACACAGTTCTACATATACATCATAAATGCAAACAGTACAGAATTAATTATACATGTTAAATGGTTTATTTTTGCTGTTCTCAGAATGTATCAAAATTCACTAAAAACAGTGACTTGAAGGTATTCATCATGTAACAGCGGGGAAAAAAAAACACAATCAAAATGATTGTGTTTAAAAAACCCATACAACATCAGAAATCAAAATTCAGAACTCCTTAAAGTTAACTTACTTTCCATGACGTCCAAGGATGTCCTATGAACAGCTTACACTCTTTTGTGCTGTTATTACTTTCAGCCCGCCACTTTCTGAAAGAAAATCTCCATCGTTTTTAAAAACACGTTACATGCAATAAATGACTTCTTGCTCTCTACCACAATTTTCCACAAGGCCAAATCTTGTCAGAGCCATTTATAACTCTTGGATTTCTTGTAAGCCAATCCCGTCATTTGGCATTTCCGCAACTTTCAGAATTAAAATGTTGAAGATCATTTTCACAATCCTGGAATAGTAATATCTTCCCCTTCTTGCTCAGTCATGTTCTACTTTTCCTATGACACTGATACAAGCAGACTTACACTACCTCTATGACTACTACAATTATTTAATTCTCTACATCACTTTTAATCACAAAGCAATGTAAAACAGTAGACAGCATTGCAGACTTACATTCCCTCTACTCCATGTTTTGATTGGCTGCTTCAATTAGTTTATAAAAAGAAACAGTTTTTCTGAACTCATTCAAAGTGCACGTATTTCTCCATAATGTCCAGTCCTATGGTTAGAAGTTATGTCTCTGAACTACACTTATCCTCAAGGCCAAATTGTGTAGGAGCCATTAGAACTTCTTGAAATTCCACAGAGCACATCCCGAGATTCTTTCCCTAAAATTTTGGTTTTAAAAACACCAGGTAAGAGTTTTTAAGGTCATACGGCAATTTTTTTTTGAAAATTAAAACAGAATCATTGCAGAATGACCAGCCATTTCTAGACTTTAAATAAGCTGTGTAATGTCCTGATGTTATTGAAGGGCCGTCATGATATATAATTGCTGCAGTTACAAAAGTCCTTCCTGATATTGACAACTGCGAAGCTACAAAAATTTTAATTAAAGTTGTCAATTTTGTTCCATCAGGCCTACATCGTTGGAACATTAAAATGACATACTGGCCATATGTTCGTATAAATAATGTGGACATCATTTCAGATTTACATTGGCTACACTCCATGTTGTGATCAGCTGCTTTTACTAGCTTATTAAAGGAGACTGATTTACTGTCTGGCAAAGTTAAATATATAAATCTTTCTGAGTCTACACTAGTAGTACTTGATACCATACAGTTCTCGCAGTCATGCTGCCATTGATAAGAAAGCCCAAACAGCTGATCTACATCTACACCTTCAGCATGTAATACATCAAGCATATACATTAAAAACTCCTGACAATCTTGCTGAATATTTTGAGAGAATTGTGTTTGGCCTGAACATCTGTCTAACAGATTTCGAATTTCAGACACACTTTCTATGTTTCTTCTATCAGTGGTACATTTCTCTAACACAGAATTTAACAAACTGCAAAATCTTTGATCAGAATTGACCACAATCTCTTCTTTTACATTTTTTAGAGAAAATAAAACATTAACCACTACATTAGCATAGCAGTTGACACCAGAACTGTTTTCAAACTGAAAACCAACAACATCTTCAACAGAATCCTTTATGTTTCTGCTTGTAATTTTAGGTTCATTGACTTTTTGTCTTTTTGCTACAACCTCCCCAGTATTGTTCTCATTTCTTCGTTTCCGGCCTACCACACGTTTCTCAAACAAAGGATACTGAGGCAAATGTGGCGCATACTCTCTTCTTAACCTATTGTATTCCTTAACACAATCTAGATCCGCACAAATGTTTGTGACATCACACTCAATCAAGTACAATCCCGATAAAGTTCTAACTCGTGACAATGCCACATATGCCATACCCTCCTTGAACACAGAACTGCCAATATTCACCAATGCACTGTCTACGCTTAAACCTTGCGATTTATGAATTGTCACCGCATATGCCAAGCAAACAGGAAACTGCTTACGGCGAACATATAAGTCTTTTACAAGCAAAAATCTAGCAGAACAACGAGCAATTAGCTGTACTTCCTCAATGCCATCAAATTTAATTTTTAAAAATTCAATTCCATCTCTATTTCTGTATTTCACAAAATCAACAACATTACCCATTGATCCATTTACCAGACCTCTTTCAACATGTAAATTCCTTCTTAAAATTATACGGCAGTTCAAGCACACATTCAGAGTCTTTTCAAAACCTGCAGTTTTAGATATACTCTTCTCTAATGAATCCAATTTTGTTTTCAGATTCTCAGACAAAATAATTGTTGATCCCATATGCTCTACTCTATCAATAGCTTCCAGTTTCACAATCTCTTGCTTTTCTAAATGCAACATTTTGTTGTTAAATTTGGCACATTCTGCAAGAGTTGGCATCAAACATATTCCAGATTTCTTCTCAGTAATTTTCTGAAAAATATTCTCAGGCACAACATCTTGTTCTGGATATAAATTTGACAGTAATCGTGCATGTAAAGCTTCTTTCCCATGCTCGGTCACTTTTCCAATTCTAACATCTTGTAGAATAGTCTTGTAAACTTCATCCTTCGCCTGACGCATATTTTCATGCAGTTCAGCATAATTGAAGTTTAACCATATATTGACGTTGCCAATGCTGCCTAGGCACTTCCTGGTATCTTCATGCGTGAGCATTTTGAACACAGGTTGCCCTTTCACTGGTGTCAGCTGCAAAAGATCTCCGAAAACAATGATGTGTTTGCCACCAAATAACACATCATACTCTGTTTTGAGAACTTCTTGCATCCTCAAATGCACAAAGGCAAGCATGACATTGGAAACCATGCTTACTTCGTCAATGATAAGAAGTTTCATTTTCCTCAAGATTCTTGAAACTTCAAAACAAGCATCTCCAGATAGCTTGTGATATTGTAATTTGTTGTCATGCTCCACTGGCAGCATCAGTAAACAATGTAAAGTAATCCCTTTAATATTATGTGCTGCCAGTCCAGTTGGAGCAGTGACAACACAAGACAGCGATGACTCTGTCCTTTCCTGCAAATAGCATGAAATTGCTTTAATGAGGAAACTTTTTCCAGTTCCCGCTTCTCCACTCACGTTCAGTCGGACAGGCTTCAACGACGTACATGAGCACTCTTTCTTATCATGACTTAATCCATGATCAATTTGCATGGTAACTTCGTCATATATTTTCCTCTGCTCAACGTTAAGTTGTCTTTCCAACTCTTCTAAGTTAACCGCATCCTCCTGAGCATGTGCCATGGCTCTTTCCACTTCATTCATAGCAGTGGCAGCTTCATTTTCAATAACAGGTCCTCCTAGTGGATCCTGACTCAATGAAGCAGAACTCTGACTGTCCTGAGAACTGTCTCTGGCAATCTCGGCTGCAATCGTTGCTTCCTGCTCAATTTCCGCATTCAACATTTCTACATATTTGGGAAAAGCAGGACATTCTATGGTCTCCTTGGCGGCATTGAAAGAGTCTTCGTAACAGAGGAAATCTCCAAGCAGTTCCTCTTCTGCACGCCAAGGCTTGAAAAGTTGCAAAAGTGCTAAATAGAAAAACTCCTTTTTTTCAGGAGATTCGCCACTCAATTTTCGATGGTTTACCAAGTGGCATTTTCTTTGCTTGACCAGACATCCCTCACTTCCTATTACAGCATACACTCCTTTCTCAGTATCTTCTTTGATGTTCCTCTTGAATATGTAATTTTGCAGAACCTCATACAGACAAACATTCTCGAGGTGACTGCTTCGATTTGGATAATATGTATCCAACATGTTTGTCTTCAAAATGTCGGTACTGTTTGGCTCCTTTTCCGCCAAATACTCAATTTCCCGCACAGGTTTGAGAACTCGATTACGCGTTGCAGCAAGACCAAGACTCGCCCAAACGATACTCCTGGACTTGGCATAGAGACTTGCTGAAGACAACCGGTCAGAACATTCGTACGCTCCGATTTCTCGATGCGACAACATCTTCAGACTGAAACTGTACAACTTCTTGCTGAGGCACTTTTCATGGGAAATGTCCTCCCACATATCCTTCAATTCTGTCTTCTCTTTTTTGGTGATGTAAGACGTCACATACCGAGCCACAGCCATACAGTTATCAGCCACAAACTGTATATCCATGTTAGCATTCCACATGGACAAAATCACCGGGTTGTAGTCGTTGATGTACTTGGACTCTTCGTTCCTCTTCAAATTGTAAGTGTTTTTAGGTGATTTCTTCATGACATTGTGTCGCAGCGAAGACATCAAACTGTTTACTCTTCCTTTATAAATCACCGGTCGTGGAAAGCCGAAACGACATTTAGTGTAGAACTTGTCCTTGTTTCGGAATTTACGACGGCAGTACTTTCCACATCTATGGCTTTGGAAACGCAGAACTTTTTCTCTTAGGCTTTTCTTCTCCTTTGCGTTTGGAACAGCACACGTAGAATACTGTTGGATGAAACTCATCACTGAGTCTTCTGGATCCGTTCCAAATTTAGGTGCATCCTTGATCCACAGCAACATATGTATATGAGGAGCACCTCTTGCTTGGTACTCTTTTCTCCAGAAGAAATCCAACACCTCTCCAAGAGGTGGATTCTTCTTATTCATGATGAAAGACATCATAGCTTCAAATCTATGATTGAAGTACCTACATACATTGACTGGATCCAAAGAGCACAGTTCTCCGGGTGTCTTGAATTCGATGTTATCTACGTTAGCATTTGCCTCTCGTAGAAATTCAAGTAAGTCTTCCCAGCCATACTCGGCACAGCTCAGAGTGAGGAACCATGTGGGAGTACCTAAGTTCCTCAGCATACATTTTAAATCACCATGACGACGGTACCAGTACTCATTAGTACCACGCTGACACGCCATGAGATTAATCAGGTGAGAATCCAAAATACTATCTTGGACATTGACTTTATCCATAAAGTCACTTGCCGAGATGTTTTGCATGTGTATACCACTTTTCAAGATGTGGTTCACTGCATATGACAGTCCAGACAGATCGCTTTCAAACAGGAGATGAAACAAATAAGGAATGCATTGTCGAAACCTAGCATCTCCTGCATACAATCGCAAAGTCCGGTATTCAGAAGCAGGAATTTGATGAGGTCGCTCATCATATCTTCCTCCCTGACCTGTTGGAAAAAGCTGTGGGAAACACCGAGCTTCCAAACTTTCCTCCCAAACACTAATGGGACTCCCTTTGGCTTGTTTCATTTGAAACAACTCAATAGCATTCCCCATGACTTCCTTGGAATGCAAAGGATGAACACTATAATGTTCATATATTTCTTCACTAGTAGAGGGTTCTACTTTCTCAATTTGACCAGCACACAAATCGCTATCCTCTTCCTCACTTACTTCCTCTTCTGCAACATATACATTCTTATAGTATTTATTATTTTTTTTCAAATACAATGTTGCCTTTTTAACTTTCCTAACATCTACTAAATCTTGCCATATTTTCTTATTCTTTGTCGGAACCCCATTAACTAAGATAACCAGAGGTTCCTCTTCCACTTTTTCTACTCCAATTGTGTTAATGTTTTTCTTCAAATCTAGAGGCAAATAAACAACTCTTCCCTTTAATCCTCTCTGTAAATCTGATGGAGGCAATTTCCCTGTCTTTGGCTCCATTCTTACAATAGCCTGAAAGGGATGGATACTTTGAATCAAAATAGATTCATAAGTATTTAAATCCTTCAATTCAGAAGGAATCTCAACCAATTCCAGATTATTATGAACTGCTCTAGCAGGCATCTGGTTTTGATTTAATTTGCAAGAACAATAAGTACACACACGTTGATCCAATCCCAAATCAAAACAATTTTCTACCATCAAGTATGTTGCAAAATCCTTCCATTCACTATTATTTTCCCTTTCACTTTTTGCATATAAATCCACTAACTTAGTCTGATTCTTATAATAAGTGCGTCGACAACACACACAAGTGAAATTCGGCCTCTCACTTGATTTCACCTCAAACGTCGCAATTTCCCTCTGGAAATTATCTGTACTGGAAACCTGTACACTATCTTCCACAAGACCCTCTTCTTCTTGCTCAATTTCAACATTCTCCTCTTTACTTCCAAAGTAACAAAACTCAATTTCTTCACATATATTCTTCACATCTATTTCAGAACCATGCAAAAGAGCAGCGCATAATTGTTTAAGCATAATTGCTGGACTCTTAGCATAATACAACATTCTAACTAATTTCCTCACTTTGTTATGATGCACTGCTAGCATCCTGAAATGATGAAAAACACTCTGGCATACTCTCCTGGAAAGACAAGCCAGTGAATGTCCATGCAAACTTGTCACTTCTCTTACTCTGCAAGGATCTAATTCTTGCAACAACATCATTTTCTGCTTCAAACTTTTCTTATTAAATGACCGTACAAAATCACAAAGCAAATTGATGGAATCCTGTCGCACACTGCAAATACTACTACACTTCCAGGTGTACACAGGACCCTTCGCACGTCTTCCTAAAACCTCATTACCTAACACCTCTTCTGCCTCTGTTGTCACAAGTTTTTCTTTTTCAACTGGACAACCATCTTTCACTTCATAAGCACGACCACTGGTGTCAACTGCATGCACCAAATCATTATCCTGGAAATAACTCTCCTCATTAAAAAATGCCTCACAGCTTGAACTATGCATCCATTCTCCAGAAAAAACTTCACAAAAATTACTACGATTAACTATTCTCTTCCATCTACTATTTCTTTTGAAATCAAAAATTGCCTTGTTTAGCTTCCTAATTCTATTGATTATCAAAATAAATAACTTACGTTTAATTTCAAATGCCTGATCAATAACTTTCTCAACTTTTTTTTTTGTCTTATAAAAAACTAGTTTATGTTGACCTTTCTTAATATTTTTTAACAAATTGCCAATTATCCTGTTCCGGAACATTCGTTTACGAATCTCCCTAAACTGTTGTTTCCTTCTACTATCATGCACAGAGTTATCTCTTGCTCTAGCAGTAACATTTTTCATTGGCCTTTCTTTTCCATTTGATTTCCTTCTCGTTTTATGGACTGAAACATTTTCTGTAGTAATATTTTTTTTATTACACATATTTCTTATAAAGTGTTTTGTGCTCTTACCCGGTGCTTTCTTCGTGACTTGACAAATCTTTTTGTTAGAGGACTGCTGCGTATTATTTTTCACCTGCTGTCTTTGACGTTTTGCAGCCTTTCTCTGTCTTTCTATTGTAGGCATGGTGAAATCTTGAAATGATCTGCAGTTGAATCTGTGGAAAAATATAATAAATAATGTTATTAACCATTATTACCAAACAGTAAATCAGTAACAGTGATAAAAAACTTAACACACTACTTGACATTTTAATTAGAAGATTTTTTAGTCGTTGGCAAATTTACAATACAGAAATACCAGAAAAGAAATGACATTTATATTTATGTTACCTATGCTATTTTATATGTGAATCTGATCTAATTTTATGAGCATATTTTAATATTTTATTGAAGACACTACACATAACCTGCTTTTGAATGTGTCTTTATTTTTAAATTAAACGGTTTACCTTTTTACTTTTTATTAATTATAAATTTTAAAAATAAATGTTTATATTTCCAAAGGCTCAAGCAGGTCAGCTTCCCATCCTATATCATATAATTCGGACAAATCTGCATCCTCATCACGCTCTTCTTCATCCTCATGATTTAAATCATCCAATGGATCAACATCCACTGATGTTTCAATTACAAGTTCAATGATGAGGTCAAAATCAACTGATTGCAGATTGTCGCTCATGTTGAGGTTGTCTTTATCTTTAAAGAAAGATAACAACAATGAGATGTTGCAGAGTAAGAGACAAATCTCACAGATTATAATAGTAAAATTGTTTAACAAGAGTAACATTTTGCAGCTATAATTTAGCCATGTCCAGCGATGCTGAGCAGGTGAAGCCTATGTCTAATTTTTCACTGAACAGGACTCATCTGTTCTTAACCTTGGATAAGCCTCACTGACTCTGTGTCCCCTGCACATACTTAAATGTAAAGGGGCAGATTTATGTTAAATGGCACATCCCCAGGCATGCACCAGTTAACGTGCTCCACTGCTCTGCCACCCATGGTGTGCCGCATTTACAATCAGATAGGAGAAACCTGTGTCAAAACCCTGCGCCTGCTTGAAGCAGGCATAGGTCTTGACGCAACATTGTGGAGATGGTGCACCCCTGAGCCTTGCTGGAGCTGCATCGCACTTGCGATACAACTCCAGCAATGCGCCACCTTAACGGCACAGATGCGTCAAGCATCTGTGCCGTTTTTGCCCCATGCTGCGCCGCATTGTAAATGCAGCACACCATGGGTGGCAGAACAGCGGCGCAAGATGACTGGCACATCCCTGGTGATGCACCAGTCATCATAAATCTATCCCTAAGCTTCTTATCTTGTTAGAGATGAACTGCCATATGTATCATCAAAATATTTTGCATTTCCTAAATAGCGAATTTTAAGGAATAAATAGCGATTCTTTACCATTCCTAATTTGCGATGAGCAAATTGCTAATTGCAAGTTACCCATTCATTTCCATGGGCTAGGAGGCTCATAGGAATGAAGGTTTAATTTGCGATTAGCAATTTGCTCATCACAAATTAGGAATTTTTCCAAGGGTGCAGGGGTGTCTCAAGAACACCCTGCTGCACCCCTGAAAAAGAAATTTGGGGGCATATGGCACACATACATGCCCTAAGGGCATGTGTTGGCGTCATATGGGACCTTTTGTTTTTTTTAAAAAAAGCTTTTTGAAAAGAATTCACAAATTACCACCAATTTACCACAATAGTTTCCAAATCCTTAATGTCATTTTTTACATATTTTTTGTTTGATACATTGCATTTAAGTAGTCACAAAATTTGCAAATCCTTCAGTGCAATTGCAAAATAAGGAATAGCAAATTTTGCTACTCCTTATTTTGCATCAAACTTGTTTGATACATACCATTTGTCTAATTAACATTCGCAAAGGCCAAAATTCGTAGAATTTTGATCTTTGCGAATGCTAATTAGCTTGATACATATGGCCCCAAGTGAGGCCTGTCTTACGACATGGTGCATCTTTTGCATCACTGCTGCATCGGTTTCATGTGGTACGTTTTTTTTACACCATGACATATCTGCCTAAATGCATCAATTTGTAATGTTGTCGCCTCATAGCAAATCTTTTGCACCACCGCTGCATCATAAAAGTGACGCACAGTGGCACAAAAGAGGCATACACCTATCATAAATCTGTCCCTAGCATTTTAAATGATTAATCCAGGATGACGATAAAGTGTGGCCTATCCAGAGGTTTGTTTAAGGTGAGGCCTACTCAGGATTGCAGATTAAAGTTACGCTTGATGAAGAATACAGAGGAGATAATACATGTAAAGGCCTACCAATGAAGTAAGTAATGTGCACTTTATTGCGCCAGTCATCATAAATGTATCCCTAAGCTTCTTATCTTGTTACAGATCAACCACCATATCTACCATCAAACTATTTTGCATTTCCTAAATAGCACATTTTAAGGAATAAATAGGAATTCTTTACTATTCCTAATTTGCAATGAGCAAATTGCTAATTGCAAATTACCCATTCATTTCCATGGGCTAGGAGGCTCATAGGAATGAAGGTTGCAATTTGCGATTAGCAATTAGCTCATCACAAAATAGGAATTTTTTCAAGCGTGCAGGGGTATCTCAAGAACACCCTGCTGCACCCCTGAAAAATAAATTTGGGGGCATATGGCACACCTACATGCCCTAAGGGCATGTATGGGCGTCATATGGGACCTTTTGTTTTTTGGAAAAAAATGCTTTTTGAAAAGAATTCGCAAATTACCACAAACTAGAAATTGGTGGTAGTTTCCAAATCCTTAATATCATTTTTTACATATTTTTTGTTTGATACATTGCATTTAAGGAATCGCACATTTTGAATTAAGGACATTTTAAGTCATTTCCACATGTGCAGTGTTTTCAAATTATGATTTGAAAATCGTTTTTGGGGAAAAGTAATGGTTTGCAAATTTATGACAAGGACATAATGGTGTATGCTTCTCTATAAGGCATTTCAGTGTCTCTGATGTCATTTTTCCCATATTACATTATAAGACCTTTCCCCATGGAGCACATTCCTTGTAAATATGCTCCCACCTGTGCATGGCGAATTTAGATTTTGACTGTTTGAGTCACATAGCCATGTTAAAAGTGACCCAAAAAAATTGCAAACGTTTTAAAAAAACACATTCATGTGTCTTAAGGACATTTTAAGTCATTTCCCCATGGACAATGTTTTCTAAGTGGCGCAAAAGAGGCATACACCTATCATAAATCTGTCCCTAGCATTTTAAATGATTAAATCAAGATAACAATAAGATGTGGCCTATCCAGAGGTTTGTTTAAAGTGAGGCCTACTCAGGATTGCAGATTAAAGTTACGCTTGATGAAGAATACAGAGGAGATAATACATGTAAAGCTCTACCAATGAAGTAAGTGATTTCTACTTCATTGCGCCAGTCATCATAAATGTATGCCTAAGCTTCTTATCTTGTTAGACATCAACCGCCATATGTATCATATAACTATATTGCATTTCCAAAAAAGCGAATTTTAAGGAATAAATAGCGATTCTTTACCATTCCAAATTTGCGATGAGAAAATTGCTAATTGCAAATTACCCATTCATTTCCATGGGCTAGGAGGCTCATATAAATGAAGGTGCAATTTGCGATTAACAATGTGCTCATCACAAATTAGGAATTTTTCCAAAGCTGCAGGGGTGTCTCAATAACACCCTGCTGCACCCCTGAAAAAAGAAATTTGGGGGCATATGGCGCACATAAATTTTAACAACCTCAAAAACGATTTTCAAATCATAATTTCAAAACACTACACATGGGAAAATTACTTAAAATGTCCTTAAGACACATAAAAGCGTTTTTTGATTGCCTTTCCTGCATGGTTGGGTCACTTTTAACATGGCTATGTAACACAAACATTCAAAATCTAAATTTTCCATGCACATGTGGGAGCATATTTACAAGCAATTTGCGCCACAGAGAAAGGTCTTACACTAAAATGAGAAAAATAACATCAGGGACAGTCAATTGCCTTATAAAGAAGCATACACCATTATGTCCTTGTCATGAATTTAAAAACAATTCCTTTACCCCAAAAACGATTTTCAAATCACAATTTCAAAACACTGCACATGGGAAAATGACTTAAAATGTCATTAAGACACATGAAAGCGTTTTTTGATTGCCTTTCCAGCATGGTTGGGTCACTTTTAACATGGCTATGTAACACAAACATTTAAAATTTAAAATTACCATGCACAGGTGGGAGCATATTTACAAGCAATTTGCGCCACAGAGAAAAGTCTTACATTAAAATGGGAAAAATAACATCAGGGACAGTCAATTGCCTTATAAAGAAGCATACACCATTATGTCCTTGTCATAAATTTAAAAACAATTCCTTTACCTCAAAAACGATTTTCAATTCATAATTTCAAAACACTGCACATGGGAAAATTACTTAAAATGTCCTTAAGACACATAAAAGCGTTTTTTGATTGCCTTTCCTGCATGGTTGGGTCACTTTTAACATGGCTATGTAACACAAACATTCAAAATCTAAATTTTCCATGCACAGGTGGGAGCATATTTACAAGCAATTTGCGCCACATAATTCATAATTTTCTCCTTAAAGCACACTATTCTCTATCTAAATTAAAGAAATATTTTCTCACCTTAGCAAATACTTTGAGTTTGAAAACAGTCTCAGAAACACACCAATTTGTCTTCAGCAGAGCAAAAGGTATGCACTCCAGAGTCTGCAGCTATCAAAAGCACAGAAATGCTGTAATTCTTCACACATATTTCTCATGTCACCCAATCAAAACTCTTCCCTCACTTTTTTTCAAATGAAAACCCTTCCCCCCTCTGCCCTTTCTGTCTTTTCTGCATGGCAACCACCTCATTGGAACCTTCTGGTGTTTGCAAGTTCACACAACTTTGTTGCAATTGAACTCTGAACTCTCAGTGCACCTGCATATCCAGTGCATTCTTTCATTTAATGATTTTTTATTGACCATTCAAAATACATCTTTCAAAGAACACATCCGTGCACCCTAACTTTCTGTTTTCAGCAATCAAAATCCACCAATCACTGTTACTGCTTCATGAACACAGAAACTCCACAGTTTTTTTCATTTTAAACTCTCATTTTTTCAACTGCCATTTCATTGCCACGCTTCATCTGACTGCAGGAGAACCTTCTCTCACCATGTTTTCTGTCTGGATTGTTGGACATAGTTATATTCACTGGGCTCAAAGGTACGTTGAAAACAGGAAATTACCTAACCTCAATTTACAAGATGTGGAAATTAAGTGGTTTGGCCACAGAGGATTAAAATGTCACCAATTGATACCATTGGTGAAAACCTTTATGCATTTGCCCAAACCTGACCTGTTAATTGTGCACTGTGGAGGTAATGACTTGGGCACTTTGACTGGTGTAGGTCTGGAAATGCTTTTAAAGGACACCTTTGAGCAATTAATGGCACTTTTTCCTCAGACTGCCTTGGTATATTCAAATATATGCCAAAGACAGAAATGGAGGTGGTCAAACCAATTTTGTCCACAAATTGAGAAGTCGAGGAAGCATGTAAACAAATCTGTTTCAGCTTACATGAGAGACCATGGAATGGGCTCCCTGTACAACAATAACTTGCGTTACTACATGCAAGATATCTACAGAGGAGATGGAGTTCACTTCTCAGATGAGGGCAACAGAGTTTTCACTCTGAATTTAAGAATGTGCATTGGTACCTACTTATAAGTACCTAAATGTACCATAAACCCAAAAGCTCTTCTCAGAGCTACCCTACATCTAATCACTCACAATTATTATTTTACTCTAACATTTTCACTAATTTTCAACAAAGTACGCTCCCCGGGGCGCTACCCGGTACGCGAACCGGGAGCTAACCTCGCGAAATTTTTTAAAAAAATGTTTTTTTTCCCGCACATATGGGCCTCCTCAGCCACCCTCACAAAACCTAGGGGGTCAAGATAAGTCTACCGTGCCCCCTTCTACCCATTCTGAACATTATTTGCCCTCCATCTTGTATCTAAATTCGACCGAAACACAAAATGGTGGACTCCCGGAACGCTTAAGGTTCGCGAACCGGGGCGCTCAACGGTTCGCGTACCGGGTCGCTCCCTGGGAAGCGCACCATCAAAAAAGGTGGGAAAGTAGTTCACAGAAAAGCCACTGGAGACAATTTCACCAAATATAGATTAGCTCATACTACATACCAATCCCTACCATTTTCACAAATTTGATTGGAATTCCATTTAGTCATTTAGCCTGTAGACCTCTCTAAATACCCTGAGGTAAATTACTTCACAAAACACATCTGAAGTGTTGGAATTGACAACCAATGAAAATGTTACTTTCATTTTCTATTTTTTTTACCTGACATTTCATTGGTTATATACCTGAATATATATAAAGGAAGAGAAGAAAACACAGCCATTTTGACTACTACTTCTTGCTGTACATTTCAATAGTATTTTCACTAATTCCTTCAACTTCTTTCTAAAGGTAAGTTTTTATTTTTAAAACTGAAGTATATTGTGCACTATAAGTTAATATGGTAAACTTTTTCTGATAGATATATACTATCCCTCTGTAGTAGTTATAGATTTAGAGAGACTTCTCTGTTATAGTTAAGGATGGAGTTAGGCTTCTCTTGTATAATTATGAATTTACTTACGTTAAATCACATACACATTTTTATATTCCTACTTCCACTCTGATACTATACACTGCTCAAAGATAAATTCACTGATAAAAAATGCCTATCTAAAATTATTCCCAACATTGCCCTATCTCTACTAATATATATTTTTTTAATTCAAATTTCAGGCAAAATGGAAGGCGAAAACCAAGTTTCTTTTGAAATGGACCTGCAAGACAGCAGCCAAGAATTGATTGATACAATTGATCAAATTGACATTGAATTTTTCGATGAAACTTGGGACAATGAACTACTGCAATGTGTACAAGCAGTAGATAACCTCCTTGCAAATGAGGACATTTTACACCCTCAGAGACTACAATGTATATTCCATGATAATTATGAAATTTCTGACAATGAAATGTTAGAAAGTTTAATAAATTATGAAACACAATCACATTAAAAAAAATGCTTAAAAAATAAAGAAAATAAAAAATAATCAACAAAAACAACAATCAATTAACATACAGCATTTGAAAAGTCTATCATTCATTTTTCATTGCAGTACGCTGCCCAGAACGCTTCCCGGTTCGCGGACCGGGCGCTCCCCACGCAAAAAAAATAAATATTTTTTTGTTTTTTTTGCCCCGCGGGGCCCTTTTAAAACCTCCACATTAAACCTAGGGGGTCAGGGAGGATCTAGTATGCCCCCTTATGGTCATTTTCGCCTTTGTTTTGGCCTCCTCTTGTCTCTCAATCCTACCGAGAGACAAGATGGCGGCCGCTCCGGACTGTTTAGAATGTTGACAGACACCGGAGAGCCAATCAGCTTAGCTACGCGAAGTTCCGGTACGCTTAAAGTCCGCGGACCGGAGCGCTGCCCGGAGCGCGCTTACAGATATATATCTTTTTTTAAACGTTAATTTCTCAAAATTCACTGGAGCACATATATTGAGACCTAGAAAAGGCACATCGGGCTACCAGTCCCTACAATTTTGCCAAGTTTCGTGCAAATCCATTCAGCCGTTCGGGCTAAAAGTGAGGCCAACCGCCCTATGGAAAACTCAATGTTAAAAACACGTTTTCTCGGCCCCCCCTGGACGAACCCCCCCCCAAATTTTCAGGGGCTGCTCAGAAACAAAATGTTCCATTTTCCAGAAAATTTCAGCCAATTCCGTCCTCAAACGCCAAAGTTATTAGACATAGAATTTTCTAAAATCCTAACTATATATACCTACTGGCGACCGCCAGTAGGTAATATATATATATATATATATATATATATATATATATATATATATATATATATATATACATCACTCCAATTTCCTCCAAAACACAAAGAGCGCCATTTTATTTACAGAGCGCTTCAGCGTTACTCGCCACCAGTCATAAAATAGGACTGCATTTTCAAACTATCACACTTAGTAGTAGCGGCGCCATGATGGAACTTGCAATAATCTCACTGATTTGTCAATTTAATTTAAACTAAATTAAACATTCGACATAATTCATGTTCATTGTGTCCAATGGAATTACATTGTTTATAAACTTAAATATATTCAAAAGGTTCATTTGGTACATCTCATGTCCAAACATCACTATTATATAATTTATCTAAATTGACAATTTATTAAGTTCACAATTAACACATTATTTGGCCGTGTATCGGCTATGTTCCCATGTATTATATCTCATTAATTAGTTCATTTGTATTGCGCCTGAATACCCTAATTTATTTACTCGTAATCAAATGCACTCAGCCCAAAGAACAGATTGTCTACTTTTTACTTGGACTCACTCTTACAGCAAAATTCAGAGTTGCACTACCCTAAGTGTATGGAAAGTTCCTCTTCAGTATTAAGCCCTAAAGGTATAAGGGTCTGTAGATCGATGTTATAACGAGATTCTAATCTCCTCAGCTTTAATTCTCGGTTGCCCCCTCTTTCATCATTTGGAATGTGATCAATACAAAAGAACTTTAGTTGGCTTCTATCACTGTTGTGATATTGGCAGAAGTGTCGTGCTACTGGATATGAGCTGGATTGGAGTGCATAAGCGCACCATTTGGGGCGTTTCGTGAAACGGAACACATTTGGCAGGGAACCCTCTGACCCTGCATTGCACCGCAGTCTATGTGTCCCGGTCCTATTGGAGGAAGTAAAACGGATATATATATATATATATATATGTGTGATCAAGGTTACATGGTAACCGAAACGTGTCATGCCAGAAAAGAGCCGTGTGAAGAGGAAATAAATCTACCTAAATACTTATCTGCTGCTTGGTGGTCCGTTATTCTGTGGTCTGAAAAAAAAAAAATATATATATATATATATATATGTATATACACATTTTTTTTTCCTCTTGTGCTCGAGAAACAGCCACTGCCACCAAATCAGAGGGCGCGTCGTCGGCACTGGTTACTCAAGCGTAAACCGGTATAATCTCCAAACCTCCACATCGGTATTACCCCAGGAAGGACGACGCCATGTGGTGATCAAATTTCCTTTATTGTGAATAAAGGAAATTTGATCACCACATGGCGTCGTCCTTCCTGGGGTAATACCGAGGTGGAGGTTTGGAGAGATATATATATATCTAAACAAATACCAATCAATCTTGCAATAGGTAAACGATTGTGCCGAGCCCAAATCCGTACTCAACATGGTTTATTCAATCTTTTACCTACTGCAAGAAGGAATGGTGTTTCTTTGTTTTGAGGTTCGGGACCTCACCGGCAGCTCGCCTCCATTTTAGGGCAGAGGTATACGCGAATTCTGGTGGATATATATATATAAATATATTTATATATATATCTCCAAACGTCCGCGTGATTA